>NC_138552.1:16693601-17311101 GCF_964273705.1 Natrix helvetica | reverse complement strand
TGCCAGAGAAGGTTTAAAGAAATGAAGTAAAGATAGATAGCTGGGCTTATTTCTTCTTTTGTTGTCAGTAAGTAGGAAAATGTCAATTATTTGGAAGAACATCTATTAGCATTTGGGATGTTTCGTTTGTATTGTTGCCACCACTGTAAATCCTTAATGCAAAATCCATTTTGGCAGAGGATATAGAGTTATTCCATCTATCCCATTAAAACCCATTTAGCATAGAAGTTGTTGAGCCAAGCACAAAATCTGCCATGTAAAAGGAAACAAGGACTATTAATTGCCAACTTCACACACACACACAAAAGTGAGAGGCCTATATATCACAGCAGACATATTGTTACATGGACTTCATGCAAAAATATTGCTGAAAAGACTAAAGGCCAGAATAAGGAAACTATATAGAAAAAGCTTAACTGAGATTTTTAAAAAAGGAAATGGTTACATCAGTTGATTGATGAACTGGAAAGTTCCCATAAATAAGGTTGCATTATGCAAATTGAGTAAATAGCAAAATTTGCTTAGCATAAATTCAAGCACTTATAAAAACAGAAAATGTGTTAAGTAACTCTTGATTGTCAAAACCAAATGTCACATGAAAAAACTCTTTAAATCTCAGCAAAGAATGAACGGTCTTTTGCTGCCACTTTGCTTTTCATTCCCTCATATTTATTCATGTTGAAAATGTCCAACATGGAATATTCAGTAACGATGCCAACAAAACCTCTAACACAGCTATTTCTCAAACAGCTTCTTTCTATTGTGTGTCTTAAGATTTATAGGAATTGTTGCCTTCTGCACTTTTGTTTTTAGTTATATATTCCTTTTGTTATTTTTATAAATAACACAAGGTGGTAAACTTATCTATTACTCCATTTTCCTCCTGTTTTCTCAATAACCACAACCGAGTGGAGGTAGGTTGGGCTGAAGGAGAGTGACTGGCTCAAAGTCATTGAACTGGTCTTCATGCCTAAACTGGGACTATAACTCACAGTCTCCTGGTGATTGGCCTAAAGCAGTGATGGTGAATCTTTTCAGCACCGAGTGCTGAAAAGGGAGCCCGCATGCCCACTTGTCTGGGATGCGACCCGGAAGACGAGCATGTGCGTCAGCCAGGGGGCATGCGCACACTGGAAAATGCACTTCCAGTTTCCAGTGGGTGCATGTGCACCAGCCAGCTAGACTTGTTCACTGGTGCGCATGCGTGCGCGATGACCAACTGGCTAGTGCGCATGCTCATGCCGGAAAACAGAAGATCAGCTCTTCCACTTTCCGGCACTGCTGTAGCACAAAGGCCAGCCGATCATCATGCGCGCATCCGTGCCGGAAAGCAGGAAAATGAATGGGCGACAGCGCATGTGCCAGGCAACATGGCTCTGCGTGCCACTTCGGGCACAGGTGCCATAGGTTCACCATTACAGGCCTAAAGTAACCAAGGTAGCTTTCATGCCTAAGAAGAGACTAGAATTCAGTGCTTTCCATTTTCTAGGTTGGTGCCTTAACCACTAGACCACACCGCAATTTGCACCTGATATCTACAATCATCATGCTGAAGAACGATATATGTAAACCGATAATCATATAATGGGGCCTGAGCTGTAATTTACATAATGCTTATTCCTACCATTGTTATCCTTTAAAAAAAAGTTGCTTGGAACCACAAGAACAATCTGTAGAAAGGCAGAAAAGGGTGTGGAGAGAAAGGTAGCATCTTTTTTCTAATTCACTCCATTTCCAGATCCCAACAAAAGTCAGAGAGACAAGGAAAATGAGCTAGTTCCATAGTTATGGATTTAGTCTATAACCTTCATTAGCAGATTCTGCACTAACCCTGCAGAAATGTTTTACTGCAGTGTTTCCCAACTGGGTCACTTTAAGATGTGTGGACTTCAACTCCCAGAATTCTGGGAGCTGAAGTCCTCAGTTCTTAAAGTGGCTAGAGTTAAGACACACCGTTTTACTGTTTTACAGTTGACTTTACCTTTTGTTTTCTGGGCTATGATAACTCAATTCTGACTTTTCAGCATAGATCTAAAGAGATAACTATATCCTTGTATTCTAATTGAATAAAGGACTAAGTAGGAATTCCAAGCCCCTTTTGTCCTTTCAAAGCAGTAACCAATTTCTAAACAATTCCTCCCAATTTAAAATCACCCTTCCACTGCTTTGCTATAAAGATAGCTTACGCTTATAAGAAAGCTAGGAAAAAGCCCCCATCCAAAAGTTTTTTTGCACACGGCAAAAATATGGAATGTAAACATAAGATACTGTACTTGTCCACTTGAATCTGCAGCCTGCTGGAAGTGGGTGGCTAGAGACGTTTCATCTTGGAAAACTTCATTACATTCCAAACACTTCAGACTATGCCTGCACAACTTCGAAGAATCTTCATCTAGAGGCATGGCTGGTGGAACAGGCGTACTTGAAGGAGCCGATATGACTGTCCCAGTTATGCCGGACTGGATCTTTGTTATGGTGTGGGTGCTCACTCCGGTCGGATTCGGAAGAATGGACGACGTAACAGAACTATTGCTTGTGGGAGAAGCTATCATCTGATCGGCAGGAACCGGCTTCAGAATCAAATGGGAACACTGCATCACCACCCCTTTCTCTTTGTGACCCCGTGCATGAGAAAGGAGGCTGCATTTGTTATAGAAAACCAGGTTTTTTGTGCAGTGGTTACAGGTGACTTCGATCCGCACGCTCCTCCGGTCGTAGTGCTGGGCCAGGCTTTTTTCAAGGGCGAAGGAGTCGCCGCATTCCAAACACTTGTAACCGCGTGTCGGTAAAGCAATGCCCGCATTTATAGGAGGGCTAAGGTTCGGGATATAAACCGGGACGGGGTTAACACTGCTGAGCACCTTGTTGAAAGCTTCAACGACAGAGCTCTGGAGAGAGGACACCACCTGAACCCGAGACACTTTTTTCGAAGGCTGAGACGCGGCTGCAGAAATTATTGCCTGCTTAATCTGTTGCTGAGGTTTCGTGAGCACTTGGCGGAGTTCGGAGGTGGCCTGAGCACTTTGAGGCAGTAGGTTAAGGTTGGCAAGATGGACCGTCTTTGGCACAAGTTTTGCGCTGGCAAGGCTTGAGGCGGGCACCACAACTGTTTGCTGCTGTATAGCGTTGGCGGCTTTGATGATGGCGCTGCTGGCGCTTTGCACCGAAGCAGCGGATATGACGGTGGCTTTCACCGTGGTGTTGTTTGCAAGTTTCAGATTGATCACCTGTGACCCTGCCGTCTTGACAGCCGAAACGGGAAGGAAAGCAGTTGCCACAGGCTTAATGGTGACTTGTTTGGGAGTGAGCTCTGCAGAAGCCACCGCGTTCGTGACCACTGTTGATTGGAGAGGTGCCCTGGGGGGAGAAGAAAGAACTGCAGCAGAAGTCGGGGAAGACAGCAACGACGTCACAGAAGCCACCATGGAAGCTGCTTGCTCTGGTTTCCTACCGCTGTCCAAATCAACTTCGGGCAACACACGCGTGACCGTTCTCTTGATCTCCCCCGAGGACGTCTTGATGGTTTTGATGCGCACTTTGGGGATAGCTGGCGTCGAGCCTGCAGGCGATGGTGGGGAACCTTTGCTGCTGTTTTCACTTGATATGCTCCTGGGACTGTCGGGTTGTTTGACAGGGGGCTTTTTTGCACAGTCAATGAGACTCTGAGACTCGGGGGATTTGTCCACAGCACGGGGGCTTTCACTGGTATCTTTCTGCAAGGGAGAGGATCCCCTTGAATTGGATTGTGGGTCTTTGCTAGTGTCCGTGGCTGCTTTTTTAGCACTTAGAGCTGCAATTGCGGCAATACAGGAAGAGAGTTTTGCTGAGGATTTTGCTTTAGCCTGGGAAAGACTGGTAAGGGTTGCGTCTCCTTTCTCTGTATTTATTTTCCCATCGACTGCTCTGTTTTCAAGGAGCTTCTCGGAGTTTTCTTTAAGCAGCTTGTCATCTATCTTCCTAGCTTTAAAGGGTTCATAGTGACCTAAAGGTGATGGGTTTGTTTCTGAGTCTCTTTTAGACACCTTGGGTTTATCAGAATTACCTGAACCTGCAACTCCGTGTTTCATTAGGTTTTCTCCTCCAAGTACTTTTAACTTCTCATAGTCCTGTTGGGAGACAGACCTTGTTAATACGTTTGTTCTGAAGTTTCCACGCATGTCCTCTTTATCTGGGGGATCGTCCACCTCGATTTTTTCATCATCGTCAAACTCTTCAGCACTTGAGATGGGACTAAATTGGTTAAAGGCAGACTCTTTCAGTGTATTTTCCGAGACGGCGCCCTCGTCTTTGAGCGATTTGCCTTCCTCTTTATTAAAACTTTCTAGAGCGGATACCGTTAAGAAACCGTTGTGCAACCCATTGCCTGTGGAATGGTGGTTGTCTTTCTCTGCTCCTTCAGAGGAATCAATTGTCCGCACATTTTTCACAATGACACTTACACCCACGTCAGATGAGGAGGGTGCGTGGGAATCATCCTCCGGATGGACATTCTGCTTTATATGGCTGTCATGATCCTCGTGGCCAGATTCAATAGCCGCTTTTGGGTCAACCATATCTGGTATGTCAAAGGCGGCAAGCAGATCATCGAAGTCTGGAGTCTTCATATCTCCCATGGTCACGTTAGCTTTTTAGGTGTCAATCTGCAAAACAGAACAAATTTTATGTCAGCACCTTTTGTTCTTTCAAAACGCTATCTATACGTTTCAACCAACACCCTTCTGATTTAAAAAATAATCATGAAACCCATCAGTGGAAATAAAGCTTATGTTGTTATTTTTTACTGGCTATTCTTCCAGTCCTTTGTCTCTAATTTATGTTGAAAATTCATAAATAGAATAGAACAGAACAGAATTCTTTATTGGTCAAGTGTGATTGGACACACAAGGAATTTGTCTTTGGTGCAAATATGGAAACGGTTACAATTTTGACTAATCATACCAGAAATATTTAATATAATATACAGTTAAAACATATCAGCACAACATCGTCAAAATTATCGAAACTACTAATTTTAGCTCTATTTAATGAGTTCACCACATTGCATTGAATGAAAAAGATAATTAGCATAGAGTATCTGAAAAAAATTACTGTATGCATTTCACTGAAAAATTCTTCTCCATGTTCTTTACTAAGCTTAATATTGTAAAATAGTATCACAAAAGTTCCATTAAAACATTTAACTCAATCTCGGTACTCAATGTAGCTCAATTTGTTCAGCATTCTAACACAAAAAAGAACTCTGTGTCCCTCGCTAGGGATAGGAGACAAGAAAACACCTGTTGGAGAATCATAATTATAATGTTTGATCTGTACAGGAAAAAGTTTCAGAAGAAAAATTCTTAACAGAAATTAAAATAATAATTCTAAATAAGTATATTCAGGGTCCAATGAATACCAAAGAAAGAATGACGATGTAAATATGTTCCAGAAATGGGACAAGAATTTTTTTAAAGATTTTCCTCTGTTAGATGAAGAAGGAAAGGGATTAATTTGCATGTACCTAATTCTCCCTACACGACATACAAAACTGGAAATTATTATGTTTAAATATGGATGCATTCAAATTATACCATGTCCACTATGAAAAAAACCCACAATTTTTCATTCTGATGACTTAAAAATAAAATGTAGCTAGCTAGCTAATCAAATAAGAAGCTTATCTGGAATAACTTAATACATGCACATGTAAAAAAGCACCATGCATCCAGTTCTAATTTAATTTTAGGATTATACGGCCAATTTCAAAAGTCAATCTTAGTAGTGGGCAGCAATGTGTTAAGTAAAAAGGAAAAGATTTCCTTGTCCAGTCATGTCCAATTCTGGGGTGCAGTGTTCATCTCTAATGTTTGGGCCAAGGGAGGCACAATTGTCCAAAGACAATTTCTGTGGTAATGTGGCAAGGATGGTTATACACCAAAGGCACACAGAATGCTCTCACCTTCCCACCAAGGTGGTACCTATTAATTAACTATCAATCTACTCACGCTTATATGCTTTTGAACTGCTAGGTATTAAGTAGGGACATGTAAAATATCATGCAATGTTCCAATCCTAGAATGGACTATTCCAATCAGGGAATGAGCCAATCTGAGTGTTTCACGAAGGTGCTGACCCATGGATTGGTTGATTTTGAGATCTGACCAGGGGTGGGTTCCGGCAGGCACTACTGCCGGTTCCCTCATGTGTGTGCTGCGCGTGCTTGATGTCAGCTACGCGCGCATGCGCATTGCAATTAAAATTGAACTGAAAAACAAGATGGCGCCGCTGCCCAGGGAACTGGTTTGGGGGCGTGGCAGGCCTGGGTTGCTGCCGGTTCCAGTGACCCAGGCCGCCAAACCACTACCAATTCGCCTGAACCAGTCCAAACTGGTAGGAACCCACCACTGGATCTGACCCCTTTGGTAATATAGATAATCCTCAACATATGACTATGACTGGGACCAGAATTTTAATTGCTAAGGAAGGCAATTGTTAAGTGAGTCATGCCTCACTGTTAAGTGAATCATTGCAGATGTTAAGTGAATCTGGCTCCCCCCCCCCCCCCGACTCTGCTCGTTGGAAGCTGGCTTGGAAGGTTGGAAATGATGAGCAAACCAAAGTAAGTAACTTTTTTCAGTGTCGCTGTTAACTTTGAATGTTTGGTAAACAATTGGTTGTAAGATGAGCACTTCCTGCACCTGGAATACAGTAATTTATTCCAAAGTTGAAACAATTTATTTTGGGGTAAAAACATTCAACGATGGGACATTTTGTATGCCTACTGCATTTTTTTAATGTGCTTTCGAACTGCTGGGTTGGCAGAAGCTGGGACAAGTAACAAGAGCTCACTCCGTTACGTGGTGCTAGGATTCGAACTGCCGACCTTTCTGATAGACAAGCTCTGCGTCTTAGCCACTGAGCCACAAATAGTTTATATTTAATTTGGGAGTTCCACAGATGTGATCATGCATTGTGAGTACCTCTACTTGATGATCTCTGCTGTAAACCAGAGGGAATAAATGGTGTTTGGAGATGGGAACAAATCAAGAAAAATACTGGTGTTTCAAAACATCCCTTTCTAAAACATCAGGCACATTTTAAGTTTTGTTTCTATTTTTTCAAATTAAAAAAAAATGTGTCAAACTAACTGCAATCCATCTTAATCACAAAGGTCAGTATAATGCTAAATCAAATTAGAAGCAAAGATAGCGGGTAAGGAAGAGGGAAGACATATAAACAACCAGTTTATCTCCTCTCCTCTCTTTCTCTTTCATCTTTATAAATTAGAGTTTATATATGCTCTGAAAACACCTACTGTGGAAATCAATTTGCTAGTAAATCAGTGAAATTTTAAATTGGCTTGGCAAAATTATTTGAGCAGCCTATTTAGATCTGAGGTATAAACATCTGAATATCATAGGCAAAATGAAGAGTTGGAATGGAGTGAACAGCTTACATACCAGGTGACTCAAAAATCCTATTAACAGCAAATTATGAGGCTCTATTTATCCACCACCCCTCCTTGCTTCGTCCAAATTTACCATTACAGTATCTAACAACAAAAATATTTCCTTCAATATTTTTGCCTTTTATTGGATTTGCTCTCCCCAAATTAGGTAAACTGACAAAACCAATTGGTAATCTTGAAAAACTGAAAAAGGACTCCTTAGTTTGCACTGCTGGAATGGGTAACTCGCTTCTCTCCAAATATTATTGCAAAACAGAGATTATCATAATTACATTTGTTGAAGGATGATCACAGTATAAATGCCAAAAAGATAAAATAGTCCATCAAATAAAATCCTTTTATATACCCACACGCTAGTCATTTGCATGCCTGTATATTAAAGCAGTGCAGCAGTTTAGAATCAATTCCAAAAATTGTACCAATGGCTGCAAAGGGCACTCATGAGCCCGACTCATTTGAAGAATTTCAGACGCATTCTATCTTGATGAATCGCTTTTTCTGAATCAAATCCAAAACACTGGACAGATAGTCCTCGTCTTACAACGGTTCGTTAAGTGACCTTTCAAAGTTGCAACATCACTGAAAAAAGTGACTTATATCGGAAAAATAAAAATAAAAGATTGGCTGGAGGAGATTACCACACACCAAATTGAACTAAACACCGGAATTATTTCTGTTAGGAATTATAAAAGGAAATTATGAAAAAAATGTTAGATACTTAATTCTATACACAATCACGGCAGCGAGAATTACATTCACACAAAACTGGAAAAATAATAACACATCAACAGAAGAAAATGCAATAAAAATATTGGAATGTGTAAAGATGGATAGGCTCACAAAAGAATTAAAAGAGAAAGAAGAATCTGAATACTACTCCGTATGGGATTTGTAGTATAATCGGCAAGAGGAAAAGGGGGGGGGGGAGCAGGAAAGCAAAAAAGAAAGGAAGAAAGATCAACAAATTAAAAAACAACCACAAACTGATTTAAAAAATGAGTTTTGCCCCATTTTACAACCATTCTTGCCACATTCGTTAAGTGAATCAGTGCAGTTGTTAAGTTAGTAACAGCGCTGTTAAGTGAATCTTGACTTCCCCATTCACTTTGCTTGTCAGAAGGTCACAAAAAATGGATCACGTGACCCTGGGATACTGCAATGGTCATAAATATGGATCAGTGGCCAAGCGTCTGAATTTTGATCACATGACCATGGGGATGCTGCAACGGTTGTAAGCGTGAAAAGCATTTGTAAATCACTTTTTTCAGTGCGGCTGTAACTTTGAACGGTGACTAAACAAACTGTTGTACATCGAGGACCATCTGTACTCAATTTAACAGGGAAAAGTAAATAAATGCTTTCTTTTTTCTCCCATAAAAACAATATGGTCTGAAATGCATTAGCAATGTACAGACCTAATTCTACAATTCTTCCTCAATTATATCTTCTACAACTTGGGAAAAGACGGAAGCTTTGTCACATTGGCAAATAAGAGTTGCTTAGGCAACAGACCTTAAGCAACCTAATTTGCTTTGTAGTCCCATTCTTCCAATGTGGAAATATGCTCTGTTAACTCCAGAGCATAACTTCCAACACCTCTGCTGTAGGAAACCATGAGAGATCAGTATAGAATAGCTTCTTATCTTGTACATTAAGCCCTACCAAACCTTTCTTACATTGTTCATAGCTGGGACAATAGTGTTTAATTTCCTGGCCTCAGTAAAACCATTTCTATGTGAGATTTTATTGTATAATTGCTCTGCTTCCTTTATGGAATTTTTGAGAATCCAGATAATATGGTAATAACTTTGTAATCCCGCAACATTTTTCTACTATTGCACCTATCTTCCCCAATCATTGTTTTAAAATTGTTGGTGAAGAGGGCAAGAAACAACCAGAATTGCCAACACTGGCCTGAAAATAAGCAACCGGAATGGAGTGAGAATTGCTTTTAGAGAAACAAAATGATCCTCTAAGAATGCTCTTCTTTCTAGTGTGATATTCAATTACAAACAGTGGACACCTCTGAGAGACTTTGTGTCACGTCACAAATAGTTTTCTTTTTGTTTTACATTAAATAGATATTCAATTCAAAACAGCCGATACTTCAGAAGATCTTATCAAATGATTTAAAAACATTTTTAAACAGATTTGTTTTCATTTAGAACCTCAGTAGAGACTATGTATTTTCTCCGGCAAAGTCTCATGCCTTCTGCAACCAAGTATTTCCCTTCAGTCTCGCCTTCTCTGAGCTTACAAAATAGGAAATATGTCACAGAACAGAGCAATATATCTTACTCAAAGTAAGCAAGATCTACTGTTCTTGGTTGCTTCAAAGCACGACGAGGTCAGATTGCAATAATACACACATACAGAGAATTTTTAAGTATGCTTTAAAATGAACAGAGTGATCCATTTCAACCACTGTTTTTCTCTTCTTTGTTTGAAGAAACAGAGTTTAAAAATAAGGAATCTGGGATTTCCTTCATATGGCATCCGGGGTGCCATTTGGCCTCTCTTGGTGCCTACCAGTCTTCCTGTCCACTTGCCTTTTTATTTTTTATTTGACTTAAATAAATTCATTAAAAATAAATAAATAGGAAGCCAGCATACTAAGTAGACAAGTATGATCTTCTAGGAGCCTTATTTACAAGAATGCCCTCCTAGCCTAATATCAATTTAATGATATTACAATATTTTTTTTAGAAAACAAAAAGGGTTTGCTTGCAAGTGTGCCCACCTGACCTGGAAAAAGATAAACCTTAGCCAAGATATCAGCCAGTATCTTTCTTCAGAAGACATGACAGAATAGCGGCTAGGCTTCTGATAAATTGCTGTGATCAGAAAAACTAATCAGAAAAAGTCAAATTGTAGAGTTTTATTGCAATGAATAAAAAACAAAGGAATATAAGAGTACTCAAGTTTCCCAGTTACTGTGTGGCAAACCTCAAGGTTTTGGAAAAAAATTAGGCTTTAACAATTGGGAGGCTACTGAAGTGCAAAATGTTTAAGACAATCTACACATGCTGCAACTGCCACAATAGGTTTTCAACATCCTACAATTGTTAATTGATAATGTCCTTGTTACCTATCTCACACATAACCTGCATCTGAATCATCAACCTGTCTTCTCTTTCCCTTCCCCACAGTTCCTCCCAACGTAAATCCTAAATCTGTCTCACTGCTCCGTACATCTGATGAAGGGAGCGGCAGCTACAAATGCGTCTGGCTTTTAATAAAATGTGTTGGTCAGAAAAAGGACCCAGACAGTGGGATTCATACTGCAAAGACTGTCAGGGGTACAACATTCATGTTGATTTACAGCTTTATTATAAATGTTGACGGTGCTCTTGTTGGCTGGGAAGCTGGCAGCCGAGTGCCACACAATGGGGTGAGCTCCCATCTTTGTCCCGGTTCCTGCCAACTTAGCAGTTTGAAACCATTCAAATGCAAGTAGACAAATAGGTACCACTTTTGTGGGAAGCTAACAGCACTCCATGACGTGATGCTGGCCACATCACTATGGACATATATTTGGACAGCACCGGCTCAATGGCTTTAAAACGGAGTTGAGCAATGCCCCCTCTAGTTGGCAGTTTCATTTTTAGCTTGAAAGAAAGGGTTGCTAATGAACATATTCCAAGGAGGTATCTAGCACTGTCATGGAACTAAAAATTAGGGTCTGGTAGCTCAGGCTGGCCAATGCACTTAATAATAGATGCTATTCTATCTTAAGAAGTTGTAAGATCCTGCAATGCGGTACTAATGCATGAATTTTGGGTTATTCTCATGTAATGCGTCCAACTAGGGATCTTGACAGGAGAGTACTATACATGTCATAACACTACATGAAATGCTACCAAATTTTTTATTTGTAAAAGAAGATTAGAAAATACACAACTGGATAAGCAGATGAAATCGCATAACAGACTAAACCAGGATGAGGTTTATTTGGTTTTGGTTTAGCACACTGTTTGAATTCAGTCACTGTAGCTTATTTGTAAAATCATGGATAAAATAAATTATGACTTAAGCAAAGGTATAAACCCAGCTTCAGAAATGTCTATGGCTCACTGCTTAACTTAACAAGAAAACAAGAAAAAAATGCAAAGAAAATAAGAGAACATAGTATGTGATAAATCAAAATTAAGCAGAAGAGTTATTGAGAACTTTGATTTCAGCATTCAAATTATACCTTGGGGAGAATCTTCCTCCAGTTAAAATCATTATTTGTGATTTTTCTCCAAAGTAAACTATTGCAGCTGAATATAAGCAATGAAAAGATATTTGTCTTTCCTTTAAAAACTAAGTAATCAAATTGTAATACTATCATTTTATTGATATGTTTTTGTGTTACTTAGATTATTATTTTTAAAAGTGAAAGAACAGCAAAGTTTGTGAAGGAAGAGTCAGATAATGGCCTAAACTGTACTTTCCAGTTCTGTATTTTAAAAAGCTATTTAAAAGCAAAATCAAGTTTCTTTTAGGAAAATATGCTTCTTTATTATTTAAGATGGCATGTTTACAGATGAATTTTTTTCTTTACTAATATACCTAAGAAATGGCATTAAATATCCTTAAATATATATTTTTTCAAAAAGGCAATGTTAATTTTCCCTTATTTTCAAATGCAACTGATCCAACTGATCAATGTTATTCAATGGAAAATCTGAAATTATAGGAATTAATTTAATTATGTACTAATGCAACTGAATATGAAAACATTAACTGTTTTAAAAGAAATATTGAATTAACCAAAAGCAGAATTTTATTTTTTAAAAAATACAATTGTTTATTTATTTAAAAAAGGGAACATCAATAACTAACCTGAAATTGCTTTAATTTTCAAAGGGATAAAAATAAATCAACTGTGATCTAGTTACTTGGAAAGATATTTGTGAGGGACGCTTTAAATTTAGAAATCAACACTAAGCAGGAGGTTAGATTTGATGCCCTAAATAGTCTATTCTAACTCTAGGGATTTGATGATCATTTGCAACCTTTTAATGTATTGTTTTCCATAGCATATTGAGTCAGTATACACCATCCGTTTTCTGAACAGCAGGATACACTTCATGTAAATGTGGTTCATAATTACTTTCATATCAGCTAATACATCATACCTTAACTAGATGTCTAAGGCTGCCTTTGCAATACAAATCTTAAGCAATAACCATGAGGTTTAAGTTTGAACACTAGAATCATAATATTGGAAGGAGTCACCCTTCTGTTCAGGGAGAAATTCAAATGAAAGCATCTGTGACAGATGGCTATCCAGTTCCTGCTTTAAAAACATGTCCCCATAGAAAGAAGCCGATCAACTCCCACAACAATTAGTTCCACTGTCAACCTGCTCTTCCCATTTCCAAAAGTTTTTCTTAACATTTAACTAAATGAATCTCCTCCTCTAACTTAGGCTTTCCCAATGTTGGTGATTTTAAGATGTGTGGACTTCAACTCCCAGAATTCCCCAGCAAGCCATGGGGAACATCTTAAAATCACCAACATTGGCAAACCATGTTCTAACTGAATCTGTTTCTTGCAGTATATAACAATAGAAAGGTTTTTTTTTAAGTAAAGAAAATTTTCTTCTATGCAACACTTCTTCGGGTTCTTGAAAAGTGATTTATAAGTCTGCTTCCCAGTCTTTCTTCAAGCCTGTTTCCCTCAATTTCTCCCTTATCATCTTCATTGATCTTCTATTTGTTCCAGTTTCTCTGAATCTTTCTTAAACTGTAAGGATCTATCAAATCTTAATATACTTCTTGAGGCAGAATTTGACACAGAATAGAGGGGTATTCAAAATAAAGGTAGTCCTAACTTCTAAACATTTGATTAACAATTCTTCAAAGTGACTTACAACTGGTTCTTGCACTTATGACAGTACCCCCCACAGTCATGTGATCAAAATTCAGTACCCCCCACAGTCATGTGATCAAAATTTGACAACTGCCATGTATTCATGATTGCGGTGTCCTGGGGTCATGTGATCACCATTGGCATATTTCCAACAAACTAAGTAAAGGGGGAAGGCAGATTAAGCTTAACTACATGACTCACTTAATGACCAGATTAAAAGGGTACAACTCACTTAACGACCACATTACTTAGCAATAGGAAGTTTTGATCCCAATTGTGTAAGTCAAAGACTATTTCTATTTGCCAAATTCCTTGAGATACTAAGGGTAGGCATACCTCCTACCTTGGTTTCTGCTTCAGCATATTCACCTGTTCTAAGAATTAAGAGTTCCAACACACCAAGAAATTGAAGATGGCTGGACATAAGATATGAAATGGTTCTAAGCCCGATAGGTTCCTGCAACAGTGATGTCAAAACAATACTTAAATCCACCTTTTTGAAATGTTAATCTAATTTCTTCAGGTATCTGAACTTCCTAACTGGGTTATGGATCTAATCAAAACAAGCCAGGATCTATTGATAAGATAGCAGAGACATGAAAGCAGTGTTCTAATATCTAAGGGACTGCCCAAAGAACAGGGGGGTCAACCTATTATCCAAAGCACCTGAAGGTAGGACAAGAAGCGATAGATGGAAACTAATCAAGGAGAAAACTAATCTAGAACCAAGGAGAAATTTCCTGACAGTTAGAACAATTAATCAGTGGAATGACTTGCCTCCAGAAGGCGTGGGTTGGACTAGAAGACCTCCAAGCTCTCTTCAACTCTGTTATTGTAGTATTATAATTGTATTTTTTCAGCACTTGCAGGAGGGGCTGTCAAATGACAGCAGCACCATTTTCACCATCTGGATGCAGGCCACACTCCTTTTCTACAGCCATCATAACATCACAAGCATGTACGAAAGGGGCGAAGCTCATATGACAATGATATCACACTGCTTTTGTCATTTTGATCAACACATTGGACCCTGTGGATGTCTGTTTCAAAAAGTGCAATGGTAGCATAAGCCAAGTGTTTTTCTCACTGTGGAGGATTTGTATCCTTAGTTCATTCTCCCCAATCCTGATAAAGTTGTTATGTCTCTACATCCATAATTTTGGTATGGGACTATGGCAGTTCTGTAAATTTGGAACATCTAGAAGTACTGGCCTGAAGAAGCTGAGCATGGCCATATTTGTGCATTTCATCTTCTTCCTTTCTATCCTTGGTCTCTCCATATTATCGATAGGAGATGAAACATTTCTATTTCCCCTTCAGTCGTCTGATCCATGTCCTCTGTCTAACACACCACTTTATCTGTTATGTTTTCAATATCTCTTTCATTAGTGGTCCCTCAGTGATGTTCCCAACTCCACAGGTCAAGATATTGAATGGTAAAATTAAAATTTAGTCAGTGGAAGGATTCCAAATTAAATTCTTCACTTTAAAAATCTTAAGTAATGAAACAGATATCTACCAGAGACTGCAGATTTCAAGAATACAGTGGTACTTTGGTACTCATAGTTAACTGGATTCAGAAGGCATGATGAGTACCTAAAACAATGAGTACCGAACAAATTTTTTATCATAAACAATAATGTAGTGAGTCACAAGGCAGTGTGCAGCAGCTACCAAAAAAAGCCAACACAGTTCTAGGCTGCCTAAACAGAGCGATAGAATCAAGATCACGTGAAGTGTTAATACCACTCAATAAAGCCCTAATAAGGCCACACCTAGAATACTGCATCCAGTTTTGGTCACCACACTATAAAAAAAGATGTGGAGACTCTAGAAAAAGTGCAGAGGAGATCAACCAGGATGATTAGAGGACTGGAGACTAAAACGGTTACAGGAACTGGGCATGATTAATCTAGTGAAGAGAAGGACCAGAGGAGACATAATAGCAGTGTTCCAATATTTGAGGGACTGCCAGAGAGGAGAGGGTCAAAATATTTTCACACGGGCTTCGGCTAGAGTTCCTCTCCATTCCCCCTAACCACTTTCACACATTTCCCCTGGCGCAAAACCTAGATAAGCACAGGTGGATGCGTCAGGCCATTAAGCATCTGTTTGACATTGCCGCAAAAGAACCAGGTTCTCCGTCAACTTTGAAAAGAGTTCCCTCACCCCGTCAACTAGAATTCTCCATTTAGGGGCGGTTATAGACTCCCGTGCAGGGAAGATTTTTCTCTCCCTGGACCGCAGGGCCAGTTTGGTTAAGATGGTTAAGCAGGCCCGTGGGGACCGTTATGTTCCCATAGCCCTTCTATCCAGCTTGTTGGGGAAACTCATATCCTGCATCGAGGTAGTGCCGTGGGCACGGTTGCACGCCAGGACTCTGCAATGGCAACTCCTACCGTTCCAGAAGGCCAACACCAGCAGCTCGCCGGCCAAGGTCGAGGCCACCCCTCAGGTACTGATTTCCCTCAAGTGGTGGCTGTCCCCAGCCTTGCTCAAGGGGTGCGAGATCAGGGACCAGGAGCACCTCGTTCTCACCACAGACGCCAGCCTGTTCGGCTGGGAGGCGACCCTGGGGTTCCAGTTGGCGCAGGACCAGTGGTCCTGGCAGGAGCTCTGACACAACATCAACTGGCTGGAGCTCCAGGTGATCCATCTGGCGCTTTGACATTTCCGGACCGCTGTCGAGGATCATCATGTCCTGGTCCTCACCGCCGTGGTGGCCAAGGCCCACATCAATCGGCAGGACAGCACACGTTCCAGGGCACTGCACACCGAAGTGATGTCGCTGGGCAGCTGGGCAGAGAGATACCTGCGGTCAATCCGGGCGGAGCACATCACAGGGATCGACAACCATCAGGCCGACTGGCTCAGTCGAGAGACGGTGGACAATGGAGAGTGGAGCCTGTCCCAGGAGCTGTTCCAGAACATCTGCCGCAGGTTCGGACGGCCAGTAGTGGACCTCTTCATTACTCAATTACCCAGCTTCCACGGTTCTTCTCTCTGTTCCCAGCTAGGGGAACGGAAGGGGTCGACGCCCTTGCACAAGATGGCCAAGGGGGCTACTGTACGTCTTTCCTCCCCTCCTTCCCGGAGTGGTTCAGAAGCTAGTCAGGGAGCAGCCAGAGCTGATCCTGGTGGCTCCTTACTGGCCTCCATGGCAGATTCCGGATGGGGAAATAGAGCTACACCAAGGGAAGCTAATGCACCCGGAACCACACTGGCTGCAACTAGCCATGTGGAGATTGAGCAGGAGCGCCTAAAAGGAGCTCAATTTTCTCTTCGGGTGATTAGAACCATAGGGGCCTCGCAGAAATTCCACCTCAAGGATCTATGACTCTACATGGGTTGCCTTCGTTTCCTGGTGTCAGGCAAAACGGGTTGAGCCCACCAGGGCCTCAGTCCCGCAAGTCCTGGAATTCATCCAGGACAGCCTAGACAAGGGTCTCGCCCGGGGTACTGTGCGCAGGCAACTAGCTGCCCTTGCACGATCCTCCCGGGCGAGGGCCTGGTCCCTCTCACCCAACTACCCGTTGTGAAGAGGTTCCTTCGGGGGGTCTCCAACCTGCACTTTGAGCCGCTGAGAACAGTTAGCTTGAAGCACCTAACCCTTAAGGTGGTATTCCTAGTTGCTATCACATCAGCTAGGAGCACTTTCCTCCAGGGAGGACTTGTGCATGTTTCACAATAACAGGGTCGTGTTGAGGTTAGACCCAGCCTTCCTTCCTAAGGTGAATTCCATATTCCACAGTTCCCAGGAACTTGTTTTCTCCTATTTCTACCCTAATCCGGCTAGGGAACGGGAACAGCAGTGGTACCGGTTGGACGTTCGATGGGCCCTGCATATTTACTTGAAGCGGATGGCCTCCTTCTGGAGGTCAGAGGCACTCTTCCTATCCTTCCAACCTTCGTTTCTGGGTAAGAGGGTAATGTCTTCCACCATTAGCTGGTGGATCTGTTTAGCCATCTCCCTAGCATACGAATCCCAGAGGTTGCCGGTGCCAGCTGACATCACGGCACACTTGACGAGGAGTGCTGCCACCTTGGCGGCTTGGGCCTCCCAGGCCCCGATAGACGACATTTGCAGAGCGGCTACATGGGCATCCCCATTGCTGTTTATCCGACATTACAGGTTGGATGCTTTCGCATCGGCTGATGCGACATTTGGGTGCAGGGTGCTACAGCAGGTTATTGCAGAGCATGAGTTCCCCGCCCATGGGACTTAGCTTTGGTAGGTCCCATCCACTGGCGCCTCCTGTCCCTCGCTCCGGAAAATGGCAGCTGGTCTTACCTGAACTGCTATTTTTGGGGCTCCAGGAGGCTCCAGTTTCCGCCCTAGGTAGTAGGCTAGCTGGGGTGGTGGGAGTTCTCCTTTGTGCCTTGTTTTCAGGTCTGGGGGGAGCTCACTTCGATGAACTGGAGAAGAAAGGGTGGAGCACAGAGGCGTGTCTTCAGCTTCATCCCAGTCTCATGGCCGAATGGGCGTGAGCCTCCCGAAAATAGCAGTTCAGGTAAGACCAACTGCCATTTTTCAAAGCACCTGAAGACCAGACAAGGAATAATGGATGCAAACTAACCAAGGAGTTTCAACCTAGAAATAAAGAGGAACTTTCTGACAGTAGAACAATCAACCAATAGAACAGCTTTCCCTCAGAAGTTGTGGGAGCTTCATCACTTGAGACCTTCAAGAAGAGATTGGACTGCCATCTGTCAGAAATGGTGTAGGGTCTCCTGCTTGAGCAGGGGGTTGGACTAGATGACCTATAAGGTCCCTTCCAACTATGCTAATCTGTTAAATCGGAATTCACTGCTTATTGATTGATCTATTTCACCTCATATGCAGATGTTACTGAGTCCATGAAGAGCTAAGTGATGTGATTTTTGTGTGTGTTGGCAAAGACCAATCTTGAATTTGACAGATTATTTACCCACATCTTATTTACCTTTCATTTGCCCAACAAATGAAACAGGATGGCTTCATTTTGCTTCCTGACTTCAACCCAATGAATAGTTTTGAGGGGGGGGGGGAGAAAATATCAAGAACACTCATCATAACATTATTACTGATCAAAGCACAAACCAGCAGAAGTTGCAACTAAACAAATGCATACTTAATGAAAAAGATAAAAGGCAGTCTAACTAGCATTTCCCCCTTTCTTCTTCAGTGTCTTCTCCCCAGTTCCTGGAGCTCATAAAACATTTATTCAAGGGTTGTGATTAGGTAACTCAGTTTACCAATAAGCCCTGTAGGCAAAGTTGTTGAATACTAAGGCAAGGAGTCTTAAAAGGGGCCGTGTGTTATTCAATCAAAATACCGTTTTCAATTGTATACCGATAGTCCTCAATTTACTACCATTCTTTTAGTGACCATTAAAAGTTACAATGGCAGTGACATATGACTGTTTTCTAACTTATGACCATTGCAGCATCCCCATGGTCATGTGATTAAAATTTGAAGACTTGGCAACTGGCTCATATTTATGACGGTTGCAGTGTCCTGGGGTCATGCGATCACTTTTTGCAACCTTCTGACAAGCAAAGTCAATAGGGAAGCCGAATTCACTTAACAACCATGTTGGTAACTTATCAACTGCAGCGATTCCCATAACTGTGTCGAAAAAGGTCGTAAAATGGGACCAGAACTCCCTTAACAATTGTCTTGCTAGCAACAGAAATTTTGGGATCAATTGTGGTTGTAAGTCGAGGACTACCTGTAGAGGCAAACCATAGATCGGAGAAGACTCCACATTGAATTTCACTATTGGTACTCATACATGAAGGGAAGTAATGGCTCAGTGGTGAAAGATACTGAGCGTGTCAGCTTGGTGGTATCCGAAGCAGAACATCCAGATTCAGTCACCGTTTTGTTCCATATAGTATCAACCTTGTGAACTCTCAAGCTTCTTCTTTCCTCTATTTATTCAAGATGGAGGGTGATTAATATTTATATGTATTTATATATTAGGATGCAGGTATATACATACGTTGTTAGTTGCGAAGTCATGTCCGACACTTCACGACCCCATGGACAACGTTCCTCCAGGCCTTCCTGTCCTCTACCATCCTCTGGAGTCCATTTAAACTCATGCCTACTGCTTCGATGACTCCATCCAGCCACCTCATTCTCTGTCGTCCCCTTCTTCTTTTGCCCTCAATCTTTCCCAGCATCAGGCTCTTCTCCAGTGAGTCCTTCCTTCTCATTAGGTGGCCAAAGTACTTGAGTTTCAGCTTCAGGATCTGGCCTTCTAAAAAGCAGTCAGGGTTTAGGGCATGTCTATATGTATGTTATGTATGTGTACATTTTTGAGACCAGGCAACAGAATTTCATTTTTTAATGTGTGCCAGTGTGTCCGCAGTAAAAGAATGACAAGAAAGGTTATCTCATCTTGGCTACATGACCAAGGAAAATGTCTTCGGACAATGCTGGCTCTCTCGTCCAGGAAACAGAGATGAGCACCATGCCCTAGAGTCAGACATTAATGGACAGGGAAACTTTTACCTTTTTACTCATACACCAAGCTGCACAACGAACATTAAATTAAACCATAATTTGTTTAACCTTGCCTTATTAATTAATTCGCAGGTACCTCTAAGCTATATGCTGTGGTTTACAAGTATATTGGCCAGATCCACACACTATTGTTAAGCAAACACCAAACTAATCACAATATTACGTATTACATCTGATTAATATTTGGCTTCCTTTCCTTTTTCTGCTGTATTGATCTCCAGTCTGTGCTTGTAGCTACGGTCTCCTTCCTCATCTGCTTCTCCCTTCACATCATACCTTTCTGCATCCTATTTCCAACTGTTTGAAGGCAAACCAGTTGTTTTTCCCCACCCATAGCAACAGTGTTGATCACTGACTATCCTTTGCATTTCTAAAAATAAAATGCAGGCATTTAATGCATTTATAAATAATGGCTTCTCAATGCAATTCCCATTGATTAGAATGCTTTCCCCCTAGAAATAGCATGCACAATTTTGCTATTAAACTAGACACAGACTGGAAATGATTTTATTCAGTTCAGCATTTCATGATGGGGCAGCTGATAAATGAATGTGAGACATCCCCCCCTCACCGAATAAACATGCTTTCACTGGGGTTACAAATAAATTCACCACTTATGTTTAATGATTATATTTTAATTTTTATATTAAATTTTGCAGGCCTGCAACTGCCTGCTGTAAACATGAACAGACAGAACAGGAAGAAAAGCCCAGAGTGAATTTTGACAATGTTTCCACTTCCTTTCACAAATCTAATTAAGTTCTTTTAAAACAAAAATCATGATCCTCCTCTGAGTTGCTTGTTACCCCACCAGGGGTGCTTACTTACCTCCTGATGTGCACACATTTTTACTCTATTTTAGGTGTTGAGTTTAAATGTATTATTTAATTCTGTACGTTGCTTGGAAAGGCACTGCAAGAGGCAGTAATATAAATGTTTTGCGTTAACAAAATAAATTCACAAAATAAAATTTAGGGTTTAGCTCAATTTAAATTTAAATTTAGTTCAATTTTGAGATTGTCATTCTAGTTTTTCCATAATCTATTTACGTGTTGTAATAATAATAATCCCCAGAATTCTTGCCTCTAAATCTAGAGGACATCCAACAGGGGAAGGGTGTTTTAAATCCTCCAGGATGTGCATAATACTCACGGAGTTTTCCACAATGCTAACCTTACTGGCCACTATATTTACAGGAGGAGTTCCCAACCCCCGGAACCGGAAACCAATAGCAGTCTGCGGCCTGTTAAATGCACATTCTATCATCAATCCTACCATTTTAACCACAAGCAGAAGAAAGTCACAATCATCATAGGTCCCCTAACTCAGTTGTAATAAACAGCTGGATATAGATAGAAATAAAATACAATCATGATGGAGAAACGAAGGGTTATATCATAGCAGCAGCCATAGGTTGGATGCCTTGAAAAGCTGAGACGTTAGCTACATGCAGCCAGGTTTATAGTGATTATTAGCAAGGCCACTCAAATACATCTTCAATATTCAAAGCTGTTTTTTTTTAACGTGATGGAATGTCTCAGCAGATGGCAATGCCATAAGACTTTCTCCTGGTTTGGAAGGTAGGCAGAATTGGGTTGGGTGTAGCTAGATGGAAGAACACTGGACATACCTACCCAGGTATGCAAGAGAGACTGGGAAAATAAAAATAAGGAAAGTACTTCTGTTCTCTTGCCAAGAGAATTAGAAGGTCCTCTTGCCACTTTAAAAAAGCATCCTAGATAAAGGGCAGATCAACTCAATAAACAAGTATTTTTATGGCTGCAAATATGAAAACATCTGCCAGGGCGGAGTCATATCAAGAATTCTACTTTTATCTTTTTAGTTTTATTTTATTTTGATATGCTAATTTATGATTACAATAGTACAATCTGAGTTGAGATTGGGTACCAGGCTTGCCTTAAGAGTAGGCTTCTAACCTTCCCTTAGGAGCTGGCAGGATATAATATCAACCAAATTCGGAATTAGATGGTAGACCAATAGCATTGTTACTATTTATTGGCAAAAATAGGGGATCTCCGCTGAATGCAACCTTCAATAGAAAAGTCTACAGAGATTCTCAGTCATCCAGGACATGGTTGTCCCAATTTTCAGGAGGCAACTGGACTTCCTTGTTTTTTCTTTGAAGATGTTTTGCTTCTCATCCAAGAAGCTTCTTCAATTCTGACTGGATGGTGGGGAATGGAAGGATTTATATTCCTTGCAGACAGCTGATCATTTGAAAGAAGCAAAACGTCTTCAAAGAAAAAACAAGAAACTCCAGTTGCCTCCTGAAAAAGCACCTTTGGGACAACCATGACCTGGATGACTGAGAATTTCTACAGACTTTTAGCTATGCAAGTTGGGATGAACACCCTTCAAATGGTGTGGGAGTATGAGCAGATTTCCAGAAAAACTGCAGACTATAGGAACCATTAAGCACTACTCAGGTGACCCTGAGGACACAGATAAATCTCCAAGTACTTCAATGACCCTCGGTAGAGGATTTGGAGTTGCCACTCAATGCCGCTGATATAGCAATACACACACGCAAGGATAAGGTACCCTCCAAGTCTTAGAATGGGCTCTTAGGGGGTGGCCGGTGGGGCCACTATCAGAGGATTTTGTGCCCTATAACCGGCGGAGAACATGTCTGCTGTACATGGTTGTGTGCTGTGGGGCAGTCGAGTCGTGGTTCCTACAGCTCTCCATTATCAGATATTGCAAAGGTTGCATGAGGGCCATCTAGGCATATGCCACATGAAGGCCCTTGGGCGCAGCTGCGTTTGATGGTCGGGGTTGGATGAGGCTATCAAACAATGGGTGGGACAATGTGAAGCTTGTCAATCGTCTAGACCAGCCCCACCCACAGCATTACCTAGGGAATGGGACAAACCATCGGCTCCTTGGTCGAGGTTGCTCCTCGATTTTGCTGGGCCTATGCAGGAGACTTACATTGTGATTGTGGTGGACGCCTTTTCTAAATGGGTTGAATTTATACCCATGGCAACCACCACTGCTGAGGCCTCCATTAGAGCCCTGCAGAGATTATTTGCTTGCCATGGCTTGCCTGATGTAGATGTGTCGGACAACGGCCCGCAGTGGACAGCGGCCATTTTCCAAACATTGCTCGCTGCTTTGGGTATCCACCAGGCTCTAACAGCCCCCTACCACCTTGCGAGTAATGGCCTAACATAACGGGCCGTCCGCTCGGCCAAGTAGGCCCTGGGAAAAATGGGCTCAGGGACTTTGCAAGACAAGATAACTCGTATTTGCTGTTCCAGCATTCTACCCCCTGCCCAATAATCAATCGGAGCCCTGCCAAGTTATTAATGGGCAGGAAGCTCCGGATCACATTAGACAGACTCCATCCAAAGTATGGCATTTCCCAAGGTCCATTAGGGTCTCCCAACACTAGGATATTAAAGAGGGGTGACCGTGTTTTTGCACACAACTTTGCTGGAACACCTAAATGGGTTCCAGGCACCATAACTGAAATGACAGGACCCTATTCTTACAGGGTCCTTTTGAATGACGGCCGTATGTGGCGGTGCCACATTGATCATCTGCACAGCCGCAACACTTCGGAAGACCGGGTCGACGGGGAGAACCAGCCTGACAATGAAAGCACCACCGCCGCCTGCCGGCCAAACCATCCTGCGGCACCCTTCTTTCCCAAAGCACTCCCGACACGCTCTCGCCGGCTGACTTACCTGTGGAGCTACGGCAGCAGCCCGGGGGGGGGGGGGTCTCGAGGACCATCCGATGACCAACATACCACTGCAGAAGGGAAACCCACACTTCTTCCTTGTCCGATAGCGCCGGCGCAAGAACTGCAACATTCAGGAAGGATTAGGCGCCGACCCGCCTATCTCTCCAACTATGCTTGCGTGAACTCAGGGGAAAGAGGTGTTGTGTACTCGAGTTATGACCAGCCGCTGTCTATCAAGCCAGCAGGTTATTGTTATTGGTTCCCGCACGGAGGCGTTCTGGCAGGAGAATGGCAAGGTTCTAATTGGTTAACGGGTTGTCAGCTACCATATAAATAGCTGTCAACCCGAGCGTTACTGTTCTGTTGTAACTGTGTTGTTACTGAATAAACTACTGTTGAATGCAGAATCGCCTCAGTCTTTACTCACAGCCTAAGTGAAACACTAAAATTAAGGAATAATAAGTAGCTCTGAGAATCTGGTAGCTAAATAAATGCATACAAAGTGGGCAGGGAAAGGAAAGAAGTAAGATCATAAATAAATGATCTGTATTACCAAAATCGTATAGTTCTATGGTACTGCTTTGGATTTTGTCCTTGTTTAACTCTTCCACTTGACCTACGTATATTGCTTTAATGTGCATTTGGGATTTTTTTTTCTCCTATGGAAACAGTAATCTATGATAAGAGAGAAACAAATGTTTTGTACAATCAAGTTATGGCCTCTTATATCATACAGGCAGGCATTCTTGGATCAGCTGTTCAAAGTCCTGAGCAGAAATTGCAGCTATTTTTTTTTTTTTTTGCCTTTAAAAATATACAGAAAGTCACCTTGGCAGAATACCACAAGTGATTTTTCCATTGCTTTCTTTTACGATGTTTTCTCGACTTTCCAGTCTAACTACGGTACAGTCCTATTGGTTCCCCTTCCAAGTACTAGCCAAGGCTGAGCTGCTTAGATTGCTAGATCAGTTGGTGTCAGTTAGATGTTGTCTCCTATTTTGCCTATTTGCCAAACTTGGTTTGGCACAGAGTCCTTTCTAGCTTAGTCAGCCACACCTTGAAACGCAGGGAATGTTCTGGAATGGCCTGCAATGCCGTAAGTGTACTTAATATCACCCTGAGTGCTTTGAAATGATTTAGATCTTTAGTTAAGAACACAAGACAAACCAAGAAATATTCTGTTGTGGTTTCCTTTTGGTTTATTTTCTCTGCTAAAGCAAAACAGAGCAAATGCCATAGACAATGTTTTCTATAAGAAGGCAAGTCCTGGTAACTACCTCACCCCCCATCCCAAAAATCCTGAAATATATAAAGATGTAGGCCGTATAATTTTGATGAATACATTCAAACCTGCTAAGACAAAGAAACATACGTGCCAATCTTCTACCTTTGATGAATGTATTTAGTGAAAAGGAAGCAAAACTATTTCATTTCAGAAAAAGACATAAAACCTGCCTAAATTGGGCCTGCAGGCCAGATTCTCCCCACGCTGTCATTAAATTATTGTGCCTTGCTCAGAATCAGCTACTGGGAGAAGGCAAAAGGCCAGTCCTTAGACATTAATCTGCATTTTCTGCTTAAAAGAATGGCCTACATGGCTGTAAAAAAAAACCCACCCTCCCTTAAATTTCTTCTCTACAATGTTTGTACAATTTAAATAGAAACAGCCAAAGAAACATAAGCAGTATCTGTTCAGTTTTCTACTGTGATAGGAAAGAATTTCCAGCATAATGTTTGAATGAAAGGGGGAGGAAAAAAAACATTTGCAGCAAGAAAGATCAAATGAAGGCAACATGCAAACAACCCGAAGCATGTATGGTGCAATACTGCTTCCAAACCTAAGCTGTCTGAAGGAAATTGTCACAAGACAAAGCATTGTTACTCACAATTTTGCAAAAGCCTCCAAAATTATCTATCTATCTATATATATATATAGGTCAGCATCAGCTCCCACCCCATGGATTGGAGCTGACCCTTAGAAAAAGCCTCAGTGCAGAACAGTCCTCTATTTCCCCCCCATCATGTAAGAGGGACTGGTGGTTTGTAAGACCGACATCCACAGTTAAATACAGAGCTATTGTATATTGGTATTATTAAACACTAACACAAAGATGGTATCACAGCACCCTGGGCTCCTTCATGCAAGCTATTCAATGCCCTGTCAGAATGGAGAAGCACAGTACATTAAAACACCAGACCAAATATTTTCAGGCTTAATAGATCACATGCAATTTTTCAATAGACTACAATTTATTCCTTAAATACCTTATGTCATCTGCTGCACAATCAGGAAATAAAGAGGTTCCTTAATGCTTGTGTCACCCTCTAAAGTAGCGAGTCCTGCCTGTCATCAGCCTCCATGGAACTTGCCCAATCAAAAGACTCCCAGGGCTTTTAAGATTGTCTACTTTATTCCGCTTGAATACAACAGACACCCTAAATATTAAACTCCATCAGAACACATTTTTCTTTCCTTCAACTCTTTATCCTTCTATCCTTAGTTATTATTTTCCAGGGCTGTACATTCATAATGCCAATTGTCAGCCACGACAGGGTGGATTGCTGTAACTTCACAATGCACATAAAATTCCAGGGTTACTGATGATTTCCTGTTTTAGGAAGTCACTGTTTCAAGCAAAATAGCCACCAATGCAAACAAAAATAAAAGTCTTCCAGTACCTTCTTTAAGAGCCTTTGTTCTTCCCTTTGCCATTTCATTACTGCTTCATCTTACTTCCCCACTCCCTTTCCCTGGAGCTTCCAGCTTCAGCATAAGATGCAAAATGTCTGCTCTTTATCTAGGTATACATTTCTCTATCTTTTTTTAAGAGAAGGAAAGCGAATTATTATCCAAAATCTAAGGCTGTGAAGCTTTTGAGTCAGGAGGAGACATTGCTTACCAGCTGATGCACTGTCCATCCGGTTCCTATTTGAATGTCATTAATGTGAGGGTATTACAATGTAGCCTACTAGTAATCCACTGGAGTTCTGCAAACCTTTTTGAAACAGATCCCCTCCTCTGGATTGCTAAAATGTTCGGCGCAAAATTATTTAATTACCAGAAAATTCACAGAAGGACAAGACGACGTACATATGCTAATTTGTATAAAACGTACAGTCTGTCTTAAAAATGTCTTTGACTTCCAGATCAAAGCGAGGTTATCTCATTTGAGCCAACAAGAGAGAGACAGAGAGACGGAGAGAGACAGAGAGAAAGAGAAGGGATAAGAAGTCATCGTGTTGATATGATGGAGGAAAAAATGTTAAAAGATTAATGAGCAAGTAATTCAAAACAGCTTCCTGCCATATGGACCCCAATTTATGACTATCATATGGGGCCCTCTTCTTTTATGATTTAACAGTAGCAAGGAAATGTCTTCCTGTAAGGTGTACCAAACGAAGACGAATTATGGTTAAGTCTTTATAAAACAATAGGTAGTTCTAATCCTAGGTCATCTGAAATCAGTTAAATAGCATTTCCTCTCTTAACTCAGATTACCAGTTATTCTCTAGTGTGTCTCGGTATGCAATCACACATTGTGTTCAGGCTTTGTTACCATGTAATGCCCATGCTCAGATTGTTACACCCTTAACAAGCACTGCAGCTCACCTTGTGTATTTTGCCTTGTGACAATATTTTAAATGCCAATGATGCCGAGGAACGTTGCACAAGCACAGCAAACCTGAAAGAGTTAAAGGCAGCCCTAATCAATAGGCCTGAAAGGAAAACAAGAGCATGCCTCTTAAAGCTTATTTTGCAAAGGCTTTCATGCGCAATTTTACAACAACACTGTTTTTTTGGCCTTTTGCACAGATACACACAGACACAGGTTTCAGGTTTCCCCCCCCCTCCACCTGAAAAGAAATCCACAATACAACCAGAGTTAAAAAGAGAAAGAGAGAGATAGAGAGAGCGCAAAGTAGCAATCCTGAGCCACATGCATAAAAGGGAAATGCAAGCCAACCCATTTTATTTTGCTGTTTAAAAACAAAACAAGCACCAAGATATATCAGTGTCCCACCTAGCAAAGGAAACAATTTTCTTTCTTTCTTCTTAATAAAGGGTGATAAACTTCAGCTGTGGTCCATTCTTTTATAGCATTACCATTATTATCATTATTTTCTAAAGGCATGAACCAGCCAAAGTTATCAGCCATTGCAAATAGGCACATAACATACACAGAAACCTTTATGACTGTTACATTAGCCACATACCAGAGCTGTGTGTCTAAAGTGTGCATTCACATATTGTTAGGGGACGGTATCTGTTCTGCAAGATCCTCTGCTTTTGGTGCCATGAAGGGAGGGCGGGAGGAAGCCATCTCAATAACTGCATTGTGTTCAGAAGCTGAACTGCCTCAAACCAGTTTCAGCCGGTTCTGGTCACCCTACGTAGAAAGCTATGGCAACCCTCGCTGAGTTGCCAACAAATCCTGAAAACCAGAGTGGTCCAGTTGTTTTCTTCTCTGGTGTGAAGGTAATTTTGTTCTGGTTTCTCTCCCCCCACCACCCCAGCCCACCCCCTGCAATTTCAATCACAGCCCCTTGCACTGAGAGAGAGAGAGACAGAGATAGAGACAGAAACATTTGACATTTTAGCTTTTTTCCTTTGCCGTCCACAACTTACCTCCCAAAACCTGGCTGAAAAGCTGTGTATGTCTTGAAGCTAACAAAGAAAGACCGCAGTTGTTGTTGGTGGTTTTTTTTTTTAAAAAAATGCTCACAGGATCTCCTTTGCTGCATGAAGGATACTCGGCCACAAGAGCAAGCAAACCCCCCCACTTCCACTTCTGTTCCCCAAGAGAGGGAGATGCTTCTGTTGAGTGACATACTTTCCTATGCGCTCTCAAATGTTGGGGCATTTACAAGCAGGATTTCCATCTTCTCAGACCCCACATCTGTAGAACCTTTGGAGTGGTTGTAAAAGAGTCCTTGCTCTTCACAAAGGGTTTATGGCCAACCTTGCCTATTCACTTCCAAGTCACTAGTAACATACACGTACCGTAGCAATAGTTGTTACAATTACAAGGCCTTCTCTTCACCTAAGCAAGACCTCTTCCTCACAAGATGCCCACCCTGCCATGCAGAAGTTCCATATCCCTCACTGAAGTTCATCTCTACTCTTATAACATTGGATAAGTGTCAGCAAATGTTATTTTTCTGCAACTTGAAGCAAGGTGGCATGAGAAGTTGACTCATCCTTCTGCAATATTAAAATACTGATGCTCCTAAGGCACCATTTTCCAAATTGGTGTTTTTTATGTGTTGGAACAGCAGTTTTCAAAATCCCCAGTCCTCATCACAATTCCTTCCTTGTGGAAGGAATTCTTTATCTCTGCCCTGCATCTTTTAACTTACTGCTATTTTCATTCAGATATCTTCCTTCCTTCTCCTTACCAAAATGGTTTCCAAATACAGCAGCAACAACAGTGAGATTCCATAATTTCCATAGACTAAAACCTCCTAGTTCCACCATTCAAAACCTTAACAGCAGATTCTAAGCTAGAAAACAGAGCTTTATTCTGTTTGTCTCCTCCAAGAATTACAGATTACACATAATCATTCTGGGCAGCTTTCCAGTCATTTACTGGTTGTTATGGGAATGTTGGACCAGTGGATATTGAAAAATATAGCTCCCAACTTCTCTCACCACTAATCATGCCGATGGGACTGTTGTTTATTGTACTTTAACATCTGACAAGCCAGAGTTTCCCAATCCCTGACAATCACCGCCATTCAAAACAAGAACAGAAGCCGCCATTTTGATAAAACTGCCTGTTGCTATCCAGTAGTCTCTGTCATCATTACACAAATGCACCCTATAAGAATTTAAGCATAAATTACCGTAAACTCTTACCCTTCACTTCTCAGTCATATTATAATGGCAGGGCTGATTTGCTGGCTGCCTCTGTAAGAAGAATGCCAATGCAACTCCTAGTGGTTGGCTTCAACAGTACATCAATCAAATATATAGCACTCCACCTCACATGGTGGTCCACCAGATACATTCAGGAAGCCCACAAATAGGACCTCAATGGACCCTTCCTTTCCTATTGTGTGTCACATCTCGTATACCGTTCTGGGCTCCACATCTCAAGAAAGGTATTATGGAACTGAAGACGATACAAAAAAGGACACTCAAGTTGATCAGGGGCCTTGAAGACAAGATAGAATGATTGAGAAAAAAGAAATACAAAAATTATAATTAAGTTTTTAAAAATTATATATGGTAAAGAAAGACTAACCTGGGGGAGTTTTCCATCTCTCACAGTACTAGAACTAGAGGCCACCCAATGAAGGAAATTAATAGATTTGAAAGCAATAAAAGGAAATATTTATTCATGTAGCATGTAATCAACATGACAAAACTATTACAAGATCTGATGCTGGCCATTATTTTATGTGCTTCACAATTGGAGATTAGACATACTTTTAAAGGACAGTTCAGTCAATGTTCTCTGGCTCTGATAAATGGGCATACGGCAACTTTTAAGTATTAGGTTCAGGTCACCAACAATGGGAGAGGAGGGCTCCACTGATCTCCCATCTCTTCTTAGATCATTTGATAAACTACTACAACAAATGGAATGATGGCTAGAGAGGCCTGGGCCGGATCTACAGGCTATTCTTAAATATAATACAGATATCTGTTTCACAAGAAAGCCCAGATTCACCTCATGCTAATCTTCTTCTGACTCTACATTTGGATTCAACCAACTCCTTCACAAGTAGATTCTGCTGCACAATGGGTATCAACCATAGAAGAACAATTCTGCAATGGCAATGATTCCATCAAACTGTGACATCAGACATACATTTCTCCATTATATTTTCTCTACCATTATCATTTTTTCAACAAGGTGCACCCTTTTATGTACCACTGTCCTTCTGTCCCCTTTCAAATATCCCACCTCACAATTATATAGACATTGTTATGCTGGATAACTATAACCAATGATTGGAAATAGAGTAGTGGAAGACAAGCAAAAGGACCAGTTTCAGTCTCTGTTATCTCCTGTTACATGATGGCAAAGACCATTGTTGTAATAACTGGGAGATCATTGACGATCAGAGCAGATGAAGTTTCCTGAACTAGTGTCCTCCATGGGAATTGAAATTAGAGGACGTTAGCCATCAGTTTAAGAAGGGCTTGGTGAACATACTGAAAAGCTGGCTGGACTGGAATAATGAAATTATTTGAATATTTGCAAATATTCAGCTGCTGTTTGCAGAGCAACCCGTCTATGTTGGCGGTAGTAATCAAAGGAAAAAACACCCGACTTAGGAGTTATGTGAAATACGTGGCTCTCACATTATTGTTACATCCCTATTACAGCATGGAAAACAATGTTGTCATTGGCACCTGCATTCACCATCTCTGCATCGTGCAGCCATAACCACTTGGAAATGAGGCTCTGGCAACACCCACTTACTACCTTGTTATCTCATATTCCTAACCAAGGACTCATGTCTACAGAGACAGTTTCCCTTCAATAACTGAAACAGGCAGTGACAAATAAGGATTGGCTCAAACTCTTCTACCTAAGTGGATTTCAATCTCAATCATTCCGTGTCAAGAGTGAGGCTCTATCCACCCAAAAATGTTAATTTCAGAATTCAGATGATTCAAAGCCACACGCCTAGAATCTTAATACTTCTGTTTCCAGTCCTGTGGTTAACAATATTTGGAAATAAAAAGTTAATCAAGTAGCAAAAATGGGGTAGAAAAGCATCTCTATATACGCAGAAACAAGTACCAACCATATAACATTCACCAAGCAACTAATAAATGGGTCAAGACCACCCAATTCCCTAAGCACCCAGATCATGGTATCTCTTTGTTCATGCTTTGTCATTGGGGGGAGATAGTATGACTCCCCAACCTGACACCTTCTAGAAGTCTTGTGAAAAATAATAGACATGTTCGGTGGGGCATATAACAATGTAAAGACGATGTGACCTCTTCCATGTGTTCTTCCAGATCTGATTTCGGGGCCTACCTGCCTTAGGTCCAAAATGTACTTCCAACATCTATATCAATGTTTTAAATAAATAAATAAATAAAAGCTTATTTGGTTGACAAACAATCCCTGTTTTACAGGGCAGATGGCCAGGAACCGCAGCCAGAAATAATGGAAGTTAAGGTGTAGCTATATCTAGATTTAAATACAGGGGAAAACGTCTTTAATGATCACCTCTATGGTCGACCTATAGAGTACTATGTGGGTTCTCCATTTTGGGGGAAATGTTTAAGACTACGCTCATAAACCATCCGCTTTCCCTGCATGTTGAGTAAAGCCTTCCACATCTGCAGCCCCCTCCAACTCCATATTGCCTGATCCTCTCTCTTCCCACCTTCATGTCTTCCCAAGATGGCTTGAGAGGGCCGGCACAAAAAAACAAAAAAGCTACCCAGCGTTACCTGAGAGAAATCCTCAGTGAATTTACTGGAGCCTCCAGGAAATGGGCCCAGGCTTGGCTGACGCTCTTAGGGAGGGCAGGATGAGGGCCTGAACAAGTCCCCCCATGGATACCCCCTTGCCAGCAATGCCTTAAGCTCCCGGTGGCCCTGCTGGGCTTTGCAGACAAAACAGACCAAAAAAAACAACTGCTGCTTTGCGGGGAAGAAGGGAAGCGGGCCGTCCGGTGTGCAAGAGCTGGGCGCCTCTTTGCCAGGCGCCGCCAACCGAGGCCTTGCTCAGTCAAGCCATTTCTGCGGCTGCGAACCAGCTCTTTACGGCTCTTTCCAGGCGGGCGCGTTCAAAAACATAAAATAAAATAAAAACCCCTCAAGCCAAACGCTCCAGCAGCCCCAGGCCTCCCAGGGTCGCCGGTCCTCCGCCCGAAGTCGCCTCTGAATAAAACTGGCACAGCGCCTCCGCCCGCGCCTCCGGCCTAATCTTCGCCGCCTTGCAAACCGGGCTGGCTTTTTCCCTCCGGCCGGCGAGAGCACCAACAGGGCCTGGCCTGGCTTTTTCCCAAGCTGCTTCCCGGTCCTTTTTTTTTTTCTTCTCTTCCTCTCCCCCTGTGGAGGCCGCTGGCGCTTGGAGTCCAGCGAGGAAGGCTCTAAAGCTGGCGGGCCCGGAGCGGAGCGAGTGGCGACCGCGGCGGCGGCTCCTCCTCGTTGTTCCTTTGCGGGGCTCGGCGATGAGCCATTAGCCGGGAAAAGGGAATCTGGCTGGAGAAGGAAGATGTGTGCCTCTCTCTCTCTCTCTCTCTCCCCCACCCCACCACACTACCCAGCCCTGTGTGTAGTAGGCTCTGCAAAGAGCCAGGCCCCGGCGAGGGTGGACGGAGGCGAGTAGTGAAGAGACGAGAGATGGGCAATATGGTACCTTTGCAAAGAGAGCCCCGAGAGCGCCTGAGGATCCCCGCTTCCCCAAACCCTCGCATGCAACCTCTTCCATCAACCCCCACATGCAAACAGACCTGCTGCTGCTGGTAGTAGCTTTTGGGCAAGAGGCCAGGGTGCTGCCACGCGGGGAGGGGCCGATCCTGCCAGAGTGCTTTTCAGACAGACATGTTTAAAAGGGCTTTTTTCCTCCACCCCGCCAAAGGCGCCTTTGCAGCCAGAGGCCTGGCTTGCTGGTTTTTTTTTTTTTTAAAGATGGTTGCACATAAAGGCAGGCAGGCAGGCAGGCAAGGCAAGGCAAGGCAGACGCAGGGAGAGCGAGCCTTTTTGCAAGGGCGAGGAGGGAGGGGTAAAGGTGGGGGCGGTGGGGGCTGCCTCTCTGGCTTGGGAAAGAGAGGAGTGGATGGGCTTGGGGGTGTGGGGCGTGGGGGTGGTGGGTTGAAGCGCTCTCCCCTATGGATTCAATTTAAAACTTGCCACTGGAGTGTGAAGAAGAAATGGTGGAGGAGGACGAAGGAAGGGAGGTGGGGAAGGGAAAGATCCCCCCTCCCCTCCCTCTAAAAACGACCATTATTAGTGTTCTTCTGAAGCTTCCCCTTCCTTCCCCTCCCCGTCACTTGATAAATCAGGGATTCCCTCTTGTGGAGAAGGCAGAGAAAAAGAGGTTTTTTTTTTTTTTTAAAGGCATTCAACATCCACCCCCAGCCTCCCTTCTTCAATCTCCGGCATGTTTTAATTACCGGTGAGGAAGGAGCAGCTTGGGGGGAGAAAAAGAGAGAGCTGCAGTCGCTGCAGGGGTGGAAGGGAAAAGCTGATTCCCCCCCCCCTTTTTTTTTGCTGTTGTTTTCCCCTAATTACTAAAATAAAATACAAAATCGACATATGTTATATCCTAAGCAGAAAGGGGAAGGGTGGAGGGTTTAAAAAGAGGTATGCAGCCCTGCAAGGGATACCTCGGTTGATGTTTGCAACCGAAAAAAACCAATAAAATAGGCTGTGATGATAACTGAAAAGGCCCTTAAGGACCTGGCGGCTGATGTTGTGCGAGGGTGGGGTGGGGGCTGCTACCCTCTTCCTCTGTAGCCCCCTGATTTTGGGGCCCAACTTTATTTCCAATAATGGCTCTCTGGACACAGACCCGTGTGCTATTCTGTGCAAATAATAATTTTAAAAAAGCATAGCTCAGGGCTTGGTTTTGAAATGAGGCCATCAGATTGAGAAAGAGAAAAAAAAGGAAGGGAGGGAAAGGACAGGACAGGACAGGAAAGAAGGAAGGAAGGAAAGGTGTGTCAGGAATGTTGGTTATTAGGACCCAAACAATTCTTTTGATGGATGGAATGGAGGGAGGAAGGATGGAAGAATGGAAGGAAGGAAGGAAGGAAGGAAGGAAGAAAAGGTGTGTCAAGAATTTTGGTTATTAAGACCCAAACAATTCTTTTGATGGATGGAATGGAGGGAGGGAGGAAGGATGGATGGAAGGAAGGGTGGGTCAAGAATTTTGGGGATTAAAATATTTTTTTGATGGAATGGAGGGAGGGAGGGAGAAAGGAAGGAAAGGTGTGTCAAGAATTTTGGTTATTAGGACACAAACAATTCTTTTGATGGATGCAATGGAGGGAGAGAGGGAAGGAGGGAGGGAGGAAGGAAGAAGGAGAGAAGGAAGGAAGGAAGGAAGGAAGGAAGGAAGGGTGGGTGGGTGGGTCAAGAATTTTGGGGATTAAAATATTTTTTGAGGGATGGAATGGAGGAATGGAGGGAGGGAGGAAGGAAGGAAAGGTGTGTCAAGAATGTTTGTTATTAGGACCCAAACAATTCTTTTGATGAATGGAATGGAGGGAGAGAGGGAGGGAAGAAGGAAGGAAGGAAGGAAGGGTGGGTGGGTCAAGAATTTTGGGGATTAAAATATTTTTTGATGGAGGGAGAGAGGGAGGGAGGGAGGAAGGAAAGGTGTGTCGAGAATGTTGGTTATTAGGACCCAAACAATTATTTTGATGGATGGAATGGAGGGAGAGAGGGAGGGAGGGAGGAAGGAAAGGTGTGTCGAGAATGTTGGTTATTAGGACCCAAACAATTATTTTGATGGATGGAATGGAGGGAGAGAGGGAGGGAGGGAGGAAGGAAAGGTGTGTCGAGAATGTTGGTTATTAGGACCCAAACAATTATTTTGATGGATGGAATGGAGGGAGAGAGGGAAGGAGGGAGGGAGGAAGGAAGGATAGAAGGAAGGAAGGGTGGGTCAAGAATTTTGGGAATTAAAATATTTTTTTGATGGATGGTAGGGAGGGAGGATTCTGTTTCATGACGTGCAGTGAAGGTGCAGCCTGTGTCAATTGGTTCCATTTTGAAACCCCTTTTACATCTTCTGCTTCCTTGTAATGTATTCTGGGTTCTGCCCTGTGGAACTAGAGCAGGGTTTGACCTTTTATGAAATATTTCTAAGCCATTTGAAGGGTGCTATTATATCTCCTCTCCTTTATCCTTTCTCAAAGCAAAACAGGCCATCTCTTTTTCCGTTTCTTTTCACAGGTTTTAATAGCTAGTCCTTTGGTCATCCTTGCCAACTTTCAATGAGGTTGTCTACATCCTTGACAAAAAATGGTCCCCAGAACTGAGCCCAGGAGTTCAAGTGGGAACAGAGTGAGGTAATTTGGAAATTACAATTCTGTGGATTTAACAATCTGTTTTTAAATTCCATGTGTGCCTACTGGCGCAAAAGTTGGACAGCTTGTTTAACCTGGCCAAAAGCTCTGTTTTATTGCAGCCAACACTTTGAAAAACATTTGTGAGATCAAACTAAGTCATATTGTTTAAGTGAATTTGGAAATGTGTTTATTTCTGCCTCACAAGGAGGTGGGAGGTTGTAGAATAAGAGAGGCAGACAAATTGGGCAAAATAGATCAGACTGAGGTGATATGAGTGAGATTTCCTCTTTAAGGGTGTTTGCAATCAACCACACACTTTCTCTTTATCCTTGCCTTGCCTCAATGTTATCTCAATTGATGCAATAGCGTTGCCAGTATTAAAATCCTTTCATGGTAAATCTGTCTTAAGTTTTGGCAAAGCTCTTAAATAAAAGGAGAAGATGCGTTAAGTCATGTTCATTACCGATTTACGTAGACAGATTATTTTTTAAAGATAGATTCCAGGGAGGCAATAAATCCTCTGTACAGGTAGTCCTCGACTTACAACAGTTCATTTAGTGACAGTTTGAACTTATAACGACGCTACAAAAAAGTGACATGACCATTTTTCCACACTGCAGAATCCTTATGATTACGTGACCAAAATTCAGACGCTTTGACACTGACTCATATTTATGACGGTTGCCGTGTCCCGGCATCTATGATCACCTTTTGCGACCTTCTGACAAGCAAAGTCAATGGGGAAGCCAGATTCACTTAACAACCCGTGTGACTAACTTAACAATTACCATGATTCGCTTAACAACTGTGGGAAGAAAGGTTGTAAAATGGGGCAAAAATAACTTAATAACTGTCTTATTTAGCCACAGACATTTTGGGCTCCATTGTGGTGGTAAGCTGAGGACTACCCGTATTGCTTTGCTTCACTTTATTTCAATATTTCATTTCATTTTGTTGCTGCTTCATTTTATCTGGTTTCTTCTTCTATAATTTTCAAAGAGCTACTGTTATCTCTGCTACTCCTTTGACTCGCTGTTGACTTACCGACAGTCCCAATGGTACAGAATATACAGTCTTATGCTACATAACTAAACTCCATTTCATGCTGAATAAACTAAATGATTTATGTATCTTAAATAGAAAACTATCTTTAGATAGATTTTTACTCCAAAAGCATTTTATTACAATAAATTTGATAAAAATAAAATCTGATTTAAATTTAAAAATCTAATTTTTTAAAAAAAATCACCTATTTTTATCCACCCTATATACAACCTTGCAAGTGGCTGGTGATTTGAGGGCACTCTCTTCACCTTTTAAACTCTGTAATTTAACTCTGTTTAACTCAATTTAATTATGTTTTTTAAATAAGGTTCTATGTCTTTTCTCAATAAGGGTTGATATAGCATCCATACATGGGTTGACACTGTCCGTGCTCTGATTGGACTGAGTCTAATTACTAATTAATTGACCTCTATATAACCCACCTCCATGAGTGGTACCACCCAGTTTCCGACTCAGTCCACTCTGGGACAGATATGTTATCCTTTCGTCTTAAAGATCAATTTCGAATATTTCTGAAATTTCTGTTCTAACTGCCTGTGAATACTGTCAGAATTAGGGCTTCTAATGCCTGACTACTCCTGCTCTCCTTGGCCTGGGCAGAGAATTCTTCTCCCTCTCGCTACTTCGCCTCAGAACAAATTGACAAGTGACTATAAATTGAGGCTAAGCTCCGAGATGTTTTGACATCCTCCAGAATTGGAGAGAAGCCCTTTCACTGTGCTGTGGCTGGGCGGCAAGGGAGAATTGCGCCTGAACTGACAGCCCAGCAGGGAGCCCTAGGAGGGCGATGCAGAGACGCGGAACGCATCGGGAGGCCGCGGAGCCACAAGGAAGCTCCTGAGGCAGGCAGGCCAGGCACTGAAGCGTTAAGAGCGGCACCGCGGCTGGCGAGCCATTAACAGGCCAGGCAGGAGTCCAAAAAAGGGTCCGAATGCCATTTTGAAAAGGGGGTGGAGCCACATCGCAGCAGCCATTTTGTCCTGACATTCAGTGGTAACATGGCTGACAACAACTTAGTTGGTGAGCTGGGAGGCCCAGAGGCCAGCAGAAACGTGATTGAGCCGGATCAGGGCCTACTCGCTGTGGCCCAGAGCTCCATCCCCCCCCCCCCAAAGCTGCTACCTCTCAGGGGACTGCAGGAGCCAGTAGGAGCTCTTCAGGCACCAAGGGGTCGAAGCCCAAAAAATCCCATAAGGCCTCCTCCAAAGCCAAGCATTCTGAGACCCCAGTGACTCCTCACAGCCACCCTGAAATGGTGGCAAGGGCACTTAGCCAGCCGGCCTCCGTACCACTGCAGATGGAGGTGTGCCAGGGTCCTTTCAGCCCCATGCTGCCCAACAACACGTTGGGTATTTGGAACAGCTCCGACAATCGTGGGCAAGGTAGGAGTGTCGAAGCCATCTTCACAGCTACCGCCGGCTGGTTTATGCCCAGAGGGGACGATAACCCCTTCATGTCCGTATACACCCCATTTACTATGCCAGCTATGTTTGGCGGATTTCAGGACTTTATAGCTGAGGCTAAAAAGCAGGGCATTGAGGCTGGCTTGAAGGAAAAAGCCTCAGGCCCACAGACGAGTGCCCCTTGAGCAACACATACCGGGGGGGGGGGGGGGCGCTGTAACTGCTACACAACATCCACTACCCAAATCTGACCACTGCTCATCCCCCACCTCAGAAGATGGGGAGATCAGGGATGCCGACCTGTCAAAGGAGGAGGGGCCCGTTCCTGAAAAACCTACCTACACCGGTCTTTTTCCTTCCAACTTATTCACTCCCTTGTTGTGCAAAGCCAAAGCTGCCTCAGTGGTCGGTGACCAAGTGGTGAAGGACCCTCCTCTGCAGGCCCAGTCTACCAGTGTTTGGTTTACTGAGCACAAGATGGAGACGGTTACTATCCCGGCCCCTCAACTGTTTGTGGACACAATACAGCATCAGTGATCTACCCCTACATTTGGCCTAGCTCCTTCAGCCAATGATAGGCATTTCTATAATGTCGCTGAGACTCTGGACAAGGCACTGTTGTGGCCTACAATTGACACCACCCCCATCGCCACTCTGTACACTAACACCACATTGCCAGGGGCGCAGGAGGATATCCTCAAGCCAGAGGACAGGTGTGCAGACCAGGTCCTTCAGCGAGGTCACCAGACGGCCGCCTGGGCAGTGAGGGCCTCAACTGCAGCTTCATTCTTCTCCCGCTTGAGTCTTTGCTGGCTGCAACAGCTGCAAGAACGAATCCCGGCCTGCTATTCAAGAGCCCATCAGGACTTGAATAAATTTGTGGCTGCTGTACAATTCACATCGGATGCCACTTTGAGTGCTACCCGATTCGCCTCCAGAGCAATGGCGTCATCGGTGGCCTCACACAATCTTTTGTGGCTATGGCAGTGATAAACATGTTAAACATAAGTGGCACCTGGCATCTGAGCCATATTCCAGGGGGGGGGGCTTTATTCAGGGATTCTCTCACTCCCCTATTGATTGAGGGTAAGGATAAATGCAAAATTCTTCCCTCCAATCCCAAAAGGGGGTCCTTCCGTTCATCACCATATCCAAGAGGCAGCCCTTTCGCCCCCAAGAATATGGGGGTCCCGCTCGACAATCTGAGTACTCGTCTTCGGGCTTTCGGCCACAGGGGGGTTTCTTTCAGCGGCCCTGACAACAACAGTATAGGCAACAGAGAGGAAACCCATCTAAGCGTCCCTTTCAGGGGAGCGGTAACCAATACTACTGCAGATCATAATCCCTCGCAGGATCAGTTCCCCATTGGAGGCAGGTTACGTTTTTTCGCTGCCCAATGGGACACTACAACTACTGATGCCTGGGTTAGGGCCACGGTCGGGTTCAGTCTGACCTTGGAGTTTGTTTCCCCTCAACCAAAGTTTTTCCTTCATTGCCCTGTTTCTAGCAACCCCCAGAGGTGGCTCCTCATGCGATCAGCCATCCAGCACTTGATGGACATTAGGGCCATACAGGAAGTCCCTGCGGACCAGGCAGGCTGTGGGTTCTATTCCGTTCTCTTTGTAATACCAAAGTCCTTAGGGGAGTGGAGGGCCATTCTTGATTTGAAACAGTTGAATAAGTATGTTAAGTATAGACCTTTTAAAATGCATTCTTTAATCACCATTTTGGAAGGTATTCACGAAAGCGATTTTCTTACTTCGATTGACCTCACAGAGGCGTACTTACACATGCCCATCCTGAGGGAGCATCATCAATTCTTACGTTTTTGTTACCGGTCGCATCATTATCAATACAGAGCGTTACCTTTTGGCCTTTCTTCTGTGCCCCAAGTTTTCACTAAAGTGTTGGCGGTCCTAGCAGCCCATCTGCACACCATCCCTATCAGGGTACAACTTTATTTAGATGACATGTTGGTACAATTGGTCTCCAGGGACAGGGCTGTGGACGACCTCCATCTCACGCTGAATGTGTTAAGGCAGTGGTTCTCAACCTTCCCAATGCCGCGACCCTTTAATACAGTTCCTCAAGTTGTAGTGACCCCCAACCATAAAATTGGTGTCACGGGTTCCTAAGACAATCGAAAATACGTGTTTTCCAATGGACTTAGGCGACCCCGGTGAAAGGGTCGTTCGACCCTCAATGGGGTCCCGACCCACAGGTTGAGAACCACTGTGTTAAGGGCTCATGGGTTTTCCATCAACGAAGCTAAGAGCCATTTTACACCCACAACTCGTATTCTACATTTAGGGGCTTGGACAGATACTGAGTCAGGGCAGGTCTTCCTTTCAGAGGACTGCCTTAACAGCCTCAAACAGATGGTAACAGAAGTGTTACACAGTCACCGGGTGTCCCTGGCTACACTCTCTTAAGTTATTGGGGAAGATGGTCTCTACTATCTCCATTGTGCCCTGGGCTAGATTACATACAAGGGAGTCACAATGGTTGCTTCTTCCCTACCTGAAGTCTAACCTCAGTGTTTCCTTGACTAAGGTGCCTTTACCAAAGGAGGTTCGCCAATCTCTCTACTGGTGGAAGTCACGGACCATTAAGAAGGGGTGTCATTTTAGGATTCTCGATAGAGTGATGGTTACCACAGACGCTAGCCTGTACGGTTGGGGCGCCCATATGGGAACACAAATGGCACAAGGGCAATGGACCCAGGAAGAGGCGGAGAAAAGCATTAACTGGTTGGAACTACGGGCCATCAGCTTGGCCCTGTTGAAATTTCGGGATTCCATCTCGGGGCAGCATGTCCTTATTCTGACCGATAATATGGCAGCTAAGGCCCACATTAATAGGCAGGGGGGTACTAGGTCTGGTGGTCTTATGTCAGAGGCAGATGCCTTAATCTCCTGGGCAGAGGATAATCTCTTGTCCATTTCAGCGGAGCAAATTTCTGGCACCGCTAATGTCACTGTGGATTGGCTACAGTTGACCAAGCCGAATGGCGTCTGCATCCTTGTCTTTTTCAGGAGATCACGCAGTGTTACAGACTCCCAATCGTAGACCTGTTTGCCACCCCAGCCAACATTCAGCTTCCGAGGTTTTTCATATGGTTCAACACGCCTGGAGCGGAAGGAGTGCACGCCCTTCGCAGCCCCTGGCCCAGGGGTCTCCTCTATGTTTTTCCCACGGTCCCTCTTCTCCCCAGGGTCATCTGCAGGGTCATTGTGTCAGGGCGGAGGTCATCCTTCTGGCACCGCACTGGCTGCGACGCCCTTGATTTGCCGACCTGCAGTCACTGTCTGTGGACAGACCGTGGAGGATTCCACCGGACAGGGTTGTCCTTACCCAGGGGTCACTGGAACACCCAGATCCCCAGTGGCTGCAGTTGACCATTTGGCAGTTGAGTGGCTCGCGCTGAGGGAAGGCAACCTGTCAGATAGGGTCATGTCTACCATACAAGCCTCCAAGAGGCCATCAACGGTCCGCATTTACAATGCCACCTGGAAAAAAAATTCTCGTTGGTGTACAACCAAGCACATTTCTCTGGTCAATTCTACCATCCCTCAGGTCCTTGAATTTCTCCAGGCTGGTCTGGAGAAGGGGTTGTCCCCTAACACTCTTAGGAGACAGGTAGCTGCTTTGAACACTGTACTTACCTGGGGTGGGGGACAATCGCTGGCACATCATCCCAATGTGCGGGGCTTCTTGAAAGGGGCGGTTAATCTAAGACCTCCAGCAGTGCATAGATATCCGACCTGGGATCTGGCGAAGGCCCTGGAGGCTCTGATAGATCCACCATTCGGAGTTCTTCAGGAGGTGCCCCTACAATTCCTTACCTGGAAGGTAGCATTTTTGGTGGCCGTAACGTCAGCAAGGCTTATATCTGAACTGCATGCCTTGTTAGTACGTGAGGACCTCTGTAGGTTCCATGCAGACAGGGTGGTCCTTAGACTGGATCCCTCCTTTATGCCGAAGGTTGGCTCTTGGTTCCACCGCACACAGGAGGTAATGTTACCGTATTTTTGTCCCTCACCCAGACATGAATTGGAACATCAATAGCACAAGTTAGATGTGCGTTGAGCACTGCAAATTTACATTGATCGCACGGCGGAATCTAGACGGTCGGAGGCCCTCTTTATTTCGTTCCAGCCCTCTTCCCTTGGCCAGAAGTTCTTGGTAGCTACCATTGGCAGGTGGGTGAGACGTTGCATTGCTGCAGTGTATGACTCACGCCAGGAGGGGGTGCCAGCAAGGGTGCCAGCCCATTCTACAAGAAGTGCTGCTACCACGACGGCGTTGGCGACATAGGCTTCCCTAGATGAAATTTGCAGGCAACTACGTGGGCCTCTCCATCCCCTTTCATCCACAATTACAAACTTGGTAAGTTCGCATCTGCCGATGCCTCTTTTGGCAGGAGGGTTTTGCAGGACGTTCGGTTAGGCGGGTCAGTCTCGGGACAGTCTTATCACCCTCCCTTGAGGACTGTACAGCTTGGGTATGTCCCATGCATGGATGCTATCTCCACCCTTATTGAGAAAGGGCGTTGGTAACTTACCTGATACGCCTCTTCTAATAGGGTGGAGATAGCATCCAGCCCCAGCCCGAGATTTGACTGTTCCTTGTCTCTGCAGACTGTTTTTTTTTTTGGGGGGGGTGAGGGTCTGTTGGAAGGTTTGTCTCGATAGGTTGGTGATGTTGTTCTATCTATTTTTTCTATGATTCACTAAACTTAAAAATCGTTTGGATAACATGTGGAGTCTGTCTTTCTTTCTCTTCGCTGGAAACTGGGTGGTACCACTCATGGAAGCGGGTTATATAGGGGTTAATTAATTAGTAATCAGACTCAGTCCAATCAGAGCACGGACAGGGTCAACCCATGCATGGATGCTATCTCCACCCTAATACAAGAGGCGTATCAGGTAAGTTACCAACACCCTTTATCTGCAAGCTCCCCAGATAATGAGATGGGTGGTGTACAAATCTGATAATTAAATCAATAAATGGTCTTAATTTTTAATTCCATAATGCAGGCACACTTGCAATGATTTCTGATAAAAGTTAAAAGTGATAATATAGTAGATTCAGACAACAACTGTTCTACAAGTATATGCACGGTTTATCTTTATAAAAACTTTATGAGATTGATATAAGTGGTTAAATTACCCAATGCAAAGACACTCACATTGGAGGGAATCCAATGCTTTGCAAACTACTATACATGTGAAGTTCTGGAAAATACATGGTCTACTCTGAAACTGTTGATCATGTCAAAGTCTGACATGATCGCCAGAACGAAAGTGGGATTCAGAAGAATAAGTTCTGCCCTCCCAATGCAGATAGTCCTCGACTTATGACCACAATGGAACCCCAAATTTCTGTTGCTAAGTAAGACATTTGTTAAGTGAATTTTACCCTATTTTATGAACTTTCTTGCCACAGTTGAATCATGCTGCTTGTTAAGGGAACGTTAATTCATAACATGGCTGTTAAGTGAGTATGGCTTGCCCATTGACTTTGCTTGCCAGAAAATTGCAAAAGGTGATCACATGACCCCAGGACACTGCAACCGTCATAAATATGAGTCAGTTGCCAAGCATCTGAATTTTGATCACATGACCAGGGGGCATGTTGCAATGGTTGTACGTGTGAAAAATGGTCAATTAACTACTGTAACAGTTAATGTTGCTAGGATCTAAGACTGGGCAACAATGAAATAGAATGACACATCCAGTCCCAAGATGTTGTAGTTGGTACTAAAGATTTGTGGGGATTCCGTTTCAGAACAGAGCAAGTTTAAGCCCAAGTGGGAAAATGAATAATTATATTTTATTTATATTCATTGTCCCTATTTTGAAATTTGGGATTTGGCCAAAACTGAGACATACTCCTTACTTTCAGTTATCTGTACATATTGGTTCTAGACAACTGGCAGATTAAGCAGTAATTTATTAAATTAATATTTGGTAAAATCTTACCATTATTTACTGTATCTGTCTTACGGTTATGTATGTGACTTTAATTTCACTTACTCGCATAGACCTTCTCATATATTTGGTGAGATGAGAAGGGAAACGCAAAGATGATTTTTGGACATGTAGATGCTTCGAATTCTGAAGCCCTGATCTTGGAAAACTCCTATTAGAGCGATGAATATTTATCTATTTGATTTATAACAAAATATTATAAATGTAAATTTGCCCATGTCTGCAAATTTACAGACCACAGTGTTCCTAAGACTATGATCAGCTCATTGTTATGATGACAGCCACTGGTTTCTTACCTTCCAGTGGAACAAGTCAGTGGGTTGCAGAGGATCATTACATTTTATCCTCTAAATGTTTTATGATATTGGCTAAGCGAAGAGAGGACAATTTCTCAGAAGTCACCAAGTGCCAACTTCTGGATTTGTAAGAATTTCTGAACTAGGCACCCTCAGTGGATCACTTAATTCTTTCCTTTTTTTCTTTTCTTGATTTTGCATAATATTGGCACTATCAGTCTCCAATCTGCAACTTGGCATGCCCAGGTTTAAAGTGATACCATAGAGAGATAGCACATGGACTTACATACTACTCCACGGTGCTTTACAGCCCTCTCTAAGCAATTTAGAGAGTCAGCCTATTGCCCCCAACAATCTGGGTCCTCATTTTACCGACCTCAGAAGGATGGAAGGCTGAGTCAAATTTGAGCCAGTCAGAATCAAACTCCTGGCAGGGAGCAATGAGTTAGCCTGCATTCTAACCACTGTGTCACCTCTATGGATCTATCTGAGTAGAACAGATTTGATATATACTTATAAAAAACCCAAGTATTACCCGCCCATAATCTCTGCAATTATTGTTATTTACTGTATTTTTGGAATATAAGACGGACCATGATTTTGAAAAGGTAAATTAAAAAAAAACACGTTTTTGCACTCTGCAGACCTCCCAAACCCTCTGCACACCTCGTTTTTTGCAAAAAGAAAAAAAAGGGCATGCAGAGCTTGGGAGACTTGCAGAGTGCACCTGGGGGCTTGTGGGAGCGGGACAAAAATGAGCAAAAACGGCCTGTTTTTTTTCAAAAACAGGCCATTTTTTGTTTAAAAAAGGGGGGCATGCAGAGGCTTTAGGAGGCTTGTGGAATGCACCTGGGGGAGGCAAAAATGAGCAAATATTTTTTGCTCGATTTTGCCCTCCACAGCCCCCAGGAGCACTTTGCAAGCCTCCCAAACTCTCTGCATGTCCATTTTTGCAAAGGGGGTAGGGTTTCGGTAGGCCAAAAATGCTGTATTCAGTGTATAAGATGCACCCAGATTTTCACTCTCTTTTTTGGGGGGAAAGGTGCGTGTTATACTCCGAAAATGCGATATATTTATATCCACTCTTTTTTCAAGGAGCTCAAGACGATTTAACAATACAACAATTCAATAGTAGAGTTGGAAGGGACCTTGGAGGTCTTCTAGTCCAACCCCCTGCCTAGGCAGGAAACCCTATACCGTTTCAGACAAATAGCGATCCAACATCTTCTTAAAGACTTCCAGTGTTGGGGCATTCACAACTTCTGGAGGCAAGCTGTTCCACTGATTAATTGTTCTCACTGTCAGGAAATTTCTCCTCAGTTCTAAGTTGCTTCTCTCCTTGATTAGTTTCCACCCATTGCTTCTTGTTCTACCCTCAGGTGCCTTGGAGAATAGTTTGACTCCCTCTTCTTTGTGGCAACCCCTGAGATATTGGAACACTGCTATCATGTCTCCCCTAGTCCTTCTTTCTCTTAAGCTAGACATACCCAGTTCCTGCAACCGTTCTTCATATGTTTTAGTCTCCAGTCCCCTAATCATCTTTGTTGCTCTTCTCTGAACTCTTTCTAAGGTCTCCACATCTTTTTTACATCGTGGCGACAAAGCTGAATGCAGTATTCCAAGTGTGGCCTTACCAAGGCATTATAAAGTGGTATTAACACTTCACGTGATCTTGATTCTATCCCTTGATTCTATCCCTTTACATGGGGATCTCCATTTCATCCCCTGAATACAACCCCGTGTTGTATGTTGAACTGAGTGGAAGTAGCCCAAAGCTAGCTGAAGTTGGACTTCAACCTCAGTCACAGTCCAACACCTTAACAACTAACTTTCACTTGTTTTTAATTGCATTTGCTGTGAGCTTAAATCTGCCCCATGAGGAAAAAGCCCCAAGTTGGCATGGGAAGAGTATGAAATAACTGCCTTAAACCACAGGTCTTCATTTACAGATCAGAAGACAGTTCTCTGTTGGAAGGGCCACTCATCTGTATCCAAGATGGGACTCCCATAGCCTTGAAGCTGCTCATCAGCATTTAGGATTTAAGCATCGGCAGAGAGCAGATGGTGTCTAGTCATAATCTTCCCACTATAATAAGGTTAATTACAGTAATTATTTATTCTTAGCATTTCTGCCTATTTTTTGCATCTGTGAACATATGCAGATTTTATGCAAATATAGGCTCCTTTTTGTGGACAAGAATGGCAGTTTGGTTTCCCCAACCCAGTGGAGGGATGTAGAAACTATTGCTCAATGGAACAGACAAAGCGAGACAAAGCTGGTATTCAGATAAGATATTTCAGACTGGAGCCGCGTTGGCCATGGAAGCATTAATTTTCTTCTCTTTGTACCATTTGATTTTTTTCCCCCCTTTTCATTTCAGAAGAAAAACACAATTGTTTGTATTCCTGAGACATATTTTAATATTCCGTGATGCAGACTCAGTGGATATTAAATGCACACACGAAGAACAGCTGGTCTAGTCCAACTTCTCTGCTTAGGAAATCTGTAAAATGTTTTTCTTCACCTTTTCCTTTGTGCTGCTAGTCTGGCGGCTTTACTTTACTCTCAATATATACTAAATAATATGCTGATCATCGCGGCCTTATATGTTGCACCCGTGTCTGATAAGAGAGTGACCCATGCACATTATCAAGAAAGTCAATGCTTGCCTTTCCCAAATTGTCCTGTCATCAGTTATTCAGGACCTGTGTGCTCACCTGCATGGTGATTTCAAGGAATATTAGTGACATTTAACGTTATATCCGGGTTGTTATATATCTTTTTTTTAATAACCTGGCTACTCTCTTGAAAATTGATTCTCTTAAGAGCAGTGATGGCTAACCTAAAGATGTGCCAAAACTGTGTGCACAAGCGCTATTACACCTGTACATGTGTTCCCATCCACCTATGCATGCGTGAGTGACCCTCTCACCTGTGCATCTGTGAGTGCGCCCCCCCACAGTGCATGCACGAGCAACACGGGGGGAATTTTCGTCCTCCCCAGGCTCTGGAGGCTTTCCTGAAGCCTGGGGAGGGTGAAAACGGCCTCCCTCTGCCGTCCAGAAGGCTGAAAATCAGCTGGCTGGTGCACGTATGCGCGCCGGAGCTGAGGGCTGCGGTGCCGGCAAATACGGCTCTGCGTGTCACCTGTGGCACGCATGCCATAGGTTTGCCATCATGGGTATAGAGTGTCACAGTGCTAAGTAATGGGTACTGAGGTATGTCCATAATTGTCTCTATTGCATTCTGGATCATCTGACTCTTCCAAAGGGCCTTCAAGGGCAGCCTCATTCAGAGTGCATTGCAATAGTTGAGCCAAGCAACTAGGCATGAGTGATCACCCAAAGGATCTTCCTGATAGGTGAAGTTGTGCAAAGGCCTTCACGACCACAGCGACCACCTACTCCAAGTATGAATCCATAAAGACTCTCAAATTGTGAGCCACCTTTGAAGGGGGAAGGGCAAACCTATCAAAATGTCTATGGAGATTTTCAATCAACCATCATATCCCCAATGTCAATAGAGATTCTCAATTATCCAAAACAAAGACAAGAACCGATGGATGGAAACTAATCAATGTGAGAAACAACCTAGAACTAAGAAGGAATTTCCTGGCAGTTAATCAGTCGAACAAGTTGTGAATGCTCCAACGCTGGAGATTTTAAAGAAGAGATTGGACAACCATTTGTCTGAAATGGTATAGGGTTTCCTGCCTGAGCAAGGGGGTTGGACTAGAAGACTCCCAAGTTCCCTTCCAACTCTGTTATTCTATTCTGTTCTACTCTACTCTACTCTACTCTACTCTACTCTTCTACTCTACTCTACTCTACTCTACTCTACTCTACTTTACTCTACTCTACTCACAGTTTGAAAAAAAAGTGCCATTTGGGACAACCCTATCAAAAGGCAAAGGGAATATTTCAATAAGTAGATGGCCCTAAAAAACCCAGTCACTCAGTTATGATAGGACCGATTTTGGGACTGTCCCCCCCCCCTCAAGATCCAGACAGCTTCCAGATATTGGAACATGTCTTTGACAGTCTCACTTGGATGCCCTGGGGTCAAAAGAGATAACTGAACCACAAATACCAAGTAGATTTGAATTCAGGTAGATGTTGAAATCAGGGGTGAGCTAGTGTTAGCCTGTCAGAGTATTGAGAGTTCATGACTGGAAGAGACATGTCAAAAAGGTCAGCCAATGAATAGATATGGTAACTAGGTCAGCCAATGAGGGCTGTTTGGAAACTGAAACGGTATTTGCTGCAGACAGCTAGGAGTCTGGGCGTGGCTTAGCTATGTAGCTCTGAGTCTGTGCTAAAGCTGCTAACTAGACTTGAGTTCTGAACTAAAACTGAAAACCAATCTCCTCTCTATCACGTATTGTATATACGTCTCATGTGTTATATATAAAGAGAAGTTAATGAACCCTGCTGAATCGGTTATCTGTGTGTGTTTTCCGGATTTGATTTCTGCAACAAACTCTGACATAGCCACCCCACAAAGAAAAGGCCTGCAGGGACCATGTTGTACACAACCAACACCCTGAAAGAAGGAAGAAAACCACCACAGAATTCTAACCACTACAGGGAGTTGAGGAGGATACCTTTGTTGAAAAACCAAAGAGCACAAGAGTGGATGTACCAACTCCATCTCAGTCAACTTGGCTCTGCCTCAATTCACCATTAGAATTCTATTGGACCAAAAAACCATTTTGGATATCCCAGAGAAAAAGCCATTTTCAGAAAACCTACAGAGAATGAAAGGAAAGTATTTGTTCAGCAGGCCTGAGACCTTTTCCTCTTGAACCTGCAACAGCAAAAAGTTTGCATTATGTGCTATAATGCATCATGAGGTTGAAGAGTGGTCAAACGAGAACATAAACCAAATGTTAGGCATATGGTAGGCCATTACAAGATTTAACAAACAAAAAAAGCCATCTGTGATATCAGCTGTGAATAGCAACACCAAGAAGACATGGAAAGTTACACCCAAGTGATGAATGAAAATGAGACCAAAGGTGGCATAATAATTTTCTTAAAAATGTAATTTATTGTTAAAATAATGAAATACAAGGGAGAGAAGTCTATCTTAGATTATGGCAGAAGAATAAAAAAGAAACAAGTTCTCAGCACAAATAAAAACATGGAAAAACTTTCCAGTAACACATTTGCCGATCATAACATAGATATTAAAAATAGGAATACTTTACACTGAAAGTTATCACTACTGTCTATCTGAGGCCTCATTTTCCTAAAACCATATTCCAAATATCTAAATATGTTTAGCTATGAAATGTGTACTATAATATAAAAAGGAACCATTTCTGCTTAATATATACTGTCAATGTGGCCATTGCTTCATATTCTCCCATTTTGGTCTAAAATGGTACATTCTGGTATTGTCAGTAACTTTACACTTTTCCAATGTGGGCCTAACATTTGTCTTGGCAGCTGTCAGAATATGTTTTAGTAAATTGTGATTGTTTTTAATTTATTTTTTATCTGGAATAACAGTGAGTAAAAAATAGCAATAGCCCTTAGAATTATATATCACTTCACAGTGCTTTACAGCCCTCTCTAAGCGATTTACAGAATCAGCCTGTTGGCTCCAACAATCTTGATTCTCATTTTATCGACCTTGGAAGGATCAAAGGCTCAATCAACCTTGAGCCAGTAAGAATCAAACTGCAGAATTAGCCTGCAATATTCCATTCTAACCATTATGCCACCACGGCTCAAACTTTTTTTGGGGTTATCAGGATTTTCTGAATATTTTCATGCATTTCTTTCTAGGGCTTTTGAGTCTTTTTGCATATATTAAAATAGACTTCTTTGTTATATAATTTCAAATGTTCATTATCATTTAATTTGTCTATCTGGGTAATTATTGACAGTGTTATCTCTCTGTAAAAACCAATGTTCCCTTAAATTATAATTTGGAGGAGATGTTATTGAAGTTATTCCATAGTTCTTCACATGTTGTACTGTGATTATTTCTTTTAAGTGTTGCATGCACTTCATCATACTTTTTTTTGTTCCATCCCTGTGCTTTATCTCAGTAAAGATGTGACATAGTGATTAAAGCAGTGATGGCGAACCTTTTAGACACCGAGTGCCCAAACTGCGTGTGCAAGCATGCCCAAACTGAAAGGTGCACGCACACAAACGCATCCTTGCATGTACAAGACCAGCTGGCGGCAGGAAGTGGGGCATCCCAACACCAGCAGTGCAGCGAGAGGTAAGATCGTTTTCTTTCGTGAGCTTCTGTTTCATCGTTTGAAGGGAAACAGAAGCTCATGAAACAAACGCCACAGAGATCTGATCTGGAGCGACAGTGAGCGTGCCAGCAGAGAGGGCTCTGTGTGCTACTTCTGGCATGCATGCCATAGATTCACCATCATGGGATGAAGGCATCAGACCAGGACCAAGGAGACCAGGGAACATGTAGCCAAAATTACTGGGTGACTTTGGACCAATATTTTCTCTCAAATTGTCCTACCCCACAGAGTTGTGTGGGAGGAAAGAGCAGACTACCTTGGAGGAAAGACAGGATAATATATAAACCATCAACAACTACTACAAGGAGGACAAAATGTATTCAGTTAGTTGCAAAATTATATTGCATCGGGGTGGATGCAAAGAGGGCATACAATCTATGAGAAGAGCCAACGACTGAAATTCTGGATGAATTGAAGTTTAGGATGAAGAGTGGAGCTATTTAGTGGTTGTATCTATTCCTCCGTTCTTAAGCTGGCCAAGCTAAGGGATTGCCAAATGGTGCTTTCCTAACAGATTCAAGGCGGGACAGTTTCACGAAAATGTTGTTTCCCCTACAAACCTGTAACTTAATTAGCAGGAACCAATGAGCAGAACTCCAATTGCTCACCATAGAGACAGGGAGGGGCTCTGTGTCATGAGTTAATTTGGTTTTCTCAGTTGATGTAGTAATAGATGAATATCCCAAAGGTGCTTTTTCAAGAGGCAAGTGAACTTTCTGGTTTTTCTTTTAAGACGTCTCACTTCTCATCCAAGAAGCTTCTTCAGAGCTGGATGACCTGGATGACTGAGAATCTCCATAGACACTAATAGATGAATTCATATCAGAAAATCAGAAAGCATGCTTGGGACATATTCCGGTGAACTTATTATATTTCAATTTTGCTTTTGATTCTGATATAGTTTTGCTCCATCCTTAATTGCTCTTGGATTCTGGATCCAATGCCTATCTTCATTTTTTTCCTCCTGGCGTAAATGTTGGAACAGATGGATAGTATAGGGCTAGGATAAGTTGAGCACAAACATGCTTTCTGGTATAACTGACGTGAAATGTATGACCTCTCGTGGAATAATTTGGGAATGCATGCATCACCTAATAGAATAGAAATCACAGGAATGGTGTCATGCCTCTGAAACTGAAGTGTGTCCATTCTCCTTCCTTTATTCTCATGCATAGATACTGATAAACTTGCCAAAAATATTGAAAATTACAGTTTTTTAAACTTTGGTCCCCAAATTAAGGATTGTAAACGTTCCAGGCTTTCAATGCAGATATTTAATTTCTACAAATATCAATTCTAGAGACTTCAGCATTAGGCTTGTTTTCAGTTCAGGTACTTCAGCACACACACACACACACACTCACTGAAATCCATGGGATATCAAAAGATTAAATTCTACATAGGTGGATGGAGAACCAGAAATGTCAGGCAACCTTTTCAGTGCCCTATGAAATGCAAAACTGCCAATCAACCACTTCCTTATACTATTCTGGGGAGGCATCCAGTCACAAGCTTATCTTTCTAGGGTTAGGCAATTGCAATTTAGCAGGTTAAATAGCCCTTAACAGCATCCCCACCAGTATAAGATACAGTAGCTCCCCCCCCCACCCGGGGCTTTCTGAAATATGATTGAATGTATCAGTCATGTAATTTCCCTTTGCATTCCCAGGCGGCTCATCACCTCCTCATTTGTGGTGCAGGTGCAATACACACACCTTCTTAATTTTTCTTTAACACACTCCATTTGTTAATCAAGGCTATTGGGATTAAATGAAACAATCCTGGCAGTTCAGTGGTTAGAATGCAGTACTGCAGACTAACTCTGCCCACAGTCTGTAGTTTGATGCCGATGGGCTCAAAGTTGATTCAGCCTTCCATCCTTCCTAGATCGGTAAAATGAGGACCCAGATTACTGGGGGCAATATGTTGATATTGTAAACTGCTCAGAGCGTGCTGTGAAGCACTGTGAAGGAGTATATAAGTCTAAGTGATATTGTTATTAACAAAAAACATTAGAGTGAAAGGACCATGTTATGGCCAAGAAGTCTATAGAAGGCTAGATCAATAGTGGTAACCAGAATCAATTCTGGAGAATTGGGTGGACCCAAATAGTCTGTCAGGGAATTGCATAGCAGCTGTCTACATGAAGCCAGAGACACCGATACATACTTGCAGTGACGTGCGGTGAGTTTTATGGCTGGTGAGGCACTGACACAGTGGTGGGTTTCAAATTTTTTTAGACTTGTGGACTTCAACTCCCAGAATTCCACAGCTAGGCATGCTCATTTCCAATTTAAAGTGACAGCATTTGTTTTTCTCCTTTGCGCCCTCTACTATGAGGCAGAAGAACTGTGTGCCTCACCTACGTCAGGAATTTTTAGGCTTTTAACCCTTGCTTAACTCTGCTAGAGTGATCATAAAACGCCTAAAGTCAGACTAGATGAGGCATGCAGTTCTCCTGCCTCATAGTAGAGGGCGCTTTTTTAGAGGCTTTTTTAAACAGTTAAGCAGAGTCATCCACGGTGAGGCAGCAACTAGCTCAGCCTGACCTCAGCTCTCGCCTTTTTTCTTTTACACTTTTTTTCTTTTCATGATGACAGTGGTGAGGCTGTGCCTCCCCTGCCTGCATGTCACTGCATACTTCCAGTTTTATATAAATAAATATATTTTACATTAATATTTACAGCAGTCAAGATAGTCAGCGACAAGGAACATCATGAGTAAATTTTAAAACAGCACACTGAACACACAGAAGAAAAAGGCACACAAAAAAAGGGAAACTCCCCCTTTACAGTAACCAATCATAGCACAGATTGCTTCATGCATCAGCTAGCCAGGGGTGGGTTCCGGCTGCCATTACTGCCGGTTTGCTCAGGGACATGTCCGCACGCCCATGCAGAGTTCAACAAAAATTGCTCTGCAAATGCGCAAAAGGCAAAAACAAGATGGCGGTGCCTAAGGAGCTGTCAAGAGAACTGGTTTGGGGCCGTGGCAGGTCTGGGTCACTGCCGGTTCCAGCGACCCAGGCCACCAAGTTAGTACCGGTTCAGCTGAACCGGGGCGAACCCGTAGGAACCCACCTCTGGAGCCAGCACTCTCAAACCAATCAACTACAACTGTGTGTTCTGCCCCATTGTACACTTTACTGTTCCAGCTACTAAATGTAATAATCCTAGCATAGTCCTTTGAAGTTGAGTCCCAGTGACAGGAGTCCAAAACTCAGGACTCCTTAAGGCTGAGAAGAACTTCAATGCAAAAAGTATTGCATTGCAGACTTTTTTTGTCCCCTTGAGTTTTCAAGTTTCCTTGGGGTTTAATGGAATTATGGGAGGCCAGAGAGGATGGAGACTGAGACAGAGAAGAAAGACAGGATACAGATATTCCATGACATATTTGTTTATTTAGCAACCATCGAAGTCATGATAGACCCTGGAAAAGGAACTTATGACCCAGATCTGAAATTCACACGGTGCCTAACACCCTCCCTCCAGACATATTTAAGACTGTTTGCAGTGCCCTACAAGTCAGATGACTGTTTTACAATGTTTTTGCTGGAGCTCGACATTTACTTCTGATTTCTGTCAAAAAAAGCCCGGTCCATAGCAAACAATGGTTCGCTTAACAACCACTGAATTTGTTTAATGATCGTGGCGTTTGCTTTACAACCATCAGCTGCAAAAAAAAAAAAAAAGTCATAAAATCATGTGTGGTCATGTGGCAACCCGCTTAATGACTGTTACGTCTTACAAATGTAATTACAGGCTCAATTGTTGTAAGTCGAAGACTACCTGTATTCATATCCGCCACCTTACAACTAAAAGAGGGGAAGAATGCTCCAGTCTCCACCCCAAGGGGAATTTCACCAAAACGCTTTTCTCTTTTGCAATTTTCTTGCAAGAAAGTTGAAAAACATATTCCCTTCATCAGTCTGAGAACCAGTAAGAAAAAGCTGCAGGGGGAAATGTTCTGCCTGGGTTTTACTTCAAAATCACCAATGACCCAGATTGACCTCCACGCTGCAAGAATGTTATGTGATGATCTCAAGCACTTACCAAGCTTTTACTGTGATGAGAGTAGCAAGGAAATTGCTGAAGCAGCCAGAAGACTATTTTTAAGTTCTTGAAACTTTCCCCCCTCTTTTAATTTCTTTTAATATTAGCTGTTTTGCGTTCCCTCTGGGTAGAAAGGCCCATACATGTGAAATAATTAAGTGAATTACCCCTAGCAAGATCAGTTCAAGTAGTAGTGATATTCTTCTACAGATTAAATGCATCCAACTTGGATGTATTAAAAATGCATTTTTAATTTTAAAACCAGCATCCTTATAACGTACAAACTTTCCCGAGGAGAAGAGAGATGGTAAGATTTAACATCTATTGGAAATTCTCTTATCTTTCTAAAGGAATGTTTAAAGCGACCAAGCCTTTTTGCAGTGTTAATACAGTAGGAAAAATTAAATTTCATGAAAAAGGGAGTCAGTGTTGTGTCAAAAAACAATGCACTGTCATTTTCTGTATTTGTCTGATGTGAGTTACAGATGTGAGTAAAATAATATTCACATATTAATTCATTCTTAAGTAGAATCTTTGACATGGTCACTAAGAGTTGCCATGGATGTGATAGCATATGATCAACTAATCAAAATATATCCAGACTTCAAATAGCAATAGCTGTTTAGTCCCACGAGATAATCCATTAAGCAAGAAACTAAAGCATTTAAATCAGGGGTGTCCAACCTTGGCAACTTCAAGACTTGTAGACTTCAACTCCCAGAATTTTCCAACCAGCCATGGGGAATTCTGGGAGTTGAAGTCCACAAGTCTTAAAAGACATTGATTAAAATTAAATGTAGAAAACTGAAAGTTCTTGGAAATTTCACAGCAGATCATATATCGGAATTAGATTCAGCTGATCTCACGCCAGTGCTTTTGAACTTTATGCTGGAAGGACAGGTTCCCTATTTTTGTGTGATACTCTGTCACAAGCGTTCTCAACTTGTCCTCTATGATAGTTGGCAGCTCATATTACTTTCAGCCACTTTTAGCTGTGCAGCCGTATCAAGATTGACTGGCTTAGGGTTTGGAGCATCTTCTGGATCTAGGAATATATACCATTTTTAGTGCTTGATGGGATGGCATTTCTCCCAAAAGACCCTGCGTACGATTTGTGGGTCTTCCTGGGCACAAGGAGCCGATGGTAATTATGGCTAGCCTAGGAGACCTTTGTGCAACTTTATGTTGTGTGCCAGTGGTGCCTGTCCCTGGATTGGCAAGCTCTTTTCTCAAGTCACTCATGTCTAGGTCACCTCTGAAATGGACAACTGTGATGCGCTCTACATGGGGCTGTCATTGAGATGTATCTGGAAGCTTCTGCGACGCAAAATGTGGTGGGCCAGCAGTTATGCGTGCCCCTTGAACTGCAAGTTACACTTCTGCAAAGCAAGCTGCACCGGTTGCCCGTCTGGTTCCAGGATTAATTATTGGTGCTGATCATTACCATTAAAGTGCTACATGTGGGTCAGGTTATGTGAGGGACTGCTTCTCCTCAGTTATATCTACTTCCCATTATATCCCATGAGGCCCAGCAGGAGTGGGTCCTTGGTCTAGCAGGATCCAGCTGAAGAGCCTTTTCTACTTGGCACATGGTTTTTGAACTTCATCCCTCCAAAGGGAGATTGGCTCCAACTCCACTGATCTTCTTGAAGGCCCTCAAAACCTGGTTTTGTCATTGGAACTGGGGATTCCATGGAATATGGAGCCTGCAAAATGGACATCCTCTCTAATAGGTTTTGAAACCCACTTTCCTGTGTTTTTGTTTTATTATACTTTAAACTGTTTTAACTACCTTTTAATGATTTTGTTTTTTTTTAATGGTTTTGGTTTTGTTATTTTAATGGCGTATGCCACTCAGTCCCATTTGTGAAATAAATAAATACATTAACTTGGGGGCAATTATATGCTAAATTCATATGAAGAATGCCAGACTCTGGCAATTCAGTTGTTCTGTCTGCTTCAGAGAAATGACCATGAGTGTTTTGATCTGTCTGTGGCTGTGAGCGTCTGAATGAATCTAATGGCTCCTCTGTGACACAAAACATTGCATCAGACAACATTAGCCTGATGAAGCCCATCACGATCAGCAATGGCCTTGTGAACTAAAGCTCAGCTTTGTTATAAATTTTGCAGAATTTTTCTACTCATTACAACTCCACAGAGAGCATCACAAGAGATTTTAGAAAACAGGATTATATTTCAAATATCAAGGAATTATGCCCACTAAGAAATGCAGCTATAATAAATGACTGGAAGATGTTCCTAAACTGATAGCTTCCAGTACAGTGGTATTACAATCCCCATAATAACCAGGTAGCACAGACAACATACCAATTAGCAATGTTGGTAACAGTTGTCACTGCGTTTTATTTGGTTTGCCAGCTGTACCTGCATTCGGACTTATACGACAGACTGAACTGTTTCTTATCTGCAATGATTTACTGCGCAGGTCACACATTCTTTCTTAACTTTAACTTCTGATCGTTTGTTCACCTGCCAAGGGAGGTAGGCACAGAGCTCTGCCAAGATGTGATTAATTTAGATAGCAAGTTTGTATTTTTACTTTCTTTTATATTAAAATGTTTTTTTAATTAGATCATGCCTCGGCCTTATTTTCGCTTATTTCAAAAGTATGCTACAAGGAAATTCCACGCTCCACACTCCCATAATTCAAGGCAGAATTCACACCCTAACAACAGTAATGTAGAGTCTAATGCAACAGGGGTCAACCTGCAAAACGACTTCAGATGAAGTCATACTTACTTTTACTTTGTTTCTTGGTTGCCGCTCAAGGGGGAGAGGGGGAAAGCATGGGGCGGGGGGCGACTCAGGAATGTGGTGCCTCAGCTGGCTAGTCATAACATCTCGCAGGCGGCGTGTCAACTAGCGTCATTTCAACAGGGCATTTGTTGAAGTTGAGCTGGAACCTAGACCTGGACTGATTGGCCCATGTGACCTGAGGGACAAAGGGGGGTGGGGAGGTCTAATTCTTTTAACTATCCCTGGGCGTGCCAGCTTCCCCTTTCTAAGTGCCAATATGAATATAGGATCTCTTGAAACCGCAAAAAATGTCAGAGTCCTGACTCCTTGAGTTCATTACTCGGAACAATGGCAACAGGACTTTGAGAAGAAGTGATCTCTAAGAGCTCTTCAAGTTTAGACTTGGTCATTGTTGGGTAGCCCGAGTGCTCAGTGGTGGAATGCAACGGTTCGGTGAGCATGCACCGGCGCCTGCATGTAACACGTTGCACATGCAGGTGCCTAACGTGCGCTTTGCCCATGCACGCAGCGTTCAAAAAACCGCCCATTTTAAGCTTAAAAACTTACCTCCCGTCAGCGCCAGTGAGTAAAACAGTTGGCACGCGGCAATCTGCTGTGCCACGCGAACCAGATCCGGAACCCACCACTGACATGCAGGTACCTGTAAATTGGCATAATTAGGCAAAATGGCCCAATACTGATCTGGACATACCTTATGATACTTTCTTATGCATTCTGATTGCGCTAATCAACATATCTGCATGTGTTGCCTAAGCATCTCTCTGTGTGTGGGAGTCTATTCAGTGTGTTTTACTTATGTAGCACATACATTTGAGGGTCTTACCCATGTAGATGCATGTATTGCCTCTGTGTGTTTGTGCTGTCCCCTGGTGTTGTGTTTGTGATTCTCTCCATGTGTGTACGCTCTATTCTGGATCTTGCCAACATTTCAAAGTGCTCCCCATCTGCTTCTCCCATTAAGGCAAAAGAGGATTTCCCCCCTCCCCCAGATTCCTTTCTGCAACCTACAGCAAGATGCAACTTATTTTTTACCTTGATCTTTATTTTGCTACTTTATCCTGCCAGACAAATTTTCATCTCTTTCCAATCTGATTTTGAACAGATAAAATTACAGAAGGATATGCAGAATCAATCTCAAAACCCTTTACACAATTTCTTTGCAGCATTCTGTTGTCTTGGAAAGGATAAAGTGCCCTGCATGTGTGCATGAAGAGGAAATAAAAAACCAAGTCAAGGAATTCTTCAAAACTCTTATATTTGGATTTTTGGGGATATCTTAAATTAAGACTGTTAAGAAAAACAGCAAAAGCAAGAGAAAAAACTGAACAAGAATCCATTTCTTTACTGGATATTTCCAAATCTTTTTTGGGGACAGGCCAATAATTATTGGTAAATACTGTAAGTGGGATATGGATGAAGCTGCTTAAATAACTAAAGTTGACCTGATATCTGAAATAGAATTAAGAATAAGTATGACCTGGAACATATGCTTTGTCCTGGGAGATGCCATCATGTTCTGGAATTTCTGGTGAACAATTTGGGGACAGACAGGGTCCAGCAGAAACAAAACCTAGAATATTTTGGCTGTTTGTGGAACTGGAAGAACTAAATCTGGAGCAATCATGGAAAGACTTTGGAGAAGACTCCTTGAAAGCCAACAGAAGGCTGCATAAACAGAGGGATAGAACAAGATCACCTGAAGTATTGATACCACTTTATAATGCCTTGGTAAGGCCACACTTGGAATATGGCATTCAATTTTGGTCACCGCAATGTAAAAAAGATGTGGAGACTCTAGAAAGAGTGCAGAGAAGAGCCACAAAGAGGATTAGGGGACTGGATGCTAAAACATATGAAGAACGGTTGCAGGAACTGGGTATGTCTAGTTTAATAGAAAGAAGGACTAGGGGAGACATGATAGCAGTGTTCCAATATCTCAGGAGTTGCCACAAAGAAGAGGGAGTCAGGCTATTCTCCAAAGCACCTGAGGGTAGAACAAGAAGCAATGGGTAGAAACTAATCAAGGAGAGAAGCAAATTTCCTGACAGTGAGAACAATTAATCAGTGGAACAGCTTGCCTCCAGAAGTTGTGAATGCTCCAACACTGGAAGTCTTTAAGATGTTGGATAGCCATTTGTCTGAAGTGGTGTAGGGTTTCCTGCCTAGGCAGGAGGTTGGACTAGGAGACCTCCAAGGTCCCTTCCAACTCTGCTATTGTATTGTATTACTAAATACTATGGCCAACCAGGAAAACAAACAAATGGCTCATCAAACCAACTAATTCAGAATTCTCCCCAAAGGCCAGGTTCAAATTAAGCACACTTCAGACACGTTATGCAAAGACCTAGTTCTCTTGAGAAAGTTGTAATGCTGGGAAAGGTGGAAAGAAAGGAAGAGGATAATCAGCAGCAAGATGGAAAGAGTAAGTTACAGCAAGGATGGGTGCACTGCTAGAAACAGATCGCCATGGAGACAATCCAATTATGTTATCGCTAACCTGATACACACGGTCATAGCTACATGTCTATGGACATCATCAGCCATTCAGGTCATGGTTGTCCCAAAAGTGTTTTTTCAAAAGGCCCCTGGATTGGCCTTTTGAAAAGGCCCCTTTCAGAACTAAGCAGCAAGCACTCAGAACTGGAGAAGCTTCTTGAATGAGAAGCGAAATGTCTTCAAGGAACACCAAAGGAAGTCCAGTTGCCTTTTGAAAAAGCACCTTTGGGATAATCATAACTGCACAAGCTCAAAATGGGTTTCGTAAGCCATGATTATAAACCCTAATGGCCATGGTGACGTTATTGAACAGACTATGTTTAAAATAAACAACGGCTTAGCTCAATTGAGTACACCCAGGAAATGAAAGAGTTGGTGTTTACATGATCACACCATTTTATTTTGGGGCACAGCTGGTGTGGTGTAAGGGTGAAGGTATTGTCTGTCAGCGGAGAGGCCAGGATTCAGCCATGGTAGCTCACTCAGGGATCTTTCCCCTCTCTTACTTGGCCCCAACTCACAGCGCTGTTGCAAGAAAATGGGTTTGTAGGAGTGATCTGTATGTCACCTTAATTTCTGAATGAAAGGAAGGGCATAAATCTAATATGAGTTGACATTGACTTGATACATTTTTTTTTTAAAAGGCAAGAATGATGCACATTGCTTTTACCGTTCTACAATTGCTAGTTAGCCTATCTCAGGGGTCAGCAATCTTAAATACTCAAAGAGCCACAAAGATCCTAACCGGAAGCCCCTTGTTCAATTCTGGAACCGACCAGAAGTTTGGTTTCCCCACCATAGAGTCTCCTCCTAGTGCGGCGTCCTTTTTCCTCTACCTGTCCTAACCGAAAGCCCTATCAATTGTGGAGCTGACGTGAAAACCCGCCCCTTGCCATAGTGTCTCCTTTTGGCGCTCCCTGCTTCCCCCTCCCCCAAACCGGAAGCTCCTCTCAAAATTGTGGTGCTGACTGGCAACAGGGAGCCACAGCAGAGGGGTGAAAGAGCCACATGTGGCTCCAGAGCCGCAGTTTGCTGACCCCTGGCCTATCTCATTGGCCCAGTACTTGTTTAATTTATAGGCCGTCTACCTCACCATGGGGCTATTCTAAATAGCTTACAGCAGGGGTGTCCAAACTTGGCAACTTTAAGACTTGTGGACTTCAACTCCCAGAATTCCCCAGCCAGCAGAGCAGAGCTGGCTGGGGAATTCTGGGAGTTGAAGTCCACAAGTCTTAGAGTTGCCAAGTTTGGACACCCCTGGCTTACAGAAATAAAAAACAAGAAACGAAGAGTGCGAACAAAACAGGAGATATTGAAACAATAAAATAAATAATGAAAGAGAACACCATGAGACCTACAAATAGCCTACAGGTGACTTATAGGTAGTTCTTTTAGTGACGTTCAAAGTTATGATGGCACTGAAAAACTTACGACTTATGACTGTTTCTCACACAACCACTGTATCATCCCCATGGTCACATGACCAAATTTAGATGCTTGGCACCTGGCTCGTATTTATGACGGTTGCAGGGTTTCGGGGTCATGTGATCACCTTTTGCAACCTTCTGACGGACAAACTCCATGGGGAAGCCAGATCCACTTAACTGCTACTAACTGCAATGATTCACTTCACAGGTGTGGCAAGAAAGGTGGTAAAATGGGGCAAAATTCACTTAACAACTGTCTCACTTAACAAGAGACATTTTGGGCTCAATTGTGGTTGTAAGTCAAGAACTATCTGCATAACTATAAGATTACCAAAAAACAAAGATGGACAGGTAGATAGCAGAGAACAAGGGGGAGATGGAATCTGCCATCAACCCAGCAGCCGCCATTTGGAGAGCCAGGTCTTCAGGCTCTTGCAGAAGGATAGGAGGGGAAGGCAGATCTTAGCTTACTGATTTTCTTACTCAACTGCCGCCACCATTTCAGTGGCCTGCACACTCTGATTGCCTTGGCAGTACCGTATTTTTCGGAGTATAAGACGCACCTTTTTACCTCAAAAAAGAGGCTGAAAATCTGGGTGCATCTTATACACTGAATACAGCATTTTTCCCCTCCCGAAACCCCACCTCCTTCACCAAAATGGCTGTGCAGAGCCTGTAGAAGGCTTTCAGACTGCTCCTAGGGGCTGGGGAGGGCAGAAATGAGTGAAAAACAGGCCATTTTTTGCTCAATTTTGCCCCCCCCCCATCCCCCAGGAGCACTCTATAAGCTCCTAAAGGCTATGCATGCATTTTTTTTGAAAAAAAACTGGGCCTGTTTTTGCGAAAAATGGGCTGTTTTTTGGAGGTCTGCAGAGTGCAAAAACTTCTTTTTAAAAAATTGCCTCTTCAAAACCTTGGTGCGTCTTATACTCTGGTGCGTCTTATACTCCGAAAAATATGGTAATTGAGAGTAAAGGAAGTTGGTGCTCCGTATCCCTTAACTTCCTTTAATATCTACTCCTTTGGATTATCATTCTTTGATGGCTCTTTTTCGGACTCCATAACAGGACAGTTTGTCTTCTTCCTCCCAAAACATTGCTTACACGTATGCCTGTTCTGCCCATCGGGATCGCCTGATTTTCTGGACTATAGAGCCGCGGTGGTGCAGTGGTCAGAGTGCAGTACTGCAGGCTATTCCTGCTGCCTGCCAGCTGCCTGCAATTTGGCAGTTCAAATCCCACCAGGCTCAAGGTTGTCTCAGCCTTCCATCCTTCCGAGGTGGGTAAAATGAGGAACCAAATTGTTGGGAACAATAGGCTGACTCTGTAAAACTGCTTAGAGAGGGCTGCAAAGCATTGTAAAGTAGTATATAAGTGCTATTGCTATCTGATATTCTCCCTCTCCTCTTTGCCTGGTGAAGTGGAAGTCTGGTATCATACCTCTCCTGTAGGTCTCTCAATCAGCGCGTTAAAATTTCTGTATTTTAAAGCTTCTTAGCTTGTGCTTATTCTGACAATCAACGTGCTGGGTTATTAGGGAGTCATTTCCCACAGGAACCTAGTTTGCCTTTACCAAATTCTTTTTCATCTTTCCCCTCACGAGGGATAATATCTGGGGACGTTGCAACTTTTATTTCTGGTTGTCTGAAAAACATTTTTAACTCTTTTTTTTTCCCCTCAGCCCAACGCATGGCTCCAGACCAAGATGTCCCCGGGCCTCAGAATTTTATCCCAGGGCAAGGCCATTGAAAATGCTGTTCTAGCCTACAAAAAGAAGTTGGCTAAGGCTCATGAGATAGTTTTAAACTTCCAGAGAAGTCAGATTCCAGTTCATCTGTGGTCTCCACAGGAATATTGCTCAGGTCTGAATCGTACGAATGGGACCACTTTGATTGCCACGCCATTAATCTGTCTGGCACCATCCTGCAGTGGCATCTTGGTGGCTGCCTCAGGCCTTCTATAAGAGAAGGACTTGATTGGACAAAGCCTGTGTCAGAATGCGGCTGATTAAGGTGAGATGGGCAGAATCCAGATGCTTCTGTGGCCAGTGACTGGGCGGAGGTAGCGCCATTAGGCAAAGAACAGCTCTGGAAGCAGCTGCACTTTCCAAATCCTTGGTGAATGCGCAATTTGGCAACCAGCGGCTTGCCGATGTTAACTGCTTTTCTTTCATCCACCGGGTCCTCGAGTCCCATGTATTCATAATGCAGGCAAACGGTGAATGTTAAATCCTCCTGTGATTTAAAGAGAGATACATGAATGAAAATAGCCTTTTATTGCCAGGTATTCAACCCAACGGAATATAATGATTGTTAAGGAAGCCTGGCTCAGAACACTGTCAACTCTGAAGCTAGCCTGACCGAGGCCATCTTGGAGGCTTTAGTGCTACCACAATGGTGCTGACGGATAGGGAGAGGGGAATAGAGATAGCTGGGGTTTTGTAGCCAAAACAAAATAGCTTCCCCTGTGAACCAAGGACATTCCCACAGGTGGCTGAAGAGAGGAGAAGTGAAGTTTCCAAGCAACCGGAGAGCCCCTTGATTGGACCATATGACTGATTGTTTGGGAAAGGGGGGGAAACGTTTAATTAGGTGAAAATCACGGGAACCTTTAGAGTTGGTTCTCACCAGCTTGTGCCAATATGATATATCCAATAATGTTCTTTGAGGAAACTGCTTGCCTCGGAGTTCTGTTTGCTATGGGTGTATTACTTGTAACCCTGACACTAACTTCTAATGTTCTGCCATCACCATGTTATGCTAGATCAGGGATCTCCAAACCTGGCAACATTTAAGACTTGTGGACTTCAACTCCCAGAATTCCTCAACTCTGGGAGTTAAAAGTCCACAAGTCTTAAAAGTTGCCAGATTTGGAAAGCCCCGTGCTAGATACTGTTAGAGATCGATATGATGGTCTGATGCTGGCTTGGTGTCCACTAGAGAACATATGGAACCTGACCGACAAAGGAATTAAACGGAAATAATTTGCTTTTGAGAGGTAGACATTCCATAGAAAATTAAATCAAGAACTAAATGTATTTCCCCCCCCCCCCCAGTGTGACTCAAGGTAGATCAGTTTTCTCCAAGATGAGGCCCCTCCAGAGTACAGAATTACAAACGCCAGTAGTCTCATCTTATACAAGGAATTTGGCCTGGATCACCAGCCATTAAGGTGATTTGCAAATCAAATGCTTTTTTTCCCCTGCTAAGTCACACTGCGGTTTCAATGGGCAATTTCTTCATTCAAAATAGTACAGGAGTTGCTGGACTTATGACCCCAATTGCAAGCAGAACGTCTGTCACTAGGCAATGAGATGATTAAGTGGGTCATTACATGGCCACACCTGATTTTATTACTTCTTTTGCCACAATTGTTAAGCGAAACCATCTTTCCCCAAGGACTTTGTTGGAAGCCGGTTGGGAAGGTTGAAAAAGGCGACCAGGACACTACAACTATAATACCTGTTGGTTGTCAAGTGCGGGAGCGTGATCATGTGATTTTGGGGACTGCGACAATTTCAGCACAGAGACCATCATAAATAATATTTTAAAGTTCCATTGTAACTGAATGTTGCTAAACGAATGGTTCTACGTTGAGGACTACCTTTATCTCAAATTATACTTCATTCCCAAATCATTTCTCAGCCCTATTTAAGACCTGTTACAGAAGCCAGTATCTCATACTATTTCTTTTGCAAGCAACTTCCCCATACAGTTTGTTTCCCTTTTGCAGCGGCTACTGACCCACATCCAATGAATGAAACATGAAATATCTGCCGTTTGGTGGCCTTCAATACACTCTATTTTTTTTCATTTCATGATCTTGTAATTCCTTTTATCAGGGTAGACTGAATGGAGCTGAGCATTTACTGGCTGGATGCCCTTCCTGACACCCGTGCAGAGTTCAAAGCAGATATTTTCTCTTTGCACCTTGATAGAGAAACATCTGTTGCTGCCAGGATTGAACTGCCTCTCAACCTGCCGAGTGGGAGGCGAGTGTCTTCACCTCTGGGCCATCCTGCCCCTCCTTCAACATAGATACTCTGCTTTTAAAGTTGCAAGCAAAGAATAACCTCAATAGGTCTAAACAGTAATTGAACAGCATTGCTGCCACTCAGGGAATGTAGAAATATAAGAAAGCAAGCCAAATTTGCCTGCAAGTAATTACCTTTAGCTTCTGTAGTGAACTTATTCTAGTGTAGAGGCAGTGTTTGGGCAAATCTTTTGAAAGCAAATAGCTGCCAGTTTCCTCAGGAGTTCCTTTATTTGCCTCTTTAGGATCCACATCCAATTCCTGTGGACAATTAAACCAATAAAATGAAAACGAGGAGGTTAAATTTTGAGCCCCCCTTTTCCATCCTTTATATGAAAGGTCACCAAATTTGGCAACTTTAAGACTTCGCAGCATGGCTGGCTGTAGAATTCTGGGAGTTGAAGTCCTCAAATCTTAATGTTGCCAAATTTGGAGACCCCTGCTTTATATCATCGCAGTTGTGCTTCATGTTTAAAGCACAATATTCCTGTTTTGCACATATAGTCTTCCAAACAATAAATGTACCATCTTCTGAGACTTACAAGAGGAAAATCGGTGACATAAGCATTGCAAACGGTTATTTCGGGAGGCTTTGTTACGATTCTTGTATAGATGATCATGACGTTGGAGAATTCTGCAGCAAACCCCAGCTGGATCCGAACCCCGCATTGAAATTGAAGGCACATACTTTCAGAAAGTTCTGAAAACAAGCACATTTTTGAAGGCATACCTGTTTCTCTTATAAAAACAGCTCTGCAAACAGCATTGCTCTTCCTGCTTATTAGCCATGATCTTCCCCGAATTTCAGAAGTTTATTTTAGTAGTTCCGCAGTTGCAGATATAGGGAAGTGGTTTCCAACCGCTGGAAGATGCTATCATGTATTTTTGTACCTTGCCCTGTAATCTACTGTTTGTTTTCCTCCTAAAATATGGGCCCATGTTGGAAAAAACCCCATCTTGTTTTTCATTTACTAACAGCATCCTAAATCAACCTGTCACTCCCTTGAGCTGAGGTGAACAACTATGGCTCCTTTATGACTTGTGGACTTCAACTCCCAGAATGCCTGAGCTAGCAGTTCTGGGAGTTGAAGTCCACAGGCTGTGAAGGGGCCATAGTTGCCCACCCCTGACCTTGAAGGTCTCAGATTGTGAAAGGTTGCATTCTAGGAATGTTGTTGTTAGTTGCGAAGTTGTGTCCGACCCATCACGACCCCATGGACAATGTTCCTCCAGGCCTTCCTGTCCTCTACCAACCTCAGGAGTCCATTTAAGCTTACGCTGACTGCTTCAGTGACTCCATCCAGCCACCTCATTCTCTGTCGTCCCCTTCTTCTTTTGCCCTCAATCTTTCCCAGCATCAGGCTCTTCTCCAGGGAGTCCCTCCTTCTAATTAGGTGGCCAAAGTATTTGAGTTTCATCTTCAGGATTTGGCCTTCTAAAGAGCAGTCAGAGTTGATCTCCTCTTGGACTAACCAACCCTGACTGCCCCTTAGAAGGCCAAATCCTGAAGATGAAACTCAAATATTTTGGCCACCTAATGCCTTATAGGAGTGATAATTGGCAAATCCGAAAATAATTAAGCAAAGTGGGGAAACCATAGCTATGAACTATATTTAATAGTTTAGCAGAGGTGTAACATTGGAGGGGAGGGTCAAATACAGATAGCACTCAACTTACAATTGGTCTTTCAGCAACCATTTGAAATGATGACAAACCTCCCCATTTAAAGGAACTTGTTCCAAAATTCTAATGCTCTCCCCCCCGCCCAGTCACATGACTGCATTTTAGGAGCTTAGCCTGTATTTAGGACCAATTGCAGCATCCTGCAGTGATGTAATCACAATTTACATTTCTGCTGAAAATTGGCATTTAATTCCAGTTTTTGGCAAAATGCCCCATAGCGAATGGTTTTGCTTAACAACTGTGGTGATTTGCTTAATGACCTCTATAAAAAGGTCATAAATCAGGCTGGTGACATAGGCGACCTGCTTTATGACCGTAATAACTTACATCTACAAGGGACAGTCTTCAATGTGGCCTTAAGTCAAGGACTTAAATACAAGTATTGCAGAGGTGGGGGGTTATTTTTTTACTATTTATTAAAGCTATACCTGTTGTAGTTTTTCCATCCCAAATGGACAGGAAACCAAAATTCAGAGGTGTAAATGGGGTAGGATTGGGTACAACCAAATAAAACAATTATTAGCTCTTAGGTTATGAGGTAATATTGGCAAAGTAAATTAAGCAAGGAAATACTGACATCTACTTCATTTCCTTTGCTCTTTCCTTCTATCTGTTCCAACCTCTGCTGTGAGAAGCTAATTCATTTGAAACAGGGGTGTCAAACTCAAGGCCTGTGGGTCGGACCCAGCTCGTGAGGTGTTTAGATCTAGCCTGCCCTGGAAACAGCGAAGGACCAGCCTGCGGTGCCTGTGCCAGTGAAAATGGAGCTCAGGAGGGCCGCGTGAGGTCCTTACAAGCTCCATTTTAGCTGGCAAAGGGTTGCAGGAGGCCATCGCAGCCAGAAACGGAGTTCTGGAGCCCGTTTTCACTGGCAGAGTGCTCAGGCCACCACAGGCGCCCCTGACACAAGTGACGTTGAGTTGGCCATGCCCATCCTGGCCACGGCCCCCCCAGCCCCCCGAGGTCAAACACAATCCTGATGCGGCCCTCAATGAAGTCAAGTTTGACACCCCTGATTTGAAACAATTTTTTAAAGTATGCATTTCAGGGGCTACAGATTTGTTTACATAATTTGTATTCTGCTTTTATTATTCTTACAAATAATTCAAGGCGGCAAACTTATCTAATAAACCGCTGTCTCTTATTTTCCCCACAACAGCGACCCTGTGAGGTGAGCTGGACTGAGAGAGACTGGCCCAAGGTCATGGCTTTCTCACGGCTAAGCAAAAAGGTTATTTTCACATTTACCGTACCATGCGCTTTCGCCCACTGTAGATTTCGTGCCAAGGCTTCTGCTGAGGTTACAGTTTGCTGAATAGGATCAGTTAACGCTCTCTTTTCAGATAAGCTGCTGCGAATCTCCAAAGCTTGCTTGCCTTTGGTAAGATGACACTTTCCCATATCTAAAAATAATTAAAAAAAAAAACCCACAAGCTTATTTTGATTAAGAATTACCATGCTTTTCCCCCCTTTGAAAACATTTATTCGGTATAATAATTTCCATACTGCTAATTTCCTTAAGATTCTAGATCAGTGGTGGCGAACCTTTTAGACACCGACTGCTCAAGCTGCACGTGCGCACATGCCCAAATTGAAAGGTGCGTGTGTGCACACATGCATGGACATGCAAGCACATGTGGGAATGTGCGCCTGCACGGACATGCACGTGTCTGCATGATGCACGCGTGTGCAGCAGAGACCCAAAGACCAGCTGGCTGGCAGGAGGTGGAGCATCCCAACACCAGCAGCATGGCAAGAGATAAGATCTTTTTCTTTCGTGAGCTTCTGTTTCGTCGTTTGCAGGGAAACAGAAGCTCACGAAAGAAACGCCACGGAGGCCTGTGCGCGTGCCAGCAGAGAGGGTTCTGTGTGCCACTTCTGACACGCATGCCATCACGGCTCTGGGTAGTACACATGATAATGAAACAATATAAAATAGGTAACCCAGTTGCCTCAGTTCAGACATTTTATTAGATGATGGCCAGCTTAGACATCAAATTGCTTTTTAAAGTGGACTTTCCAACTTTTCATGAAGGTCAGAAGAGAGCTAGACATAAAGGTAATCCTCGACTTACGACCACAATTGAGCCCAACATGTCTGCTGCTAAGCAAGCCAGTTGTTTAGTGAGTTTTGTCCCATTTTTACAATCTTTCTTGCCACAGTTGTAAAGTGAATCATTCTGTCTTTAAGTGAATCTGGCTTTCCCCATTGACTTTGCTTGTCGGAAGCTGGCTGGGAAGGTTACAAATGGTGATCACATGATCTCGGGCCATAAATAGATGCCAGTTGCCAAGCACCCGAATTTGACATGACCGTGGGGATGCTGCAATGGTTGCTGCAATGGTTGTTAAGTGCAAAAATCGGTCATAAGTCACTTTTTCAGTGTTGTTGTAACTTCAAACAGTCACTAAACAAATGGTTGTAAATTGAGGACTACCTGTATCTCCACACAATGTGGAGACTACCAAAAAAGGTCCTTGATTCTGTTCCTGGATAGGACTTTGTATATGACCCAAGCCTGGATCAAAGCAGACTCTTATAAGCACATTTGCATAATGCAAATTAAAATATTTGCATTATGATTTATCAGAGTTTGTTGCATAAATTAAATCCAGAAAGCACACACAGATAACTGATTCAGCTGGACTCATTAACTTCTTTATATACATAATAGCACATGAATAAATGTACAATACCAACAGCGGATTCTTCTAACTATTAGAAGAAACTGGTAGAAAGGAGAGATTGGTTTCCAGTTTCAATTCAGAGAACAGACTAGATTAGTTCTCTTGCACAGACTCAGAGCTACATAGGTAAGCCATGCCCAGGCTCTGAGCCGTCTGGCAAGGCTCTCAGTCACCAAATAGTTCCCATTGGCTGACCCAATTGCCATGCCTATACATTGGTTGACCTTTTTACCATGCCCTACTCCAGCCAATCCCCAATGGCTGACCTGTTCCTATGTCCTATTCCAGTTCATGAATATTCTGACGATTTAGATATAAAGGATGAACCGTGAGTCATTTCTGCAAATAGAAACTCCAAGAGTCTGGTAACAGAAATTTACATAAGATCCAAAGCCCAACCAGATTAGGAAGGCACCCACTTCCTTTAGGCCAGGTGGAGGATAATTCTCAATAATTTTCAACCCTCTGAATCCAAAGGAAAGAAAGAAAGATAGAGAGATGCTATCTGATGGGGTTTGGATTCAGGAGGGCTGTAAACTCATCTGAGCTTATAAAGGAGAATATTTGTAGCCCAGGCATTGAAATGATGGGTCCTTGGTACTTCGGAGCTTGGTTGTTGTTGTTTTGCTGATCTTTCGTTACCCAAACTTGGTAACATCTTCATGTTGCTGATGATATTACTAGTTTGGGTACTAAAATGACTGCTAGAAAACAATCAAGCTCAGAAAATATCAAGGACCCTCAACTGAGCTTCATTGGTATTTTGTGTTGTGGCCCGCCAGCAGAACTGGCAGCAGATTCGGACAGTGAGGAGGTTGGGGAGGAACATGGGCCAGTCCTGGAGTCTGGGGAAGGCTCTGCATCGGAGGCAGAGAGGGGGCCAGAGCCATATGCCAGTTATCAGCTGCCTTCAGAGTCAGACATCAGTGAGGCAGACGAACAGCTGGAGCCTGTTCCCAGTGTTGCCAGAGGAAGGGAACAGCTAAGGAGCAAGGGTCGACTTGGGAGTAAGGCCACAGGTGGACGGTGAATGGGCCCTCCCATAGGGAATAAAAGAGGAGCGGAGAGGAGGGGTGTTTGCAGGAAACAATTAGTTCATTCCTGCATTCTTGCCAAGTATTGCGGCGTCTGAAAGATATCGGCCTGGCCACTCTCCAAGCCTGATAAAGCTCAATAATTGTGAACTATCTTGAAAGACTGTGGGCTGGGACTTTGCTGGAGAGGAATTCACTGTAAATTAAATAAAAGGGGTTTATTGGGACGAGGACTCGGCTTTGTGCTGCTGGGGAAGCCTAGGTCAGAATATTTTGCCTACTTAGGGCTGGCCCCTTTCTATTCTATTCTGAATGGCAGGGGTTTCCTAGAACTGGGATATGAAATTAAGGCACCGTTCTTCTTTATAAAGGTAAACATTGAACTGGGCATTTTTGATTATTGTATTTGTGGATGTGTCATCTCCGTTTCAAAGCCGAAGAGCCAGCGCTGTCCGAAGACATCTCTGAGGTCATGTGGCTGGCATGACTAAACGCCAAAGGCACAGGGAACGCTGTTACCTTCCCACCAAAGGGGGTTCCTATTTTTTTCTACTTGCATTTTTACGTACTTTTGAAATGCTAGGTTGGCAGAAGCTGGGACAAGTAATGGGAGCTCACTCAGTTACGTGGCACTAGGGATTCAAACCATCAAACTTTCTGATGACAAGCTCAGCGTCTTAGCCACTGAGCCACCACGTCCCATTTTTAGAATCTATATAAAAGAGCAAAAGATAGAAGTATTTCCTTTTCCAATCCTCTCTTACTCTGCCAAAAAAAAAAAATCAACTTCAGATAAATGGAGGCACAATAAACATTTTTCATAATGCTAGCAGCAAATTCTCTGACAGGCTTCCTTTTGTTTACAAAAACTGGATGATTGTGAATAGAAAAATGACAGATGCACGCTTCACTAATTCTTTCCCCACCAATAATGTTTCCACCGAAATTGCACCGTTTCCCCAGGCTGTTTTACTCACAGATTTCCAGATGCGTGTTTAAAAATGTGTATCTGTATTCCAATATGGCAAAAATCCATTTGTAGGACAATTTGGAGCAAAAAAAAACCCTCCAGGTTGATAAAGAAAGAAGTAAGCTTATATAAACAAGGCATGCCTGCTGATTTTCACAATCTAAATCTCTTGATGTAGAACCAACTGAAACCCAAGTTAGGCTATGCAAAAGAATTGTTGTTATGGGTGCCAATTGTAACTAGTGAGTCCAATATAGAAAAGAATTTATGAACTGATCAAAACCTAAATATAGGGTAATTTCCTGGGGTGCATTCTTGTACATCAATAGTGCTTATGTTTCTGGTCCACACAACTGTGCCAAATAAAACCTTGCTTATAATTTTCCTTCTGAGTATATGGGTAGTCCTCACTTAACAATGGTAATTGGGACAGGCAACTTACTCACTATCATAAAGTATGATGTCACATGATTGTGCCAACTTACAATGGCATTTTTGGTATTTCTGATTCAGTGACGTGCGGTGAAGTTTATGGCTGGTGAGGCTGGTGACGTCATCAGCGTGAGCCGCGGTCCCCTTCATGTTGACTTAGGAAGGCGGGGAATGGGACGTGCGCAGGAGGGAGGCTGAGGCTAGAGGAGCCTCCTGCACACGTGGTCCCATTCCCCTCCTTCCTGACTCCTGAGTCAACATGAAGGGGACCACGGAGCGCTCCCATTCCCGACCACGTGTGCAGAAGGCTCCTCAGCGCCTTTTCCCTTTTTTTAAAATGTTCATGATGAGAGCGGTGAGGCTCTGCCTCCCCTGCCTCCCCTGACCGCACGTCCCTGTTCTGATTGTGGTTAGGTGAATCTCACATGATTGTTAAACATGTTGTATAGTCACTATTTATGACTTTCCACCAGCTTCCCATTGATTTTGCATGTTCGAAGCTGGCAGTGAAGTTTGCAAATGGCAATCATATGCCCGTGATGTCATAATTGCAATCCAGTTGCCAAACTCCCAAATTGTGACCACAATCATTGCAACAGCTGCAGTAATGAGAACAAGTAAAAAAAACCCAGTTCAGGGCTGTCGTATCTTTAACTTGTCACCGAACAAGCAATTGTTAAACAAGGACTATTGTACAATTAATCCATAAACATCTCTCTTTTTTCTGGTAGGTTTTTCTCACCTTCTGCCACACCATCCAGGAGCACAGTAATTTTCTTGTCCTCTAATAAGCGTTCCTTCAAAAACTTCATGAAAATCCCATTGGTCAGTCCAGACTGCTGAATTTCAAAAGCTTCTGCTCCTTGGCACCTTGATAATATGTAGACAGCATGTTAGCACCGTAGAAGGAGAGGCATCTTTATCACACAGCGTCTAAACTACAAAGGTTAAACTTCTGAGGTAGCGTTGCTTCAGATGGTGCAGCAAAATATTTCTGACTGTTCTAATTGATCAGACAGATAGAAAATAATTGAATATGTCAACAAGCCACAGGCCGTCAAATTGACTCTTTCAATGGATGGATGGATGGATGGACGGAGTGACTGACTGACTGACCGACCGACCATCTGTAGAGGCCAACTTCAGTCTTCACAGTGACTATTTGCACACAGGGAAAGAATCTGCACAAACCTATCTACACATAATAGTATTTATTCCTGAGGCAGAAGCCAATGGCGAACCCTTCCCATATATATACTGGCTCCAGAAGTGGTTTGCTACCGGTTCACACTGGCTTGGGTGAACCGGTAGTGGTAATTTGGCCTGGGTCACAAGCATGTTTTTAATTAGTTTTTAATGGTCTTTGCACATGCGCAGGACAATTTACAGTGAATTGTGCATGCGTTAGCGATGCATGGCTGGCACGTAAGCGAACGAAGCACGCACGAAGTGAACCAGTACCAACACCGGTAGGAATCCACCCCTGACTGGCTCATGAGACAAATGAGTAGCCATGGTGTCAGAGGACATAGCAGTCAAGTCTGAAAAAACAAGTTCTGAGAACCAATGGTTTCTATAAAAAGGATCTCATCTGGATTCAAGCCCAGCTCTTGTCATGGATACATTATGTGGCCTGAAGAAATCTCCCTCCATTTTTCTTCCCTCAAAGAAGAAGAATAGCTGCTATTTGGAATTCAGGGGATTTCTCAGCATAGCTGAGACTTAATGTGTTCTTTTCTTCAACACAGGAAGAAAACAATCTAGGTAGTAAGATGTCTCACACTCACACTCATACTAAGTGCAATCTCCTCAGTCTTAAAAGCAAATTTTTCATCAAGTGGCTAAAAAGATGCTAATATTCTAGATCAGTGTTTCTCAAACTTGGCGACTTTAAGTCCTGTGGACTTCAACTCCCAGAATCCCCCAGCCAGCATAGCTGGCTGGGGAATTCTGGGAATTGAAGTCCACAGGACTTAAAGTCGCCAAGTTTGAGAAACACTGTTCTAGATCAACTAGTACAGTCAGTTACTTCTTTTGCAAGGAAGAGATGAGACTTATGAGTTTAATATTTCAATATTTCATAATACTGAAAATCATGGCCATGACTCGGTGACAGAGGAATGAAAAATCTCTCTTGATGCCCACTCAGTTTAAATGATGATCATGAATAAAAACAGATTTTAACCTCTAACATGCATTATAAAGCATTGCTAAAGCCTAATCAGAATCTTATTCATATAATACCCGAAGATAATAGAGATTATTATTAGTTAGAAATTAAAATAAGTTACCACACTTCTAAAAAAATAAATACTTCAATAGCTATTCTTACGTGGCATATCCAAAAACAATGTTAGCTGTAACCTTCAGGGCATCCAAGACGAGAACAGTATTGTCATATTCATTCCTTCAATAAACACAAAAATCAAAATGATCAAAAAAGGCTGAATCAGAATAGAATACTCAAACTAGAATAGAACAATTAATGTTTTGATGTTTCCTGCGTTTTGCTATTTATTTCCAAATCTTTTCCTTTCACTCCCTTGGAAGAATCTGCCAATGGATACTTAGGCAGAAGTGTGAAGTGCTTCCATCAGCTTGGTAAACAATTCATGCTGTTTTTTTTTAATTAAAGGAGAGAATGAAGGCAAGTCTTGAAGAACAGGACTGGAATCTGAAATTCAGTCTTTTAAGCCATTTCATATATGCTACAATCTTTGGGTATATTACAATACAATACAATAATACAATACAATAGTAGAGTTGGAAGGGACCTTGGAGGTCTTCTAGTCCAACCCCCTGCCTAGGCAGGAAACCCTATACCGTTTCAGACAAATGGCTATCCAACATCTTCTTAAAGACTTCCAGTGTTGGGGCATTCACAACTTCTGGAGGCAAGCTGTTCCACTGATTAATTGTTCTAACTGTCAGGAAATTTCTCCTCAGTTCTAAGTTGCTTCTCTCCTTGATTAGTTTCCACCCATTGCTTCTTGTCCTACCCTCAGGTGCCTTGGAGAATAGTTTGACTCCTTCTTCTTTGTGGCAACCCCTGAGATATTGGAAGACTGCTATCATGTCTCCCCTAGTCCTTCTTTCTCTTAAGCTAGACATACCCAGTTCCTGCAACCGTTCTTCATATGTTTTAGTCTCCAGTCCCCTAATCATCTTTGTTGCTCTTCTCTGCACTCTTTCTAGAGTCTCCACATCTTTTCTACATCGTGGTGACCAGAACTGAATGCAGTATTCCAAGCGTGGCCTCACCAAGGCATTATAAAGCGGCATCAACACTTCACGTGATCTTGATTCTATCCCTCTGTTGATGCAGCCTAGGACTGCGTTGGCTTCTTTGGCAGCTGCTGCACACTGCTGGCTCATATTTAAATGGTTGTCCACTAGAACTCCAAGATCCCTTTCACAGTTACTACTACTGAGCAAGGTATCACCTATACTGTACCTGTGCATTCCATTTTTGTTGCCTAAATGTAGAACCTTACTCTTTTCACCATTGAATTTCATATTGATATATATATTGATATATAGCAAGGACCCAAAACTCTTTGAGTCAGTGAAGAAAAGAAGTTTACAATATTGGATAATCACATAATTAAACAAATGCCTCTGGATTCGTTGCACTATGCTGAAAATACTAGGCTTTTAGAAGCAATCTGATGATTCCAGTTTTCTTTAACAAAGATATTTTTGTCTCAGTGCTTGCTTCACTTCTAGACCCTTATAAGCCCTTTTCCATTATGCATTTATCATTCTTCTACATATCAGACGGCAGTAGGTTGAAATAGCCAGCTATATCACCATTTCATTGTCTGGTTAAAATACTGTTACAATCTATTTTTATGGAACTGGTACCCTGGAGAGCTTGGTGCAATCACTCATGTCTGGTTTACTACAGTGTCTACAATGTCCTTGAAGGCACAGTTCAGAAACTTCAACTAATTTAGAATACCACTGTTATTGTGGTGTTCATTAAGTAGAGTCATATTATCCCTGAGCTGACTGCTTATCTCTTTGGCTGACTGCATAGCACTGGTCTTCAGAACTTAATATAGAATAACAGGGTTGGAAGGGACCTTGGACGTCTTCTAGTCCAACTTCCTGCTCGAGCAGCAGATCTTATATCATTTCAGACAATTTAGCTGATTTAACATGCTTCTTTCTGTAGAATTCATACAGCTAGGTATCTTGGGCCCTGAATTATCGAGATTAAATTCTTAAGTGACGAAAGCAATATCATACCTTTTTCTGCACATATCCAGTAAAAATACATTGAGGCCAGTATCCTTTTCTTGCATCAGTTTGAGGATGTTTTGTACACACAAACAGTTTGCAGCTCGATAGGGATTTGGAGCATCAATAGGGACCATAAAACTATTACCATAATTTTCATAGCCATGCCCAGCATAATATAATAGACCTGGGGGGAGAAAACCAAAACACATTTAACAATTATACTAAGCAAGATTGCTAAGGAATATAATTCATTTAATTTCACTGCTAAACAAACAAGGAATCTAGGTCGACATATTAGGATAAGATAGAATGCACATAGAAATGAAACCAGAACTTTTCCTTTTGGGACTAATGGAAAAAAGAACTGGAGAAAAAATGTGGAACTTTGTCACTATAAATGTTGACAGCAGCAAGATTGTTATATGCGCAAAAATGGAAAGACAGTGTTCTGACCTCGGCTTCCCAAGAGCATGAAGCAAACTCCTTGTCCCGACAAAAACCCCTTTTATTAATTTACTGTGAATTCTGCTCATTCAAATCCAGCAAAGTCTTTCAAGGGAGGATTTACAGTCACAGACCTTATCTGGCTTGGAGAGCTGCCAGGCCGATATCTGCAAAACTTGGCAAGAAGTCTCGGAAAGTAACGAACCAATTAAGCGAACTAATTGTCTCCTGCAAATTCCACTCCCCTTTCGCTCCTCTTTTATTTCCTCTGGGAGGGGCCATTCATTGTCCGCTTGTGGCCTTACTTACTACCCCTGTTCTTTAGTTGTTCCCTTCATCTGGCAATTCTGTGCATGCGCACACTGGGAACAGGCTGTTCGTCTGCCTCACTGATGTCTGACTCTGAAGGCAGCTGATAACTGGCATACGGCTCTGGCCCCCCTCCGACACAGAGCCTTCATAAGTGCCTTCCCCAGACTCCAGGACTGGCCCATGTTCCTCTCCAACCTCCTCACTGTCCAAATCTGCTGCCAGCTCTGCTGGTCGCTGGCGGGCCACAACAGACTCTTTGATACCTACCATGGAGGAATGGTTGCAGAAGTTGATGGAGTTGGCTGAAATGGCAAAACTGACTATTCAGATTTTAAAAAAGGACATAAGTACTTTTGTTTCCACATGGAAACTGCTTCTGAATTTCATGCTTGATGTGGAAAAGAATGTAACTTCGACTTTGGGTTTTACAGATTAGATTGATAGATCTTTATAGAAATGAGAAAGTTCGTATTATTATGGAAAAACAAAAAGTTGTGACTTGAAATTTTGTTTTACTGCAACAGAGAGAGTCGGAAGTCAATGCTTCTTTTTCTTTTCTTTTTCCTACCTTCCCTACTTCCCTTTCCTCTTTCCTCTCCTTCCTTAATGTTCCTCTATTTACTTTTATATTTTGTATTTTATAATACTTAATAATTTCATTAAAAATGTTTTGAGATGTAGGATAAGGACCTACTTTGGCTGGTTGTAAAGGATATTGTGTTTTAATGCAGCCTTCTCACCCCAACATAGTGTCGCATGAGTTTAAGGATGTTTTGTATTGAAGCCCAATGCTCATAATACCCAGATATTACTGCCGATGATTGCTCTAACATCATTCTTCTGCCCCTCTGATCTCCGACTCCGAAGGCAGATGATAACTGTTGGATGGCCCTAGCCCCCTCTCTGCCTCCGGCGCAGAGCCCTCATCAGAGCCTTCCCCAGACTCCAGGACTGGCCCATGTTCCTCCCCAACCTCCTCACTGTCCGATTCTGCCACCAGCTCTGCTGGCCGCTGGCAGGCCACAACAATCATCTTCCCTTGATTCCTTTCAGAGTGCACAAGGAATGTCCACTCAATTAAATAAATAGCAAGTCAGAAAAATACAATGCAAAAAGAAACCACCTCCGTATTGCGGCTAAGAAACCCGCCTGCAAATATCTGTTAAGTGCCCGAGAGTCAAGCTTATTTTGACAAAAATGCTTCTTGAAAGGAAGTGGTATTGTATCTTTACTTTTTTTCCTAAACAATGTAACTTGAATAAACGGAAGAGAAAGTTACTAAGTCTTTTTTTTAAAAAAATATATCTTTAGCTATAAGCTGTACAAAATTTCACGGCTTTGGAGAAGTTTACTTAATATTCGGCTATGCGAAACATTTTTTTTTGTTGAACAATTTCTAGATAACATCATCATATGGATTCTGAAGAGCCTATGATAACAAGCATGGCTCTCTTTCTGCTGTGTTTGGATTTTCATAGGTTGGGACCTAGAACTTTCAAAATATTTGATTAAAACATTAAAATATTTTCTTATATCTACCCGGCCCATCAGGACAGGAAGGCAGGACGTACTATGGGTTTCTTTGATTAGGGGCTGCCATTAGTGGGGCCATGAAAAAGGGCCTTCTTGATGGTGGCCCCTTCTTTATGGAACGTCACTCCCCCTGTGGTATGATTGGCCCCCATGCTATTCCTCTTCTGAAAAGTCCCAAAAACATAGCTTTGTCACTGGCCCTCGAATGGAGAGGCATCCAATCAAGTGGCTGTGTCAGGCCTGCATCCATCTTTTCTTTTTGAGTCTTTCGCCTGCCACACTTTCTATTATTCTGCTATGCATTTTCTATTGTGGGAAAATGGGAGGGGGGTTGTAAGGAGTCACATACTATATAGCCAAAACAAAATTCTTTCTAGAAAGCCAAGGACATCCTTTGTCTTTGCACCTCTGCACCTGACGGGAATTGGATGGGTGGAACTGCCAGCATGTCAGTAGGAGATGGACCATGTGATGAACTTGTGGGTCTGGGGGCAAGATCTTGAACTTTTAACTGGGTGGGGAAAACCGGGAAGCTTTCAGATTGGCTCTCTTAATAAATTGGAACTTAGAGCAATACTTTGCCTTGGACTCTGATTTACTTTTGGATGCTATTTGGAACACTGACAGGCTGATTTGATTGTGTTGTTGCTGCCATGGGAGGTGGGCATAGGTTTTTTTTTAAAAAAGAGTTTTATTATTCGCCCAACTCGCACATAGGTAACACTGGATGGCTTTTAAAAATTTTGTAGGCCATCCAGAGTTACCTATGTGAAAGTTGGGCAGGTATACAAATTCAATCTAAAAATAAATAAATAACAACACACTGTCAACTCACGAAGCATTCCTGACCTTATTATACACAATTGTGTATATATTATATTTATGATGTATATATACACAAGAATTGTGATCTTATTATACATAATCGCAAGTGAGACCATGAAGGACCACATACCCCTAGTCTGACAGGTACTGGAAACCCTTCTGGCGGCAAACCTGTATGTCAAGCTATCAAAATGAGAATTTCACTGTGCACAGCTAGACTACCTGGGCTACCGAGTGTCAATGAGGGCATAGAGATGCACCCAGCCAAAGTACAGGCCATCCTAGGCCGGCAGCTCCCCTGCACTTGCAGACAGCTACAAAACTTCCTAGGATTCGCACATTTCTACAGGAAAATACACAATAAAATCACAAGGAACACAAAGTTAGTGGATACAAGGATGCCTGAGCCTGATCGGGAAGCAACTGCAACATCTCATCGACAGCCGCAAGTGACAAGCCACTGCTAAAAAGGATTGCCAAAGAATGCTGCGGTCTGAAAAAGCTGTGAGTGCTATTACAATAAATCTTCCTGTCAGAGCGATTGTTGGCTCAGCCACATGAAGAGCGAAAGGCATTCTGAATGTCAGATCAGGAGGAACTAAGTGAATCAAGCATTAAGCATCTGATCAATGAGAAAGCTGCATATATAACCACTTCACAATGCAGAGACACGTCCAACTCGAAACTAATGCGTGACTATATTTATGTACTATTAGGAGCTGGGCTCTTCCTATCCTGGCCTGGTTACAATCATTTGTAACGACAACTACGAAAAATAATATTCTGGTGAGATTTCAGAGACGTGCATTTTTCAATCAGTTCGAAAAAGTAATAGGCATGTAAGAGGAACATCAACGATTTGAGAGGTTGTAGCCCTCAGCCGCTTCATTTAAAAGATTGAGCGATGGCAAAAAGAACATGAGAGAGGAGTGCATTGGGTAGAGCAGACCATGCTTGATTAAACAGATTCAGCAAAAGACATTTTCACATGCGTACACAAAATAAATAGGACATTTTTTTACAGCCTGAAGGCCGCATTCCAATTTGAAAACAGTCTTAAACACTAGACCACAGTGGTGGGAAGATCAAAGTCAAATCAAATTTAATTTAATTTATTTATTTGTTAAATTTATAAATGGGCATGCCAATTTGTATAACCGATAAATACACTGAACTGCACTATCACATTTTAAGGCCACTTCTTAGGTACTTCCTAGTAGCTTTATTTAAATTCTAAGCATGAATCTGTATAAAATTCAGTGCCCAGGCATAGTTACGGTATTTTTCAGAGTACAAGACTCTCCAAAGTATAAGACACCGGGGGGGATCTGCCTCTACCTCACAGCAATTTGCCTCCTTGCAGTAAACAGGAAACAGCCTGTTTCAGTTTTAGCACAGCCTGATTAGCACAAGCAGCTGATTGTCAGTTGGGTCAATCTCCCGACCATCAGCTGCTTCAGGCTGCAGGGGTTGCCATAGCCTATTGCCGCCTCCGCATGGCTCGTTTTCGGCCTCCACGCCCCTATTTTCTGCCATTCTGGGTGGCAGGGATAAGAATGGGCAAAAAATTGGGCACACGGAGACCGAAAATGGGGTACACAGAAGCAGCAAGAGGCAATGGCAATCCCTGCAGCCTGAAACAGCTGATGGTCGGGAGGCTGATCCAACTGATAATCAGCTGATTGTGCTAATCAAGCTGTGCTGAAGCTGAAACTGAAACAGGCTGTTTGCTGCAAGGAGGCAAATTGCTAGGAGGCAAACTGGGGGCTGGCGGGTGGGCAGGGCTACATTCGGTGGATTAAATGCACCCAAATTTTACCCCTCTTTTAGGGGTGGGGGAAAGTGTGTCTTATACTTAAAAAAGTACAGTACTTAGGATGAAGAGCAAGCATTCTGACAAGATCTAAATAACTACTTGAAATTCAGTGAACACAGAGGTACCCAATGTAGCAGATCTACTCTGCAATTGATCAAAAAAGTTAACACTGACCGAAAGACTCTTGACGGCTTCAGATTACCTGCAAAGGCTCCTAACAAAATTTAATGGCCAGACCATCCCATAAAATCAACGTAAGAAGGACTTTGCGAACACTAACATATAAATTGAAGAAATAAATTTTAAAAAGAAGTAATTTAACAGAGTAAACAGGCTATTACGATTAAAAGTAAGAGACAGGCTCACAAAAAAGGGTCAGGTCAGGAGAAAATTATAAAGCAGGATCCAGTCTGGATGGGTCACCGAAACCAGAAGTTAAGTCTTCCAAGCTTTCAGATTTGAGAAGTTTCCTGAGGATGGGCTCCAGCACCAAGTCTGAAAGCTCGGAAGACTAAACCTCTCGTCCTGGTGACCAATTCAGATTGGATCCTGGAACATTATCCTGGGACACGCATATTTGCCTTCATTCCTAATTTATAAACCAGATGGAGACACAGATTAGGCCCCTCATCTGTTACAGAGAATGTAGCCATGGACTGCATTTCTGCCTAGAGGAAGGCCTGGAATACATCCTTAGTATACATTTTGGACAGGAATATTATTATTTATTTATTATTATTATTTATTTATTTTTATGTGCTTCTAGACCGCCCCCTCTCCCAGAAGGGACTCGGGGCGGTGTACAGTCCATAGAGAATATCACAAAATACAATAAAAAATTAAATATGTACAGTTTGGAGGAGGTTAAAATGCAATTAAAAGAACTGTACAAAGCTAAATAAATATAATTTTTTTTAAATCCCTAAAACAGACACAACAGATTAAAAAAACCCTAAGATAACCAGATAATAATACATTTGCCAGGAGGGACAGTTGTAATTATGCCAGGCCTGCTAATCGGAACAGGTGAGTCTTCAATTTTTGCCGGAAGGAGCGGAGGTCAGAAGTGGTTCTAATGTCGGGGGGGAGGTCATTCCAGAGGGTTGGGCCCATCACAGAGAAGGCCCTACTCCTTGGTGTCGCCCGTTGGCATTGCCTAGTGGACGGCACCAGGAGAAGTCCCTCCCTGTGTGAGTGAATTGGCCGCAGGGATGTATGTGGGAGGATGCGATCCCGCAAGTAACTAGGTCCCGTGCCATGGAGCGCTTTAAAGATGGTAATCAGCACCTTGAAACGCACCCGAAAAACCACAGGTAGCCAGTGCAGCTCGCGCGGGAGAGGTGTTACGTGGGAGTACCTCGTACTCCCCATCACAGCCCGCGCGGCTGCGTTCTGAACCAACTGCAGTCTCCGGGCGCGTCCCAAGGGCAGCCCCATGTAGAGAGCGTTGCAGTAATCCAGGCGGGACGTCACCAGCGCATGAGTGACTGTGCGTAGGGCATCCCGGTCCAGTAGGGGGCGCAATTGGCGCACCAGGCGAACCTGGTGGAACGCCCCCCTCGCCACGGCTGCCACATGGTCATCCATTGACAGCCGGGCATCAAGGAGGACGCCCAAATTGCGCACCCGTTCCACAGGGGGCAATTGTTCGCCCCCTATGGCCAGCGATGGAATCAGCTGGCTGAACCGAGGTGCCGGTAGCCACAGCCACTCGGTCTTGGAGGGGTTGAGTTTAAGTCTGTTGTCCCCCATCCAGACCCCGACGGCTTCCAAGCACCGGGACATCACTTCAACAGCCTCGTTGGGGTGGTTTGGGGTTGAAATATACAGCTGAGTATCATCAGCGTAGAGGTGATACTCAACCCCAAAACCACGGATGATCTCACCCAGCGGCTTCACATATGTGTTGAACAGGAGAGGCGAGAGGACCGACCCCTGTGGCACTCCACAAGTGAGTGGCCTCGGGGTCGACCTCTGTCCCCCTGTCAACACACATTGCCTCCGGTCGGAGAGGTAGGAGCCGAACCACCGCAAAACGGTACCTCCGACTCCTATCCCCTCCAACCGGCGCAATAGGATACCATGGTCGATGGTATCAAAAGCCGCCGAGAGGTCTAATAGGACCAGGATAGAGGAACAACCTCTATCTCTGGCCCTCCAGAGATCATCGACCAACGCGACCAAGGCTGTCTCTGTGCTGTGCCCGGGTCGGAAGCCGGACTGGCGTGAGTCTAGATACTCGGATTCGTCAAGGTGTTGTGGAAACTGCTGCGCCACCACATTCTCGACAACCTTCGCTAAAAACGGAAGGTTGGAGACTGGACGATAGTTAGCTAGCTCCATTGGGTCGAGTGCAGGCCTCTTAAGTAAGGGTCTCACCACCGCCTCCTTCAAGGCGGCTGGTAAGGATCCCTCACCCAATGAGGCATTCACCAGGCCCAGAAGCCAGCCTCGGGTCACCTCCCAAGATGCCAGTACCAACCAGGAGGGACACGGGTCCATTAAACATGTGGTGGGTCGCAGCTGTCCACGCAACCTATCCAAATCCTCGGGGGCAACAGAATCAAATTCCTCCCAGGATGGTCTCACAAGACTCGCTGTTGGCGGCCCATCCGGTCCACTGAGGGGGGCCCATCCGCTCCGGATCTGAGCGACTTTATCCTGCAGATATTCCCCAAACTCCTCTGCTCTGCCCTGCAAGGGTGCCCCTTGCGTCCTCTGTGACAAGAGGGAGCGGGTCACCCTAAACAGGGCGGCAGGGCGGTTATCCGCGGACGCAATAAGAGCAGCGCAATATCTACGTTTGGCCGCCCTTAATGCCACAAGGTAGGTCCGTAAATAGGCTCTTACCTGTGTTCGATCAGATTCGGAGCGTGAGGACCTCCACCTGCTCTCTAGACGTCTCCTATGGCGCTTCATCACCCTCAGCTCCTCGGTATACCAAGGAGCCCGGGTGGGTCGCTGCCGCAGGAGAGGTCGCAAAGGCGCAACCCGGTCCAAGGCCCCAGCCGCCGCCCTATTCCAGGCGGCCGCTAGGTCCTCCGACCGAGCGCGGGTCAGGGCTACAGGTAATGGCCCAAGCTCCATCTGGAACCTATCCGGCTCCATCAGGTGCTTGGGGTGGTACCCAATGAAATGATGTCCCGGTGTCTGGAGGCCGTACGGGTCTGGATGGATGGCAACCGACTAAAACTCAACCCTTCCAAGACGGAGTGGCTGTGGCTTCCGGCCTCCCGGTTCAACCAGGTGCTTCCATCTCTGGCCATCGGGGGCGTTCAACTAGCCCCCATGGAACAGGTGCGCAATTTGGGTGTCCTCCTGGATACCCGGCTGTCCATGGATAACCATGTAACAGCCGTGGCAAGGGGGGCGTTCCATCAGGTCCGCCTGATGCGCCAATTGCGCCCCTTATTGGACCGGGATGCCCTACGCACAGTCACTCATGCGCTAGTGACGTCTCGCCTGGATTACTGCAATGCTCTCTACATGGGGCTTCCCTTGAGATGCACTCGGAGACTACAGTTGGTCCAGAACGCGGCCGCGCGGGTGATTATGGGGAGGACTAGATACTCCCCTGTAACACCTCTCCTGCGCGAGCTGCACTGGCTGCCTGTGGTCTACCGAGTGCGTTTCAAGGTTTTGATTATGATCTTTAAAGCGCTCCATGGCACAGGGCCTAGTTATATGCAGGATCGCATCCTGCCCCACACATCCCTACGACCAATTCGCTCACACAGAGAGGGACTTCTCCGGGTGCCGTCCGCCAAACAGTGCCGGGGGGCGACACCCAGGAGCAGAGCCTTCTCTGTGATGGGCCCAGCCCTATGGAATGACCTCCCCCGTGACATCAGGATTACTTCCGATCTCCGCTCCTTCCGTGTACAGCTGAAGACCCACCTCTTTCAATTATCCGGCCTGGCTCAATCGCAATCGTAATTTTCCCATTCCTCCAAACTGTTTTTTAAATTGTTCTTAAATATTAATTTTATTGGGTTTTTACAATTGGGGTATTTTAAAGCAGATTTTTAACTGTCTATAGATGTAATTTGTTTCCTCCTCCGTGTATGTATGTGTGTTGTGTATGTATGTACGTTGGGTGTTGTTATATATTTTTTATGTTATATGCTCCATTGTACGCCGCCCCGAGTCCTACTTGGAAAGGGAGCGGCTAATAAATCCAAATTTATTATTATTATTATTATTATTATTATTATTATTATTATTATTATTATTATTATTATTATTATTATTATTATTATTACCAGCTTGGACCATCTGGTCCCGCCTCCTCGCGGTGGGGGGTAGCGCCAGGGAAGTCCAGCCGGAGACATGAGTGATCCGACCATGACAGGGGTGTAACAACAAAGTCCCCTATACCCAGATCACTATTCCTGGAATATGCAATAAGATCAGATATGCAGATGATACCAATCTAATGGCAGAAAATCAAGAGGAACTAAAGAGCCTTTTGAGGAGAGTGGTGAAGGTGAAGGAGGAGAGTGCAAAGATTGGCTTGAAAATCAACTTTAAGAAAACTAAGATCCTGGCATCCGGTCCCCTCAATTCATGGCAAATAAATGGGGAAGAAATGGAGGTAGTGACAGATTTTATTTTCCTGGGCTCCACAATTGCCTCAGATGGGGACTGCAGCCAAGAAATTAAAAGACGCTTGCTCCTGGGGAGGAAAGCTATGGCAAATCTACACAGCATACTAAAAAGCAGAGACATCACCCTGCCAACAAAAGTGCGTATAGTCAAGGCTACGGTTTTCCCAGTTGCAATATATGGCTGTGAAAGTTGGATTATATGAAAGGCTGAGCACCAAAGAATGGAGGACTTTGAACTATGGTGCTGGAGAAGACTCCTGCGAGTCCCTTGGACTGCAAGGCGATCAAACCGGTTAGTCCTAGAGGAGATCAACCCTGACTGCTCTTTAGAAGGCCAGGTCCTGAAGATGAAACTCAAATACTTTAGCCACCTAAATGAGAAGGAAGGACTCACTGGAGAAGAGTCTAACGCTGGGAAAGATTGAGGGGAAAAGAAGAAGGGGACGGCAGAGAATGAGGTGGCTGGATGGAGTCACAGAAGCAGTCAATGTGAGCTTAAATGGACTCCAGAGGATGGTAGAGGATTGGAAGGCCTGGAGGAACATTGTCCACGGGGTCGCGATCGGTCAGACACAACTTTGCAACTAACAACAAAATGCAATAACAGGATTGCCAAACTACTTGGTGAAGGGAAGCTTCATATGTTGAACTTCAGCCATATTCAGTGCCAACTTGATCAGGGTGGCAGTTTTATATACTGTATGCAGGTAGACCTTACTTAACAATCAGTCACTTGGCAATTGTTCAAAGTTGTGAAAGACCCTCCCAAATGCTACTGTCAATCTGGTTGGCTGCACACAACCCCATCCATGGTCACATGACCTCATTTTGGCTGTTTGACAACTGGTCCCAACAGCTGGTTGCACCATTCCATGGCCATGTGACTGTGATTTATGACATTTTTGCTTGGTTTCCCCCCCAAAAAAAGGCCCACCCTTTTGAATACATTGATTTGATTAACAACAACCACATTTGATTAATGACCACTTTATTCACTTAAGAACCATGGCATTAGCTTACTGTGTGCCATAAAAAAGTCATAAAATTAAAACTGGTCACATAATTTCCTTGACTTACAACATCATGACTTGCAACAGAAATTCTGGGCTCCATTATGGGTATAAGTCGAGGACTACCTCTATGATTCAGGTACCGTATTTTTCGGACTATATGACGCACTGGAGCATAAGACGTACCATGATTTTGAAGAGGTAAATTTTTTTAAAAAGTTTTTGCCCCCCTGCAGTCGTCCCAAACCCCCTGCACGTCTTGTTTTTTGCAAAACAAAAAACCAAAAACAGAGCTTTGGGATGCTTGTAGAGTGCTCCTGGGGGCTGGGGGGGGGGGGGACAGAAATGAGCAAAAAACAGCCCATTTTTTGCTGATTTTTGCCCTCCCCAGCCCCCAGGAACAATCTGGAAGCCTCCTAAAGGCTATGCAAGGCCATTTTTGCAAAGGGGGCGGTAGGCCAAAATACTGTATTCTGTGTATAAGATGCACCCAGAATTTCACCTTCTTTTTGGGGATGAAAAGGTGAGTCTTATACGCTGAAAAATACGGTAGTCCTCGACTTACAACTAACATAACATACATTTCTTACGTATTTTACAAAGTGATGCTTTTTGTTTACTTTATTAGAATCACAGAACCACCATGCTAGAAGAGGCTGCTATCCAGTCCAATTCCCTCCTCACTGCAGAAACTCAAATTCGGCCAAAAAAGGTAACCATGAAAGATACATTCTGGTAATCAAACTGAAGCTCGTCTTGACTGGCCACCAAATGACAAACTCTTACCGTAGACACCTTTGTCCAGGAGCAGTAAGAATTCATCCACCGCATTCCGCATCTCAGGTTCGGTCAGATCCAGCAAAGAGACCACTTTAAAGTCCATCTGTCTCAGCAAGTTGGTCAGCTCGTAAACATCGACTAACGGAGCCTTGAGCTTGGGATGGTTATAGTAGCTCATGTTCCCCATCAGTAGGGCCACTTTATCTACTGCTACAAAGGGAGAAACCAAAGCATGTTTCCAAATAGCTTTTCCATAGTATGCATGCAAGGAAACTAACATTCATGATAATTCATAGGAAGACTTCATGGTACATAAGTACCTCCCCATAAAAAAGTGTTTTTAATATCAACTACAGGGCAAATATTAGTCCAAGATTTGATTCAAGTTCAGGTTCACTTCCTGCCTTGTTTTAAGAGAATAGCAGAGTTGGAAGGGGCAGTTCAAATGGATGTCCAATCTCTTCTTAAAAACTTCTAGTGTTGGAGCCCCCCCAACTTCTGGAGGCAAGTTGTTCCACTGATTAATTGTTCTCACTGTCATAAAATTTCACCGTAGTTCTAGGTTGGTTCTCTCCTTGATTAGTTTCCATCCATTGCTTCTTGTTCTGCATTCAACTGCTTTGGAGAATAAGCTGACTGCCCCCCTTCTTTACGGCAACCCCTTAGATATTGGGAAACTGCTATCATGTCACCCCTAGTCCTTCTTTTCATTAAATTAAACATGCCTAATTCCAGCAACCATTTTAATGTTTTAGCTTCCAGTCCCCTAATCATCTTTGTTGCTCTTCTTTGTACTCTTTCTAGTCTATCAACATCTTTTTTACATCGTGGTGACCAAAACTGGCTGCGGAATTGCAAGTGTGGTCTTACCAAAGCATTAAAAAATGGTTTTGGTATAATAAAAATTAATCATTTTTCTGAAACCATTGCAAACCAATTTCTTTGCCTTGGACTTATATTTACTGTTTATCCTTGCAGCTTTAGTGATTGTACACATGGTTTATAGATGAAATACAATCTATCAAGATCTATTTCAATGACAGCCATTTCACGGAGACAGAGTTATACTCTCAAGAGTTCAATAATCCCTCGTTTGGGGCAGTTCATCAATATAGAGGGATTTAATACGGACCTATCTTTACGGATAGCATAGTATTTCATCCAAAGAGCGGGTATACATTAGCAAAACGGGGTGCAAATTGCCAGATGTAATACAAACAACAAACAGCATGAATTGTACTTCCAGTTGGGAATTTTGCATTTTGTTAAATGCTCTCATTGTTCGTCAAACTTGTGAATAGGAATTCCAGATTCTTGACTCATCTTTGAATCATCTCAGCTTTCTTGAACAGTTTTTAGAGTAATGGCGGGAGCATCACATGTGCTATTAAAATATGTAGATTTTATCCTTCCTTACTATTTATTTAGATCAGGGATGTTAAACTTAAGGCCTGGGGGCTGGATCTCGCCTGTGGGGTGCTTAGATCTGGCCCTCAGGGCCGCCCTGGAAACAGCGAAGAACCAGCCTGCATTGCTTCTGCAAGCGAAAACGGGCTCCCAATCTCCGTTTCAACTGGGACAGCCTCCTGCAACCCTCTGCCAGCGAAAATGGAGCTCGGGAGGGCTGCATGAGGCCCTCCTAACCTCGGTTTTCACTGGCAAAGGGTTGCAGGAGGCCATCCCAGCTAAAAATGGAGATTGGGAGCCCATCTTCTCTGGCAGAGCGCTTGGGTCACCACAGGTGCCCCTGACACAAGTGACATCGATCTGGCCATGCTCACCCTGGCCACGCCCATGCCAGAGCCCCAAGGTCAAACACAACCCTGATGTGGCCCTCAATGAAATCAAGTTTGACACCCCTGATTTAGATTTATAATCCGCCTTTCTTTCAGGAATTTAAAGTAGATTACAGGGATATCTCTCCATAGCAGCACAATTAAAGAATTCTCAACCGACTTAATTTTTATTTACACAAACTTGACACATACCAATTGGTACAACAGTGGGAGAAAGACTGAAGGTACAAATTCTGAATTTGCAGGAGCAAATTCCAACATTGCATTTGTTTCATATAATTGCAATAGCCCAGCTAGTTTCCATTGCACTGAGGATCTTTATGTAGCATCATACAAATAGTTTGCATTTTATTGTGCTAAGGAAACACACTGACCTTTTGTTGTTCAAGTCTATAATCCCTTTTATAAACAATGTTGTTTGCCAAGCAAAGTATCAAATTCTAATGGAGGCTTTTCCAGAATGAGCTTCTCTGGAAGGCCAAATTTCAAACAAAGAATGAAGCAAGAAATTAAGCTTGTTTGAATTAATTAATTAATTAATTAATTAATTAATTAATTTAACTATTAGGAGTTCTAAAGTTAAAAGAAAACATTTTTATAAAATGAACTATTTTTAGTCTTTAATAATTCTTGAGCAATGATGAAGGTATTGCCCATAAAGGAACATGTATGTTTTAAATTTTAATTTAATTTTTGAAATTTAAATTAAATTAAATTAAAAGCTTTAATTTAATGGGCTGCTGCAATTATATTAATTTGTTCCTGCAAATTCAGAATTTGCTCCATCAGTCTTTCTTCCACAGGTGTACCCTTCTGGATCTGTCAATTTTGTGTAAAGAAAATTTAACTTGCATGAGAATTCTTCCAATATGCTGCTATGAAGTGTTACTCCTGTAAGCTATCTTAAATTCCTGAAAGAAAGGCGGAATATAAATCTAAATAAATAATAAGGAAGTATACATCTACATATCTAAATTTGTATATTTAGAATAGAACTTGTTTTTTGATCTGCTTCCTGTTAAGCAAAGACAAAATTGAGAGGTAAGAGGAAGCTGTAGTCCAAATCATGGAATTATGAAGATTACTATGGTACCATAAAACATGAAATAAGGACATTTGGGCTAGATAACATATAACATGGCTAGAATATGCAGACAGCATCAGACAGCAATCACAAACTGCAAATACAAGAATTTTCTTCTTTTAATTTACAGAATTATTTTAATTCATGGTTAAATATTGAAAATACTGATTATTATTTTTTTTGTAAACTTGGCCAGAATCATATTGCTCTGTTTCTCTTTGCTTGGATAAATCAGTAATCTGGTATTGAGAAGTGGATTTTTAGAGAATAGGAGAACTTCTATAATTGAGGGTAGAACAAGAAGCAATGGGTGGAAACTAATCAAGGAGAGAAGCAACTTAGAACTGAGGAGAAATTTCCTGACAGTTAGAATAATTAATCAGTGGAACAGAAGTTGCCTCCAGAAGTTGTGAATGCCTCAACACTGGAAGTCTTTATGAAGATGTTGGATAGCTATTTGTCTGAAACGGTATAGGGTTTCCTGCCTAGGCAGGGGGTTGGACTAGAAGACCTCCAAGATCCCTTCCAACTCTACTATTGTATTGTATTGTATTATTGAAAACAGGCTGAGGAAGACTTTTGTCTTGGATTAGTGTTTCTCAACTGTGGCAACTTGAAAATATGTGAACTTCAACTCCTAGAATTCACAGCCATTCATATCTTAAAGTTGCTAAGTTTGGGATACGCTACCTTAGTTATGCATAATTTCTGTATTATAGAGGGTCGGAGTTGCTGTATTAGTGTGATGGGTGGCATTTCAAATTTTTTAAAAAACTATTTGCCTTATTGGAAAAAATATATAAAGTTACTTACCAAACTGTCTTTCAGTTGGCTGTTCAAGATCTGTTTTGTAAAGAAAGAATGAAAAAAAGTTTTGGACTTGTCAAGGTCAATAAAGTTTACAAATAATCAAAGGTTTTTCAGCTTGGATCACTTTTGTTCTTAACAAGGAAAATGTGTTTTTTTAAAAAAAAATTTAAAAGTAATATCCTGTCCACTGGAGTTATCCCAATTTTACTTCCTGATGGAATTTTGCTTAGGTGAGTTTTAAAACTGAGCACTGCTAGACTGATCTGTGTTATAAATGTATAAGATTATTGGATATGTATTACAGCTAGTCCTCAATTCACAACTAAAATTGGGACCAGAATTTCTGTTGCTCATCGGGATGGTTTTTAAGTGAGTCATGCCCCATGCGTTCCCATTGCACATATGTGCTTGTTGTTCCTGATTCTAGGGGGCAGTGCTCATCTCCATTTCAAAACCGAAGAGCCAACGCTGTCTGAAGATGTCTCCGTGGTCATGTGGCCCGCATGACTAAACGCTGAAGGGGCACAGAAAGCTGTTACCTTCCCACCAAAGGTGGTCCCTATTTTTCTACTTGCATTTTTACATGCTTTCAAAGTGCTAGGTTGGCAGAAGCTGGGACAAGTAACGGGAGCTCACTCCATTACGCAGTGCTAGGAATTTGAACCGCTGAATTGCTGACCTTTCTGATCGACAAGCTCAGCGTCTTAGCCACTGAGTGACTGCATCCCTCTAAGGACAAATACACACTCACAAAGACATATCACACAAAGAAAGTGACTCAGAACCCAGAGCAATACTTGTCAAAATTCAAATATGTAAGAGAACTGGCATGATTTTTAGAGAGGGAACAAAATGCTTGGCATAATTCTTAATGGAAGTATCATTTGATAATTCTTCAGATTTAGCAAGCACCTGATTTATATCTGTGCTACTTTTAGCATATCAATCAACGGTGTGATTCATTTTATACTATCTTCATTTAGTATCTGGATCATCTTATCATATATAAATAATGCAATACTTGATATACATTAATAGCTGATACAAATTTTGGATGCCCCATGGTTAAAGATGAAAGAGGTATCTACCTTTACATAGCCACTCAACAATTCAAGTCTTTAGCTACTGGAGGACGATTCTCATAAAGAACTTAGGAGGTCAAAATAGATATGATTCATCCCACCACATGAATTAACCAACTTATTAAACTCGTAGCATGGGCTTTCCACCTAATATCTACTTTTAGTTTTTGAAGCAGGCCAGGGAAACATTTAAACTATTACATAGCCTGAATAAAGACATATACTGTAAATGTTGATTATAAATTCAATGATATATTTAAAAATTGAAAAAAATAATGAGCACCATCAGTAACAATATTAATAGAAGCAAATGTCTATTAATGAGCAGAGATCCTAAAGATTTTATACATGTTGTCCAGCATAATATGCATACATGAGCATACATAAACAAAGATCTGCAGTTTTTATGTTATCCCGTATAATATACTTACCAGGTCTTGCAAGGTCATTTAATTCATCTGAAAGGAAAAAAAGGAAAATGGACATATAGTTTAAATAAATATACGAAAAGGGATTTATGAGTTAACCAAAAATTTAAATTAAAAGCAGAATGAAAGCAACGTTTAATTATTGCTCTTCAATGCTTACAAAGTTAGTGACAAAGGACTAACTTTGTATAATTAGTAAGAGATGTGAAGAAGAAATGAACAGCTCATGCAAAGATAGGGCATCACATTGGGCATTCATAGATTAATACAGCACAACATTCCATTCCAGCTACACAACCCGGACTCACCAATTTGTCAGTATTTTAGATTTTATCAGAAAGGTGTACGGTATTTGATTAACATTACCTTCCGTGCATTCTACTGCAACAGATTTTCCACCTTGAGTTTCAAGAGAAAAGAATGCTACAGTGAAGCTTCTGATTTTATTCATGACAAGCAAGAATACACATAGGAGGTAAGTTATATTTACATTTCCAACAAGTCCAGAGCCAAGCGTCACTGCGTAATTCATACTTAAATGTCTGTCTGTCAAACTGAGAGAAAACTGGACCTATTTCCCCCCACTAAGGTTCTAATAAAGACAGATGCATTATTCTTACGAGGAAAACAAGACCCTCGAACAAAATATGTGTGGGGAGGGTGGGTTTTTTTTGCAACACATTCCTAAAGGGCATACATAATGAAACATTGGAGGCATTTAAAATATCTTCTTCATTGTATATTACTTTTATTTTTCTAAAATCAACCTCATGTTTATAATGGAAAAGCGAAGTCAGTTATTCCTCTGCCACTGTTCAGAAATCTAAAGGGACTCAAGCCAATCACTTTCTTTGCAAATCACATAGATTTGTGTTGGCGAACCTATAGCATGCGTGCCGGAAGTGGCACACAGAGCCATCTCTTCGGGCACGCGAGCCATTGCCTGTTGCTCTTCTGGGTTCCGGTGCACTGGCCAGCTAGTCTTTATGAACCCAGGAGCGCTGGAAACCGGAAGAGCAGTCACCTGGTGTGCATGCGCACGTCGGGCGGCTGGTCTTCCAGTTTCTGGTGCACGCATGCATACCGGCCACCTGGTCTTCTGGTTTCTGGCATGCAAGCAAACGCAAAGACCAGCTGGCCGGTACGCATGCGGGTGCCGGAAACCGGAAGATCATCTTCCCGGCTTGTACATGCACATGGGTTTCTGCTCTTCCAGTTTCCAATGTGCACCAGCGCACCGCCCAGCTGGCATTCATGTGTGCATGTGTGCTAGAAACTGGAAGATCAGGTAGCTGGTGCACATGCGTGCACCGGAAATCAGAAGACCAGCCGGTTTCTGGCAGGCACATGTATGTATTCCTGTTTCGGCACTCAGTGCTGAAAAGGCTCGCCAACACTGACATAGATAGACTCCGTGTAGAGGGCATGTGGAGTAGCCTTAAATAGAATTGCTATCAGTGTAACAGGCAGATAAGAAGGCACCAGTCAGAACCAAGAAAATAATGAGTAATATTTCAGAGAGGCTCCTCCTTGGACCTCAGGAGGTCACTGTGCCTCAGATAGGCGGGTGTGAGTCCCTTTTTGTGAAGTGGGGCCTTGGAGTCCAGGTGGGCCTTTTTGTTACGTACCTGTCTCCCTGCTATGTTTCATCGGCCCTGCCGGAGCTACTGGATGTCTTAGCCGGATTGACAGTTGATTTCCCCAGGTTTATGGTCCTGGGGGATTTCAATCTGCCTTCCATTGGCGAGATATCCGAGTCAGCTCGGGAGTTCATGGCTTCCATGACAGCTATGGACCTCTCAGTTAATTCAAAACACCACTCATAACAGGGGACACACACTCGACCTGATTTTTGTCTCAGGACAGTGGATGAATGATCTAGATTTAGGGGATATTTCTATCCAACCCTTGTCATAGTCGGATCATTTCCTCCTTAGGCTTGACTTCCATACTGCCACCCCTCGCCGCAGGGAGGCAGAACCGATTAGAAGATTCCACCCCAGACACCTGATGGACCCTGAAAGGTTCCTGATGGAGCTTGGGACTTTTCCTGAATCCCTTACTCACAGTTCGACTGAAGCCCTAGCGGAAGCCTGGGATAGGGCGGCCACTGGGGCCTTGGACCGTGTTGTGCCTTTGCGGCCTCTGACCCAGTGCTGATCCGGGGTAGCCCCCTGGTTTACTGAGGAGCTCTGGGAGATGAAATGCCAGAAAAGACGCCTAGAGAGTGATTGGAGGGCCAGCCGGTCCGAATCCGACCGAACACTAGTAAGAATTCATATTAAATCCTACTTAGTGGCGATAAAAGCAGCAAAACGGCAACATTTTTCTGCTCTTATTGCGTCCGCAGATAATTGCCCAGCCGCCCTGTTTAGGGTGACTCGCTCCTTACTTAATCAAGGAACTGGGGAAGTCCCTTTGCAGTGTAGGGCTGAGGAATTTGTTCAGTATCTGCAGGATAAAATCACTCAGATTCGGACAGGCTTGGACTCTGACTGGGTAGATTCGGGCGAGTCAATGGGGATGAATCTTGTGGAAACTATCTGGGATGAGTTTGACCCTGTGACTCCTGAGGGCATGGACAGGATTATGGGGAGACTCAGTGCTGCCACGTGTGCTGGACCCGTATCCCTCTTGGTTAGTTTCGGCTTCCCGAGAAGTGACACGAGGCCGGCTCCAGGCAATTACCAACGCTTCATTGAGAAAGGGGTTCTTTCCCACTGCCTTGAAGGAGGCGGTGGTGAGGCCCCTCCTTAAGAAGCCTTCCCTGGACCCAGCCTCTTTAGCCAACTATCATCCAGTCTCCAACCTTCGCTTTGTAGCAATGGTTGTTGAGAATGTAGTAGCATGTCAGCTTCCCCAATACCTGGACGAAGCTGCGTATCTGGATCCGTTTCAGTAGGGCTTCAGGCCCAGGTACAGCACAGAGACGGCATTGGTCGCATTGGTTGATGATCTCTGGCGGGCCAGGGACAGGGGTTGTTCCTCTGTCCTGGTCCTATTAGACCTCTTGGGAGCTTTCAATAACATCGACCATGATATCCTACTGCGATGACCGGGGGGGTTGGGAGTGGGGGGCACCGTTTTGAGGTGGTTCTCCTCCTACCTGTCGGATCGATCGCAGTTCATGTTGACTGGAGGGCAGAGATCGACCCCGAGGCGCCTCACCTGTGGGGTGCCCCAGGGGTCAGTTCTCTCATCCCTCCTGTTCAAAATATACATGAAACCACTGGGCGAGATCATCCATGGTTTGGGGGTATGGTATCATCAATATGCTGATGATACCCAACTTTTCATCTCTACTCCAAACCACCCAAATGATACCGTCGACGTGATGTTCCGATGCCTGGAGGCTGTACGGATCTGGATGGGAACGAACAGGCTCAAGCTCAATCCCTCCAAGACTGAGTGGCTGTGGTTCCCATCATCCCGATTTGTGCATCTTGTACCATCTTTGATGATAGGGAGAGAAATTTTAGCCCCCTCAGAGAGGGCCTGCAATCTGGGAGTCCCCCTGGATACGCGGCTTAGTTTAGAACAGTGTTTCTCAAATAGTGGGGCGTGCCCCCCAGGGGGGGCGCGAGGCTCCATAAAGGGGGGCTCATTTGACCTCGGCAAACACTGTCGACACGAGCCGCCTCTTCTCTCCCAGCGCTGCCTCCAGCGCCGATTGGAAGTTCAGCCGCCGCGGAAGATGGAGCACTTCTTTGGCCACCGCGCTTTGGTGACGGGTGCAGGCAAAGGTAGCGTCCCCGGGGGCCGCACCGCTGGAGCAATCCTGGCGCTTCGGGGACGAGCCCCGCCGAATTAGTGCCGGTGCAACAACGTTGTGCTCTCCTTTGCAGGGATCGGCAGGGCTGCGGATCTCGATAGCCTGCAAGAAGAGGTAGAGGCAGCATGGCTCCTGCCTGCTCAGCCTCTGTGCCCAGTTTGGCTTCTGCCTGGCCCGACCCTCGCTTTTCCTCTGGCCGAAGGCACATCCTCTCTTCCAGGAGGGCCATGCCTGGGTGGTTGCCTCTCGCTCAGAGGAAGGCTTTGCTTCTGGGAAACAGAAATACGAGGCAGCTTTTTCACTGGGGTCTCTACATATTATAGGACTAGATCGGTTCTCAAAGGTTTTAGCCTGGGGGTCTCTTTGATTTTTAAAAAGTGATTGAGGACACCAAAAAGCTTTGATGTGTGTGGGTTATATCACTGATGTGTAGTATGTTAGAAATTAAAACCGAGAAATGTTAAAAATATTTATTTATAAAATACTCCGCCATCTAATCTAATTTATAGATTAAAATATTGTGCCTGGCTTGCTAGAGTGTCATTGAAAAGCTATCACTATCAGATAAGCCACCTGCAATCTATGTCCCCAGAACAGCACCAATTTAAAAATAAGCTATTTACTGCATTTCTCATCATTTTCTCACAGAATTGCGATGAATTACTTATGGATAAATGTTTATTGTATAAAATAAGAGGTGTTTAATAAGGATACAGTGTTATGCAGAGGTGTACTTATAACAATTTTATAGACAAATGATACTATTTACAGTCGCACGGGGGGCGTGAAATGTTTTCTTCTTCCTAGGGGGGGCATGACAGAAAATAATTGAGAAGCACTGGTTTAGAAGAACACCTGACGGCCCTGACCAGGGGAGCCTTTTACCAGGTTCGCCTGGTACGCCAGTTGCGTCCCTTCCTGGATCAGGATGCCCTGTGCACAGTCACTCACGCCCTCGTTCTTTCTCGCCTGGACTACTGTAACGCTCTCTACATGGGGCTGCCCTTGAAGAGCACCGTGAGGCTTCAGCTGGTCCAGAATGCGGCTGCGCAGGTTGACATGGGGGTACCTAGGTGCTCCCATGTTACACCCCTTTTAGGTGGCCTGCATTGGTTGCTGGTTGTTTTCCGGGTGCAATTCAAGTTAATTATGATCTTTAAAGCGCTCCATGGCTTAGGCCCAGGGTACTTGCGAGACCACCTACTGCCACCGGTAGCTTCCCACCGTCCAGTACGATCCCACAGAGTTGGCCTCCTTGGGGTGCCGTCGGCTAGGCAGTGTCGGCTGGCGACCCCCAGGGGGACAGCCTTCTCTGTGGGAGCGCCTTCCCTTTGGAATGAGCTGCCCCAGGAGCTTTGCATAATTCCTGACCTCCGGTCCTTCCGGTGCGCCCTAAAAAGTTGACTTTTCCAGCAAGCTGGCCTGGCCTCAATAAAATAAATTATTAATTTTAATTATTAATTTTAATTTAATTTCTAAATTTCATTGTAAATGTCTATTGGGTTTTTATGGATATTCTATTTAATCTTTCTTTTAACTTTTGAAATATGTGTTTTTATGTTGTACGCCGTCCTGAGTCCTTTGGGAGAAGGTCGGCATATAAGTCCAATAAACCTAAACCTAAACCTCCCTAGTTCACATGAAGAAGGTAGAAAAGGGGAAATGTATTCAGACTTGAAAGATTCTATTACTATAGCTTTACAATAATATTAGAAACAATTTACATGGCATTGGTTTCCTAGTCTCGTATACCTTGAAAGTAGGGGTGGGTTTCAAAATTTTTAGCAAGGGGTTCTCTGCCCGCTTGCTGGGTAGGCATGGCCATGGTGGGTGTGGCCTAGTCAGCCTCCTGCAACATGGTGGGGAGGCGTTTTTGCTCTCCCAGGGTTCCAGAGGTTTTGTTCAAGCCTCCGGGAGGGCGAAAATTGCCTCCCCAGGATCTGGAGGCTGGAAATGGGCCCATTTCCGGCTTTCTTGAACTTCCGGTAGGCCTGGTTTTTGCCCTCCTCCATGTGCGCCCTGCACTTACCTGCATCCAAAATGGACCAGGTGGGGACTCTTGGGAGGGGAGGGGCGGAGTGGGCAGGGCCAGCCAGGAGTGGGATTTGGGGGTTCTCCAACCTACACAGAATCTTAGCTAGAGGTTCTCCGGAAACCCTGCGAACGCCCAGAGCCCACCCCTGCGAAGGGCTGATACATTTAATTTAGCATGTCTAGCTGAGAGCAATCAACACTGGACACAGACTATTGAGGCTTTCAACCAATAGTAACCACAGCACATTATAAACCTAAAAGATCTTACAGAACAGTAAACTGGTAATAATGCAAACAACATGCAGTGTTTTACAGAAGGACAATATAATCTAGAGCAGATTTTGACTGTCTACCTACTAGAAATCCAGTCTCTTTCATGCAATTAGAAACTAACAAGGAAATGAGGCCTGTCGTAGCCTGACTTCAAATTCATCATATACCTTTTATATACACATTATATATAGATGTGTTATACACCATACAGAATTTTCCTTCCTGGCTTCATTCCTTCAATACATTTTAAAAAGTTAAGAAAAATGAAAATATTAAAAATGTAAAATTATGGGTATCCTATCCCAAAGGTGCTTTTTCAAAAGGCAACTGGACTGTCTTGGTTTTTCCTCGAAAACTTTTCGCTTCTCATCCAAGAAGCTTCCTTAGTTCTGTTACTGAACTGCAGAAATGTTTTAGATGAGAAGTGTAACCAAGTCCAGTTGCCTTTTGGAAAAGCACCATTGGGACAACCATGACCTGGTAGATTAGTGAAATCTTCTTGACATTATGCATACCCTACTTATACACCCCCAGCAGAATGCAAATAGTGGGTAACATTACTGATATACAATACATCCCTTTCCAGGGGTGGGATTCAAATAATTTAACAACCAGTTCTCTGCCCTAATGACCAGCTGGGGAGGCGGGGCTCAGTGGTCATGTGACTGCGTGGGCATGGCCAACTCAACGTCACTCAGGTCGATGGGCGCTTCGCCTTAGCTGTGACAATGTAATAAGGGTTAACCGGAGAGGCAGTTTCTGTAAGCAGGGCAATAAAGATCAGGCTAGAAACAACACCAGAGTTTCCTTCCTGCCTTCCTTACAGATTTAGCCCTGTAAAGTGGGAAAAAACAAAAGGAGATTTCTTCCAAAAACCAGTTCTCCGGACAGCTTAGAAAGTTAACAACTGGTTGTCCGGAATAGCCAGTATGAACTGGCTGAATCCCACTACTGTCCCTTTCCCACACAGCATGAATAAACATCAGGAAATCAAGTGAATATGGTAGCAGGCTTAGAAATTGGATAAACAGCACAGAGATCTTATCATCTCCCCCCCCCCCCCCCAGACATGAACAGTGATGGCTAACCTTTTTGTCGTTGTGTGCCGAAAGCATCTGAACCCATAATGCAATGTGTATGCGACCCCACCGTGTATGCTCCGCCCCCACGCCCCACGCATATGAACCTGTGTATGCGCTTGTAAACCCCCCCACCGTATTCCCCCTCCCACCCCGCCCATCTTTAGCTTCCAGGTTGGTGCAGGAGGCTTTCCAGACCCAAAATGGGGCGTGCCCCCCCATCCCATTTTGGGCCTGGAAAGCCTCCTGTACCAACTTGGAAGCCAAACCGAGGTGTGGGGATGCTGTGTGAGGCCCCAAATACAATGCAAGAGCCCCCCATTCATGTGCCCCCACATGCGCATACCCATCCCCCACATGCGCCCTTTGCCCCTCGCACATGCAAGGCAGAGACTCGAAGACCAGCTGGCCAGTGGGAGGTGCACGCACATGCGCTGTGAAGCTGGTGTGCCCGCAGAGGGGTCTCTGCATGCCACCTGTGGCACGCGCACCATAGGCTCGCCATCACAGCCCTAGGGCATAAAGTTTATCCTATGTTGGTGGCAATCTCGGCATTCAGAGGAACACAATAATTACATAGTTTGAACAAGGTTTTCTGCAAGTGAAAAAAAAAAGCTACAAAATAATTATGACTGTTACAAGAATGTCAACTGTATTGGTGTCCAGCATCAACAAATAAGAACCCAACCAAGTTCAGACTTTAATATTTTATGGATTAATTTTTTAAGATACTGTATATCGAAAACAAGTCCCGTAAAAACTGCCATGTTAATTATAACCGATCCCATTAGTAATTTCTTACATTGAAGAATGTAAGACAGGGGTGTCCAAACTTGGGAACTTTAAGACTTGTGGACTTCAACTCCCAGAATTCCCCAGCCAGCATGGGGAATTCTGGGAGTTGAAGTCCACAAGTCTTAAAGTTCCCAAGTTTGGACACCCCTGATGTAAGAAATGCCAAACTGAACTACATGCTACTTTACTGCTTAATTAAATTTACTATTAGACTTCTTACCTATAGTTACTTTCACTTTTCTGCTGTCTTCATTTTCTTGAATATTGTAAACTCGACACCAATACGTTCCTTGATGCTCAATGTCTACGCAGGAGACCTTCAAGAGTACCACACATTTTCTAGTAAGGCAGTCAGCAAAGTTCATTCTTTTTATTCCAGCAATGTGATTGAATACATTTCAACAAAGTTTGCATTCTGGCAGCCTGAATCTGAAGCTACAAATTCTGTAGCCTAATTCACTGGGATGAGAAACCTTTCAAATTGCAGACAAAGGCTCATTTAAAATAAAATCCTTCCTTAAACTCCATATCATTTGAACCTTCCAGAAGCTAGGATTGGAGCTGCTGGAGAGAAGGGGGGTGAGTCACAGAGACAAAGACACTGAGGTGGGGGCCCTTAAACTCCATATCATTTGAACCTTCCAGAAGCTAGGATTGGAGCTGCTGGAGAGAAGGGGGGTGAGTCACAGAGACAAAGACACTGAGGTGGGGGCCCTTAAACTCCATATCATTTGAACCTTCCAGAAGCTAGGATTGGAGCTGCTGGAGAGAAGGGGGGTGAGTCACAGAGACAAAGACACTGAGGTGTCAGAAAGAAAAAAAAAAGTTCTTACAGGTAAGGTAAAGGTTCCCCTTGCACATAAGTGCTAGTCGTTCCCGACTCTAGGAGACCACAATCGGGCCCAACATTTATGTTGCTAAGCAAGACATTTGTTAAGTGGATTTTGCCTCACTGTATGACTTTTCTTGTCACAGATGTTATGTGAATAACACTGCAGGTGTTAAGTTAATAACATGGTGGTTAAATGAATTCTGGTTTCCCCATTGACTTTGCTTGTCAGAAGGTTGAAAAGGTGATCCCATGATCCCGGAGCACAGCAACCGTCATAAATATGAACCAGTTGCGAAGTGTCTGAACTTTAATCACATAACCATGGGGATGCTGCAACGGTCATAAGTGTGAAAACGGTCATAAGTCCCCTTTTTCAATGGTGTTTTAACTTTGAACGGTCACTAAACAAACTGTAATAACTCAAGGACTACCTATACTTGGCATTAATGCCCAAGAATAATAATATTCAATTATTGTTTGTAACTTATGATTAATGATTGTAATTGTAATTGTCTCAGAGAGCACCAAGGACATTTTATAACTGGGGAATCTACCAAATTCTGCACCGTTATTCTATTCTATTCTATTCTATTCTATTCTTCTATTCTACCCTATCCTATTCCATTCCATATTTCTATTCTATTCTATTCTGTTCTGTCCTGTTCTATTTCTGTCCTGTTCTATTTCTGTCCTGTTCTATTTCTGTTCTGTTCTGTTTTGTCCTGTCGTATCCTATCCTATCCTATCCTATCCTATCCTATTCCATTCTATATTTCTATTCTGTTCTGTTCTGTTCTATTCTGTTCAGTCTTGTCCTGTCCTGTCCTATTCCACTCCATATTTCTATTCTATTCTATTCTATTCCATATTTCTATCCTGTCCTGTCCTATTCTATCCTATTCCATTCCATATTTCTATTCTATTCTGTTCTATTTCTATTCTGTTTTGTCATGTCCTGTCCTATCCTATCCTATCCTATTCCATTCCATATTTCTATTCAATTCTATTCTGTTCTGTTCTATTCTGTTCTGTTCTATTTCTATTCTGTTCTGTCCTGTCCTATTCCACTCTATATTTCTATTCTATTCTATTCTATTCTATTCTATTCTATTCCATATTTCTATCCTGTCCTGTCCTATTCTATCCTATTCCATTCCTTATTTCTATTCTGTTCTGTTCTGTTTCTATTCTGTTTTGTCCTGTCCTGTCCTGTCCTGTCCTGTCCTATCCTATCCTATTCCATTCCATATTTCTATTCTATTCTGTTCTGTTCTGTTCTATTTCTATTCTGTTCTGTCCTGTCCTGTCCTGTCCTGTCCTGTCCTATCCTATCCTATCCTATCCTATCCTATCCTATCCTATCCTATCCTATCCTATTCCACTCCATATTTCATTTCATTTCTATTCTATTCTATTCCATATTTCTATCCTGTCCTGTCCTATCCTATCCTATTCCATTTCATATTTCTATTCTATTCTGTTCTGTCCTGTCCTGTCCTATCCTATCCTATCCTATCCTATCCTATCCTATCCTATTCCATTCCATATTTCTACCCTACCCTACCCTACCCTATTCAGCATTCCATAAAACTAGTACTAGCTTAATGGAGGTCATTGCATTAAGGCTCATGCATAGTCTTACATCAACTTTGCAGTCAAGCTAAATAATTAAAAGCCTTGGGCTTAGCCTCTCAGACGGAAAATACTTCGGAATATAAGATACAAGCAATTAAACTCACTTCAGAGTGCAATATTCCACAGAGAACTATGCACCTATTGTCAGCATGCTGATGGCAAAACGTTAGGGGGTTAATGAACATGTTATTTTATTTACTGAATTTCAGCGTTACTCTTAAAGAGTTTATTTCGAGGAGGCTTTGAATGCAAAACATGTCATCAATTCCTTATCAGTGTAGCTGAGGGGAGAAAAATGAGATTCACCACATAAGCCGTTTTCTCTCCATTGGGAAGTGGGTATTCTTCTTTGTACCACTGGTACTGTGGCGTGGGATTTCCTGTGGCTTCACACTGAAGAATTAATGTTTGTCCAACCATCACGTTCTGAGATTGCGGATGCAAATAGATCTGTATTTTCTTTTCAGGCAATTTGAGGTAGCTTCCTTAAATGGAAGATATTTAAAACATTGGTGAGATAAAAATCTTTTCAGCAAAGCAACAGAGATTCGCAGAGCAGAAGCAAGTTAGCAAAGAATGATAACTTCTTTGCCCACAACTGGGTCCTCCCCAGTGACTTCTTCATTTATTTGCTGCAACTAATTTAAAGGGAGTGAATGGTTTTGAGAAGAAAGCAATAAACCGTCTGCACTTGTTCCTTCAGAGCAGGGATGTCAAACTTGATTTCATTGAGGGCTGCATCAGGGTTATATGTGACCACAGGGAGGCGGGAAGGTGGGGGTACGGCCAGGGTGCCGAGGACTGCACATGGCCCTCCTGAGCTCCATTTTCAGCTGCAATGGCCTCCTGCAGCGCTCTGCCAGCACAAATTGAGCTCAGGAGATCTTTGTGGCCTTCCCAAGCTCCATTTTTGCTGGCAGTGGCACCATGGGCCCATTCTTCGCTGTTTCCAGAATGGGACTGCAGGCCAGATCTAAGTACCCCATGGGCCAGATGCAGCCTGCAGGCTTTGAGTCTGACACCTTTAGTCCAGGGGTGGGAGACGATGGCTCCTTTATGACCTGTGAACTTCGACTCCCAGAATTCCTGAACCAAGCTGGCTCAGGAATTCTGGGAGTCAAAGGCCGCAGGTCGTAAAGGAGCCATCTTCCTCCACCCCTGCTTTAGAGAGCAAATTCAAAACACTAAATTTAAAAAGGTGCTGCAGATCGTCTTCAACTTACAACTGGTTGCTTAATGACCATTCAAAGTTACTATGGACCCCCCCCCCCAAAAAAAAGCATCAGTATTCCCAGTTTCCAGCAAAAACACACTGTAGTGAACAATGGCTTTGCTTTAAAAAGCTACATTCATTTTATGACTGTCAAATTTGCTACTACTGCTACAGTTATGTCACTTCCAGGTTGAAGGGATTAGCCGGTGACATCATCATTGCCCAGGGAATGTCCAACAGGAGGCTCCTTTTTATGTCCTACTGAAGTGGTACCTATCTATCTACTCACAGTCTCCCTTTTTCAAACTGCTAAGTCGGCAGGAGATGAAGCCAGTGATGGGAGCTCACCCCGCCACATGGGAACAACTGGGTCTCACACATGAGCCTACCAATCATCAGCCTAACATCCTAACCATGTGACTGTGTTCCTTGCCATATTTGCTTAGCAAAAAGGTAGTAAAATTGAGGCCTAGTCACATGACGACCTGTTTTCAAACCGTCAGGACTTAAGATTGTAATTGTGGGCTCAATTATAGTTACAGCTCAAGGGCTACTAGAGTTGCTCAGGTGATTTTTAATTCATATTAAATTATTTGCCATGTTCTGAGAACTTCTCAGCGGTTAATACATTTTCTTGTATTAAAGCAAAACATATTCCTGTAGGTAACATATATTAATGGGTAGATTCTAATTCATTGCAGAAGTACTATATAATGCATGATACAAATAAATTACAAATAAGGCTTCACTCCTATTTCATGCACCATAAAGCTTACATCTAAAACTGATAGCAACTACTGCCATACTTAATTGCATATTCCTTTTTAATGAGAAATAACCTTACTAGAGTTGTAAAGTACTGTAAAAAAAAAAGCTGAAGTATATTATCTTTTTGGACAAGCAATTGCTTAAGTGATTGTTCACCAAGATATATAGCATCTGAGGATAATATTTAATGACATCATTTTAACGCAGGGATGATCAGAAATTGCATTTAATCCAGAACAGTACAGCTAAACTAGATGGTTAAGAGAAGAAAACGTATCAAGAAGAAAATCAAATCAAATCCTAATCAAGGACCTACCAAAGAGAAAAAAACATACACCCCATCAACACAGACTGGACAAGCTTCTATATGCAGATAGTCCTCAACTTACAACAGTTGGTTTAATGACCGAAGTTATAACGGCACTGAAAAAAGTGACTTACGACCATTTTTCACACATGACCATTGCAGCATCCCCATGATGTGATTTACATTCAGCTGCTTGATAACTGGTTCATATATATGACCGTTGCAATGTCCTGTGGTCACGTGATCACCTTTTGTGACCGTCTGATCAGCAAAGTCAATGGGGAAGCCAGATTCACTTACCAACGGGGTTATTCATTTAACAACTGCAGTGATTGACTTAACAAACGTGGCGAGAAAAGTCGTAAAATGGGACAAAACTCACTTAACAAATTTCTCACTTAGCAACATACATTTTGGGCTCAATGGTGGTCATAAGTCGAGGACTACCTGTATAAACAGGGATACATTCATTTTCTAGGTAAGATGTTACATATTTGAATGTAACATCTGCAAGCAAGCACGCAGTTCACTTCTGAGCTACAAATATTCTCTTTTATTGGAAAGCAATAAACATACCTAAATCCAATAAAACAAACAATACCTCAACCTTACATCTTTTGGAGTGGCTCCAATTGTGATTGGGCTCAATTTGGGATGTAGATCTTATCAACAAAGCTTTAAATTGATTTAAATGCTTTCTTGAGGGATCAGAGAAGCCATTTATTACTCAATTTCCAGGGAGAGATAAAGACTTTCCTGATTCATTCAGCATTATATGGTTTTTAATATATGATCTAAAACATGTGTTTTTCAGAAATGTTATACACATAGATAACTAAATTGCTTTAATGGGAATGCTTATACTGTGTTAAGATACTTCTGATTAAAATGTAATCTAAAAATACTTTTAAAAAGTCACTAAGAAACAAGCAATGAAAAATTTCCAAGTAAATACTGAGAAATAGCACACTTTAAGCTTTAGCAAGTTAAAGTTTCATGAACTTGTGCCCCCGCTAAAGTATATGAAAGCTGTAAAGCATTATCTCCAGGACACTTTACAGATGCTTTTAACTCAGCTGTTGTGGTTAAATGTATCAGCATGGACTCATTAAAAGTTTTTAGAAATCTATTGTAGTTATAACCTAACTTGACAGAGATTTAAGAATTGGGTTTCCTGAAACTGCAGCCATAGAGAAAGGAGAAAATTCCATAATCAGAGATTCTATGACTTCATAATCAATCGCAATCATCCCTCTGCCAAGAGAAAGAACTGCAGAAATCTAAAAACATTATTGTTACGTTAAAATGAAAGTAGAAAACCAGTACGCCTCCTACTTACACCTTCTTGCTATTTTTACCATGTAAAAAGTTGTAACCCACCTTCAAAATCTCTTTGGCTATTACAGACATCCAGCTGTGCCCATTGGCTGAATTCGTAGGAAGAATCACTGTTCACTCGACATATGTATAATCCCGCATCTTCTACAGTTACTTGATTGAATATCAGTTCTGGGGAATTCCCATATGGAATCTGAATTAGGATACAACAAAAACGCATTGCACACATTGCCACAATAGGGAAGCTTCTGGAAGGTATAACACAATAGTGTTTACCTATGTAGGAAGTTAGCACCCACCACTCTTCTAGAAAAGTGAAATATTTTAGGAAATATGAGAAAGAGTAGAATATTTTCCCTAAAAGGGAGGCAGAATCTCAGCTCCCCACCCCCACGTTTGTCAATGGACCATTAAGGCCTGAGCCAGTCTATTCTACATAACAAAGTTCTACCTCTTTCAGGCAGAGCCATAATAGGAATCCCAAAGCCCTTACATTACGTCATCACCCAGCAAGACTCAACCAAACCTGGGACTCAGGACAGCCTACAGAGTTGCCCCTGTATGGCCCCATGGGAGTCTGACAACCAATCAGAATACAAGCTCAAATTCAAAAGCCCAGAAAGGGCATAAAACCAGGGAACTGTCAGGAACTCTTCCCTTTTTGCCCAGAACCTCAAACCACGTCAGGCCTGCAGCGATCTTTTCGTTTGGATCTTTGGCCTGCCACACTTTCTATTATTCTACTATGCATTTTCTATTGTGGGAAAATGGGAGGGGGAACTGCAAGGAGTTAGATGCTATGTAGCCATAACAAAATTCTCTCTAGAAAGCCAAGGTCATCCTTTGTCTTTGCACCTTTGCACCTGACCAAAACTGGGTGGGTGGACCTACCAGCATGGCAGTGGAAGATTGGACCATGTGATGGACTTGTGGGTGGGGGGGGAGGGCAAGATCTTGAACTTTCAACTGGGTGGGGGAAACTGGGAAGCTTTCAGATTTGGGTTTTCCCAGATGTGCCAACATGGCTCTCTTAATAAATTGGAACTTGGAGCAATACTTTGCCTTGGACTCTGATTTAATTTTGGATGCTATTTGGAACCCTGACAGTGATCACCATTAAAAACCATCTTTCCAAGCAATCTCCATGTTTCCAGTGTCTTTCTCCCCACTTGGAACTGAACCCAGAAGGACATTTCTTCCAACACTTATATTACACACAAAAGCTGGTTTGGCTAATTGTTTGGTTTAAACCAGGGGTGTCCAAACTTGGGAACTTTAAGACTTGTGGACTTCAACTCCCAGAATTCCCCAGCTGGGGAATTCTGGGAGTTGAAGTCCACAAGTCTTAAAGTTCCCAAGTTTGGACACCCCTGGTTTAAACAGAGTGATTGGTGAACTCGGCCATTGTTCTATGTTGAACATTATTTTAAACCAATAGAATAGAGTTTCAGCAAAGATCAGTTTGGAGTTCAGGCCTATTCATTGCCTATTTGAAACAGATTAACTAAGAAAAATGAAATCTCAAATCCTCAAGATTTTAAAATTTTATTGATTGATTGATTGAATTTCTCTACCTATCCGTCTCAATCTAATTTACTCTTGTTCTACCTTATCTAACAATTACATTGTTAATTTATCTAATAAATAATCTTCATTCTGCAAGAAACTCACTATGTATTTCCTACACAACAATACTGAATTAAACTGGATTAAGATGGAAAGCAAAGATAAAGCAAAGGCCGCCTGATAAAATTTATAGATTAGCAAGGAGTTAATTGATGGCCTCTCCAATTCAGGAGCAAGACTAAGAACACAAAGAGGAGCTTCTAAGGCATTCTTGAGATCTAGTGTGTTGACTTTTCAGTGATTGATTGATTGACTAATTGACTGACTGACTGATTGATTGATTCATTCATATTACTACCTTACAACAGTCACAAGAGTAATTCTAGGCATTTTATAAAGTCACAACAGTAACTCTAGGCGGTTTATAAAGCAAATTTGTAAGGCAAGGCAAGGCAAATCCACATCAGGGAACCACAAAACCAGTTGCACACCAAAGGACAAAGATCAAAAAGCGAGGTCACAAAATATTCTGCAGAAAAAGCCAGACGTGACATGACTCTGCGACACTGCAAACAGCTATAGATCCAGCCCAGTTTCTAAGCATGCAATGGGAAGTCCTGTGACTATGGGGAGGGAGCTGATCATTGGAACTTCAAATCTGAGTTGAAGTTCCAATGATCAGCTCCCTCCTCACGGTCACATGATCTCCCTTGAGTTGAAATCACCTGTCTTTTATTATATATATAAATTTATTTACGGTCACAAAAACACAAGTACTACAAAGAGACATAAGAGAATTGATCATGGCATCACGGCAATCAGTTCACCAGAAGGTTAACTAAGGAAAGTTACAGCGTTCTCCTCTAATGGTTACAGCTCTTAAGAAAAATTTGGAAACCTGAGGGGTGATGTGTGAGGAGCCATCTCCAAGGCAATAGACCAGGGGTGTCCAAACTTGGGAACTTTAAGACTTGTGGACTTCAACTCCCAGAATTCCCCAGCCAGCATGGCTGGCTGGGGAATTCTGGGAGTTGAAGTCCACAAGTCTTAAAGTTCCCAAGTTTGGACACCCCTGCAATAGACAAACAAATTACAGCCATTAGGTCTAGAAGGGACGATTTCAAGAAGAGACGGTAACTTGGATCTGCCTGCGTTATACATGGGGCAAAATAGAAGGACGTGCTCCACGGTTTCAAACTCGGCTCTGTCACAAGGGCATAGCCGCTCGTTAATCGGGAGCCTCTTAAAACGACCATCCAAAAGTGCTGAGGGCAAGACATTAAAGCGAGCTATGGAAAAAGCTCTTCTATACTTAGGAATGGTTAATGTATAAAAATAGGAAGCCATCCTCAATCCATAATTATTAAGTTGGTTAAAAAAAATCACCACTCAGGTAGACCTGTTGGAACTTTGAATAGTTGCAAGTCAAGAACTGACTATATCAGTGATGAAGAACTTCACTGTGCGCGCATGTGGGCGGCACCAAATGCCAAAAAGGGAGCACTTCGCGCTTGTCTGGGCCACAGCCCTTAAGAGGAGCTGCCCAGGGAGCATGTGCCCAGGGAGCTGGAAAATGAACTTCTGGTTTTCGGCGCATGCATGCACACCAGCCAGCATGTCGTCCAGTTACTACCGCGCATGCGCCCATCAAGTGGCTGGCGTGCATGCTCACGCCGGAAAATGGAAGACCAGCTCTTCTGGTTTCCGGCACTGCCACATGCACAAAGGCCAGCTGATCGTTGCATGCGCATGCATGCCAGAAACCCAGAAGAGGAACAGCCAACGTGACATGTGCCAGGCGACATGATTCCGCATGCCACTTTGGGCACGCGTGCCATAGGTTTGCCATCTTGGGCCTCTATAGATTGAATACTTAGAACTGTAGCCTATTAGGATAATGTATTTCCATGCACACATCATACTGTTAATTCAATTCATTAAATACCTACTTTGGATGTGAAGTGCATTTTTGAGAATGGGAAAATTTCATACTATATACACCCAGGTCAAAATAAAACCAAAATATTACCCGAAGAGTACTTAGACTTCAACAATAGTGACATTTCAAGTTCCGCCAAGTCGTTACCATTAATGGAATCATTTAGTATCCACAGCTCCTTATTCAACACTGCTTAATGTCATAGAAATGTTTTGTCCAAAAAGAAACCAGTTATATTATTCATATTTTAGTTGCACACTATAAACACCCATTCAACATTTTTATAAGTGCTGCCAAGATCCCTGCAATATGCTGATTTTCCCTGTGAAATTACTATTCCTCAAATATGAAAAACATGTTTCTTTTAAAAATCATGGGCACTAAAAAATGGTACGTTGGCCTTAAGAAATGGGGTTATTTTACCATACATTTTATCCAACTGAAGTTTTCAAAATAACTTCAAAAATAAGAACTTGGTAACTATTTTGTAATAGGTCTGTGGCCAGTACACTATCATCAGGTCAACCCTTGACACCTTGTGTGAGATGGATGGCCGAATAAACTGGTTTAAATAAAATAAACCCCTCAAATATAGACCAGACTAGGAGACTAAAGCCATGCAGTTTTATAGCACTTTTATTGATGTAACTATACTACAGGTAGCCCTCAACTTACAACTGCAATTGAGCCCAAAAGATCTGTTCTAAAGTGCGATATTTGTTAAATTTTGCCCCATTTTGTTAAATTTTGCCCCATTATACAACCTTCTTGCCTCAATTGTTAAGTGAATCACCGCAGTTGATAAGTTAGTAACCTAGTTGTTAAGTGACTCTGGCTTTCCCACTGACTTTGCTCATCAGAAGGTCGCAAAAGGGGATCACACATGACCTGGGGACATAGCAACAGTCATAAATATGAATCAGATGCCAGTCATCTGAATTTGATCACATAATTGTGGGGGATGCTGGAAAGATTGTCACTGTGAAAACGGCTACTCTCTGGAAACAAATATTGTAGGGGTAAGACATCCCTAAAACCCCTTGGGGTGTGTTCTGTTAAGATACAGCCTGTTGTGCCTTATAATGGATTCTACTGTACTGCTGTAAAATGGCTTCTACTGTGCAGGCAGTGGAATTGCCATGGTAACGGCTTCACAGTACTCCACAAGGGGGCTCCCTCTGGTAAGGGGGAAATCCAACATTAGAAATTACATTTGGTCCGGACATTTTCCCCCTATAAATACCCAGGGTTATCAGCTAGTAATAAATAAGATACAGATAGTCCTCTACTTACAGCCACAACTGAGCTTGAAATTTCAGTAATTGAATGAAGCAATCATTAAGCAAGACACCATGTGACTGTTTTGCTCAAAAAATGCAATCCAGGCTCTCCCAGTTGTGATCGTTACATGGACCATTGTAGAGAGGGCCTGGATGAGGCAGAGAGACCAAGCCTCCCACCACAACCAGAATGGGACAACTCTCCACGGCCAACTTGCAGCAGCTAACACACCGTGGGACAATTCAACATGAGATAACTCAAGAAAGTAGAATTGCAGCCCAAGGTGCCTGCAAAGTCAGCCTAGAAATATCAAAGGACCGGCCCGCGGTGCCTCTGCTGGCCAAAACGGACCGTGCGGGGGCCCCCAGGGCCCGTTTTCAGCCAGCATAGTGCTGCAGGAGGCTGTGGAGGAGAAAAATGGGGGTGGGGTGTCACATGAACCCCCCAGGGCCCGTTTTCAGCCAGCACAGTGCTGCAGGACGCCGTGGAGGACAAAAATGGGGGGGGGGGATTTTCAGCCAGCGGAGTGCTACAGGAGTCCATGGACGCCAAAAACGGGCTGAGGGAGGGGTTGCGCAAGGTCCCTAGGGCCTGTTTTCGGCCGGCAGAATGTTGCAGGAGGAGTCCCTCCCTTCTCTTCCCCCCTCCCCCGGCCCACAGAGGAGAACTACAATGCTGATCCGGCCCTCGAAGAAATCCAGTTTGACATCCCTGCTCTAGCAGGCCGAGGGATTTTGTAAGTCAAGGATTATCTTTATATAGAAGAGGAGTCTAACATCCCACGAGCCTCATGTTGTAAGGAAAAGATGAATGAAAATTCTATTCAATAAGAGATTGGAAACCTTATTTGGATCTTTAGTTTAATGAAAAAAAGACTGAATTGATGATTTATGTGTTTGGGGATGAAAAAGGCTTAAAGAGGAGGGAAAAATTAAAACGGCAAATATTTGATGAAAAGAAGGTTAAAAGTCACAATTCTATGCTTTCTTTTTTCCTTTTTTTTCTTTTCTGTCTTCATTTTTCCTTTCATTTTTATGTTTAATTTTATATACCTTTTAATACTTTCGATACTTTTATTGCACTGAAAAGCCTTAATAAAAACATTTTAAAAAGAACATTGCATTCAATACGGTGCAAAGTTTTCTACATTTTAGAAGCTGCCACTTACGTTCTAGTATATTTATTTACCATTTTTTTCTCTTTAAACCACTGATAATATAGGAGAGGATATCCTGTTGCCCAGCAGCATAGTTTCACCATCTGGCCAGATAAAACGACTTGGGATTCTGGTTCTACCATGATCTTTATACCTATGAAAAAGATAAGACCAATCTACATTTAACACAAAGGAAGCTAATTATATGAACACATTGAAGTTAGCTTGCTTGCTTATTTAGTTGTTAATTGGGTTTGTAAGGCTGTCTAATCATTAAAAACTCAAGACAGCATATAGGACAAATTGATAATACAATATAATGATAAAGGGATAAGAAAATCTGAAAGAGCTGGAAGATGTGATTTCGGAACCGCTGAACAAAATCTTGGACCTGGAGCAGAAGGGAACTGCCAGAGTACTGGAAAGGAATTGATGTCATTCCAATCGTCAAGAGTGGGAATGTTGTGGCCTGCTAGTGGCCAGTGAGGAGGTTGGGGAGGAACATGGGCCAGTCCCAGAAGGTTGGGGAAGGCTCGGATGAGGGCTCTGCATCGGAGGCAGAGATGCGGCCAAGGCCGTCTGGCAGTTCTCAGCTGCCTTTGGAGATAGTCAGCAGTGAGGCAGAGGAACAGCTGGAGCCTGTTCCCAGTATGCGCATGCGCAGAGCTGCCAGAAGAAAAGAACAGCTAAGAAATCAGGGTCGACTTGGGAGTAAGACCACAGTTGAACGGTGATGGGTTGTTCAGTCATTCGTTTCAGGAGTGTGAAGATCTCTAAGAGACTCTGTGCGAAGTCTTTCCTGCGTTTGGAAAATATTTACATTTACAGCTTCCCGAGCAAGATAAGATCTGTGGTCATAAATTCACCTTTGAAAGACTGTTTACCAGGCCTTTGCTGAATGTGAATGAGAGGAATTAACATTCCTTTAACAAAAGGGGTTTTGTCGGGATCAGGAATCAGCTTTATGCTTTTGGGGGAAGCCTAGGTCAGAACAGGGAAAAAGTGGATCCAGGAAACTACAGTTTGACATCAATAAGTGGGGAAATCCTAGAAAAGATAATCAAGCAACCATAGAAGTGGTGCTAACATCAACATAAAAAATTCCAGGCATTTTGGTTAACATCTTATTCAACAAAAATAATATTTCATTAGACTTATTAGACTCCACTGTATTTATATGGAAAAGGCATCCTATTGTTTGAGATGCAATGAGATTAATGCTTCATTTAAGCATATGTTCATATAGTGTTCTATAATTGTTACATTTGGAAAGGAAGCTACTACATGCATCTACTCAATTATGAAATAAGATGCAATATTTATTGATGTTCACATTCTTTTGAACTATATTTATATCATCTGGAAATTGACTTTGGGCCAAAGTAGGTGCTCCATTATTTACCATTATAAAAAATAAACTTTTTTGTTGTTGCAATTTATGTTCTTCAGAATTGATGTTATTAGCAACTTATATATGAATCACTTGTCTGTGTAGATCAGGGGTGTCCAAACTTTTTGCAAGGAGAGCCAGATTTGGTGAGGTGAAAATGTGCGGGGCCAACCATTCAGCCTGACATTCTTTGAACCATTAACATTAAATGCAAATGAACTATTTTATGAAACACTAAACAAATAACTCCGGCGGTGAGAAGAGGCTACAGGCTGCTCAAAATTTGAAAATGGGCTGCAATTGGGCCCCCAGGCCGGACTTTGGATATGCGTGGTGTAGATTCACTGTGGATTACCATGTTACTTGCATGTGATATTTAACCAGTGGTAAAATACAATTTTTTTTACTACTGGTTCTATGGTTGTGGCTTGATGGGCATGGCAGGGAAAGGATACTGCAAAATCTCCATTCCCACCCCACTCTGGAGCCAGCCAGAAGTGGCATTTGCCGGTTCTCTGAACTACTCAAAATTTCCGCTACCGGTTCTCCAGAACCTGTCAGAACCTGCTGAATTTCATCCCTGCCTGCATTTAACTCACAAAAAGCAATTTGACTCTTCACTGGCAGTATCCCAAAGGCTCTTTCTAACAAGCTTAAATAGCTGTACACTAAACTGGAATATATACAGGTAGTCCTCAACTTTACGACCGTAACTGAGCCTGCAATTTCGGTCCAAAGTTGTGATGACCATAAATTAAATCATGACGGTGCCCTCTTTTACCACTTTTATTGTGGGGGTCGTAAATCAAATGCAGTGGTAGTTAGGCGAACCCACTGTTTGCCGTGGGGTATCTTTTTCTGGAAATCGGAAATAAATCCTGGTTTCAGGGGAAAAAATAATCATGGTCACGTTGTAAAGGTGGGCTGGTTGCTGAGTGTCCAAAATGTAGTCATGTGACTGCAAGGCAGGGGTGAAATCCAGCAATATCTGACAGGTTCTGGAGAACAAGTAGCGGAAATTTTGAGTAGTTTGGAGAACCGGCAAATGCCATCTCTGGCTGGCCCCAGAGTGGGGTGGGAATGGAGATTTTGCAGTATCCTTCCCCTGCCATGCCCACCAAGTCACATCATGCCCACCAAGCTACGCCCACAGAACCTGTAGTAAAAAAAATTGAATTTCACCACTGCTGCAAGGGGGTGGGTGGTTGCATGTCAGAAGTCCTTTTTTTGGGGGGGGAGGTCCATTGTAACTTTGACTTGTTCCTAAGTGACTTGTTCATAAGTTGACCGCTGCCTGCCCAAGTAACAGAAAGATTGTCATTATCCTGCCCCATACATCCCTTCGGCCGATCCGCTCACACAGAGAGGGACTTCTCCGGGTGCCGTCCACTAGGCTGTGCCAGCGGGCGACGCCCAGGGGAAGGGCCTTCTCTGTGATGGGCCCGACCCTCTGGAATGACCTTCCCCCTGATATCAGAACAACTACAGACCTCCGCTCCTTCCGTAAGAAGCTTAAAACCCACCTGTTCAATTCAGCCAGCCTGGCCTAATCCCAGCTTACCCACCTCAAGTCTGCATTTTTAAATTCTATGGGTTGGTTTTAGGCCGAGTTTTAATTTTTATCAATTTGTACAGGGTTCAAGGTTTAATTTGATTTTAAGGGTATTTATTATGTATATGGTTTTTTAATGTGGTTCCTGTACACCGCCCCGAGTCCCTTCGGGGAGATGGGGTGGTCTAGAAATCAAATAAAATTGAAATTGAAAAAAAAAATTTCCTTCCCTGATCGACTGCAAAGTCTTTTGGATTCGTTTCATTATTAGATGGAAGCCAATATCACTGCATGCTTTAAGTGCAAGATGCAACTTGTAGCAATATGATTATTAAGAGCTGGCCTAGGCTGAGAACTTAAAACTCACTTGGATTGAGCAACTGAAGCGCCTCGGTGTGTTGCAAAGACTGCAGCAATTCTGTCAACTCCGCAACGGTACAGCCTCTTTCACCCATTAGCTGAAGGAGACTCCAGCTGGGACTTCCTTCAGGAGCCAAGACTTGCAGAGAACAATGCTCCAACTCAAGAGAACTGCAAAGAATGACAACAAATAGCAATAGCCATAATACGTCTTCCTGTACATGCAGTTAATTATGTGTGGGGTATAGATCAGCATTTCTCAAACTTGGTAATTGTAAGATGTGTGGACTTCAATTCCCAAAATTCTGGCTGGGCAATTCTGGAAGTTGAACTCCACACATCTTAAAGTTACTGAAGTTTGAGAAAAGACTGGTCTGGAGTAAAATTGCAACTCTAGCTCCCAGAAAGAAATACCATAGACTAGAAAGATTGAGTTGGCCTTACATAACAGTCAGAGAACAAATCTGAAGGGAGTTGCCTTCTCCTCTCCTTGTGCAACCCAATTAACTCCCTCCAATTGATGAAAACAGTGCTAAGCCAAGACTTCCTGCAATGACCTAAGGCAGGGATCTCCAACCTTGGCAACTTTAAGACTTGTGGACTTCAATTCCCAGAATTCCTCGTCAGTCACCTAGCAACTGCTAATTGCAGCAGTTGTGATACACCATATATGGATACTTTAAAAAAAAGTTTTATTAGTTTATAACATAAACTACAACGAAAATACATAAGCAAATAGTAGGGAAAATAGGGAAAAGGGAAGGGAAAAAGTAAGGATTAGAATAGAATGGAATGGAATATGGAATGGGATAGGATGGGATGGGATGGGATAGAATAGAATAGAATAGAATAGAATAGAATAGAATAGAATAGAATAGAATAGAATTCTTTATTGGCAAAGTATGATTGGACACACAAGGAATTTGTCTTTGGTGCATAAGCTCTCTGTGTACATAAAAGATGCATGCTAAATCATGATCATAGTCGTCATAAATACATTCATCATGAATCATAAGATAAAGAAAAGGGGAAAAAGAAAAAAAAGGCATTGACTTCCGACTCCCTTGGGTGCAGTAGAATAAGGCATTAACATCAAACCTCAACTTTTTACTTTTACACTATCGTATTAACTAGTCATTTCTACAATAACAAATCTATCTAATCGATAAAACCCAAAATCAAAGTTTCATTTTTTCCCCACCTCAAGTCCAGAAGCGGTTTCCAAGTAGAAATCAAATTTAGCAGAGATGGCTAAATTGAATATTTTGATCAAAGAAATATCTTTATTTCTATGTACTGTATATGGACACTTTTCAGGGAGAGCCTCACCTAAGGTGCATTGCAGTGCCCTGAGATCATTTTTAGCCCCAAGGCAGGGCTAATTGTGCTTGACTGGCCCAGGAAGGGCTGCAGACGGTGCACTAAGTATAATTCTCACCACAACTGCCACTTGCAAACCCAAGGACAGATGGAGATTGAGGCATACTCTCAAACTGCCATCCTGCTCCTTCTGGGGTCAGCAGCCTCCTTCAGAACATATACAATAGGGCAGTGGTCACCAACTGGTAGTCCAGGGACCACTGGTGATCAGCAAGAAAATTTTGGTGATCCGCAGAAAAATTATTTTCATTTTTTATATTGCACTAAATTAGGGGTCCTCAAACTATGTCCCCTGGGCCGGATACATGCAATGAATGTTTGGGTTGCTACAGAGAGTCTCCCCCTTCGGGGTCTTTTTGTGCAGGTCAGAGGGGGGAAGAAATTCCAACTTGGGGTCTGCTTCAGCCTCCTGGTGTGGAGCTTTGGGTGAAGGCTGGAGGGAAGCGCTGCTGGTGGCGAAGAGTCGGAGGGCCTCGTTCCAGTGGGATTGCATCATGGCCTGGAACTGGCTGACCATCTCAGCCCAGTGAGCCACCAGGGGCCGGCACCTGGCCTTGCACTCCTGCAGATCTTCCCTCTGCTTGGAAAGGCTATGCTCGTAGTCCTCAGTGAGATGCTTCTGCTGAGCCTCCTTCTCGGTCAGATCCAATTTGAACTGAGCCAACTATTTTGCCAACTTTTTCTCATGGTGGCTGCTTAGCTCCAACAACTGCTTCCAGTTGGGGCCTTAAGGAGCCTGGGCGGGCAGTCGAAGAGTGGCTGGGAGAGGAGGGGCGAGTAGAGACCAGTGAGGTGCCCCTCGCCATGGCATTAAGTTGGCCATGCCCACCCAGTCACATGACCACCTAGCCACGCCCATCCATCCAGCCATTAGGCAGATCTTATTTGTGGGTCTGTGTGATTTAAAATTATGAATTTAGTGGTCCCCGAAGTCTGAAAGGTTAGTGACCCCTGCATTAGGGGATGTTAGACTTAATCAACCTGGCAGGTTTGATTCTGGATTTCCTTCAGATATTCTCATAATCACAGTAGAAATTATGATAAAAAGTGAAATGGCGGAACTGAAGAATTGGATGAGACTGCAAGGATCATCTAGTCTGACCCTCTGGAATCTATAAAACCTTTCTAAATATTGAAACATCCATGAGAGACAGCTGCCTAGCTTCTTTTTAAAGCCCCCCTGAAGTGGTGTTGTACAGAACAGGTAATCCTCAACTACATTTAGCAACTGTTCAAAGTCACAACAGCCATGAAAAAAGTGACTTACGACTGATCCTCGCACTTGTGACCATAGCAGCATCCCCAAAGTAAAAATTTAGGCACTTGGCAACCATCATGTATTTACAATGGTTGCAACATCCTGGGATCATCACTTGGCATCATCACTTCAACATAGCATGATTCACTTAACAACTGCAATGTTTCACTTAATAACCATGCCAAAAAAAGGTCATAAAATTGCATGTGATTCACTTAACAAGCACCTTGCTTGCCAGCAACTGAAATTGTAATCCCAATTGTGGTCATAAATCAAGGACTACGTGTATGAGAGAATTTTTCCTTCTATTTAAGGAAAATAGAGATAACTGCAGCTTGCGCCTGCTATTTCTTACACTAGTTTCTCTAGCAAGGGTTGCTAGATTATCTTCTTTTGTTAGATTTTTATCCTGCCTTTATTACATTATAAGTAACCCAAGGCAGTGAACACACATCTTCCTCCTGCTATTTTTCCAACAACAACAACAACAACAACAACAACAACAACAACAACAACACTCCTGTGAGGAGGGTTGGACCGAGAGTGCAAGACTGGCTCAAAAGTCACCCAGGCAGCTTTCATGCCTAAGGCAGGAAGTAGAACTCGATCTTTTGGCTCTTAGACCAGCATCTTAACCAAACTGACCAGCATGTAACCAAATTGTCTTGCATACAGGTAAGTCTCAGTTCAATCAGAATAGAGCTGGAAGGGAGCTTGGGGGTCTTCAACCCCCTGCAGGAGACCCTATATAGGGTGCTGTCCAGTCTTTTAAAAAAAAAACACCCTTCGGTGATGAAGCCTCTACAACCATGATGGCAAACCTATGGCACCTCGTCCCTGGGCAGGTCTCTGTGAACTTCTGTTTCCCTAAAAATGACGAAACAGAAGCTCATGGAAAAAAAAAAGATCTTGCCCCTCCTCCCACTGGCCAGCTGGTCTTTGGGTCTCTGCTGCGCATGCGCACATGTCCGCATCCATGTCCATGCTTGCACACATTTGCGTATGTTTGCTCATGCGTGCACACACCTTGAAGTGTGACCATGTGCATGGGCAGAGTTTGGGCACTTGGTGTCTAAAAGGTTCGCCATCAGTGCTCTACAACTTCTGGTGGCAACTTCTGTTCCACTGATTAATTGTCCTCACTGTTAGGAAGTTTCTCCTTAGTTCTAAGTTGCTTCTCTCCTTGATGGGTTTTCATCCATTGTTTCTTGTCTTGCCTTCTGGTGCTTTGGCAAATAAGTTGACCCCTCTCTTTCTTGTGAAAGCCCTTCAAATACTGGAACACTGCTCTCATGTCACACCCCTAGTCCTAGTCTTCTAAGCACCCATGATTGACTCTTTTCAGAACTGTACTTGTTGACTATTTTGGAAACCGCCTACAGCCACTGTTCCTTGACGTCTCCCCAAGGAAGAGGAAGTAGTGCCAAAGTTTACTGGAAGCCTATACAGAAGAAGGATGTGGAAATCGTTCTGATTGGAACCACCAGAAGTTCTCTGTAGGAAGCCCTCTACCCAAATAGAGCCTTCTGTTTCAAGCCCCTGACTCTTCAAGTGGCCTTCCACCCAGACCTAGGGGACAAGACACAGCCAGAAGAACTAACAGATTAACAGAGATGGAAGGGACCTTGCAGGTCATCTAGTCCAACCCCCGGCTCAAGCAGGAGACCCTACATCTACATCTACCTAGGATTGAAAACAGAACTTAGCTTAGTATCATCATCATCTTTTAAGACCCCATTATCTGTTGTGGGGTAGAGTCTGGGTAACTGAATAGAGCTAGCAGAGTCTTTACTGGCCGCTAGCTGCCCTTCGTCTTTATTCCAGGATCTTTGCAAGCCTCCCAATTTAACGGCGGTGCCATCCTGCAGCCGTGACTCCAATACAGATAGTCCTCGGCTTACGACCACAATTGAGCCCCAGATTTCCGCCGTTCAGCGAAACATTTATTGTGAGTTTGCCCCATTTTGCGACTTTTCTTGCCACGAGCTGTTAAGTGAATCACTACAGTTGTTAAATTAATCAAACGGTTGCTACGTGAATCTAGCATCTCCATTGACTCAGCTTCTCGGAAGAAGGTCGCCAAAGGGGATCACGTGGCCGCAACCGCCATAAATATGAGAAGTAGAGAAGAGAAGGGCGACAGAGGGAAGAAAGGAGGTAGGGAGGCAGAGGAGAGAGGGAGAAGAAAGTGATGGATAAGGTACAAATATGGTGTATGGAGAGCAGAAGAGCCAATAATCATTTTTGGGAGCTGATGGCAAGATGAAGTGATGTCAACATTTAATAACACAATACGATGTTGGCTATGTAATAGTATACATGTGGTTGTATGCTAAGAAAATGAAAAAAGAAACTTTATATAAAAATAAATATGAGCCGGTTGCTAAGCGGCTGTATTTTGAGCCCATGACCTAAGACATAACATGGGGATGCTATCATATAACCTGGGGATACTACAATGGCCGTAAGTGTGAAAACTGGGTGGTGAGTTTACTGTTTTACGGTTAACTCTGAACGGTCACTAAACTGAACTGTTGTAAGTCGAGGACTTCCCTGTGTCCAGACACGCCTCCTTTCGCTTCCCAGCGGCCAGAGACCCCGCACTCCTCTCCCCAAGAAAGGGGAGCCCTGTGGTCACTGAAGGACCCGGCCAGAGACCCCGCACTCCTCTCCCCAAGAAAGGGGAGCCCTGTGGTCACTGAAGGACCCAGTCTCTCTTTAGGGCAGTGTTTCTCAACCTTGGCAACTTGAAGATGTCCGGACTTCAACTCCCAGAATTCCCCAGCCAGCTGGCTGGGGAATTCTGGGAGTTGAAGTCCGGACATCTTCAAGTTGCCAAGGTTGAGAAACCCTGCTTTAGGGGATCCCTCTCTCCGTCCGCCTCCCGGAGGATCCACCTTCCCGCTCTCCCTGCCGAGCTCTCTCACCTCAGCCGGACTCCGCCGCGGCTCCCCGCCAGCTGCGCCAAATCCCGCCAGCCTTTGCCCGGAGGGGCGCGATCCAACAGGTGGCTGAGACGCCTCAGCAGGCGCTCCCCCAGACGGTGGATCAGCAGCGGGGCAGCCGGCAGCGACGACGCCGACGCCATCCCGAACAGGAGCGAAGCGAAGCCCGCGGAACACCCGGACGGCTCTGGCAGGCAGGGAAAGCGAAAGGGAAGGGGAAGTGCCGCCGCCTTCGCCGCTTCAGAGGCGGGGTCGGAGGCGAGGCGGAGGAAGAGGCGCAGGCGGGGAATCTCCCGCTGAGCAGGAAGCCCAAGGGCGGCGGCCGCAGGGGGTCCGCGGGGCTGCGTGGGAGCCCCGCCGCGCCTCAGAGACGGGGAAACTTGGAAAGTTCGGGACAGATTCGGCGATCTTTGCCCGTTTTCCGAACCTAGGCACGGCCAGGCTTGGTTGTTATTATTAGAATAGGATGGGATGGGACAGAACAAAATAAAATAGGGTGGGATAGGATGGGACGGGACAGAAGGGGACGGGACAGAACAGAATAGAATAGGATGGGATGGGACCGGACAGAACAGAATAGGATGGGATGGGACCGGACAGAATAGAATGGGACGGGACAGAACAGAATGGGACGGTATGGGATGGAACAGAACGGGACAGAACAAAATAGAATAGGAAGGGATGGGATGGGACGGGACAGAAGGGGACAGGGCAGAACAGAATAGAATAGGATGGGATGGGATGGACCGGGACAGAACGGGACAGAATAGGATGGGATGGGCCGGGACAGAACGTGACAGAATAGAATAGGATGGGATGGGATGAGATGGGACCGGACAGAACGGAACAGAACAGGATTGGATGGGATGGGACAGGACAGAAGGGGACGAGATGAGATGGGACCGGACAGGACGGGACAGAACAGGATTGGATGGGACGGGACAGAACAGAACAGAATAGAAATCTTTATTGGCCAAGTGTGATAGGACACACAAGGAATTTGTCTTTGCTGCATATGCTCTCAGTGCACATAAAAACACAAGAGACATTCGACAGGAATCATAAGGTACAGCATTCTTTCTTCAAGCCAACAAACAGCTGAAACTTCAAAATGTATTTATGAACTACTGAAACCACACATTTTAACTGTTTTCAGAGGTTTACAGGGCTTCTTGAAAACATCAGTAGTTCACTGGCTTGAGGAAGAATTCCGTCCATCCTTTTTTGTAATAAATATAGAAATCTTTATTGGCCAAGTGTGATTGGACACACAAGGAATTTGTCTTTGGTGCATATGCTCTCAGTGTACATAAAAAGACAAGATACATTCATCAAGAATCACCATCGGGTACAAATAAGCAATCAGGAAACAATCAATATCAATATAAATCATAAGGATACAAGCAACAAAGTTACAGTCCTGCAGTCATAAGTGGGAGGAGATGGGCGATAGGAACGATGAGAAGACTAATAGTAATAGTAATGCAACCTTAGTGAATGGTTTGACAGTATTGAGGGAATTATTTGTTTAGCAGAGTGATGGCGTTCGGGGAAAATCTGTTCTTGTGTGCAGTGCTCTGTTGTCTTAGTGTGCAGTGCTCTATAGCGTTGTTTTGAGGGTGGGAGTTGAAACATTTTATGGTGTGGATGCAAGGGGTCTGTAAATATTTTCACAGCCCTCTTTTTGACTTCTTTTTATGACTTGGATGGGAGACCACTAGGAAATCACCAAGGTTGCAGACTACACTGGGAAGTGCAAGAAGGCTCCCAGGTAAAGGGACAACTCACTGCAGGGCAATTGACACTTGATCAGGACACATAATTCCCACTCATAATCAATTTTTCATCCTGCCAAGGCTCTCGTTCCGTTCTTCCCATTATGTTCAATACCTTGGAGAGCCATCTGGTTTTCAAAAAGCATTTTAAATAATTACTTCGTCGTCGGTGTTTTTTTCACACTGTCTGTATTCCAACGTCACTGTATTTCATGTCTAAAATTAGTCCATTTGACCTGCACTCTCCTTTAGCTGTTACAGAACTGTTTTATGGCTTCCTATTCAGAACACACATGGGACGCGGTGGCTCAGTGGCTAAGTTCAGCAGTTTGAATCCTTAGCGTTGCGTAACGGGGTGAGCTCCTGTTACTTGTCCCAGCTTCTGCCAATGTAAAAAGGCAAGTAGAAAAATAAGGACCACCTTTGTTGGGAAGGTAACACTGTTCCATGCGCCTTCTGCATTTAGTCATGCCGGCCACATGACCATGGAGACGTCTTTGGACAGCGCTGGCTCTTCGGCTTAGAGATGAGCACCGCCCCCTAGAGTCGGGAACTACTAGCACATATGTGTGAGGGAAACCTTTACCTTTTACCTTATTCAGAAGTCATGGGGACATTATTTCACTATTGGGTAGTTCTCGACTTACGGCCACAGTTGGGATCAGAATTTGTTGCTAACTAAAGCGATTGTTAAGTGAGTCTCACCCAATTTTTACAGCCTCCAAAGTTTGATCCAGGTTTTAAGGCTGTTCTGGAAGGCCAGAGGATCGGGATGGATCTTGTTAGATTCGGGCAAGGAGAGGACAGACTCCAGACGAGCGTGACAACAGCTCTTTATGCAAGTCAAGTAGATCCGATCCAGCTGAAAACGGGGTCATGCAGCTCCCCTTTTATGGGGAGCTGGCAGACCTCCCGACCAATCAGAGTAGCTCTTTGTTCCCGCCTAAACGGCGGACCTGAGTGAAGACTACAGCAGTTTATGCAAATATCTAACACCCCTCCCCTCTTAGTAGGAGCGTTCCAGTTCGTTACGTAATCCTGTAAGTATGCGGGTCTTTGCTTCGTTCTGGTAGACCTGCGTAATTCGGGCTGAGTCAAGCTATCCTCCAAAGCACCTGAGGGCAGGACAGGAAGCAATGGGTGGAAACTAATCAAGGAGAGAAGCAACCTAGAACTAAAGAGAAATTTCCTGACAGTGAGAACAATTAATCAGTGGAACAACTTGCCTCCAGAAGTTGTGAATGCTCCAACACTGGAAGTTTTTAAGAAGATGTTGGACAGCCATTTGTCTGAAGTGGTGTAGGACAGTGTTGGCGAACCTTTTCAGCACTGAGTGCTAAAACGAGAGCATGCGCATGCAGGTGCAAGTGGCAGAAACTGGAAGAGCAGTCGGCCGGTGCGCATGCATGCTGCTCTTCCGGTTTCCAGTGCGCACATATGCACCAGCCACCTGGCCTTCTGGTTTTCGGCGCTTCCGTATGCATGCACCGGAACCCAGAAGAGTAACAGGCGATAGCTCGCGTGCCTGGAGAGATGGCCCTGTGTGCCACTTCTGGCACGTGTGCTATAGGTTTGCCATCACGGGTATAGGATTTCCTGCCTGAGCAGGGGGGTTGGACTAGAAGACCACCAAGGTCCCTTCCAACTTCTATTCTATTCTATTCTATTCTATTCTATTCTATTCCACTCCACTCCACTCTATTCTACCCTATTCTATTCCATTCCATTCCATTCCACTCCACTCTATTCTATCCTATTCTATTCTATTCCATTCCATTCCACTCCACTCTATTCTATCCTATTCTATTCTATTCCACTCCATTCTATTCTACCCTATTCTATTCTATTCCATTCCACTCCACTCTATTCTATCCTATTCTATTCTATTCCACTCCACTCCATTCTATTCTACCCTATTCTATTCTATTCTATTCCATTCCACTCCACTCTATTCTATCCTATTCTATTCTATTCCACTCCACTCCACTCCACTCCACTCTATTCTACCCTATTCTATTCCATTCCACTCCACTCCACTCTATTCTATCCTATTCTATTCTATTCCATTCCATTCCACTCAACTCCACTCCACTCTACTCTATTCCACTCCACTCCACTCCATTCTATTCTATTCTATTCTATTCTATTCTATTCTATTCTCTCTAGCTGGGAATTTAACCAGTGTATGAATAATTGCCCTTTTTTATTTAAGCTTAATTAGAGGATAAAATCTTTTAAATGTGATTATATCGATTGCTGTAGCTTTTTATATAAAAGAATTCTCTTTTTTGGCACTGGTTTATCTGCACAGCAAGATATCTTTTGCAAAATGGCCCTCCATTTGGAATGCTCCAAATGGACCATTCCCAATTACACAGATAAAAGGCATAGGAGAGCTTTTCTAGTTTTCTTTTTTTATTGGATTTTTTTTCCTCCTGTCTATATGTTAAGAATAAAGTCTGAAGACCCAAAGGGGATCTAGGGAAAGGATGCGAATAGAAGACAGTATCAGCTGGATCATATATATACCTTTAAAGTTCTTTTAATGAGGCAGGAGAATTGCCCAATAACCATCTTTGCTGGAAGCTCAGTTAGCTTTGCCGTAAACCCAGTGAAGTTTCCATAACTTGAAAATTGTTTATGTAACTTTATTGCAAGATTGGTTGGGCAATAAATGTTTACATGTTGTTTATACTAGTTCCAGACATCTGTAGACTATTAAAATCTGAGTTTTAAATTTGTAGGCCTTTGGAGAGGCTGTTCTATCGATTACGCCTTCCTATGAAAGTATTGCTTTGTCGTGGCAGGCTATTTTCATTTCTGCTGAATAACTAAGCCGATGTGTTTTAGAATTAATGTTAAAACATTCTTTCTCGTAAGATAGGCCCCTCTAGGTATCCTTATTGAATGAGGTAGAAGAGATTTCTTCAGCCCTGTTCCAAGAAAGCTAATAACAGCATTAGGGAGAAAGGTTGTGAGAAAAGTTACACAACCTCAAGACACTATTTTTTTATTGTAGAAAAACTAACATTGATTTTTTTCCATTTCAGGGTCAAATTTCCCCCAAGTCATCGACTTACGAGCACAATTGAACCCAAAATTAATGTTGTTAATTGAGACATTTGTTAAGTGAGTTTTGCCCCATTTTATTGCCATGCTTGCCACAGTTGTTCAGTGAATCTGTTCTGACCTAGGCTTCCCAAGAGCATGAAGCAAACTCTTGTCCCAACAAAAACTCCTTTTATTAATTTATTGTTGAAATCTGCTCATTCACATCCAACAAAGTCTTTCAAGGGAGGATTTACAGTCACAGACCTTATCTGGCTTGGAGAGCTGCCAGGCCGAGATCTGCAAAACTTGGCAAGGAGTCTCAGAGAGTCACAAACCAATTAAGTAAACTAATTCCCTCCTGCAAACCCAACTCCCCTTTCGCTCCTCTTTTATTTCCTCTGGGAGGGGCCATTCATCCTCCACCTGTGGCCTTTACTCCCAAGTCGACCCCTGTTCTTTAGCTGTTCCCTTTGTCTGGCAACTCTGCACATGCACACACTGGGGACAGGCTCCAGCTGTTTGTTCTGCCTCACTGATGTCTGACTCTGAAGGCAGCTGATAACTGGCATATGGCTGTGGCCCCCCTCTCTGCCTCCAACACAGAGCCCTCTTCAGAGCCTTCCCCAGACTCCAGGACTGTCCCATGTTTCTCCCCAACCTCCGAATCTGCTGCCAGCTCTGCTGGCTGCTGGCGGGCCACAACAGAATCAATGCAATTGATAAATTAGTAACCTGGTTGTTAAGTAAAAATAGCTTCCCCATTGACTTTGCTTGTCAGAAGGTCACAAAAGGAGATCATATGACCTTGAGACACAGCAATGATGATAAATATCAACCAGCTGCTAAGCATCTGAATTTTGATCACATGATCAGGAGGATGCTGGAAATGTAATTATGAAAAACGTTCATAAGTCACTATTTTCCCTCCCGTTGTAACTTTGAACAGTCACTAAATGATTTGTAGTAAGTTGAGGACTACCTGTATTATTGGTTAGACAATAGGATGGCCACGCCGTGAGAACAAGTCTAATAGCTGCAAAATCTAATCTTAGCCAACTAGCTGATAACCACCAAGAATGGTATGATTGTGAAGTTGGCCCAACACCACTGTATATGAATCTCAGTCAAACTATGATTGTATATCATATGTTGGCTCCTATATATGGCTCTTGCCCTGCAGGAAGTTAAAACCCACCCCTCTCCTAGAAAAATGACATGGAAAATATTGAAAAGGCAGAATATTATATGAAACGGAGAAACATGTTTTTAGGCAGGAAGCAGACTCAGTCTTAATGGCCCCACCTTTGTCAATCGGCCATTAAAAAGACTGGGCCAGTCTACTCTATGTAACAAAGATCTCCCCCTTAGCTCAAGGGTGATGGGATTAAGGCATGATAGTATTAGCCCCTTATCCATCTCATCACAGGGCACCTGGGAAGAAGCAATGCTCAACCAAACCTGGACTCAAAGCACAGCCTACAGAGTTGCCCCTGCATGGGCCCCATGGGAGTCTGACAACCAATCAGAATACAAGCTCAAGATCAAAGGACTTTCAGCATCTAGTTCTCTTTTTCTTCTTCACCCAACATCTGGAAGCACGTGATCCCCCTTTTCTATTCAGGAACTCAAGCCATGTGATCCTGTCCACCATTAAACCATCTTCCCAAGCAGTCTCCATGTCTCCAGTGTCTTTTTCCCCACTTGGAACTGAACCTCTATACATTTTCCAAATTATTCCATGTCTCTGCATTGTCTCAACAGATTCTCCAAACTCTCACCCAGATTTCCCTGCTGATCTCTTTAAATATTTACAAGTGTATTCATAGCTGCTGGTAGCAGTTAAGACCCTCTCACTTCCTGAATTAGCCGTATTTCCCATTGATCCCTCTCCTCCTCCTCCTCAGACATTTTTAAATAAAATGTGAGGCCCAACATAGGCAACCAGAGATGCGGAAGGAATTAATGGTTTTTCATTGCTATTCAAGAAATCAGACATGGAAAACACATATATGAATTAAATTACTTGAGTCAAAAAAATTAATAATGCTTAACAGAGTTTCTTCTTTTTTAAAAAAAGTGTGTTGTTTTTTTTAAATAATAAAATTGAATAATGAAAGATGTTATACAAAGGGATGGACTTAAAGAATCCGATCAAGTTCTCCTCGGGATGGATCACCTGTTTGTGATTAAATCGTCTACCCTTTACGACATGCAGTGATATGATCACACCCGGCAAAACAACATTGATACTTTCAGCCTTCTTGGCTACGAGTGAGAATTATTTGCAACTTGTCAAAGAGGAATAGTACAGCAAAAGAATGAACCACACATGCCCTTCTACCGACACCGTTCCAAAGTAAGTAAGTAAGTGTGTGTGTTCATTTACCATTTCATTTAGCAGAAAGGTTGTGGGTCTGTTGTGTAGCTGAATGGGATTTCTCTGTTTAGTTATAATGAAGTTTGAAGGGCTGTTTATTTGTCTCGTACTAAAATATACTATAGTTAACCACCCTTGTTATTAATTACATAATCTATGGTAAATGACCTAGGTTTCCCTTTAGGGTTTTGAAATATCTTCATAATCTTTCAGGACGTTCCAAAAATAGTATCAATAAATCTTTCCTCATATGCCAGATAAAAGTAATTTAGGGGAGGGGGGGGAAGCAACAACATCTTTTGACCCTTTATAATCAATGACTATGATTTCCACAACTGTGCTTATGTATTAATAACCTTGAAAACATCCTTCGCCTTTTGTATACGTCATCCTATAAAATATGTACCTAAAATTAACGAGATTTTGTTAATGTGGATTTCTTGGATATACATTGCATTTATGCAAAATGTAGGCTGAAAAGAAACCGCACATGTTGAATGTATCGTATATAGTTACAAGATGCGGATTTAAAAATAGACTAGGATGGGATCAGCATGTCTCTGTGCCTGACTAGATTTCATTAGCTCCCCTTAAATTAAATTACACACAACCGATATTTCTTCTATTTAAGTTATTCTCTGCCTTCCACTCAATGTTGCCTCATGGTGCCTGCCTGGACTAATGCTTGCAGTTTTCTTGGCAAGATTTTCAGAAGTGGTTTGCCACGGCCTCCTTCCTAGGGCGGAGAGAAAGAGGCCCCAGGTCACCCAAGGCAAGATTAGAACTCTTCTTCTCACAGTTTCTAAGTTTAACCACTATAATAAACTGGCTCTCATGTATGTGTGTCTATGAGTATATATGTGGTGTCTGTCTCTATATGTGTTTATGCATGCATGTCTATGTGTATGTGTGTGTGTCTGTTTGTGTAATTATCTATCTATCTATCTATCTATCTATCTATCTATCTATCTATTCTATATCTACAGTATATGTATCTATATCTAATCTCTATAATAACTATCTCTGTCTGTCTGTTTGTCTGTGTCTGTCTATGTCTGTCTGTCTGTCTGTCTGTCTGTCTGTCTGTCTATCTATCTATCTATCTATCTATCTATCTATCTATCTATCTATCTATCATCTACCCTATATCTCTATCTCCTATCTGTCTGTCTGTCTGTCTATCTGTATCTATCTATCTATCTATCTATCTATCTATCTATCTATCTATCTATCTATCTATCTATCTATCATCTATCTATCATCCACCCTATATCTCTATCTCTTATCTATCTATCTATCTATCTATCTATCTATCTATCTATCTATCATCTATCTATCTATCTATCTATCATCTATCTATCATCTATCTATCTATTCTATATCTACAGTATATGTATCTATATCTAATCTCTATAATAACTATCTCTGTCTGTCTGTGTCTGTCTATGTCTGTCTGTCTGTCTTTCTTTCTTTCTTTCTTTCTTTCTTTCTTTCTTTCTTTCTTTCTTTCTTTCTTCTATGTCTATCTACATCTATCTATATCAAATATATATGTTGGCGTCTGCATGTACTGTATGTGTATATATATTTGCAAGTGTGTGTGTGTGTATAGTTGCAAATAACCAATGCTTTTCAAAAACATTTATTGTAATGCTTCTCAAGTTCAATAATTTTAAAAAGTACAGATAGGATAGTTAGTACTCTCCTTCTTTCAGAAAGCAGCACTTAAATATGCATTTTTTTTAAAAAAAGGGGTATTTTGCATCAGGACTCTAGGTTCTTCAAGGTGGTGTCCCCAGCAGTTTCTATATATCATTTATTGGTTCAGTGTGTTCTGTAATAAACTTCCCTCTCATTCTTCAGTGACTCAAGCTTTCCCTTCGGTCTTTTCCTTCCAAGATTAGATTAGATCTTCAACTGTTCCTTTTTCTGACATGGTATGGATTCCACCTCAATTGCTCAGTTGCCTCCAGCTCTTTGAGACCCCCATGGACCATAGCTAACCCTTGTCCTCCAGGGTTGAGTTCGTTTAGGGCTGAGTAATAAAATAGTATGCTTTAATTCACTCCAATATGCCTGGTGATGTTGGAAAATGCTATTAGCCATTAAGTGAGGGAAGGGGTCCTGTTTTTCCTAAACCTTGTCAAACACTTTTAAAACTTGCTATGACCTATGTGGACCATTCAGCCAGAATGGGGATGCTGAAAATAGTCCCCCCACTAGGCAACAATTTACCTCCAGAGACTTCAATAGCACTCTCTATAACTTGTTTTGAGGTACGCGGTGGCTCAGTGGCTAAGATGCTGAGCTTGTCGATCAGAAAGGTCAGCAGTTTCGAATCCCTAGCGCCGCGTAACGGAGTGAGCTCCTGTTACTTGTCCAAGCTTCTGCCAACCTAGCAGTTCGAAAGCACGTAAAAATGCAAGTAGAAAAAATAGGGGCCACCTTTGGTGGGAAGGTAACAGCGTTCTGTGTGCCTTCTGCATTTAGTCATGCTGGCCACATGATCACAGAGACATCTTCGGACAGCGCTGGCTCTTTGGCTTTGAAACGGAGATGAGCACCGCCCCCTAGAGCCGGAAACAACTAGCACATATGTGCAAAGGGAACTTTTACCTTTACCTTTATAACTTGTTTCTCAAAGGGTTGTGAAAACAGAGCTCTCCTGCAGAGCTTTTAATTACTCTGTTGTAATGAAGAATGAAGGGAGATGGATTTATTGGAGGTGAGGTCTGTTTTAATGATTTTATGCAAGGGTGTCAGCAGAGGCTCAAGGAAGCCAGCTGTGAATGTATGATCAAAGTCGCATCCCTTTTTATGTGCATCCTACGCAATAAGACATGTAGAAAGGAGATGGGGCTTCCTTTCAACAGTTGTGAGTGCCATCTTGATCTTTTGACCTCACCCACTACTCCCAATTTCACATTCAGCTTTTCTAAACCATCAGGTACCCTTGCAATCACAATAGCAATAGCACTTAGACTTATATACCACTTCAGAGTGTTTCACAGCCCTCCCTAAGCAGTTTACAGAGGCAGCATATTGCCTCCAACAATCTGGGTCCTCATTCTAACAACCTCAGAAGGTAGAATGTGAAGGATGTGTAGTTTTTTTTTATAGTTTTCTTGTGAATGATATACATTGAAGATGGCATTTAATTTCATTATACGAGGTGCAATGGCAATAAAATAAAGTTACCTTAACTTAATGGAAGGCTGAGCCAACCTTGAGCTGGTCGGAATCGAACTCCTGGCAATGAGCAGAGTTACTGCATTGTAATCTTTGTGCCACCACAGCTTTGTAATAGCAATACGTACGTACGTACGTACATTCATACATACATACATACATACATACATACATACATACATACATACATCTTCAAAGATAAATAATTGCCCTTAATTTCCAGAAATGGGACAAATGACTTCCCTGTATAATTCTCCATTCAGACTTTTCAAAAAGCGGATGAATCCATTTCTATTCTGAACAAATATTAATTGCAGCTAATTGATTCTTAACTGTCCCAACAATCATTTAGGTTTTTTTTTTATAGTTACACTAGAAACGGTAACCTTGGATGTGACAATATAATTTTTAAAAGACTAAACAACCTGCCAAAGCATCGGAGGGTCAAATCTCACCACAGGTGTTATGGGCTGGACTGGGCTAGTACATCACAATAAATCATGCTTTACTTAATCATGTTAGCTGAACAAACTATGGTTGATTGAATTCACACCTCACACCGAGCCCTGAGGTCATGATTTACAAGCTGTGACAGCTGGGTGCGATCTGTGGATCCATCCGCTAGATGGCGGCGTTTGGTGACGGCGGCTTCTCCCCACATTACAGATAATAACACAGAAACATCTGTCATTAGGAAGTGTGCATAGGCGCATATAATATTACCTTATTTTGCAGGCCGCTAAAAGAATGACAGTGCCTTGTCCAAAGCACATTCAAAGAACAATGGATAAATGCGGCCTGCCCTTTTGAATAGCTGTGCAAGGGCATTTGAAGCAGAAAAGGCTTCCCCCACCTCCCCCCACTGGTTTTTCTTTCTTTAAACACATGAAGGAGCACACAAAACCAACCCCCGCCAGTGTAAATGAGCACATAAAGAAAGCTTGAAGGATTGGGTGCAGCTGCCAGACATTGATTAAAATAACAGGTGGTGCAAAGCCCAACCAGCATGCCTGGTTTTTAATGCTCTTCTCTTTGAGTTTCCCAGGTTCCAGAAAGCATAGGGGACTTAACTTCCCTCTGCACCACCTCCACTGTTAGATCGGTTAAAGGAAAGGCACACTCAGGCTTAGGCAGCAACAGCTTTTTATTAACAGAAGTCAACTATGTACAATCCAGCGAAGGCTCAGTCTGACAGCAGCCCTTTTATAGGGAGCTGTCAGACCCTTCGACCAATCAGGTTGAATCTCTGTTCCCGCCGGAACAGAGGCCCTTGGTGTAAACCATTGTAACTGATTCTGGTATCTAACACCCCTCCCTTCTTAGATGGGATCAACCGACTTGTGATGTAGTCACGCAAGTAGGCGGGCTTTCTGGTGGCTCGCCCAGACCTGCGCAGTTCAGTTGGTGGGTGTTCTTCAGTCAGGTCGGAATATCTAGAGCTGGTTCGCTCGGAGCTTGCCGTGGACTTGGCCTGTGGAGGTGTGGTAGGTGACTCTGGTGTCGTCTTCTGTTCGCTTTGGTGGTGGCTGCCATGCCCCTTGGTTGAGCCTCTGTTGGTGGTTAGGTCGGCATCTGGGCTTCCAGGTTGTAGCGGGGTGATCGCTTCTGCATACCTTGGCAGTGTGCCTTTTTTGATTGCAGTGTTGGCAGATTGTGTCACGGAAGTGGCAATGTGTTCTGAGATGGTCTCCTCCACAGCCGGCACAAGGCGGGAAATGCGGTTCGAATTTTCACGCCACTTGGTGCGGTCACTGCACATGCAGTAGCTGTCATCTTCGCTCTCCGAGCCTTTAGGCTCTGTAGCCTCGCGATACATGCCTGCGCTCTTCTGCAGGCTTTTAGGAATGTTTTGGGGCTGCTGGGTTTCCGTAGATTTAACAGCAGACTCAGTGGCCCTGGCTTCGTCTAGGGCAATTTGAAGCGTCAGATTAGATTTCGCCAGTAGTCTCCTCTGCAGGCTAATGTCTCGAACACCGCATATGATGCGATCAAGTATTAGTTCATTGAGATCTCTAAACTCACAGTACGCTGCGGCCTTTCTGAGCACCGCAATGTATTCATTGATGGATTCCCCCTTCTTTCTGGTTATGAATGTTGAATTCGTGCCTTTGGACGTAGTTAGAGAGTCTGGGAGCATAGTCTGTCCTCAGCGTCTGTTGTAGCACCGACCAAGCGACCAATTGGAGTGGTGCTGGCTCGGACAAATCTTTTGCTGTCTCGAACACCTCTCATCTGCAGTAGCTCAGGAACATGTTCTTTTTCCAGCCTTCAGGAAGGCCCATGAGGTCACTGGCTTTGAGGAAGCAGTCGAACCTTAGCATGTAGGATTCCCAGTACTCGGTGACTGTGTTGTATGGAGTTGGTGAGTCGTGCATTGACATCTTGTGTCCCTGAGCGCATTTGAATTTGCCGCTCAAAGATGGCTGCTCGATGTTGCGCCGAGCTCCAGGCTGGATTTACTTGCTGGATTGTTGTGCTGTTTTTGTTTGCCTCGTTGCCTTCCAATCCCACCTTCGTCGCCAGTGTTAGATCAGGTAAAGGTAAGGCACACTCAGTCTTAGGCAGCAACAGCTCTTTATTAACAGAAGTCAACTATGTACAATCCAGCGAAGGCTCAGTCTGACAGCAGCCCTTTTATAGGGAGCTAACAGACCCTTCGACCAATCAGGTTGAATCTCTGTTCCTGCTGGAACAGAGGACCTTGGTGTAAACCATTATAACTGATTCTGGTATCTAAAATCCATGGATCAAAGCTATTGCAGGGCTGTATTATTACAGCCTGTAGGAAGTTAAAACCCACCCACCCCCTGCTAGAAAATGAAATATCTTAGGAAATATTAAAAGGGCAGAATATTTCCTCTAAAAGGGAGGCAAAAACTCAGCTCCCCCCCCACCTTTGTCAATGAACCATTAAGGCCTGAGCCAGTCTATTCTACATATGAAAGATCTACCCCCTTCAGGCAGACCCATCTAGCAAACAGGAACTCACCACAAGGAACCTGGGAAAATTACATCAGCCAGCAAGGCAAACAAGCTTGGGTCTCAAGACAGCCTACAAAGTTAGCTAAGACCCCCTGGGAGTCTGACAACCAATCAGAATGCATTTCTTACACAGGAACAGGAAGCTCTGTGGTGGGACCCAGAGATGGAATAAAACCAGGGCACTCTCAGCATCTCTCCCCCCTTTTCTGCTCAGTGATCCTGTCCACCATTAAACTGTCTTTCCAATCGGCCTCCATGTTTCCAGTGTCTTTTTTCCTCACTTGGAACGGAACCCAGATGGACATTTCTTCCAACAAGCCTTTGGTCTTTTTACATCAGATCCAAGTTCTTGGTTACTATTATTCACCCCACCCCAGAGGTGGGTTCCTACCGGTTTGGAACAGTTGGGTGGAACCGGTAGTGGTTTGGCGGCGTGGTGTGGGTGGCTGGAACCGGCAATCACCCAGGCCTGCCACGGCCCCAAACTGGTTCTGTGCATGCACAGAGCAATTTTTATTACACTGCACATATGCGCGTCGTGCACATCAAGCCCGCGCAAAGCGCACACTTGCGGCGTGGGCACGAACAAACCAGCAGTAGTGACTGCCAGAATCCACTCTACCCCACCCCACCCCTTTTAAACAGGTTGTTAGTCATTGGTGTTTTTTAAAAAAAGTTTTTTAGTTTTAGACAAAGACGAACAACACATGAAACATAAAAACCATCACCAATTACATATACATATAGCATGTCGTTTGGTTACAAACATTTGTGCATCACCGCTTTCAATTATATATAAAATCACAGATTGTCCATCAAGTATACATAGGTACGTTATTCTCATTGTAGATCATATGTTCAGCTTACAATTGTTATTCCTTCATTTTTTAAATAAATATTCTAAAGATTAGATTCATGTATATACCAACATTCCATAGCATCATTATTAATCTATTTAGTAATAATATGTCTTTATGGTATCACCTATCTCATTCTATTGTTCTTACCATATGAACAAATTCTGCAACATTTTGTACTTGTGCATCACCATTTTCAATTGTATATAAAATCACGAAGTCCATCAAATATACATAGTAACGTTGTCATCATTGTACATCATATATTCAACTATAATTGTTATTCCTTCATTTTAAGCAAAATATTCTTGATATTTGATTCATGGCTGTTGCCATGATGGTTGTCACAGCCGTTCGCCCATGAGGCTGTGCCCGGCTCTTTGGGAGCCTGCTCGGAAGAGAGCAACCGTCCAGCACCCTCCCTCTTCAGCTGGGCACAGCCACTCACCAACCTAGCGGTATCCCAAAGGCGCTAGGTTGGTGAGCGGCGCTCTGCCTGGCCGGAGGTGGGGGGTTGTCCAGGGGGCTTATTTACGGGGGAGGGCTTATATTTTTGCCCACCAAAAAATGTGGCATGGCATTATTATTATTATCAGGATACAATACAATACAATACAATACAATACAATACAATACAATACAATACAATAATACAATACATATTGTACAGGATATGTCGTAATTTCGGGGAAACACAGTAGTAAATGTCCATATCGTTTTTTAATTACTTTTTCATCAGTACCTGTCAATATTTTGTCTTATTCAGTCATTTTATCATAGAAACCTTCCGTTTTACGATCTTTATCATATATAGATTGTATTTGCACATATGAAAACCAATTCGTTCCTATTCCTTCCTGTTTCAACTCTTGCATAGATTTAAGTTCACCCTCTGCATTCAATATTTCACCATATCTAACTGTTCGTTCCTTTTTGTATATTATTGGATATGAAAAAGCTTCAATAGTTGATAGCCAGTCTGGGATTTTTAAATAATATTGCCTTTTGATCTCCTCCCAATTCAGTAGCAAAGCCTCCCGTAAATAGTGTCTTCTAAAATAACCCTGTGTTTTAGTTCCCTTATATCATAGAAAAGCATGCCATCCCAATAGTAAGTCATGTCCGCCTACAGTCAATAATCTAGAATTCCTTAATGTTATCCACTCCTTAACCCACATCAGACTTGTTGCCTGGTAATATAATTCCCAGTTAGGTAACCCAATCCTCCTCTTATTCTAGCATCTTGTAAAATTTTGAATTTTATTCTTGCTTTCCCCCCCTATCAAATAAACTTCAGCACTATTTTATTTAATTCCTCAAAATAGTCTTTTCCTAATCTAATTGGGATTGTCTGAAACAGATATAAAGTTCTGGGTAAGATGTTCATTTTGATTGTAGATATTCTCCCTATCCTTGATAGTTGTAGGTTTTTCCCATTTCATCAAGTCAGTCGCAATCTGCTACTTAAGTTTATGATAGTTATTCTCTTTAAGTGTGCCGCATCTTGCAGTTAAGTATATCCCCAAATCTTTGATCTTGTTTGTGACTTGAATCTCCAAGGCTTCTGCCAATTCTTCCTTTTGTCTTGATGATATATTCTTTGTCAAAAATCTTCGTTTTAGTCATTCTTTTGTTTTAAAAAGAACCAAGCAAAGAAATTGGTGTTCTTTTGGTAACAGTATTTGAATTTTGAAAGCAGGGAAGAAAATAGTCTTGCTTTAGAAAACTCCTCCCCTGCTGATGTGGTTATGTAAATCACAGGACATTCATCATCTTTAGCGTTGGCTTCTCCGTGTATTTTTAAGTTTTTTTCCCATGCCTGTTCAAATTCCACATCCCGTGAGTCTGATTTAGCTTTCAGCCTAGCTACATTTTATATTAGCAGTAGATAATGTGGTGCGCACGTTTTCCTTCCTTTGGGCCTACGAGTCCCTCTGCTTTATCAGACTTTTAATTATTATTATTTTTAAAAAGCATTAAAATTAATAGGAAGGTTTAAAATTAAGTGCTGCAAAGTACAATGCTAATCCCTAGCAAGATTCACAAGAAAGTCGTCTTTGTATGTGTGTGTGTGTGTGTGTGTTTGTGTGTGAGAGAAGTTTTTTATTTTTAAACATACATCAATATCATTGCATGGACAGTGTGGCATCAGAGTAATGTTCATTTAATTACGAAACCAACATAAATACAGATAAACGTTACTACATTAAACAAACGGACATAGTCTGGTGTTACTATATATTGATATCAGCGCATATTCGGTCATTTTTCAACTAATCAATGTTTACTACGTCCTTTTAATAGTCATAACACTGTTCTTCGGCATATCTAATATCATCCTATTTCAAAATCTAATCTTAACCTCTAACATTCACTTTCAATACGTTATACAAAATCATATATAACAATATTCCCATAACTTCCGAAGGCAACTTCTCTTTCCGTGGGTTGATTGTTCTCACTGTTAGAAAATTCCTCCTTGTTTCTAGGTTGAATCTCTCCTTTAGTTTCCATCCATTATTCCTTGTCTGGCTTTCAGATGCTTTGGAAAATAGCTTGACCCCCTCCTCTCTGTGGCAGCCCCTCAAATATTGGAAGACTGCTATCATGTCACCCTTAGTCCTTCTTTTCATTAAACCAGACATCCCCAGTTCCTGCAACTGTTCTTTGTATGTTTCAGCCTCCAGTCTCCTAATCATCTTTCTTGCTCTTCTCTGCACTCTCGCTAGAGTCTCCACATCTTTTTTACATTGTGGCAATCAAAACTGGATACTGTATTCTAGACGTGGCTTTACTAAGGCTTTATAGAGTAGTATTCTTCCATTAAACAATATCATTATTGGATCCAGGAGTAACTGGCTCACTCATAGGGTCACTCACGTCTATCAAGTGGGTGGCCACGTACGTTATCTAAATCAACAAATGGTGATAGAGACCACTCTGCATAGCTCTAAGAGAAGCTTCACAGATTCACAGAGATGGCTATTAATTATGTTGCCACCAATCTTAGAAGTGACAAGTGACCAAACAAATGTTAGAGACCGTGAATGTGGAGGAAGCATTTTGACATTTGTATGGATATCTAATTGGTCACTTGGAGTAACATGTTGCTGACTAACCCTTTGGAGTGTCCAAATACATTTTTCCTTAGGGTCCTCTGAGGAAACAGGCTTAAGATAGAACAGTTAAGACTTTAGAACTGGAAAAAGTAATCACAGACATACCTAGGTTGTTCCCTTGGCAACTTTAAGCCTGGAGGACTTCAACTCCCAGATTTCCCCAGCCAGAGTTGAAGTCCACCAGGCTTAAAATCGCCAAGGTTGGAGACCCCTGTTCTAGAATCATCCAACTATTGCAAAATAATTGCAATAAGAACAGATATTTGAGTACAGTATAAGTCACTAATATGGAAGTGTTTACAAGATGGATTTGTAGCGTTATTGTTTATAATTCATCCATTATCTGGGTTCTCGTAACAGTGAGCAGGCTGGATATGTACAATATCCAAAATTAAAGACATTAAAAAACAACAACATTATCCCAGGTTAAAATGAACCGGGCATATAGGTAGTCCTCAACTTACAACAATGACCATTCAAAGATACAACAGTACTGAAAAAAAGTGATTTAGGATGACCTGTTTCACACTCGTGATTATTGCAGTATCCCCTTACTCCCGTGATGAAAATTGAAGTGCTTGGCAACTGACTCATATTTATGACGGTTGCAGCGTCCCACAGTCATGTGTTTTGAGACCTTCTGACAAGCAAAGTCAATGGGGAAGCCAGAGTCTCTTACTAACCACTGGTGCAATTCAGCCGGTTCTATCCGGTTCAGGGGAACCGGTAGTGGTGGTGGCGGGAAGCTCCGCCCACCCACCCTGGCATCATCACATCCTGTTTTTGACACTGTGCATGCACGGAAGGTCCTGCGCATGTGCAGAGGTGGCGCATGCGAGCAAAGCAAATGGGCACGTGTATGCGCGCTCACATTTGCGAACCAATAGCAAAGGTAAGTTGATTTCACCCCTGTTACTAACTTAACTACAATGATTCAATTAACAACTGTGGCAAGAAAGGTCATAAAATCAGGCAAAATTCACTTAATGCTGTCCCGCTTAGCAATACTTGGTGTTGAAGTGACCTGATGAAGCATGTTATGTGAACCAGCCATTGTTCTCATTAGAGGTCAATCACTATAATTGGATTAATCCAGCATAGTGATACCAAACAAATTCCATTATGGGTTAGATCCGTGATGGCGAACCTATGGCAGGCGTGCCACAGGTGGCACGTGGAGCCATTTGTTAGATCACGCGAGGCGTTGCCCTGTCAGCTACAGTGCGCAGGTGCACCTGGCCAGCTGACTTCAGCCTTCTTTTAAGGCCATTTCCCTGAAGGCTCCAAAGGACAAAAAACGACTCTACAAGCAAACCGGATGACGCTTGGCAGCTGACATGTATTTATCCCGGTTGCAATGCTCTGGGCCAGTGGTTGGTTTCAAAAATTTTTAGAACATTTTCTGTAGGTGTGGCCTGCTTTGTGGGAGTGGCTTGCCAGCCATGTAACTGAGTGGGAGTGGCTTGCTGGCCATGTGACCAGACGGGAGTGGCTTGGCAGTCATGTGACTGGATGGGCGTGGCCAACTTGTAAAATGTGGTTAACAATGCTCTTGCTTAGCAACCAAAATGTTGGCTCAGAAACTCTGGCATTTGAAGCACGCAAGTCTTAAAGCTGTCAAGTTACAAGACCCTTGCACCCCTAACCCTTTAGAAAAAAAACCCAGGGGTGTTCAAACTTGACAGCTTTAAGGCTTGTGGACTTCAACTCCCAGAATTCCTCCTCCAGTCATGTTGGCTCAGGAACTCTGGCATTGAAGTGTGCAAGTCTTAAAGCTGTCAAGTTACAAGACCTTTGCACCCCTAACCCTTTAGAAAAAAAAACCCAGGGCTGTCCAAACTTGACAGCTTTAAGACTTTAAGGCTTAGATAGGATTTTTAGAGGCGGGCGGGGTGATTGGTGAGCCAGCCAATCAGTGAGGGGTGGGCGGGGCAAGAGTGGTGCGGACAGGCGGTGGGAGGGAGCTGGAACCGGTTCTAAATGGCACGGTAGATTTGTGGAACCTCTTCTATAGAAGAGGTTAGAACTGGCAGGAACCCACCCCTGCTCTGGGGTCATACGATCCCCTTTTGTGACCTTCTGACAAGCAAAGTCAATGGGGAAGCCTGAGTCACTTAACAACAGTGTTACTAACTTAACAACTGCAATGATCCACTTAACAACTTTGGCAAGAAAGGTTACAAAATAGGGTAAAACTCATGTAGCAACAGAAGAGTTTGGCTCATCATTCGAGAACTACCTGTACAACAGATCGATTCCAGCAAATAATATTTAGATAAGCTGGGATTAACACCAGATGAACCATCAGGCAGAAAACTATCAAAGAATCACCAAAGAGGAATTCACCAAAATGACAAAACACCTAATTTAGATGTCCTTGTTAAGTAACTACATAAATATCATAAATTTTTAACATTTTATTTGTTTCATTTGTACGAGTGTGGGATTTATACGGTGGGTTCCTCTTTCATGGTTCTTTGATAGTTTTATGCCTGACAGTTCATCTGGTGTTAATCCCTGCTTATCTAAATATTCCCAACCACATCTAAATTATATTAACCAAAATATCTTTACAATCCCCAAGGCATTGTCACAACTTTTGAGCGCCCTAATGTTTGGAAATTGAAAGTTGAAAATGTGATATGCTTTACCAGACACTTTAAGGGATGCGGTGCTCAGTGATTAAGATGCTGATCAGAAAGGTCGGCAGTTCGGCTGTTCGAATCCCTAGTGCTGCATAATGGAGGGAGCTCCTGTTACTTGTCCCAGCTTCTGCCATCCTAGCAGTTCGAAAGCATGTAAAAATGCAAGTAGAAAAAATAGGAACCACCTTTGGTAGGAAGGTAACCCTGTTCCATATGCCTTTGGCGCCTTCGGCGACATGACCACAGAGACATCTTCGGACAGCGCTGACTCTTCAGCTTTGAAATGGATATGAGCACCGCCCCCTAGAGTCAGGAACAACTGCCACATATGTGCGAGGGGAACCTTTACCTTTACCATATGCTTCCACTGATGATGTTACCTAGTTGCGTAATGAAATAGCTACAAGCAAATAACCAAGCTCAGCAAACATCAAGAATTCCCCAGTTTAACCCTGAGCTAGCTATGTTCTGTTCTATTGAAACAACTTGTTCCCTAGCAGTAAAAAAAAAACACCATGTACTGTAAGTATATACAGTATATATACAGTACATTCAACAAGTAACACTGGGGAAACATTTATGGAAGCCCTAACGTTGCAAATGTACTTACAGGAATTTGAAAAGCGTCAATAACAAATGCCTCTTTAAAGTGAAATACTTGCAATTTAGACGAGCAGATGTTTTGATTGCCTTTTCTCCGTGGCAGGGGAAGAAAGGAAAGGAAACACTTTGGCAATCAAATATAAAAGCTGCTTCATTCAAAGTGGAATAATTACATGCATGCACTTAATTTATCCATTTGTTCATATCTAAGAAGATAACTGTGGAGCAAATGCAGTAAATAAAAGACAAGGATTAAAAAGTAGTGGAGTTATCCTTTCCAATATTGTTTGCATAATAATTATTCATCCTTGCACGATGTAGTTTGCCATAGTTCTTTTCAACAAAATGTACAAATCAACAGATGAGCATAAATAGTATCTGCTTTATTTACTTGTTGAAGTGCTATCGGTGTTCCATGAAACATTTGTGGCCCGTTCCCAAAGATGCTTCCTCCCCGCAACCCCCAAAAAAGCAACTGACTTTTTTTGTTTTTTTGCTTGAAGACGTTCTGCTTCTCATCCAAGAAGCTTCTTCAGTTCTGAACTCCAACTCTGTTTACAAGATGGATTTGCAACTTTATTATTGTAATTCACCCATTATCTGGGTTCTCGTTTTACGACTTTTCTCACCACCTTGGTTAAGGGGATCCCTGCAGTTCTTTAATTTAGTAAACCTGATTGTTGAGCCAATTTGATTTCCCCATTGACTTTGTCAGAAGGTCACAAAAGGGGAATCTGGGACACAGCAAGCGTCATAAATATGAATCAGTTGCCAAGCGTCTGAATTTTGATCACATGACCATGGGAATGCTGTAACGGTCACAAGTGTGAAAAATGGTCACAAGTCATTTTTTTCTGTGCTGTTGTAACTTGGGACGGTCACTAAATGTACCTTTGTAAGTCGAGGACTACCTGTATTATTGGTTAGACAATAAGTGTGGTGTAGCATCAGTTCTGAATTTCAGTACCATGCAATGAAAACCAGTCTAATAGCTACAAAACTTAATCTTAGCCAACTAGCTGATAGGACAACCAAGAATGCTAAACTTGTGAAGTTGCCTTTACTCAAACAGCTCATCTACTTAACTGTGGTCAACAGACGGGGAAAATTAGTTGCAATCCTTAGGGCTAGGATTTGGGCCAAGGTGATGAGACTGTTTTTCTCCCTCCCTCCCTTTAAATCCTATTTCCCATCTATCCACTCCTACAGGGATCCATTCCCAATGTCCCAAGGATTGAGTATTACTACTCTGTCATCAAAGGACTTTAGAAAATTGCAAAATATTAATACAGAAGTCAGAAAGCTGGGGAAACCCCACACAGTAAGATTGAAAGAGAACACACCCATCCTTTTAAATGGATGACCTGTTTTCTATTATTTTTCTCTATATATATCGTAGTGTAGTATTCCTACAGTATAGTGTTTCCTCGATGCTTTCTATTGCTTTCAGTGGGGATTTCCTCCCTTACGTCCCGGAACCATGAGTAACCACACCCTGTAAAATCGGACACCACTGATCTGGAGTCAAGAACAGCATCCAATCTAGACACGTGAGGTTAGAACAGGGATGTCAAACTTGATTTCATGGAGGGCCCCATCAGGGTTGTGTTTGACCTTGGAGGGCTGGGGGGCATGGCATGGCTGGGGGGGCAAGGTTGTGAAGGGCGTGTCACGGGACTCATGTCAGGGGTGTTGGAAGAAATATCCTTTGGGGTTCAGTTCCAAGTGGGGAAAAAGAGACTAGAAACATGGAGGCTGCTTGGAAAAATGGTTTAAGTGGACTGGATCACATGGTTTGAGCTCCTGAACAGAAAAGGGGGATCCTGATGTTGGGTGAAGAAGAAAAAGAGAGCAAGATGCTGAAAGTCCCTGGTTTTATGCCCTCTCTGGCCTTTGATCTTGATCTTGTATTCTGATTGGTTGTCAGACGCCCATGGGGCCATGCAGGGGCATCTCTGTAGGCTGTGTTTTGAGTCCAAGTTTGGTTGAGAATTGCTTCTTCCCAGGTGCCCTGTGGTGAGATGGGTAAAGGTCTAATACTATCATGCCTTAATCTCATCACCCTGGAGCTGAAGGGGGAGGTCTTTGTTATGTAGAATAGACTGGCACAGTCTTTTTAGTGGCCCATTGTCAAAGGTGGGGGTTATTAAGACTGAGTCTGCTTCCTGCCTAAAAACATGTTTCTCCATTTTGATCTAGGGAAATATAATAAACTGCCTTTTCAATATTTCCCAGGATATTTCATTTTTCTAGGAGAAGGGTGGGTGCTAACTTCCTACAGGGGCACCTGTGGTGGCCAAGTGCTAAGGCAGATCTTCCTTGAGACCCTCCCTCATTTTCATTATAATCTCCCTCCCTCCCTCCCTCCCTTCCTTGTCTTCTTTTTCCTTCCCTCCCTCTTCATTCTGATTTCTTCTTCCATCTTCTCTTTCCGTCTTTCTCCTTCCTTGCTCTCTTCCCATCTTTCCTTATTTTTCTTTGTCTTTTCTCTTTCCGTTTCTCCTTTCCTGGCCCTTCTTGCATGCTCAAATGCAAAAGGGGAAACATTTTTCCTTTTGTTTTATTTTTAGTTTGTTTTGATAGTCCTCTGCCAGCAAAAACAGGTCAGGGGGTGCACGCACCCTCCCCCAGCTCTGATTTCACAAGCAGAGGCACCACCGGCCAGTCCGTTGTTAATTCCAGTCCAGCCCCGGGGGCCAGATTTAAGCACCCCGCTGGCTGGATTTGGCCTGCAGGTCTTGAGTTTGACACCTCTGGGTTAGAAGAAGATACCTTTAATGATTTTGCTTAATAAATCTGAGTTCCAAGGGAGGTAGATTTAGGACTGACATATTACATCCCCTTGTTTAGAATGGAAGGGAAGGAACCTTGGAGGTTGTTAGATATTAGCATATATCGTTGTAAGTCTCCACTCAGGTCCGCCGCTAGGGCGGGAACAAGGGGTTATTCTGATTGGACGGGAGGTGTACCCGATCCCTATAAAAGGGGATACCTTAGACCGCAAGCGAAGCTGGATCACTACTACTACTAATAAAGAGCTGTTAAGTCACTGATTGTCTGGAGTCTGTTCTCTCGTTGCCCGAATCTAACAGTGGCGACGAAGGTGGGATCGAGAGACAGATAGGATGAAGAAGTCACCTCCAGAATACAGGGATTCGATCCAGCCTAGGATTCAAGCGGAAATTCCGGCAGCCATCTCAGCGCGGCAAAATCAAACGCAGACAAGATGGCGATGCACACTCCTCCAGCTCCATTCGACCCAACCGCCGATCATTGGGAATCCTACATGCTCAGGTTCGAGTGTTTTCTCGAGGCAAATGAGTACACAGGAGTACCGGACTCTCGAAAGAAGAATATATTCTTGAGCTACTATGGCCGAGAGGTTTTCGAAACGGCCAGGGACCTCTCAGAGCCAACCCCCATTCAGGCGGTAACATGGACGGCGCTGAAACAGACGCTGCAAACACATTACGCGCCAAAACCTTCCCGCCATGTTTGCCGCCAAGGATTCAACACGAGCAACCAGAAGGCGGGAGAATCTATCAACCAGTACGTTGCAGCACTATGGAAAGCGGCCTCGCATTGCGGATTCAGGGATCTGGACGAGCAAATCCTGGATCGCCTGATATGCGGGTTAAAAGACATTTCGTTACAAAAACGATTGTTGGCTAAACCCAACCTAAGCCTGCAGATTGCGCTAGACGAGGTGAGAGCTTCCGAATCAGCGGACAGATCCTCCAAGACCATACAACGTGGATACAGTGCGACCCAGACCGGAGCCAGACATGCCAGAGTACATTATGAGGACACAGATCAAGAGGTCGAGGACAGCGAGTTCGAGGACAGCCATCGTATGCGGAGCAGTCACACAAGACCGGTGGGGAAATCCGAATTCCGTTTGCCACCATGTGCAAGTTGGGGAGGGAACCACCCCCGGTCTACCTGTCGTTTCAGAAACGTTGTTTGCTCGCATTGCGACAAACTGGGGCACATCGCACGAGTATGCCGGAGCGAAGTCCCTGCCTCACAATGGCAGCCCCCGATGTACCGCCGACAGAAGCCCATCCCAGGGGCTTGGCGGAAAAGCAAAGGGCGCCCAGAGAGAAATCCAAAAGAGTTTGCCGAGAGAGAATTCACACAAAGAGCTGAAAGGGCGTATTACCAGAGAGCCGAGAGAGAGTATCCCCAGGATACCGATGCCGAGAGAGAGTTGACCCAGAGAGAACCGATGCGAACCTATCTCACAACGATAGGTCAGGTCCGCACCAAGCGGCCTAAAAAGCTGAAAATCACTGTCCTCCTGGAGGACTCCCCTTGTGAGCTTGAAGTCGACACGGGATCGTCCCTGATGATCATTTCATGGTCAGCCATGAAGAAGGCAATTCCTAGCCTTAAGAAGCGCCAACTGCGGACACCAGACATCCTGCTACGAGACTACCAGGGGAACCGGGTCCCCATCGTGGGTCAAGGCACGTTTCGGGTGCAGTTCAAGGACATCGTAACCCAGCTGCCCGTGACCGTCGCCAGCACGCCATTACAGAGCCTCCTGGGACTGGATTGGTTCGAAGCCCTGGGGCTAGAAGTCACCGGAATCAACGCTGTAGAGAACAGCAGCGCTGAACAGATTTTTAAGGAGTTCGAGGATGTGTTCAGCCCTGGTCTTGGTAAGTATGTGGGTAAACCAATATCATTCAATCTAGACCCAAACGTGGCACCAGTCCGACTCAAACGTAGAAGAGTGCCTTTTGCACTCCGTCCAAAGATTGATAAAGAGATTGATAAGCTCGTAGAACAAGGGATCCTTGAACCGGTGGATCACGCGCGCTGGGAAACCCCCATCGTGACCCCAGTTAAACCAGATGGGTCAGTCTGCATCTCCGCGGACTATAAATGCACAATTAATGTCGCCCTACAACAGAGCGCATATCCTGTGCCCGTAGTCCAGCACCTATTGCATTCGTTGGGGCCAGGAAAAATATTTGCAAAATTAGACATGGCACAAGCGTATCAGCAATTGCCTGTGGACAGCGCCAGGGCGGAGGCCCAAACTATAGTGACGCACAGGGGTGCTTTCAAATGCAACCGGTTACAATTCGGCGTAAGCATCGCTCCAGGTCTGTTCCAAAGCGTCATGGAACGGCTTTTGCAGGGAATACCAGGAGTCGTCCCCTATTTCGACGACATCTTGGTGTCAGCTGCAAACGAGGAGCAACTATTAAAACGTGTTAGAACTGTTTTGGCCAGAATCAGGGAAAAGGGCCTCCGCCTAAAAAAGGAAAAATGCCAAATTAACGTCCCTAGCGTAGAATTCCTGGGGTATAGAATCGATGGACTGGGTATAAACCCAACATCAAAGAAAATTAAGGCGATCCAGGACGCCCCCACACCACGAAATCAGACCAAGTTGCAGGCATTCCTCGGACTTCTTAACTTCTACAGCGTTTTCCTAAGACAGAAAGCTACCGTCGCTGAGCCGCTACATCGACTCCTTGCCAAGAACGCGAAATGGACATGGGGACGCCCCGAGGCAGCAGCCTTCGCCGCAGTCAAGCGCCTGCTCACGACCGACTCGTTACTCATCCAATACAGCCAGACTCTACCACTGATTTTAACCTGCGATGCATCACCTTTCGGTGTCGGCGCAGTCCTCAGCCACCGAATGCCAAACGGAAACGAAGCACCCATCGCATTCTACTCAAGGACTTTATCATCGGCTGAAAGAAACTACAGCCAGATGGACAGGGAAGCGTTAGCCGCTGTGGCAGGAGTCAAACGTTTCCACGAGTATCTCTACGGCCGCGATTTCGAACTCATCACAGACCACAAACCTCTGCTGGGTCTTTTGGTGGGAAACCGCCCCACACCGGTCTCACTCTCCCCGCGCATGACCAGGTGGACTGTTTTCCTGGCTGCGTATTCCTACAAACTGATACACCGACCGGGTTCCACACTAGGGCACGCTGACGCACTCAGCCGTTGCCCACTTCCCGAACTATTAACAGACCCCACTCCCGAGATACCGGTTTTATTGATTGACTGTTTGGACTCAGGACCAGTTTCTTCTGGGGACATTGCTAGGTTTTCTGCTAAGGACAATGTAATCAGACAGGTACAGACTTGGGTATGGAGGGGATGGCCAAAGGGAAATGTGGGACCCGAATTCAAATTATTTTGGTCAAAACGTGATGAACTGTCAGTTTTACAAGGTTGTTTATTGTGGGGGGATCGAGTTTTTGTTCCATACGCGTTGAGGAGAAATGTTTTAGAAGCGTTACATGTCGGGCATCCGGGGATCGTACGGATGAAAGCGTTAGCTAGGAGTTACGTTTGGTGGCCAAAGATGGACAAAGAAATAGAGGAATGGGTAGCCACTTGCGATCCGTGCCAAGAATCCAGACCAGCACCCCCTGAAGCGCCCGCCACGGAATGGGACAAACCGAAAGCACCCTGGTCGCTAATACACATTGATTTCACAGGGCCAGTCCAAGGGCAAACGTTTCTAATAGTTGTGGATGCATACTCTATGACACCAGAGAAGACAACGAGGCACTGGAGGCACCGGAGAGGTGAGCAGAACAGGGAGGCAGCCGGGAACGGCAAAGGAAGATGGCTGCAGCGTCGGAGGTGTGGAAAGAGCCGCAGCCAAGGACTCCTCTATGACATTTGGCCGTATCCTGGCTGCTCCCATGCTCCCGGGAACCTGGAGAATGTTCTGATAATTTTTGAGAGTTTTACCCCAAACTGCAGAGAACACTGAGGCGCCGGATGGGGGGCCAAGGTGAGCGTGTTGGGGAACCAGAAGTGAGGAGAAGATCTAAAACAACGGCTGGGGATGGCCTAGAACTTCAGAGGCCACTGGAGGCCCGTTTCAGGGTTATGGATGGGCCTGATTGACTGCCTAGATTAAGAACAGCTGGGCCTAGAATGCCCCCCCCCCCACTAAGGAACCCACATTTGTAACTATATCCATCTTCAACCACCTTGGACTGTCTCCCATTTTTATGACATTTCTGCCTTGCTTCACTACTTGGAAATATTTGAACATTTCCCCCCCGCCTTCTTTCCAACTACTATCTGGATACTAAAGCCTCCAGCTCCCCATTAAGACCTTAGCCCTCCGGCTATTAACTTTTATCACCAGCACCCTTACCCAATTGGGCTTTAATATTTTATCAATTTATTCAAGGTTAGACCTGCTCCGCCTGCGGGAGGCCCCTCTCTCGCAGGTATGGCCCTTGGCTCTTACAAGGGCCTTCCTTGATGACGGGTTTGCGAACCCCGAGAGGTGGAAGAAACGGAAGCTGAGGGGATTTTTAGCCAAATGTTTTACATTGTTTCTAGGTGGTTCCAGGGAGGGGGGGGTGGGTTAACCAGGCCGGGAGGGAAGCCAGCGCCAGACGAACAGGTGAGTCCAGGAGGGAAGTGAGCGGGGTGGGGGGGGAGAGGGAACAAATTATTCCAGTAGAGGGTTGTTTTATTACATCGGTCGCAGGGAGGGGGGGATGCGAGGACAAGAGAAGATCACAAGGTCGGTTGGGAAACCGTGGCTGTTGGCTACGCCCGGTCGTTTGTACCAACCCCCGCAGCCTAGGTGGTCAGGAACTACAGAGCCAGAGCCTGCGGCTGATGCTTTGCAATGCAAGGTCCGTAACCAACAAGGCCCCCCTCATTAGCGAGTTGATCTCCGAGGGGGAGCTGGACCTTGCAGGGATAACGGAGACCTGGTTGGGCCACGAGGGTGGTTTACCCCTCGTGGAAATGTGCCCACCGGGTTTTCGTGCATTCCATCAGCCTCGGGCCCTGGGTAAGGGTGGTGGGGTGGCGGTAGTTATACGGGATGGTCTAGAACCGAGAGAGTTCACTGTTCCTCAGATATCCGGTTGTGAATCCCTAGGTGTGAAATGGGGCCCAGGGAGGCAGTTTGGCCTGCTGATTGTATACTTGGCTCCTCGCTATACATCAGCGGCCCTGCCCGAGCTCCTCGAGCTGATCTCAGAGACGGCGGTTGAGATCCCCAGGCTTTTGGTCATGGGGGACTTCAACCTGCCGTCGACGGGAGCAGCATCTGAGGTGGCTCGGGAGTTCATGGCTTCCATGACAGCCATGGGCCTGACCCAATTAATTCAGGGCCCCACACACGAGGGCGGTCACACACTGGACCTTATTTTTGTATCTGAACAGTGGACGAGTGATCTGGGAATAGGGGATTTAGTTATTACTCCCCTGTCATGGTCAGATCACTCATGTCTCCGGCTCGACTTCCCTGCCGCTACCCCCCACCGCGAGGAGGCGGAGCCAGCCTGTCCAAGCTGGTACCGCCCCAAGCACCTGATGGAACCGGATAGGTTCCAGATGGAGCTTGGGCCACTACCTGTAGCCCTGACCCGTGCTCGGTTGGAGGACCTAGTGGCCGCCTGGAATACGGCGGCGGCTGGGGCCTTGGACCGGGTTGCGCCTTTGCGACCTCTCCTGCGGCAGCGATCCACCCGAGCTCCTTGGTATACCGAGGAGCTGAGGGTGATGAAGCGCCATAGGAGACGTCTAGAGAGCAGGTGGAGATCCTCACGCTCCGAGTCTGATCGAACACAGGTAAGAGCCTATTTACGGACCTACCTTGTGGCATTGAGAGCGGCCAAACATAGACATTGTGCCGCTCTTATTGCATCCGCGGATAACCGCCCTGCCGCCCTGTTTAGGGTGACCCGCTCTCTCCTGTCACAGGGGACGCGGGGGGCACCCTTGCAGGGTAGAGCAGAGGAGTTTGGGGAATATCTGCAGGACAAAGTCGCTCAGATCCGGAGCGGATGGGCCCCCTCCAGTGGTCCAGACAAGCCGTCAACAGTGAGTCTTGTGAGACCATTCTGGGAGGAGTTTGACTCTGTTGCCCCCGAGGATTTGGACAGGTTGCGTGGACGGCTGCGACCCACCACATGTTTAATGGACCCGTGTCCCTCCTGGCTGGTACTGGCATCCTGGGAGGTGACACGAGGCTGGCTTCTGGGCCTGGTGAACGCCTCATTGGGTGAGGGATCCTTACCAACTGCCTTGAAAGAGGCCGTGGTGAGGCCCTTACTCAAGAGGCCTTCACTGGACCCAATGGAGTTGGCTAATTATCGTCCAGTCTCCAACCTTCCCTTTCTGTCGAAGGTTGTTGAGAATGTGGTGGCACAGCAATTTCCACGACACCTTGACGAATCCGAATATCTAGACCCATGCCAGTCCGGCTTCCGACCCGGGCACAGCACAGAGACAGCCTTGGTCGCGCTGGTTGATGATCTCTGGAGGGCCAGAGATAGAGGTTGTTCCTCTATCCTGGTCCTATTAGACCTCTCAGCGGCTTTTGATACCATCGACCATGGTATCCTATTGCGCCGGCTGGAGGGGATGGGAGTCGGAGGCACTGTTTTACGGTGGTTCGGCTCCTACCTCTCCGACCGGTCGCGTGTTGACAGGGGGGCAGAGGTCGACCCTGAGGTCACTCACTTGCGGGGTGCCGCAGGGGTTGGTCCTCTCGCCCCTCCTGTTCAACGCATGTGTGAAGCCACTGGGGGAGATCATCCGTGGTTTTGGGGTTGAATACCATCTGTACGCTGATGATACTCAGCTGTACGTTTCAACCCCAAATCACCCCAGCGAGGCTGTCGAAGTGATGTCCCGGTGTTTGGAAGCCGTCGGGGTCTGGATGGGGGACAACAGACTCAAACTCAACCCCTCCAAGACTGAGTGGCTGTGGCTACCGGCACCTCGGTTCAGTCAGCTGACTCCAACGCTGGCCATAGGGGGCGAACAACTGCCCCCTGTGGAATGGGCGCGCAATTTGGGCGTCCACCTAGATGCCCGGCTGTCAATGGACGACCATGTGGCAGCCGTGGCAAGGGGGGCGTTCCACCAGGTTCGCCTGGTGCGCCAATTGCGCCCCCTTCTGGACCAGGATGCCCTACACACGGTCACTCATGCACTGGTGACGTCTCGCCTGGACTACTGTAATGCTCTCTACATGGGGCTTCCCTTGGGACGCGCACGAAGGCTGCAGCTAGTCCAGAACGCAGCCGCGCGGGCAGTCATGGGGAGTACTAGGTACTCCCACGTAACACCGCTCCTGTGCGAGCTGCACTGGCTACCTGTGGTCTTTCGGGTGCGTTTCAAGGTTTTGACCACCATCTTTAAAGCGCTCCATGGCATAGGGCCTAGTTACCTGTGGGATCGCATCCTCCCACACACATCCCTGCGGCCAATTCGGTCTCACAGGGAGGGGCTTCTCCTGGTGCCGTCCACTAGGCAATGCCAACGGGCGACACCAAGGAGTAGGGCCTTCTCTGTGATGGGCCCAACCCTCTGGAATGACCTCCCCCCCGACATTAGAACCACCACTGACTTCCGCTCCTTCCGGCAGAAACTGAAGACACACCTGTTCCGAATGGCTGGCCTGGCATAATTTTTAACGTCTACCTCCTGGCATATATATTTCCTACTGGTTTTTTAGGGGACTTAATTTTATAGGACATTGGGGTTTTAAATTCTGTATATTTTAAATTATTTACTTAGCAATTACAGTTCTGTATATTTTTTATCCTCCTCTTATTTATGTATCTATCCACTTAATAATTTTAATTGTTTAAATTTTATAGTTATTTATGATGTTTTTGATATGGACTGTACACCGCCCCGAGTCCCTTTTGGGAGAGGGGGCGGTCTATAAGCGCTAAGAAATAAATAAATAAATAATACTCCAAATGGTTGGAAGTAGTCCTAATGACTTCAATCACGGCAGAGGCAGTCATTAAGGTACTACGGCGGCTTTTCGCCACTCATGGCCTGCCCGACCTCCTGGTCTCCGACAACGGGCCCCAGTTCACGGCCATGCAATTCGAAATGTACTTAGCAGGTCAGGGAATTCGGCATGCCCTAGTCGCGCCATTCCATCCGGCGTCGAACGGACAGGCTGAGAGAATGGTGCAATCTGCAAAAGAGGCCCTCGCTAGGATGGGCCCAGGTGATTGGCAAACACGAATTGATCATTACCTACTAATCCAGCATATCACCCCTAGCGCCACGACGGGTAGGAGCCCCGCTGAACTCCTCATGGGCCGCCGTTTACAGTCTCACCTGGACCGACTTCACCCAAACTACTCTGCTACATCACCCCCAGACTCCACAAGCAAAATTCGGAATTTTAGTATAGGGGATTCAGTATACGCCCACAACTATGCAGGGGGAACGCTGTGGATTCCGGCAAAGGTAATTGGTATTACGGGTCCTCGATCATACTTGTTGGAACTAGAGGACGGTAGAAATTGGAAAAGACACATAGACCAACTCCGGGGTCGCCTAACACATTCCAACCTGCGATCTGCTAACGAAGACTACATTCCGTCAGAAAATCAGCAACCCGAGAATCCGAACGCAGAGGAATACAGCACCACGGAGCCTGAAACGGAACCAGAGATCAACGACAGAACGGAACAGCATCCGAGCGAGGGGAGCCTTCCATCCCCCGACTGCGAAACGGAACAAGCGGAACAAGCCAATCTCACACCCACTCCAACTCAACCCGAACTCCGACGATCCACCCGAGTAAGGCAGAAACCGGCACATTTAAAGGACTTTGTCACAAACCGGAACACTCCGTCTAAGAGGAGAGTGGTGTTAGATATTAGCATATATCGTTGTAAGTCTCCACTCAGGTCCGCCGCTAGGGCGGGAACAAGGGGTTGTTCTGATTGGACGGGAGGTGTACCCGATCCCTATAAAAGGGGATACCTTAGACCGCAAGCGAAGCTGGATCACTACTACTACTAATAAAGAGCTGTTAAGTCACTGATTGTCCGGAGTCTGTTCTCTCGTTGCCCGAATCTAACAGAGGTCTTCTAGTCCAACCCCCTGCTTAGGCAGGAAACCCTATACCATTTCAGACAAATGGCTGTCCAACATCTTCTTAAAGACTTCCAGTGTTGGGGCATTCACAACTTCTGGAGGCAAGCTGTTCCACTGATGAATTGTTCTAACTGTCAGGAAATTTCCCCTCAGTTCTAAGTTGCTTCCCTCAATACAATACAATACAATACAATACAATACAATACAATACAATACAATAGTAGAGTTGGAAGGGACCTTGGAGGTCTTCTAGTCCAACCCCCTGCCTAGGCTGGAAACCCTATACCGTTTCAGACAAATAGCTATCCAACATCTTCTTAAAGACTTCCAGTGTTGGGGCATTCACAACTTCTGGAGGCAAGTTGTTCCACTGATTCATTGTTCTCACTGTCAGGAAATTTATCCTTAGTTCTAAGTTGCTTCTCTCTCTTTTTAAAAAAATCAATGATTCATCCTTCACTTTTGTTTACAAAGCAGTTTGCCCTCAAGCATGTCCAGAAAAATGTCCAGATGATGGCGGTGCCATTGTGTTTGAAGCTCTGCTGGGCTTAAATTATACTTCTCAAATATGATTGTATGGGATAATTATCAGTTTAATAATACCTAATGTCAGTCCTGCCTTGACTTAAACCCTAGGCAAGAATGACCTATGATTCCATTTTAGGAGTGCGACATAGTTTTACTAAAGTCAAGTGAAGTACAATGAGGCAAAGTGAAGTCTGTGGTTCCCACGCCAGTTCCCTCGTGAAATCCCCGTTTCCCACATCTGCCCTCCCATTGGTTCTCCTATGTCCAACATATTCAAACCAGATGTTTTCAGAACAGCTGTCCTTGGAATGCAGCTGCATTGTTCTCTCTAGCTAACTGTTCTTGAGATAGTCCTCGACTTATGACCACTATTGAGCCCCTCCCCACCCAGAGTCAATGGCAGGCTGGACACTGAAGCGAGGCGAAAGATCTGACACCTATCATCAAAGTTAATTCATTTGAAATGGAACAAATGATGTCTCTGTGCAATAGAAAGAGAAATAGTTTGACTTAGAATTGTGTCCAGAGACAATTGATTGATTGATTGAAGCTTAAGCTGTGCAACAAACCTACTTATACTACTGCTTGTGTTCATCCCAGATGACTTACTCCCTGGAAACAAATACTATGTGCGTAAGACACCCCTAACACCCCTCAGTGTGGGTGTGGGTGTCCGTGTCCATGTGTGTTCCAGCATAACTCTGGAACGCCTGGGGCGCTGAAATGAAAAGGACTGAATTACATCTATAGTGCCAAGTCACAGTACTTTTGACAGTGATAGTATGCATTTTGGATTCAAGTTCTGTTAAGATACAGCCTGTTGTGCCTTAAAATGGCTTCTACTATACAGCACAGTGGAGTTGCCATGGTAACAGCTTCGCAGTACTCCACTAGGGGGCTCCCTATCATTTAATTTGTTTTAATGGGTATTTATAATTATCTAAGTTTGTATATTGTTTTATTGTGGTCTGTACACCGCCCCGAGTCCCTCTGGGGAGAGGGGGCGGTCTATAAATTTAATAAAATAAAATTAAATTAAATCCCTCTAATACAGGATTAGGATAAATACATACCCGGGCTATGCCGGGTTATCAGCTACTTAAAAATATAAACCACTGGCAAACTGGTCAATTGTTAGTCCTGTGCTACTTGCAAGATGGTCTAAGAAGTCCAGGCAGATGAAATCACTCTATTAAGATTTTAGAGAAAGTCTTCAATGTTTCCCATTCTCATTTTATTTCCTGGTTAACGAGACAGCAAAAATGTTTCAATGGGGGTTAAGATTGCTGTGACATAGGATCAGGGGTGGGTTGCTACCAGCATTACTGCCATTTCGGGGCACAATTTTTTTTGTGTGCATGCGCTTTGCTCACATGCACATTGAACGCACACTCCGTGCACGTGCACATTTGCACCTAAAAAGGTCTGCGTGTACGCTCATTAGAAAACGGGAAAAAATTAATTTTTTGCGATGAAGATTGTTCTGTGCATGCGCAGAACCGAAAACCAAGATGGTGCCGCCGCCGATAGAACCGATTCGGGCGCGCGGCAAGCTGACTTAGTACCTACTCGGCCGAACCAGTCCAAACTGGTAGGAACCCACCTCCGCAAAGGATGATGAGAGAGCCAGGCCTCCTTGTTTAGTCATTACGCCTTCTTTGTCTTTGTCAGAAGATGGAAATGTCATGCTTTCTACTGAGATAGCTGGCAAGGGTCTCCTGGGTCATGTTCAAAGGCTTGTTTGAATGTTTTCATCAAAAGACTTTTGTAGAATTAATGACTTGAAGGCTTTGCCGAAATATCTTGGAATGTTTATAATGTAATGGCTCTAAGAAAGAGTTTTATCATTAAAGTTTGGACAAATACATAAAAGAAGTAAAATCGCCGTTGAGTTTTATTACACTCCTGGGAATTAAATGGACATATCCATATTTTTTGCTGCTTATATATGATGAAAGAAATGTCCTTCTGGGTTCGGCTCCAAGTGGGGGAAAAAGACACTGGAGACATGGAGGCTGCTTGGAAAGATGGTTTTAATGGTGGACAGGACCACATGGCTTCATGAGTCCTGAACAGAAAAGGTGATCACATGCTTCAATGTTGGTGGAGAAAAAAGGAGAAGGAAGGACTGAGATGCTGAAAGTCCCTGGTTTTATGCCCTCTCTGGCCTTTGATCTTGAGCTTGTATTCTGATTGGTTGTCAGACTCCCATGGGGCCATGCAGGGGCAACTCTCTAGGCTGCGTTTTGAATCCAGGTTTCGTTGAGTTCTCAGATGCCATGTGGTGAGTTGGGTAAAGGGCTAATATTATCATGCCTTAATCCCACCACCCTGGAGCTGAAGGGGGAGATCTTTGTTATGTAGAATAGACTGACCCAGTCTTTTCAATGGCCCATTGACAATGGTAGAGGCTATTAAGAGTGAGTCTGCTTCCTGCCTAAAAACATGTTTCTCCATTTCTTATCCAGGGAAATATATTCTGCCTTTTCAATATTTCCCCGGATATTTCATTTTTCTAGGAGAGGGGTGGGTGCTAACTTCCTACACTCTACTGAGCTTTTTTTTGAGGTCACTTAACTTTGGGTAGGCACTGCCACCCGCTGTGATGGCTTCACACACGTTTGCAATTACTTTGTATTCAGTTCTGGTAAAGTGACCCTATTTTTTAAATACCACCCACCCTCTAGATTTTCTTTCTCTCTTTTTACTTCAGCTGGGTTCACACAAAATTCTAACCAAAATTCTAGCCTTAGTTTTTAAACAATGGCTTGTGGTTTAGCATTGCATGCCAACTAAGCCATAAGTCATGGCTTAGTTCGATGCCTAAGCCCAATGTTTATAAACTGACTGGGTCTAAATATTGTGCTAAACCATTATAAACGATAGTTTATAAACTAAATTACAGCATACTGTAGTTATTTGGATTTGCTCAATTTGCAGAGCACCAACTAGACTTTATAAGGGTATAAAGATGAGTTTCCTCACCTCATATGTATACCCATCCACCCAGAGCTCATATGTGATGGTCATATCAGTTTTTTTTAATGAAATTCTGTATTTCATATGGGTCACCCATATTTCTGTATGCCTTCATGCTTGACCTTCTTGTCATTTAACCAGGCTATCTTCTTAAATACCCCATTGCATTCAACGTAATTTAGTAAAAAAGATGTGGAGACTCTAGAAAGAGTGCAGAGAAGAGCAACAAAGATGATTAGAGGACTGGAGACTAAAACATATGAAGAACGGTTGCAGGAACTGGGTATGTTTAGCTTAAGAGAAAGAAGGACTAGGGGAGACATGATAGCATTGTTCCAATATCTCAGGGGCTGCCACAAAGAAGAGGGAGTCAAACTATTCTCCAAGGCACCTGAGGGTAGAACAAGAAGCAATGGATGGAAACTAATCAAGGAGAGAAGCAACTTAGAATTGAGGAGAAATTTGCTGACAGAACAATTAATCAGTGGAACAGCTTGCCTCCAGAAGTTGTGAATGCCCCAACACTGGAAGTCTTTAAGAAGATGTTGGATAGCCATCTGTCTGAAACGGTATAGGGTTTCCTGCCTAGGCAGGGGGTTGGACTAGAAGACCTCCAAGGTCCCTTCCAACTCTGCTATTGTATTGTATTTCCTCTGACACACAAGTACTCCTTGATTAATGATCATTCATTCAGTGACTGTTGGAAGTTATGCCACTGCATTCTTTCCAATGTGCATTCCCCCATTGTGTGTCTGTTTACTCTTTAAAAAAAACTCTTTCTCTCCAATGAAATGAAATATAAACGTTAATTCCCTTTTTGCTAATTCTCTCAGCACTGGAGTGAGCATTCCAAGGTGGGGAAAAGAAAAGCGCAATCATGGTCATGTGATTTTCCACTTAGTGACTATTTTGCCTAATGATAGAGCCGCTAGTCCCAATAGTGATTGTTAAAGAAAGCCGAGGTGTAGTTTCTGCATATCTCCGTCAATATAAACTTCCTTATTCTCTATAAATGTCATATCACCTGTGAAATGCACCATAGATATGAGACTCTTAGCATGCTTATTACTGAACATAGATCAGCATAATTTGTGGATGTTTCCCATATCTATGGATTGATTGGGATTATTCAAACATACACCAAATGCCCCAGATTTATTCACAATGGAATGTGTGGATTTGCAACTGCTGTGATCATTTTCTGTTCTTTATTTCCAGCTGAAGACAGCCAGAATATAAAAACCCATTCTCTGATATTCTCAGGTAATAAAGCTTGAATTGAATTGTGTTGCTTCCTCAGGAAGAAGCTAATGTTTAAAAATATTTCCCTGCGAACAGTGGTGGGATTCAAATTTGTTTTACTACCGGTTCTGTGGGTGTGGCAGGGGAAGGATACTGCAAAATCCCCATTCCCTCCCCACTCTCAAAATTTCCGCTACCGGTTCTCCAGAACCTGTCACAACTGGCTGAATACCACCTCTGCCTGTGAATATGGAAAAGCAGTTTTTCTCTTTTACAGGTTTCCAGGCAAACTTAAACCACAGATAATTTGATTTAGCAAGAGATCAGTAAAAAAGAAAAAAACCTAGGGAGATATTTCCATATATGAAATTCAAAGAGATAATCAGTTTTATGACCTAAGTATCTTATTGCCACTGTCTTCATTTTTGCAGCATTTCTAAGAAATGAACTTAAAACTGGAAACTTGTCTATAAAATACCAATCCTTGACAATATGATCCTAGGAACGTTTATTCTGAAGTAATCATCCCTAGAACATAGGATTAGAAGAAACCTTGGAAGTCTGTTAGTCCAGTCCAGTGGTGGGTTCTGGATCCAGTTGCAGTTGGTACAGTGCAACAGGGCCCAGCGTCCACCACATGAACGCATGCACATGCGCACAGTGCGTGCATGTTTACTTACCATCTGCAACGCTCCGCAATGCCTCCGCGATACTCCAGCTGCTCGGTGGAGTGTCCGTACGCTCCATGCGCATGCACAGAAGCCCTGAAGAGCTAAAATACAGGTAAGGATGGCCAGCGGGCGGGCCCTCTGGAGCACCTTATTGAAACGGTACCCGGTGCTCCTGGCAGGCACCAGTACGCTTGTAATGGGGTGTACTGGTCGTAACCCAACACTGCTCCAGTCTCTTGCCCAGAGGTGGTATTCAGCCGGTTTGGACCAGTTCACCCAAACCAGTAGCGGAAATAGTGGGTGGGCCTCCCCAACCCTCTTCCGCACACCCGCCCCATCTCTATGCTGTCCTATTTAGGCAAGTTTTTTAGGCCGGATGCATGCGCAGAAGGCACATATGTGAGCAAAGCACATGCACAGAAGGCGCATATGGGCCCGCTTCGCGCACACATGCATGCAAAGCGGCCACGCGTGATGGGGGGTTGAATCAGTGGTAACGAAATGTGCAATCCACTGCTGCTCCTGCCCAAAGGGAAATCCTCTTATCATCCTAGCCAAATGGCTGCCCAACTTTGGCTTAAAAATTTCCAGACATAAAATCCATGATACCAGGAAGCAGAGCATTCCACAGTTTAATAGTTTTCAGTCAGGAAATTCTCCTTATTTGGATCTCCCTTAGTAAAGCTTTCATCTGTTGTTCTATCCTCAGGAGTTTTTCCATACTTTTATTCTTCCCATTCAGTTATCTGAAGACTGATAACATGTCTCCCCTCCGTCAGTTCCTTTGCCCATTGTTCATAGAATTTAATCTCCAAACTCCCCAATATCTTTGTAACTCCTCACTATATTTTTCTAGTTCTTCAAGTCCTTCAGTGGGATTTATTCCAACCAATTGTGCATTAGGACTGCAACCTAACTGACCATTGGACATTACAAGACTTATTTTTGAATAAATTTAAAACATGATTAGGCCATAGAAAATGGAATTATAGTTTTCTTACTCAACATGTCTCTCTGCTACACTTTTACTGGATAGCTTTTTTCAACCTAGACTGCCAACAATGCAAAGATGTGAATTCAAATAAGCTAAGTTGGAATTTTTAGCTATGGTTTATTAAGCCTATGAAAGCTATGCCATTATGGGCTCTGGCACCATGTTGAAACCAAAATAGACAAGCCACATTTTGTGGGGCAACAGATCTGTGTGCGGTTATGGAAAGTGTTAGATACTTGCTCTAACTTCAGTGGTTTCCACCAAGGTCCTCTGTTCCAGCGGGAACAGAGGTTTAATCCTCTTGGTCGAAGGGTCAGACAGCTCCCTATAAAAGAGCTGCTGTCAGATTCAACCTTCGCTGGATTGTTCTCACTTGTTGTACCTAATAAAGAGCTGTTGTTGCTTATCCATTACTCAATCTAACAGAAAGGCTCTAAAATATTGTATCACTGGATATTATTGAAATGTCACATTGAGGAATACATTTATGGTTTTCTCTATCATCTCCTTTTTATGACCCCATAATCCCTTGCAGGGTGGGGTCTCGGCAGCTGAATGGAGCAGCGTGGCTGGATGCCCTTCCTGTCGCCAATGTGGAATTTTATTCAGCAGATAAATTCTCATTGTGCCCAGAGAGAGAAATATCTGCCTCTATCTAGGATCGAACTGATAGCCTCCTTGTGAGGCGAGAGCTCCACCTCCAGGCCACTGCGCCATTTATGGGTTTCTCTATATTTGTTGGAATTAGAAGATTCAGGCATATTTTTCTTGGCTGACTTGGAGGTAGGTCAGCAAATAAGGATATGTGTGGGGGAAAGGTTAGAAATAAAAAAAGAAATTAAAAAGCTCTAAATGGAGTTGCATAACACTTGGGGTATGTGTGTGGAGTGGACAGTGGAAATAACCATGAGCAACAGGAGGAAATCCAAGGCAGAAATGCAATTTGAACAAGCATCTCCGAAATAACGAGTTGTCAATAAAATATAGCCGTGGAGGGAGCTTTGGACTTTCATGATTCCATTACTGTAACCTTTTAATAAAGTAGTATTAGCATTTACTGAGCCCTGGTGACTCAGTGGTTAAACTGCAGAATTGCAGGTGAACTCTGCGCACAGCCTGCAGTTCGATCCTGATGGGGCTCAAGGTTGACTCAGCCTTCCATCCTTCCGAGGTTGGTAAAATGAGGACCCAGATTGTTGGATGCAATAGGCTGACATTGTAAAGCACCCAGAGACTGCTGTAAAGGGGTTGTAAGGTAAAGGTAAAGGTCCCCCTCGCACATATGTGCTAGTCGTTCCTGACTGTAGGGGGCGGTGTTCATCTCCGTTTCAAAGCCGAAGAGCCAGCGCTGTCCGAAGACGCCAAAGGTGCACAGAACGCTGTTACCATCCCACCAAAGGTGGTTCCTATTTTTCTACTTGCATTTTAAATGCTTTTGAACTGCTAGGTTGGCAGAATCTGGGACAAGTAATGGGAGCTCACTCCATTATGCAGCGCTAGGGATTCGAACTCCCAAACTGCCAGCCTTTCTGATCGACAAGTTCAGCATCTTAGCCACTGAGCCATCGTGAAACTGGCCTTCAAATGGCAGCCACAGGGCAACCATGGCAGAAGATCTCTATCATGTCTCTATCTGTCTCCTGCTTGTGAGTTGTCCAGAGATGTTTGACCAGCTACCCTATGAAACAAAATACTGGACTAAGCCTTTGGGAAGATCCACCAGGCCTGGTCTTAACCACATAAAACCTCTGCAGGTAATCCTGGAGTCATCTGTGCTCTAAAGAACTTGATGTATTCTCCCTCCTCTGGTATTCGATTTACGTCATAGATTAGATTCTAGATCTCAGATTATTGTCTTATATTAAATGGTCGAACTTTTGTCATTTGATAGTCAAAGATGCCTCCTATTCGGAACACTTTCCTACATTAAAACATGCCTCTGCTAAATGAATGTATATTAAGTGTTTGATATTACAATTACGTGGATGGAACTGAGGGCCTATATATCTAATAGTAAAGATTAATAGTAAAGACTAGAGGGACGCAGTGGCTCAGTGGCTAAATGCTGAGCTTGTCAATCAGAAAGGTCAGCAGTTTGGCGGTTCAAATCCCTAGTGCCGTGTAACAGAGTGAGCTCCCCTTACTTGTCCCAGCTTCTGCCAACTTAGCAGTTCAAATGCATGTAAAAATGTAAGTGAAAAAATAGGAACCACCTTTGGTAGGTAACAGCATTCCGTGCGCCTTTGGCGTTTAGTCATGCCGGCCACGTGACCACGGAGACGTCTTCAGAGAGCGCTGGTTCTTTGGCTTTGAAACAGAGAAGAGCACTGCCCCCTAGAGTCGGGAATGACTAGCACGAGGGGAACCTTTACCTTATTGCTATTACATGGATGGAATTGGAGAGCCTATAAAACTAAGTAAAGATTAGCATTTAATGTTCTATGTATTTTAATATCTAGAGGTGTGCAAGCATCAATCTGGTGTGTTTGGCTAGAAAAAACAATTCTTTAGCTTTCCTAAACTTACTTCAAGAGAATCTGAAGAATATCAAATCTAGCTTGGCGATAGTCATCATATTGAAAACTGAAATAAAGGTGCAAAAATTATAAAAGCTTTGGCTCTTAAAGAATGCCCGTGACTAACCCATGATTCTTCTGATTAAATTTTCCAGAACCAGAATCCGTTGGACTATGAATGAAAAAAACCATAGGAACAACAGTCTTCTGTAAACATGACACTTTCCCTACAAAATTAGCTTACAAAAACGCTAATTGCTTGAAGGGGAAAAAATGGAAAATAACAATGTACCCTCTCTGAAGAGAAATGACAGTTTTATTCCGAGCACAACCCAAAGTGTCTCTGGTCTTTTTATTTATGATGGTGTTGAAGAATGTTGGGATTTTTTTGAAGGCAAGGTAGATGGATTTGACAGCTCACAAGTTGATTCCACGCTAGCAAGTCAGATTTCTGAGCGCATGGACAGCTGTTGCTTTAATGCTAAAGCTTTAACTGCTTGTCAAACAACCGAATATGCCAAGACATGTGAAAAGGGTAGCCTCGGCAAAGTTTTGAAAAAGGACATACTGTCTGACAGTCACACAAGGGTTCCTCTAGAAGAAAAGTTCTACTTAGCAGAGAATTCCACTTTTTCGGTGGATAGTGGCATTGAGCCTCAACTGGATGGAAATTTTATTGAAGTCACTGAGGGTTTTCAGAATGACTTCCTTGAAGGTACTGAATCTTCTGATGTGATGACGGAGGAGATCCATGAGGACTGGGAAGCAAAGCTGAAGTTTCTGTTGGAAAGCGATGACGAGGAGGATGAGCTAATTCCGAGTACTGATTGTGATGGGTGTTCTTACTTCCTCGGTGAAATGCCTCGCCTGTGTCAAGTATCAGATAACACTATGCCTATGGAGACCACCATTGGCTTCAGAAGACATCCGTCAAAGTCCAAAGAGGTAGCTGTCGGGAGCAACTTGACGGCGTACAGACCATCAACTTTGCAAACAGGAATGACTCTTACCGTTGGACAACAGCAGATTATGAATCCCGGTATGAAAAGCAAAGAAAAGCAGAAACAACTGGTGATCAAAAAGAATTACTCCAGAACAGGAGAAGAAAATTGTGGCCACCGTTGCCCAAGTTGTCATGTTTCTCCTTTCGGATCACAAGGCATAGAAAATGGAACTTCAGCAATGGAATCACCTTCACGACACTTAGATGTTTCTTCAGCAACAGCGGGCAAGCAAGATGTAGCAGAATGCAAAAACTTCTCGGGGGAAATCAAGTCTCAGCGAGTAATCCAGGTGGGAAAGAAAACGATGCGAGGGAAGTCCGGTCTGCCCCATTCTTCAGAAGATCCTTTCAAGGCGCTACCTCCTAAACCGCTTCACAACTCCAAACGTCATACAGTTCAGAGGGAAACAAATCATCCAGGTTCAGTCACGTCGCTTCACAGACAAGGAAAGACCACCTTGGGGTTAACCAATGTTGCAGACAAGGATGCTTTATTTCATGGTCAAGGAAGCCAACCAAGCGACAGGTTGGTAGGCAAATGGATTACTGGTCCGTCAGAAGGAAGCCAAGCAGCAGAGGAAAATGCTGCACCGAAGGTAAGAAAATGTTTATTTCTGTAACGTGTCTTTGGGAAGATGCAACTCCAGGGACTTCAATGTACTGGATTCCAACATGTCCTGAAAGAATGCGAGCCATTCAAACTGCTGATTGACGGCTACTGCTGTTGAGGAAATCTGGTTTTGAAAAATGGCCGAGATTAACCATAGCTGCTGTCCTAATTATAGAAAGAGGGCAGGCGTGGAAGGTCCTGATAATAGCAAGCGGTACTAAGGGGACCAGTAGACAGCTGGAAAGAGAAACCTGATATGGAATCTATTCAATGTCCTTTATTGAAGCAGTGGCTTTTTCCTACTGGGCAATTTCTCAACTCTGGACGGAATGAACTCCTTATTGCTTGGAAATTAGGAAGAGTTTAGAGAAAAGAGGTTGCTTGCAATTCTGGAATTACCTGGATTATATATTTTACTTCTTTTTAAAGAACTTTAGAATGGTAGTAGGATATCCTGCTTGAGCAGGGGGCTAGACTAGAAGACCTCCCTGGTCCCTTCCAGCTCTGTTCTGATTCTCAGAACTATGATTTCTCATTCCTAAATTTTCATGGCCTTTAAACAATCTTGAATGACTTAACTAAACGAAGGTTTACCAAAGGTGGCTCAGTAGCTAAGATGCTGAGCTTGTCGATCAGATGGTTGGCAGTTCAGTGGTTTGAATCCCTAGCGCTGCATAACGGAGTGAGCTCCCGTTACTTGTCCCAGCTTCTGCCAACCTAGCAGTTCAAAAGCACTTTAAAATGCAAGCAAAAAAATAGGGACTATCTTTGGTAGGAAGGTAACAGCTTTCCTTGCCCCTTCAGCGTTTAGTCATGCCGGCCACATGACCATGAGACATCTTCGGACAGCGCTAGCTCTTTGGCTTTGAAACGGAGATGAGCATCGCCCCCTAGAGTTGGGAACGGCTAGCACATATGTGTGAGGGGAACCTTTATCTTTACCTTACTTAAGGTTTACCAGGCTACTGAACTACCTTAGTATAATATTGCCATGCACAGAAAGGTGTTATTGCAATTTAGCAATGAAAGAAAGAAGGTAAATAGGAGTTGGATCCAGCAATCATTTTCTACATGCATGTTGTTGTTGTTGTTTTGCAAGCTCAGCAGAAAAAAAACCCTGAAAAATGTCCCCTTCAACTTCATTCACAGTGTTTTTTTAAATGCAGAAAGACGGAAAATGAAAGAGAAATTGTACAGAACAGGAGCAAGGTAGTATTGGGAGGCTGTGTAAAGAGCAGTGGTGGTGAACAGCTTTCACCTTCTCTTTCCATCTGGTGGCACATAATCTTCCGTCAGTTTTTTCCGCTCTGTGAATCTCACATTTGGACCAGCCAGAATGCCAAGTCTGCTTCAACTTAGCAAACTTTACTTTCTACATTCCTTGCTACGCTTTTTTAAAAAATTTTTTTAAGGTGATGGGGGAGTGAGAACAAGAGAATCAAGTCTGCCATGAAATTATAATTGATCTGGAAAATTTTGACATTTGGATCTTGCATACACATTGTGATGTGGTGATTGTACAAGAAAAGCTAATATGAAAGGACCTTGGAAATCATTATTCCTATACGCAACGATGTAAAAATCACAAATTTTAGTTCTTTCGCTGGTGTCGTCCTTCATTCACGTTGACTTGTTCCCAAGAACCTAGGACAGTGATGGCTAACGTTTTTGTCGTCAAAACTGTGTGCACACATGTGTGACAGCATGCGTGCATACCCGCACCCATAATGCAATGCTTGTGCGACACCCCCTGCACCCCTCTCTCCTGCGCATGCGTGCATGACTCCCCCTTGCCCCCACGAATGCATGCACGACCCCGTTGCGCTCCCCCCATCCATGTGCGTGCAAACCCCCCCCCCCCGTGCCCTATTTTGGGCCTAGTAAGCCTCCCTGAACCTTACCGCGCCCCCTCCACCCCCCACATGCGTGTGCAACTTCCCTGCACCTGTGCATGTCTGTGCAAACCAAAAATCAGCTGGCCAGCAGGAGGTGCATGCACATGTGCGGTTGAGCTGAGCTGGGGCGACGGCTCACATGCCCGTACAGAGGACTCTGCGTGCCACCCTTGGCACGCGTGCCATAGGTTCGCCATCCCGGAATTCTTTCTCTTCTGTTCTATAGTACTGGTACTGGTACTGCCACCTCAGTTATTCACGCTTTCTTCTTTACCTATTTGTATTTGGAAAACCCACAATATTTTAACCTGCTCATTTTCAACTACTTTTCCAACAGTACATTTCAACCGATTTTTCATTGTTAGAAGATGATAATTTTTAGAAATGTTTCAGGACTCATTTTTGTGACTGTGTTATGCCGTTGTTTGTAATCAGTTTGTGTGAATCTTCCTGCATGAGTTCAAGATATGATCTACCTTTTCTTCTGCTTCTTTCTACAATGTGTACTTTTTCATCTCTGGTCTTGATTACGTTACTTCAAATAGCTTGCCGTTGGACAGGCAAAATTAAGCCTTCAGTTTCTTTCTTTTTTAGCATTCCAGTTTTAAGCCATTGCTAGGTTTCATTTTTATCCATTTTCTCCTTGATCTTTTGTAGATCCTGATCATGTAAAGTTTTTCCTTTCCAGCATTCTGTTTGTGTTTTTATTACGTTATGCTGATATTGAGTTTCTGTTACCTGAACCTTCCGTAAGTTTTAATTTTTAACTTTCACTTCAGTAATTGTACTTGACTTGTCTTTTACATAATCAGTCAATTTTTTTCTTTGGCAGTTTTTTGGACTTGAGATTAGCCTCTGCCTCTATTGTTTTATAATTATTATTTATTTATTTTATTTATTTATTAGAATTTGTCAAACAAGAACAAGAATAAGAGAATAAAAATACAAGGACAGGGACGATATAGGCAGGTAGTGCACTTATGCACAACCCCTCTAATCATCACTTAGGTATGAAGTAAGGTCCACGGAAGTCAATTTGTGACTGAAACTGTGAAAATATGTAGCTGAGACAATTGAACCAGGTAGGGCATTCCAGACCTGGAAAACTCTATTACAGAAATCGTATTTTTTTTACAGTCAAGTTTAGAACGATTTACTTTGCCTTGGAGTTTGATTTACTTTTGGATGCTATTTGGAACTCTGACATTGAGTTTACATTATGATAGGCAGTATCGAGTCAATAAGCAGATGTTGGTTGAGGGTGTTAAAGATACCATGACAGCCAGAGGTGGGTTCCTACCGATTCAGACCGGTTTGGCCGAGTAGGTAATAACTTTGGTGGACACATCACCGAACCGGTTCAATTGGTGTCACCATAGTAGGCGCCATCTTGTTTTTTGCTTCTGCGCATGCGCAGAAGCAATTTTCAAACTACTGTGCATGCGTGCATAGCGCGCAGCAAGTGCACATGTGAAGAGCGTGCGTGCCTGCAGCGCGCCCCTGAGCAAACTGGTAGTAACACAAACCAGAACTCACCCCTGATCACAGCATGTAAAGTGTTCCAAGCAAAGCTGCCCTTTGCAATTAACTGATGGTGGATTTTGTCCAAAGGCAGTGAACATGTTTATTTCCCCCATCATAACAACTGTGAAGTGAGCTTGGTTGAGAGAGAGGGACTGGCCCAAAGTCATCAGTCAGCTTTCATTACTAAAACAGAACTAGAACTTATAGAACTCCTGGTTTCTAGACTAGTACCTTAACCACTACACCAAACTGGTTCTCTTTGCACATTTGAATTACATTTTTAAAAATACATTTACTCTTTAGGACTGTCTTTAGGTGTATATGTATGTGTCTTTATTTTATTGCCTGAATAAATGACACTCCTATTGTGGAAGATCTTTCAGTAACTAACACTGAAAAAATTAGAACAGAATAAATAAAGCCAACTTCTATTGGGGAAAAAACAAGCTGAACTTTTAGCTTTCTTTATATATCGTCTCCATCTTTTACATGCTAAGGCATGGGTGAAATTTTCAGGCTGAGTCCTGATGACCTCATGGGTAGCTTCCCAGAAGTCATTTCTGTTGTCTTCTTACATTCCCAACCTAGTCTACGTCCCTGGCATTTCCTGATGGTCTCCCATCCATTGTGACCCAAGTTTCACATTTGAACCTAGATAGGGTCAACCAGATGCTGCCATTTTCTGCAGCTCTTCAGATTGAAGCACATGCTTAAATAACAATGGCAAATAACCAACATATTTGTTGTCAACCATTATTAATCCTACATCAACCATTTTAATCCTACGTTAAAAATCCAGAAATATGAAATAAGCTCTCCAATGCCCAACTTTATCCCCCTATTTCTAAAAACAGAAATCTTTTGGACTATTTAAAAGCACATCAGTTGCTCACGGGTCCTAGAAGCCCGGTCATTGGATAGTCATTTTGGAATCAGCATGCTTCAGAATCACAACATATTTCCATTGCTCAGAGAGTGAGTAGAAAGCATACAAACCTTTCCACGTCACCAGTTCAGAGTTGTTTTGGTGACAGGCTTACCATGACAAATGGACATTTCTTCAACTTGCCAAAAGGTCAGTGGTGTCAGTGAAGAGTTGATGCAATCTGTCCCGTGGGCAGAGTTTCAAGGCAGAAGAAGGGGAAAACAACCAAGCAAGGTCTTTATGTCCCATAATGTTCTCATAGTTCTCTTCCATTGGATCAGTTCAGAGAGTTTGCCCACACATGCGGTTGTCGGTCTTCAGAAAGCAAAGGACCACAACAATGGAAGTTTTTTCAATAAGCAATCTCCACCAGTGTGTCATTTAATGTCAACCTATCCATTTCTGCACAGTTTTTTTTTTTAAAATCATCTTCTTCTATGAGTGGTTCCTAGTTTTTCCAGTATTGTGCATATGCAATTCTTGCTACCATCAAGACAGGTAATATTCAATAGATATTCCCTTTACCGTATTTTTCCGGTACTGTGCCTAACAGAAATTCTTCTGGCTTATAGTCTTACTGTCAGGGTTCCAAATAGCATCCAAAATTAAATCAGAGTCCAAGGCAAAGTATTGCTCTAAGTTCCAATTTATTAAGAGAATCATGTTGGCACATCTGGGAAAACCTGAATCTGAGTTTCCTGGGTTTCCCCCACCCAGTTGAGAGTTCATGATCTTGCCCCCACACCTACAAGTCCATCACATGGCCCAATTTTCCACTGCCATGCTGGCAGTTCCACCCATCCAGTTCTGGACAGGTGCAGAGGTGCAGAGACAAAGGATGACCTTGGAAAGGAATTTTACTTTGACAACAACACATTCTACTCCTTGCTATTCCCCCTCCCAATTCCCCACTAATAAAACAGCATAGTACAGGGGTGGCGAACACGCGGCTCGCCCTCCCGTCCCCGCCTGGTACAACAGAGACGGGAAGACGAAGCTCTGGGCCTGGTCATCTGCTTCCCCGCCCACCCCGCCCCGGGTAGCAAGGGGTGATAGCGCGGTTGTACCCTGTCCAGCTTCGCGTTTTGTTTATTCTATTGCATTTTTTGAGAGAAATAAACAAAAAAAAATTGAGCGGAGGGAAGGGATTTTTCAGTTCTAGGGGAGGAGGCAAAAGGAACAAAAATAAGCCCCACTCCTAAGAGCAAAATATGCTGAGGAAAGCCTTGGGGGGGGGGGGGGTGTAGGTCACTAAAGAAAAAGGAAGCAAAGTGTGGAGAATTCCCGAAACTTACAAAACGAAGTGATACAGAAAATATAAGAATATATATCCAGGTAACAAAAAACACCTGACTGAGCATGTTATATTATGTGTTTAATATATTATTGTTAAAATTATATGCTTTTGTGTGAGTGTTTGTCTGTTTTGGCAGGTCACTGCGTGGTGTGGCTCTCTGACTCTCACAGTTTAAAATTTTGGCTCTTTTTGTCGAACTTGTTCGCCACCCCTGGCATAGTAGAATAGAATATTAGTGTGGCAGGCCAAAGATCCCAAAAGGAACTGGCTGCAGGCCTGACACTTGTGTGTTGCTTTAACGTTTTTTCTAACCATGTACCAGAGGTGGGTTCCTACTGGTTCGGCCCGGTTCAGCCGAGTAGGTAGTAACTCGGCCGCTCACGCATCCAAACCAGTTCTATTGTCGGCAGCGCCTTCTTGATTTTTGGTTCTCCGCATGTGCAGAACAATCTCCATTGCAGAAATGTAACACCCCCCCCCCTTTTCTAACGTTCTGCGCATGCACAGACCTTTTTAGGTGTAAATCAGTGGTGGGTTTCAACATTTTTTAGAACCTCTTCTGTAGATGTGGCCTGCTTTGTGGGAGTGGCTTGCTGGCCGTGTGACCGAGTGGGAGTGGCATGCCGGTCATGTGACTGGGTGAGTGTGGCCAACTTGTAAAATGTGGTGAAACTCACTTAACAACACTCTTGCTTAGTAACCAAAATGTTGGCTCAGAAACTCTGGCATTTGAAGCACGCAAGTCTTAAAGCTGTCAAGTTACAAGACCCTTGCACCCCTAACCCTTTAGAAAAAAAAAACCCCAGAGGTGTTCAAACTTGACAGCTTTAAGACTTGTGGACTTCAACTCCCAGAATTCCTCCTCCAGTCATGTTGGCTCAGGAACTCTGGCATTTGAAGCACGCAAGTCTTAAAGCTGTCAAGTTACAAGACCCTTGCACCCCTAACCCTTTAGAAAAAAAAAACCCCAGAGGTGTTCAAACTTGACAGCTTTAAGACTTGTGGACTTCAACTCCCAGAATTCCTCCTCCAGTCATGTTGGCTCAGGAACTCTGGCATTTAAGTGTGCAAGTATTAAAGCTGTCCAGTTACAAGACCCTCGCACCCCTAACCCTTTAGAAACCCCCCCAGGGGTGTTCAAACTTGACAGCTTTAAGACTTGTGAACTTCAACTCCCAGAATTCCTCCTCTCACTCTTCATCTCGATGATGTGTGGATGGGTGGGGGGATGGAACCGGTTCTAAATGGCACTGTAGATTTGTGGAACCTCTTCTATAGAAGAGGTTAGAACTGGCAGGAACCCACCCCTGGTGTAAATGCACAAGCGCATGGAGCAAAAAAGTTTGTGCGCCAAACTGGCAGTAATGCCAGTAACAACCGATCCCTGCCACGTACGTATTTTCGTCCAATATTTTTCTGCTTTTGCACATGTCCACCACATATGATAATATGTGCCCTGTATCTGATTATATTTCCAATATTTGGCGGACATGTTTTTAAACATATTTGCTAGTCTTGCCGGTGGTAAATACCACCTACAAAACATTTATACACATTTTCCTTATCTGCAGTTGCTGTTGTCAATTTATAATTTCTATCCCAAAGTTTTTGCCGTTTGTCTAATTCTATAGTATCTCCAAAGTTCTTTGCCCATGCTATCATTGTTTCTTTCACCCCGCTCATCTTCCATTTTTTAGGCTTAATAAAAAGCTACATATTTTCTTTATTAACTTTTTATCTGTCACTAATAATATTTGGTCAAATGCTGTTTGTTCCTTATAAAAGCCATATGTCTTACTATCTTTCGCATATCTTGATTATATTTGCATATGTAGCCACCGAGCTAAGTCCACACCTTGTTTTTGCCCACAAATCAGTCGTGGTATTCTGCCTTTGTGAACCGGTAGTGGCAGCGGCCCGAGGCTCCGCCCACCCATGCAGACGTCATCACTTCTGCGCATGCCCAGATGCGTGCGCTCCCACTACCGAACCGGTAGTGAGGATAAGAGGATACCATTACTGCCACACATGAGGTGGCTTGTCTTCAGAAAGCAAAGGACCACAACAATGGAAGATTTTTCAATAAGCAACCCCCAGCAGTGTCTCAATACAAAGCTGCAAATAGACAAACTTAAAAAAAAAAACAACCCAGAAAACCAACAATGAGCAATGTGGGGTGGGTTGTTGTTGTGTGTGTGCGTTGCAAGTAGTTTCATCTTCCCTCCAGCTTTGCTTGCTCTAAATCCAAAACCTATTTCTTGTTCTTTATATATTTCTCTTGGGAAACATTCCAGGGCTTTACTTAAAAAGCAGATGTTGCTTTTACCGTAGGAACAACTGATCAAAGAAGCTGAAGACGGTACTGTGGTTATCAGAATTACCTGCAGATTCATACTGTGAAATTTCCCTCTGGCTGCAAGGCAAAGGGGAGAGGGAAAAATAAACCCCCCTTCCCTCTGAACATGATCTGGTTAATAGTTGCATATCTGAGTAATGCATGATGTGAAACTGCTTTTATACCCAGCCAGGCTTATCTTTATGTATCTCCAATGGGAGAACTGAAGGTTTAATTTGAATGGAATGGAATTTTAATTGGCCTTTTGATAGCTGTGTAATTTGATGTACCCTTGTAGTTATTTTAAAAATGGTTAGTGTTTGGCACAAGCTATTTTCGGATCTGGACCAAGCCATTTTGTCATATGTATCTAGCATGTGGCGAAAATCTTCTCTCGGAGTTCTTGCTGATGTCATAGGACAGGGGTATCAAACTTGATTTCGTTGAGGGCCGCATCAGGGTTGTGTTTGACTTCAGGGGGCTGGGTGAGGCGTGGCTAGGGTGGGCGTGGCCAGCTCGACATCACTTGTGTCAGGGGTGTCTGTGGTGGCCGGAGTGCTGTGCCAATGAAAACAGGCTCCCAATCTCCATTTTCGCCTGGGATGGCCTCCTGCAACCCTCTGCCAATGAAAATGGAGCTCGGGAGGGCCGTATGGAAATTGGGAACCTGTTTTTGCTGGTAGAGTCACAAAGGGGCGCTGTTTCCTTCGCTGTTTCCAGAGCGGCCCCGCGGACCAGAACTAAACACCCCACAGGCCTGATCCAGCCCACGGGCCTTGAGTTTGACACCCCTGTCATAGGAGAATACTAAAATGAAATATTCAGGTCTGAATCATCCACTTATTTAGATTGTCAAGAGAAAAAGTGGGCTGCCCTGTTTTGTATATGTTTATATATTCTTACTATTAATTCATAAGTTTTTTAAGTTATTACCGTAATTATAATCTTTTGAACTGCAAATTGTTCAGGGTCATTGACTGAGAAGTGTAGCTATAGAAATTGAACAGACAAACAAAAAAAAACCAAGAACTTTATTTCCTAAGTATCCTGGGCAAAAATTACAACACAAAAAATATCCAGAAATTAATATTTGGAAAGCCTCTGTGAAGTAGTGGCTTCCTCCCTTATCTTTGCCACCAGTGGCACTTCCCTCCAGCCTAAAACCCTGCATCAGGAGGCTGAAGCAGACCCCTAGCTGGAATTTCTGCCCCCCTCCAACCTGCACCAAAAGACCCCGAGGGAGGAGATTCTCTGCAGCAACACAAAGGTTCGTTGCATAGATCTGGCCCAGGGGCCATAATTTGAGGAGCTCTGATTTAGTGCAATATAAAAATGCAAATAATTTTTCTGCGGACCACCACAATTTTCTCGCAGACCATCGGTGGTCTATGGACCACCAGTTGGTGACCACTAATCCAGGTCATGGTTGTCCCAAAGGTGTTTTTTCAAGAGGCAATTGGACTTTCTGTATTTTTCTTCGAAGACGTTTCGCTTCTCATCCAGGAAGCTTCTTCTTCAAGAAGCGAAATGTCCTCAAAGAAAAAACAGGAAGTCTAGTTACCTATTGAAAGAGCACCTTTGGCATGATCCATATCTCTTTGGTACCATCTACTGGTCTTCTAAATTTTTGCAATCCAATTTGCTGTTAGCACACACAAGTGTAATCAGAATAAAAGCAGAAAATGGTTACCCCAGCTGTGGCTGAGGTGAGCTTCCAGCTGCTGCTGTCACCAGCTGACTGGGACAGGTTCCAGAAATTAGATCATATTTAAAAGGTGTAGAAGAATCATCCGGGGTGTGAAACTGGCGGCCCTTGGCCGGATTCATCACGCAATGGCCATGCCCACCCCAGCTCCACAAAGGGGAAAACCGTCACGTGATGCCAACGTGATGCCACGAGTTTGACACCCGTGGTATAGATATATCTTCTATCCAAAAACAACATTTTGGCTGCTTTCTATGTATGATGTCCAAGTCCATTTATAGGATATAATTTAACTGTATTTTCATATCTTTGACCCTTAGCAATAGCAATAGCACTTTGACTTATACACTGTATCATAGTGCTTTTATAGCCCTCTTTAAGCGGTTTACAGAGTCAACGTTCCACCAGGTTCGCCTGGTGCGCCAATTGCGCCCCCTACTGGACCGGGACGACTTACGCACAGTCACTCATGCGCTGGTGACGTCTCGCCTGGACTACTGTAACGCTCTCTACATGGGGCTTCCCTTGAAATGCACCCGGAGGCTACAGTTGGTCCAGAATGCGGCCGCGCGGGTAATTATGGGGAGTTCCAGGTACTCCCATGTGACACCTTTCCTGCGCGAGCTGCACTGGCTTCCTGTGGTCTATCGGGTGCGTTTCAAGGTTTTGATAACGATCTTTAAAGCGCTCCATGGCTCAGGACCTAGTTACTTACGGGATCATATCTTGCCCCATACATCCCTGCGACCAATTCGCTCGCACAGAGAGGGACTCCTCCAGGTGCCGCCCACCAGACAGTGTCGAGGGGCGGCGCCTAGGAGTAGAGCCTTCTCTGTGGCGGGCCCAGCCCTGTGGAACAACCTCCCTCTGGATATTAGGACTACCTCTGACCTCCGCTCCTTCCATGTAAAGCTCAAGACCCACCTATTTCATGTAGCTGGCCTGGCTCAACTATAGTCTGAACATATCGCTCCTGACGGGTTTTTTATTTTTGTAATTTTATTTTATTTTATTTATTTAGGGGATTTTAATATTGTGATTTTAATTGTTTCCATCCATTTGTCCACCTCCTCTTTGTATACGTCTTTGTATACGTCTATATTATATGTATGTTTGTCCATACTTGTATTTTTATGTTTTTATTGTACGCCGCCCCAAGTCCTTCGGGAGAGGGTGCGGCTAAGAAATAAATATTATTATTATTATTATTAACATATTGCCCCCAACAATCTGGGTCCTCAAATCATTTTCACCCTTACTTATTTTCACCCTGCCCCACATACAATCTTTGGAACAATAAATCAAAAAGTCAGTCTGCTCTCAATGTAATTGCAAAGGAAGAAGAATACAACAAGAATGGACCAGATGTTGCTTACAGTGACCACATGGGTCTTATGATTTCTGCTGAATATGATTTCGGTAGGTTAAAAAAGGAATATGCCCCTTTCTCTTGGGACAAGGGACAAGCAATGGGGAGGAGGAGGCTGCAAAGATTTCTGACTGTAGAAGGGAGTCATGGGTGCAAGATGAAAAATATGCGGTTGACTGTTTTCCATGTTTGGGATTTGATTGATTATATGCTATCAAATGAGTGTCAATATATTCTGACCGAGGCTTCCCAAGAACAGGAATCAAACTCCTAGTCCCGACAAAAATGCCTTTTATTAATTTACTGTGAATTATGCTCATTCACATCCACCAAAGTCTTTCAAGGGAGGATTTACAGTCATAGTCCTTATCTGGCTTGGAGAGCTGCCAGGCCTATATCTGCAAAACTTGGCAAGGAGTCTCAGAATCATGAGCGAATTAAGGGAATTAATTGTCTCCTGCAAACTCCATTCCCCTGTCGCTCCTCTTTTATTTCCTGTGGGAGGGGCCATTCATTGTTTGGCCTTACTCCCAAGCCGACCCCTGTTCTTTAGTTGTTCCCTTTGTCTGACAGCTCTGTGCATGCACACACTGGGAACAGGCTCCAGCTGTTCGTCTGCCTAACTGATGTCTGACTCTGAAGGCAGCTAATAACTGGCATAGGGCTCTGGCCCCATCTCTGCCTCTGACACAGAGCCCTCATCAGAGCCTTTCCCAGACTCCAGGACTAGCCCATGTTCCACCCAAACCTCCTCACTGTCCGAATCTGCTGCCAGCTCTGCTGGCGGTCCACAACACAATACTTAGAAACACATAGAAAGACCTTACCCAGGATGATCTGGTTCTCAACCAACCTGGTTCTCAAAGCCTGCCAATCATTCTTCTGTTGTCACTGAAATTGAGTGTATCCACCTTAATGCTGAAATTGCTGCATCTATTTCCCCCCCCCTTCCATCTTTCCTAGTACAATCGATTTCTCCAAGGGGCTAGGAAGTCTTTACATAATGTGTCAAAAATATAATATTTGAGCCTGCTCATTTATGCTTTGAGTGAGAACCTCGGGGTTGATTTGACTCATGAGCTTAGAAGTCGGGGTTTTGTGGTCCGGTTTAATTTCATCAGAGCAATGCATATTTTTCAAGAGCAAGCGCCAGATCTGAAGGGCTTTCTAAACGGCAAAAAAAACTCCTTCTTAAAAATGCCATCGTTTTTTGGGGGGTGGGGAGGCTGCTGGCAGTTGTTAAGGAAGTAAGTCACAAGGGAGGCTGTTGCTTAGAAACCTGGAGGGGATAAAAGCACCATTCCCAAGGTGAAATCAGAGGCACCAGACCGTGCAACAAAGAGGCCAAAGAAAGTATAGTAGATGAACAGGGTGGCCCAATGGTGCTTTTTCAAGAGGCAACTGGATTTAAAGACGTTTCGTTTCTCATCCAAGAAGCTTCTTCAGCTCTGGCTGGATGGTGGTGAAAGGACCCCTGAAGGACTCCTGAAGGATTAGAGCACACACAGAGTGTAACCTAATTCAGTTTTTGTTAAATTGCTGTTGAGAGAAGCTCCATTGTAACCTAACGTGCCAACTTCATAGATAAAACTTCTAGGCGAATTGCCAAGCTTAGCAAAGTAACTACTTGTGAAAAGTAAAAAAAAAAAAAGTGAAATAACCTTGCTTGCAACTTGAAAGGTGTGTTCTGCATTCCCTAACAAAGCTCTGTCTTATATGCCAGAAAATGTATTTCTTTCCTCTTCTAAAGTCTATACATGAAATAATGTTTCTAACACTATGACGATCTGTACAAGCTGCGCAAAGACTATAAGAAGTTTGACAAAAAAAAGTTTTTTTTCTTGACTGGACGGTGAGGCTTGCGCCTGTTTTTTTCTCTCTCTCCATGCCTGCTCTGTTAAGGTGGGAGACAAAAATGCCATCAAGTCTTTTTGCTTTCTACAGAAAATAAAAACTGATTATCAGGAGCCTCATGTTCAGAATTTGATTGGAATTATCAGATTCTGAGCTGAATTCAAAACCTTACAGTGGGTATCAGTGGATTTAATTTCTTTTATGGTCATTTTCCTCTTCGGTTTTTAGGACTCTAACCTCCACCTTTTCCACTTGATAAACATATCCAACTTCATCATATTTTACTGTTAGATGCTCTAGGTTTTCCAACTTCTTCTCCGTTCTCTCAAATGTATTTGATAATTTCTGAATTTCTAAGAATATCTTTTGCAGGCTTAAAATTTCTTTCTGCTGTTGAAGTTGTGCCATTATCTCCAACTGACAAACACTGCTGCTCTGGCTTGGAAGGTTTTTACAAGATTAAGCATAAATTCACAATAAGGTCTTATTTTCACTTTTCTCTGGTTAAGGAACATCTGTATGCTTTTCTTCTTATCACTCTCTATAAACAAACGGTGAGACCTTGAAGTGCCAAACCAGAATAATCAGTGAGGAAAGTAAGAGTGTTTTGTTTACGCGGAAATTTTGAGTAGTTCAGAGAACTGGCAAATGCCACCTCTGGCTGGCCTCAGAGTGAGGTCAGAATAAATCAGCTAAATGTTGAAAATATCACCAATTGCCAGGAACATATTATGTGCTGGATATGTAGGGATGCAAAAAGCTATTGGGTTAAAATACATGGTTAGAGAAAATGATACATCAACCAGTAGAGTTTAAGCCAGAGGTATTTTTATTGGGTATTCTACCAGAGAAATATAGTAAAGAAGATTCATATTTGATTGTACAAATAATAACAGCAGCTAGAAATGTATTTGCACAAAATTGGAAAGCAGACAAAATCCCATCGGAAGGGGGGGTGTAATAAAGAAGATATTAGACTGTGCAGAAATGAACAGGTTGACATTGAGAATAAAGGACAAAGAGGAATTAATGTACTACAGGACATGGGAGTGTTTTTATGATTATTATTTATTTATTCGATTTATCAGTCACCCCCTCTCCGCAAAGGGACTCGGGGCGACGTGGCTTGAAAAAAGATATAAATAGAAAGAAAAAGGAACAAAGCATGAAATAAATATCTCAGATGACACATGATTAAATCGGGGGGGGGGGGGATAAGAAAATATCAAAATGTAAATATACAGGCGGAAAAATGGTATGAATTGACAAATGTAAAATAGAAATTATAAGAATGTATATCTAAGGATGAATCTGAAAGGAAAAATAAAAAACTTTTTACAAAAAAAAAGAGTGAGGTCGGAATGGAGATTTTACAGTACCTTTCCCCTGGAATGGGGTGGGAATGGAGATTCTGCAATATTCTTTCCCTGCCACGCCAACCAAACCACGTCACACCCATCAAGCCACACCCACAGAAACGGTAGTAAAAAAAATTTGAATTTCACCACCGTGCCAAAGTAACAAGAATGACTAAATGCCATTGTGTGGCTCTCTAGACCGAGTTCAACCTAATTTCTCATTTCCCCAGCCTCCCAGCTCTTTAGCGGCTGAAATCATCTCATTTCCTGACATGCCAGATGCCAATATTGTGACAACTGAACATTCCCAAGATTTTCACAGAAGCTGCTCTCTAATCACAGTTTTGAAAAGGAGAACGGATTAGGTGACATAAATCTCAACAACTGCATTAGTTCACTCTCCGGAGCCAATTTGTCTCCCCGAGTTTCTTCATTCTCTTGGTAATAACCTTTTGATGAATAGGAGGGCAGCTGTACATTTTCCAAGTAACAGAAGAAGGTGCAGATGTTGTGAATTTGTAATAGTGCGTTGTCTCAAGCCAAACAGGCACACAAACAAGGAATTCAGTTCCAAGACTTTACTTTGGTTTGTTTTTTTGCAGTTTACAAGCCAAGGAAGGCAAGCAGACATCGACACAGAGCAACAAAATCACAATTGCCTGCAAAGAGTGCCAAATAAACAGCTTGCCTGCAAAGAGTGCCAAATAGCCAGAGCCCAAGGAGAGATGCAGAGGCATACTCAGGTCTTCTGGCTGGGGAATTCTGGAAGTTGAAGTCCCACATATCTTAAAGTTGCCAAGTTTGAAATTCACTGCTTTAAAGCAACACTTGCAGTATTTTTCGGAGTATAAGACGCACCTTTTTCCCCTCAAAAGAGCGGCTGAAAATCTGGGTGCGTCTTATACACTGAATACAGCATTTTTTGCCTCCCGAAACCCTGCCCCTTTACCAAAATGGCCGTGTAGATCCTTTAGGAGGCTTCCAGAGTGCTCCTGGGGGTTAGGGAGGGCAGAAATGAGCGAAAAACGGGCTGTTTTTTGCTCAATTTTGTCCTCCCCAGTCCCCAGGAGCACTCTATAAGCCTCCTAAAGGCTATTCATGCCCTTTAAAAAAACGGGCCCGTTTTTGCGAAAAACTGGCTGTTTTGAGGAGGTCTGTAGAGTGCAAAACCTTTTTTTTTTAATTTGCCTCTTCAGAACCTTGGTGCGTCTTATACTCCAAAAAATATGGTAACTCGTTCCAGCCAGGGCCTTCTCTTCCTATTGTGTCTAACAAAACACAATGTGTTTCTGTATGGGTTGCACCCAAAATAAACAGTAAAATAGCCCCTGGGGCCTGATTGGGAGAAAGAGACTCGCTGGGTACTGTTTAATTTTGTAAAGTCCAAAATAGTGTATGTCCCATAATTTTTCATCAATTTCCAGCTGATCCATTGGGTCTGTGTTAGAGACCCAAGTGCCAAACGATGGGATGAGCTCCCATTACTTGCCGCAGATCCTTCTCGCCCAGCAGTTCGAAAGCCTGCAAATGCAGGTAGATAAATAGGTACCACTTTGGAGGGAAGTGTTCTGTGGGCCTTGCCATATAGTCATGCTGGCCATACAATCACAGAAGTGTCTTTGGACAACATTGGCTCCCTCCGCTAAGAAACGGAGATGAGCAGCCTCACCTAAAGTTGGACACAACTGGACAGGGGAAGCCTTTACCAATAGCATCATACGAGCTTGGTTCCCTGGGATTTGGCTTGTATTAGAGAAATGTACTAATCTTTCTAGCTCAAAAAAGAGTTTGAAGGAAGCATCAAGCCATAACTTGGCATCCAATTGTGATGTAGAGAATAATCCTGACTCCTGGGATGCCATTCTTTAATCTTGGTGCAGTTGCACCGAACCTCATAGCTTCTAAAACTACAATGCCTGACAAACAATTTCTTAGGCTACAACAATTTCTTAATGATATATATTTTTTTAAGTTTATTTGTTTTATGATGTCCCTGAGTTCATTAATGGCCATGAGAACAGTGCAGTGAGTCATATAGTAATCTGATTCCGTGGGTCTTCTCTAAAAACTAGTTCTCCACATGGGCCTACAGTTTATTGAGTGACTCTGGATGAATCACTTTCAGCTTTATCTACCATACAAGCTAGTTGTTCTGGGCATAAAATTAGAGTGAGTCTCATAGGCATGCTGTCTTGATCTCTCAAGACATGGGAAATGCAATAAATAAATCAATGCTCATTTGAGAATAAATAATAAAAGGCCATCTGTCTTCTAGAAAGAAAATAATGAGAAACCACTTCTGAAAATGTTGCCAAGAAAACTGAATAGGCTTGTCCAGGCAGTTGCCAGGAGCAAGGGGAGGGAGGGAGGGGAAGAGAGGGGGGAAGGGAGAGGGAGAGAGATGATTGATAGATAGATGATAGACAGGCATAGACAGATAGAGATGGATGGATGTCTTGGAAGAAATATCCTTCTGGGTTCAGTTCCAAGTGGGGAAAAAGATACTGAATTAATGGAAGTTGCTTGGAAAGAAGGTTTATGGATGAACAGGATCAAGTGGCTTGAGATGCTGGGGGGGAAAGGAAGAGATACTGAGAGTTTCTGGGTTTTATGCCCTTTCTGGGCTTTTGAATTTGAATTTTTCCCCACTTGTATTCTGATTGGTTGTCAGACTCCCATGGGGCCATGCAGGGACAACTCTGAGGCTGTCCTGTGTCCCAAGCTTGGTTGACTCTTGCTGGGTGATGATGTAATGAAAGGGCTTTGGGCAATTCCTACGATGGCTCTGCCTGAAGGAGGTAGATCTCTATTATGTAGAATAGACTGGCCCAGGTATTAATGGTCCATTGACAAAAGTAGGGGGGGGGGTGAGTTTCTGCCTGCCTTTTAGGGGAAATATTCTGCCCTTTTAATAGTTCCTAAAATATTTCATTTTTCTAGGAGAGGGTGCTAGCATCCTACAGATGGATGGATAAGAGATAGATGTCAGCTCAAGGCAGAGAAATACCCAATACTCCTGCCTTCTATGTTACCCACAATAACAGTCCTCCTGAAAGGCACAAAGCCACACAGCCAGCTTCCGTGCACAAAGAAGGCCTAAAACCCAGTGCCTCCTGATTTCTTTACCACATCGTCACCACTACACCAAACTGGGTCACCCAATTGCCTTGGCTTTCATGACCCACTAAACATAAACTACGCAGAGTTTGCCAAGGAGCCTAAACCGTAATTGACTGGCAATAATTCTGTGTGAGGTAGCCTTGATTTTCTCAGTTAATGCTGCAAAGGTGGGAAGCTGGAGAGGTAATTACTCAATCAGCGTTTTTCCAAATAGTCAAGTAGATAATCACTATCTCCGGGCTGTATGAAGAATGGAATGGGAAGAGGCTTAGCTGAAGGTAAAGAGAAGGAGAAAGTGAGTTATAAAAAGAAGAGAAGCGCGAATAGGATATTTCTTGGGCCAAATGCCAGGTCCCCTATCGACAAGGAATAAAATGAAGCTAATTCAGGGGTGTCCAAACTTGGGAACTTTAAGACTTGTGGACTTCAACTCCCAGAATTCCCCAGCCAGCAGAGCTGGCTGGGGAATTCTGGGAGTTGAAGTTCACAAGTCTTAAAGTTCCCAAGTTTGGACACCCCTGAGCTAATTAATCGTTTTTACCAGCTGAACGAACAGCTGCCAAATGGAAAATCCATAAAGCGTTGGTTTTGCTTTATGAACGACCAATCTTTGATCAAGAATATTACCGTGCAAAATAATGGCATTTATTTTTACCCCACTTTTGAAATAAAACAAGCCATTTGTTCTTGGCAAGCTATCTTTGCTCTGTTCCTGAATCGTTTTGTAAGCTCATTTGAGAGACATCCCTAGGTATCCATTGATGTGCCAGAACAACCCAATCACTGCAGGAAGCAGCTGGTCTCACAATCCTGGAGCTTCAAATAATAAAAAAAAATATGTAAATGTGTGTGTGAATGCAACCTATTTAACTCCCGTGGAGAAAAAAAACAATAATTAAGTTGGCACTTGTGGGTAAGATAGTCATTTATAGAGTAACAACCAGTTTGGTTTTATTTTTTACCAAACATGATTTCATTTTTAATTTTAAAAATGTTGGGACATTTTAACTCGCTCATAATTTTTGAGGTCAGGATGCTTTCTTCTCATAAAAACTATGAACTGCCACAATTTCTTGCAGAACAGTTATGACAACATGTCTTCTGAATGGCATTTTTTCCAGCTCTGTGTGTGTGTGTATGTGTCTGTGTGTGTCTCTGTGTGTCTGTGTGTCTTTAACAGTTTTTTTATAGGGACAGGGGCCATAGAGGCTTTATTTATTGTGCTGGTTTATTTATTTATTCAGGGTATGGCATATCATACATGTACTTATAATATATATTAGCATTCCACCTAGATTAAACACAATAAAATATAAATGTTAAAAAGATCTATATTCAGATATCGATGTCTACGCTGTTGTGGCCCGCCAGCGGCCAGCAGAACTGGCAGCAGAGTCAGACAGTGAGGAGGTTGGGGAGGAAAATGGGCCAGTCCCAGAAGGTTGGGGAAGGCTCAGACGTGGGCTCTGCGTCGGAGGCAGAGATGGGGCCAAGGCCGTCTGGCAGTTCTCAGCTGCCTTTGGAGCTAGACAGCAGTGAAGCAGAGGAACAGCTGGAGCCTATTCCCAGTGTGTGCATGCGCAGAGCTGCCAGAAGAAAAGAACAGCTAAGAAATCAGGGTCGACTTGGGAGTAAAGCCACCGGTGGATGGTGAAATGGCCCCTCCAATAGGAAATAAAAGAGGAGCTAAAGGGGAGTGGGCTTTTGCAGGATTTTGTTCTTTTGTTCATTCATTCATTTGTTCATTCATTCATTCATTCATTTCCGGAGTGTGAAGATCTGTCCATGAATCCCAAATTCTTTCCTTGCAAAGCACTGCGTTTGGAAAATATTTACATGGCAGCTTTCCAAGCTAGATGCGATCTGTGGTCATATATTCACCTTTGAGAGATTGTTTACCAGGCCTTTGCTGAATGTGAATGAGAGGAATTCACATTCGTTTAATAAAAGGACTTTTGTCGGGACCAGGAATCTGCTTCATGCTTTTTGGGGAAGCCTAGGTCAGAACACATGCCTGGGTGTCAAACACAAGGCCTGGAGGCCAGATCCGGCCAACAGGGTGTTTAGATCTGGCCTGTGGGGCCCCCCTAGAAACAGCAAAGGACTGGCCCACAGTGCCTTTGCCAGGAAAACGGAGCTCCCAAGCTCCATTTTCACTGGCAGAGGGTTGCAGGAAGCAGTTGTAGCTGAAGACAGATCTTGGGAGCCTATTTTCGCTGGCAGGGCCACCACAGCCCCCCCGACACAAGTGACGTTGAGCTGGCCACGCCCACCTCAGTCCCCCGAGGTCAAATGCAACCTTGATGTGGCCCTCAATGAAATTGAGTTTGACATCCCTGGTCTGCGCCATCTAACCATTGAACTGCAGCATCAGATCCTAGACCGGTATTTGCCCTCACCTTAGAGCTGATCATGTTGTGATCTTAGCTTGACGTGGGACCCTACAGTCAATCTGAGGGAAGGATACTGTACCCCATTCATACAGAGAGTCCCAGTAGACGCAGTGTGAGGTGCAAATCCTATTCAGGATTGTCCATTGCTGGTGTGGTCGTTCAAAACTTGGCACTTTTTCCTTAGAGTCATTTATTTGTCTTCCTGCATTGGTGGTGCAGCTCCAGGGGACATTTTGTTCCTCTTACCATGTACAAGAATATTTACAGGAATTGAAAACAGAACGATCTGTCCCAAACATCTGAGTAGAAAGTGTCTTCTGCAGGGGCTTGGACAGGGACGAGGGCATTGATTTACTCTCCAAAGAACCAGAACAAGCAGGATAAGAACTAATGGGTGGAAGCGTGTTAAAGAGAGATGCAACCTAGAAGTAAGGAGAAATAGCAATAGCAATTGCACTTAGAGACTTATATTCATCCCCATAGTGCTTTACAACACTCTCTGAGCAGTTTACAATGTCAGTATATTCCCAACAATCTGGATCCTGATTTTACTGACCTCAAAAATATAGAAGGCTGAGTCAACCTTGAGCCGGTCAGGATCAAACTCCTGGCTGTGGGCAGAGTTTGCCTGCAATGTTGTATTTTAACTGTTGTACCATCATGGCTCTGAAAATCTTCTGACAGTAAGAACAATTAATCAATGGAATAGTTTGGCTCCCTGAATTGTGGATGCTTCCACACTGGAGGTTTTCATTAATAGACTGGACAATCCCTTGACCGAAATTGTTGAGCTGGCGTTTGGGCTAGAAGATCTTCAGGGTCTTCTTCCAGCCCTATGATTCAATTGTCTATGTTCCCTCTTGTGTCTTGAAAGTTTCTTTCACCAGTTTTTCCCCCAGAGCTGTTTTCTAGCAACCACCCACTCCAGAGGTGGTATTCAGCCAGTTCTGACCAGTTCTGGAGAACCGGTAGTGGAAAGTTTGAGTAGTTCGGAGAATTGGCAAATACCACCTCTGGCGGGCTCCGTCCCCATCTATTCTCTGCCTCCCATGTCCCAGCTGATCAGCGTCCCAGCTGATCGGCTGGCTCTTCTTCTGTTGCCCTTTTGCCCTGCACAAGAGAATGGAGCTGGAAAGCAGGTTAGTGGGGTGGGAAGGGAAAGGAGATTTTACGGTATCCTTCCCCCAGGAGTGGGGAGGGAATGGGGATTTTGCAGCATCCTTCCCCCGCCATACCCACCAAGCCACGCCCACCATGCCCATAGAACCGGTAGTAAAAAATGTTGAAACCCACGACTCTATTACTTAACTAGCAAATTCTCTTTCTTCCTCCTCCTCAGCTTTCACTAGGAAAGAGATAAGAAGGGTTTTGGCTGAGTTACTTTGGTGTGTGCTTAAATTTTTTCTTCATCATGGTGTGGGCTTTTTTGAGGTGAGTGTCATCCCTCTGCATAGATCTTGAGTGATACATCTCCCTCTGAGTCTTTTGCTCCACTTTCTCAGAGTGAGGCTTCCTTAAAGGTCTTCAGGCTGCCTCTTTCTGATCCTGTTTACTTTGAGGTGAAGCACATTTGGGCCTTTGCTTCTTTTCTCCTCTCCCAAGGAAGCCTCCAGCAGATGCCTTCATCAAGGGGGGGGGGGCTTCAAAATTTTTAGCAAGGGGTTTGTTAAGTCCTCGAGGCTACGACGCCATTGACTATCATTGCCGGCCCCTGATTGGTTGAGACGCGAGCAGCCAGCTGGCGGGGGAAGATGCAGCCATTCTATTGGTTCAGCGTCTGACAGCTCTGGTATAAAAAGGGCTGTCAGCTGTCAAATGTTGCTGTTTGAGGTTCGAGGTTTGTCTTGCATTTTGCCGGGTGAAACTGTTAATAAAGGTTGTGCTAGCTTCAACCTGCCTTGCCTCAGTTCCTGCCTGCCTCGTTCTCCCTACAGAACAGGGTTCTCTGCCCAGTTGTTGGGTGGGGGTGGCCATAGTGGCCGTGGCCTAGTTGGCCTCCTGCACCACATTGGGGGGGATTTTTGCCCTCCCCAGCTCCAAAGTCTTTCTTCAAACCCCCAGGAGGGCAACAACGTCCTCCCCAGGCTCCGGAGACCCTCTTCGGGCCCATTTCTGGCCTTCCCAAACTTCCGGAAGGCCTACTTTCCGCCCTCCCTGAGCCTCTGCATGTGCCCTGCACTTATCTGCACCCAAAACCGGCCACGTGGGGACTCCTGGGAGGGGCAGGGCAGGGTGGGCAGGGCCAGCCAGGAGTGGGATTGGGGGTTCTTCGAACTGCACAGAATCTTAGTTGGAGGTTCTCCCGAATCCCCGTGAACCCCCAGCAGCCCACCTCTGCCTTCACCCCTTTTCTCCCTCTGGAGTCAGAAAAAAAGTTATTGCCCGCTCCAATGGCCCAGCATGTCACAATGGTGAATCTCTCCACACACCAAATTCCTGCAGAGTCTCTTCAAAGTCTTAGCCCGGGGTGAAGGATAGAAATGTGCTTCTCCCTAGTCCCAAAGGTGCTTTTTCAGGAGGCAACTGCACTTTCTTGGTTTTTGTTTTGAAGACATTTCGTTTCTCGTCCAAGAAGCTTCTTCAGCTCTGACAGGATGGTAAGGAATGGAAGGATTGCTATTCCTTGCAGACAGCTGGTTGTTTGGATTCTTTTAGAGGGTCGTTGAAGCACTTGGAGATTTATCTGTGTCCTGAGGGTCACTTGAGTAGTGCTCCTGGTTCCTGTGGTCTCCAATTTCTACTCCCACACCATTCAAAGGGTGTTCATCCCAAATTATATAGCTAACAGTCTGTAGAGATTGTCAGTCATCCAGCTTGTCCATTCCCTGCTATCCTGTCAGAGCTGAAGAAGCTTCTTGGATGAGAAGCAAAATGTCTTCAAAAGAAAAAACAAGAAAGTTCAGTTGCCTCCTGAAAAAGCACCTTTGGGACAGCCATGACTTGGATGACTGACAATCTCTACAGACTTCTGTCTCTCCATATTTCTTCCTCTTATTTCTTTTTAGTTCAAACGAGCAGCATCTCCCACAGAAAGTAAGGAGGTGGGTTTTCCCCATGGTTTTAGAGCAGACTTAGCAACTTTAAGACTTGTGGGCTTCAATTCTCAACATGGTTGGCTGTAGAATTCTGGGAGTTGAAGTCCACAAGTCTTAAAGTCGCCAAGTGAGATTGCTACCTCCATCCTCCCTCTCCAATCAACAGACATCTGCCCACCTGCATCTTCTTCTCTTCTTCTCCTGAATCATGCCCACCCAGCCACAGCCAGTCTGGCCACAAAACCTATAAGTCATAATAATTATTCATTATTTGCTTTGTTGTACAATGGCTTTTTCCCCCAGTGTCTTTCTAAAACAAAGCTTTACACCAGACCTCATCACACCATTAATCCATTCCGGTATTATTTTGATGTTTCTGCTATTGAGATAAGTAATTTACATGCAAGAAGTAAGAACTTAGTAAGTTTTTCTGTTTTTTTTTCTCCTTAGACCATCGCTTTTTTGTTCAGAGTAGCAGTAGCAAACCTAATTTTGGAGAGAATCCAATCTTTTGTTCAGTTATGTGCGACCTTTTATTAAACACCTTCTTACGAAAATCTAAAACTTTATCACATGCCCACCAGAGGTGGAAAAATATTCCATTTAATTTACAGCCTCGCAGCAACCTACTGTGAGGCTGCATTTAGAAGTTATTTGTAAGATTAATGGCATGGATGTATTTCCTGAATAGATGCTAATAAGAATCCCTCATGTTGCCAGAGAAATTGTCAAGGATGATCATCGAATTGTTTCTCTATGTAAAAGTCTCCGGTTTCCTTAAGAAAGATAGACTTCATCATCGTTTATTTCAAATAAAAACTGATATATTTTTTAAATGATTTTTTTAAAAAAAAAGATGTTTACAGATACCCATCTTCTTTACCACAATCTTGCCTCACAAGGAAATGTTACAAATGATACAGTCATTAAACCATCATGCCCCTACATCAGTGTTATGTAACTCTAGCATCTTTAAACTGTGTGGACTTCTACTCCAGGATTTTTTTACTTACGTCAGGGGTGTCCAAACTTGGGAACTTTAAGACTTGTGGACTTCAACTCCCAGAATTCCCCAGCCAGCATGGCTGGCTGGGGAATTCTGGGAGTTGAAGTCCACAAGTCTTAAAGTTCCCAAGTTTGGACACCCCTGACTTACGTATTTAGTTAGTTTGTTTGTCAAACATCTACAAGATAACAGGTATAAGAATAAACATGGACCGTGAACGAAGGAAATGAGTACAAATAAATGGGGGCAGTAGGACAGGGACGGTAGGCACACTGGTGCGCTTATGCACCCCCTCTTTACGGGCCTCTTAGGAATGGGGTGACGTCCATGGTAGACACTTTAAGGTTGAAGCTGTGAGGGTTAGAGGATGTAACAATGGAGTCCACACAGCTCCAAGTTGCTGAGGTTGAGAAAAAAGGCCACCTTATTGGGATTTAGCCTCACTCTACCCAATGCTTATGGGAGGACCGTCCACAAGGCTAGAAGAGTAGGGGCCTGCCAGATCTCAGGGGGAATGGCATTTCACAGGGCAGGGGGTTCTTCAGAGAAAGTATGTGCCCAAACTCCCATCGGATGACAACACTTAAAGATCGTGATGCACCCAGCTATCCAGTCTGGTGTCACAGGTTGATATACTCAAAGAGAGGTAGTCTCACAAATAATCTGGCCTCCTTGTGTCAGAAAGAAACTGGATATTTGTGAGCTCATTTAAAAAGCACTGTCATATGGGAAGTACCAGTTTTATCTTCAGAAGGTAGGTAGTTGGCAAGTAGATAGGAATAGATAGGTAGGTAGGTAAGTAGATCGATAGACAAACAGACAGACAGGGATGGATGGATGGATATAGATGGATAGATAGTTATAGATGGATAGATGAATGGATGGATAGATAGATAGATATCAAGGGATAGATGCAGAGAAGAGCAACAAAGATTATTAGGCAGCTGGAGGCTAAAACATACAAAGAATGGTTGCTGGAATTGGGTATGTCTAGTTTAATGAAAAGCTAGGGGTGACATGATAGCAGAACTCTGATATCGCAGAGATTGCTACAAAGAAGAGGGAGTCAACCTATTCTCCAAAGCACCTGAGGGCAGGACAGGAAGCAATGGGTAGAAACTAATCAAGGAGAGAAGCAATTTAGAACTGAGGAGAAATTTCTTGACAGAACAATTAATCAGTGGAACAACTTGCCTCCAGAAGTTGTGAATGCTCCAACACTGGAAGTTTTTAAAGAAGATGTTGGATAACCATTTGTCTGTAGTGGTATAGTGGTTTCCTGCCTGAGCAGGGGGTTGGACTAGAAGACCTCCAAGGTCCCTTACAACTCTGTTTATTCTATTCTATTCTATTCCATTCTAGATATAGTTAGATAGGTAAGATAAACAGAGAGATGATGTGTAGATGGATAGATAGATATTTATGATAAATGATAGAGATAGACAGACAGATACATTTCAAAGAGAAAGATGTCTGTTTGCAAATTCCATCACTTTGGTTGTAATATTGAAATGACCTCAGCCCATGCTTGGCATGGCTCTTTTGGCTGTAACTGTGGTTCAACTAGCTCTCTTGTTCAATGCTTTCAGTTGCACGGTTCTGTATTGAAACTGAACTACGTTATCAGTGGAGTTAAGGGAGAAATGCCTGGAATCTGTCTTGGAGACTTTTTTTCCTCCGTTATTGGCTCTTTACTCATTATGGAAGTAATTCATTGGATGAAGGCCTATCGGGAAGAGAAAGCAGAAGCTGCAAATTCTTGCCCCAAAGCTGAGTATCTTCCATTGGAACTCGGAGTTTTGTGGCCACTACTACTTGAAGAGGAATAATATTTCCTTGAAAACATTTTGCTTCTCATCCCAGAGGCTTCTTCAGTTCTGAAGCTTGTTAGATGAGAAGCGAAATGCTATGGATCCTGGAATCCCCTTTTGCGACCTTTTGACAAGCAAGTGAAGTCAACGGGGAAAAGGTGTTCACTTTACAACTGTGTTACTAAATAAGTGCAGTGATTCACTTAACAACTGTCTCGAGAAATGTCATAAAGTGGGATAAAACTCATGGACTGTCTTGTTTAACAACAGAAATTATGGGCCAAATTGTGGTTGTAGGTTGAGGGCTACCTGTACTAAGGACAGAGAACAGTCCTTAGAGTTTTCTCCTCTCCTTTCTTCTTTGCTTTGGTCCCTTCCCTTCCCTCCCTCTCCTCCCCGCCCTTCCCTTTCCACTTCCATCCCCCCTTCTCCTTCCTTTAGTCTCTTCCATTTTGGCAAACCTGGAACCAGCTGTTTTTTATATATCAATTCCTTCCACCTCCGGAAATAAGAATTTCCACAAGTCAACATCATCAGAAATTAATTCTAGTTATACTGTCTTCACTTTATATGGCTGTTTACCTTTTGCAGCCTGCTGTCCTTCTACACCCTTAGTAAGTTAGCCACGCCAATGTATTTTGACCTACAAGCTGGTATCAAATATTCCTATTAATGTCATTCTTGAATTTCAGCCATCATGCTATATTTATATTTGGATATTACAGCTGATGCTTTAAACTATTGTAGAGAGATATTTTAAATACAAACAAATACAATGATCTAGCCAATTTCTGAACGTGAGAAAAACTCAACTCCTAATAAGTGCATGGCAATGTGCAAATAAATGTTTTAATAAATAATAAATTAACAATAAATTAATAGTAAATATAAATAAATAAATCAACCAACCAGCCCATGGAAATATCAGATCCAGCGCAAATAGAAACTAGCAAAATGGAAAGAAAAGAAAAAATACTGCGCTCTGCATCATCTTAGATGCCATATAATTCATTCTAATTGGAAAAATAAATGAGAAAATTAAAACTAATCCAAATTTTATTAAGACACATCCTGACAATCAAGGCTTTTGGGGGGGTATATATTTTATTTGCAGTTTTCCTTTTACAACAACATATTTTGTGGACAATGTAATGACTGGGTCAAGACATTTTTACACAGTGCCAACAACAATAATAATGTAATTACATATACATAGTTTTTGTCTTCCAACTTCTAACCTTAATAAACTCTTTTAAATTATGAAATATTATCTGAGGTGGTATTCAGCAGATTCTGACCAGTTCTGGAGAAGCAATAGTGGAAATTTTGAGTAGTTCGGAGAACCGATGAATACCACCTCTGACTGGCCCTGCCCCCATCTATCAGGAGGAAATGGGGATTTTGCAGTAACCTGCCATGCCCACAAGCCATGCCACCCCCACCAAGCCATGCCCACAGAACTGGTAGTAAAAAAATTTGAATCCTACCACTGATCAATATATATAATACTATTTTCCCAATTAATGTTCATGAAATAAATAGAAGTGGTTCTGATTAGGATAGGAGTGTGGAAAACCGGGGCTCAATCTTCCCGGTTAGGCCAGAGGCCTTCTCCGGGGGCCGATTTCATGAGATGGAGAGTGAAGACACCACACAGGATTCCTCGGGATGAAGCCACGCCCAGAGTTGCCTCTGGGGACCTCTTTTATTGGTAAACAAGGAAGGGCAGAGTAAAGGGTACATACATAGGTTTAACACTACCATATTTGGTCACACTTCCTGTAATACGTTTACTACCATATTTGGTCATGCTTCCTGTAACAGGTTTAACACTACCATATTTGGTCATGCTTCCTGTAATAGGTTTACTACCATATTTGGTCATGCTTCCTGTACAAACATTCTATTGGTTCCTGGTGTCATGTTTACATTGGCTGCTCATCCTGGCATTGTGGTGATGAGATCCTTTTGTCTCCTTTGTTTTTCCTCCTAACGTGGTTCAGCCTCCTTCCAGAGGCCTACACGTAGTGGAAAATTTCCAGAGATAGTTCTTCTGAGCACATGTTTTTTGTTTAGCCCTTAATGGTGGATCAGCTACTACTGCAACATCGGAGACCCACAGAAACTTCAGAAAAGAGAAGCACTTAGCTGACTTTGGATGATCTTGGAGAATTGGCTGATCAGAGTCAGAGCCAATTAGTAAAACTAAAGTTGTCCCCGTCCAAGCGTGTCCGAATATAGGGCATGGTGTTCATCTCGGTTTCTTAGCCAAGGGAGCCAGGGTTGTCCAAAGACATTTTCCTGTTCACATAGCCAGCATGGCTATATGACACAGGCACATGGAACGCTGTTACCTTCCCATCAAAGTGGTTCCTATTTATCTACTTGTGTGCATTTGCATACTTTTGAACTGCTAGGTGGCCAGTTAGTATATGGATGTAATAAGTTGAATGCAATAGGAGTAGAGTACTTTTGTATACATGCGAACTAGACTGTGATGTTTCTCTGTGTCATGTATGCGTGTGTATGTGGGTATATGCATAATGGTTATCCTTTGAGAGCTGAACACAACAAAATTTCATTTTAATGTATGCTGATTAAAAAGGTAAAAGTTCCCCTCGCACATATGTGCTAGTCATTTCCGACTCTAGGGGGTGGTGCTCATCTCTGTTTCAAAGCCAAAGAGTCAACGCTGTCCGAAGACGTCTCCAGGGTCATATGGCCGGCATGACTAAACGCCGAAAGTGTATGGAACACTGTTACCTTCCCACCAAAGATGGTTCCTATTTTTCTACTTGCATTTTTTACTTGCTTTCAGACTGCTAGGTTGGCAGAAGCTGGGACAAGTAATGGGAGTTTACTCCATTATGTGGCGCTAGAGATTCGAACCGCTGAACTGCCGACCTTTCTGATCGACAACGTCTTAGCCACTGAGCCACCGCGTCCCTTTGTATGCTGATTAGTGTCCAGTCTAATCTAATCTAATTTAAAGTGTCAATAAAATTCTGTTCTATTCTATTCTATTCTATTCTATTCTATTCTATTCTATTCTATTCTATTCTATTCTATTCTATTCTAAACATACGGTATGTATAGTAGAACAATAAAGAGAATGGGTGCTGAAAGGATGTGGATAGAAAAATGTGGATAAACATCACAAAAGAAGTATATATTTACACTAAGTTTGAGAACTGTAGAGGACATGTATGAGAGAAGAGTGAATGGGTTGAGAGGAAGAGCAAGAGCAAGAATATTGTGGATTGAGTTGAGATCCTCAAAAATCAACATCTGAAAAGTTTAATGAATGGGCATGATGAAAGTTTACAAAGGTAGATATGCATGAAAAAGTATAATGAAGGGTATGATAGACCAAGCTATACAATATTTCCTAGGTTTTTGTCTTCTCCCACGTTGTATTCCTTTGATTTGTAGTACAGGTAGTCCTCGACTTACGACCACTTTGGAGCCCAAAATTTCTGTCGCTAAGCAAGACAGTTGCTAAGTGAGCTTAGCCCCATTTTACAACCATTTTTTTGCCACAGTTCTTAAGTGAATCGCTGCAGTTGTTAAGTTATTAAAACAGCTGCCAAGTGAGCCTGGCTTCCCCACTGCATATCAGAAGGTCGCAAAAGGTGATCACATGACCCTGGGACACTGCAATCCATCATAAATACCATCCCATTTCCAAGCATCCAAATTCTGATCACGTGACCATCGGGATGCTGTCATAAGCGTGAAAAATAGTCATAAGGCACTTCTTTTCAGTGCTGTTGTAACTTTGAACAGTCACTAAATGAATGGTTGTCACTCAAGGACTACTTGTATTTCTTATTTCATTTCTGCCCTTGACACTTTGCCTGTCCCCATCATGATAGCATCTATGTGTCAGCATTCCAAATATCATCCAGAATTAAATCAAGGCATAGCTTTCATCAAAGTTCCAATTTAATAAGAGAGGCATGTTGGTACAATCTGTGGAAAACCCGAATCTGAAAGCTTCCTGGGTTTTCCACCCAGTTGAAAGTTCATGATCTTGCCCCAACACCCACAAGTCCATCACATGGTCCAATCTTCCTCTGCCATGCTGGCATTTCCACCCATCTAGTTCTGGTCAGGTGCAGAGGTGCGGAGACAAAAGATGACCTTGGGCTTCTAGAAAGGAATGTTTTATTTTGACAACAACACATTCTACAATTCTACTCCTTACTATTCTCCCTCCCAATTACCCCACTAATGAAACAGCATAGTAAAATAATAGAGAGTGTGTGGCAGGCCAAAGATCCTAAAAGGAACATGACTGCAGGCCTGATACTATGTCTGTCCATATTGTTTTTGAATTTACTTTTAGACCTCATTTTGGGGGGTTTTTGCCTTCCTTCTCCATTGCCCTCCCTTGCCCTCACTGTATTAAATCAGATTATACTGCAAAGCTGATTGTTGCACTATAATATTACAGAGGAAATAAAATGGGACAAAGGGCAGGAAAATGAACTTGGCCTCATGTTCCAAGGACATTTAAAAAAACTTTCACAATATTTACAACCATATTAAGCCCAAAATATTTCTGTTGTTAAGTGAGACATTTGTTTGGTGAGTTTTGCCCCATTTTACAAACTTTCTTGCCACCATTGTTAAGTGAATCGCTGCATTTGTGTAATTAGTAACCCCGTTGTAAGGTGAATCTGGCTTCCCTGTTGACTTTGCTCCTCAGAAAGTTACAAAAGGGTAATCACATTGTGGAAAGTTATCACCCAGCCCTCTCCCAGAAAAATGAAATATCCTAGGAAATATTGAAAAGGCAGAATATTACATTTTTCCTGGATGTGAAAAGGAAGAAACATGTTTAAAGAGAAAATAGCTCCTTGTAGCTTCCTGCCTCCACCTACTTTGTCAATGGGCCATTAAGGTGGCCAAGCCAGTCCCTTTACATAATAAAGAGTTCTCCTTTCAGCTCCAGGGGGATGGGATTAAGGCATGATAATATTGGCCCTTTACCCAACTCACCACATGGCATCTGAGAACTCAACCAAACTTGGATTCAAAATGCAGCCTAGAGAGTTGCCCCTGAATGGCCCTATGGGAGTCTGACAACCAATCAGAATACAAGCTCAAGATCAAAGGCCAGAGAGGGCATAAACCAGGGACTAGGCATCTCAGTCCTTCCTTCTCCTTTTTTCTCCACCAACAGTGAAGCATGTGATCACCTTTTCTGTTCAGGACTCAAGCCATGTGGTCCTGTCCACCATTAAAACCATCTTTCCAAGCAGCCTCCATGTCTCCAGTGTCTTTTTTCCCACTTGGAGCTGAACCCAGAAGGACATTTCTTCCAACAACATGACCCCGGGACACTACCGTCATCATAAATATGAATCAGTTGTTAAGCATCTGAATTTTGATGACGTGATCACGGGGATGCTGCAAAGGTCGTAACTCTGAAAAACTAAATGAACTGTTGTAAGTCGAGGACTACTCGTAATGCTTTAGCATTCTTTTGTTGGAAGAAATATCCAGTTCCAGTTCCACACCAGGAGAAAGGCACTGGAAACAAAATGGAGGCTGGAGGCTGATTGGCAAGAGGGTCCATTTATTGATGAAGCAGAACCACCAGCCACATGTGGTTCTGGGCAGCTGACCAAATGGAGTTGAGAGTGGGGGGTATTTATACTTTCTCTTGGGCTTTGCACTTGAGCTTCCTGTTCCTGTGCAAGAACACGTATCCTATTGGCTGTTGTCAGATACCCATGGGACCATGTCAGTGTTATGCAGAGGTCATAGCTGGCTCTATAGGCAAAGTACAAATCCTAGGTGCTTGTCTGAGCTAAGTTTGGTTGAAGTTTGGTCTGCTTTGAGATGATGCAATGAAGGAGCTTACGTTCTGAAAGGGTGTTGAGCAATTCCTACTATGGCTTAATGCTTTGTCCTGGTTTGAGGGGCTAATCCTATCACTCTGCCTTTGTTCAGACTTTCCTGCAGGGAGTAAAGGATTACCAAATCTGCATTTCTAAAAGCTGCCCCAGCTCAGTATCTGCTTGGGGCCAGGGAGCTGGGGTTCTGACTCCCTTAACATTTTTTATTTCTCTTTTAGAGGAAATATTTTATCCTGCCTTTTAAAAAATATTCCTCAAAAATTTTCATTCCTCTGGGGTGGGGATTTGGCTTTCCACACTTTCAACAAGCCGTACAGATGGTGCTTTCTGATGAGAAGAAGTTTTTACCGTGAGTAATTCAAGTTCCCGATAGATAGCTCTCCAAAATTAACTCAGGATGAGCACTGTGAGTTTCAACAAGTTTCAAGGATGATGAAGGTCACGTCACAAACATTCGCAGCCCAGAAAGGGTAGGTTTCAAACATGATTAAGAGGAAACGGGATAGGCTGTTTTTCCCTTGGACTCTGACTATACTGAAGTATAAAAGTCTTTTGATTCCCTTTTGTAATCACACAGAAATAGCTAGCCAGAAGAGGAATTGCAGATGAGTTCCTAGTGTTTTATTTATAAAGCTGTAGCAGCATAGAAATGTGGATGGAATTGAAAAATAGGGCATAAATCAGAAGGAAGTTCTACTTAGTTCTTTTTCAAATAAACTTTGTATATTCCTTTAAAAACCACAATGCATTTTTGAGGTTCAAATATATCTGTAGTCCTTGACATAGAACAATTCATTTAGTGACTGTTTGAAATTAAAAACGCACTGAAAAAAGTGGCGTTTTTCACACCTAAGACTGTTGCAGCATCACATGAACAAAATTCAGACGCTTGACAACTGACTCGCATTTATGACGATTGCAGTGACCCGGGATCATGTGATCACCGTTATGCGACCTTCTGACAAGCAAAGTCAATGGAGAAGCCAGATTTCACTTAACAACCATGCTCCGCACTGAACAACTGCGGTGATTCACTTAACAAATATGGCAAGAAAGGTTGTAAAATGGGCCAAAATTCACTTAACAAATGTCTCACTTAGCAACAGGAATTTTGGGCTCAATTGTGGTCGTACGTCGAGGACTACCTATACAAGAAACAAATGAAAACCTCACTCAGTGACAGATGTAGTCAAATGTCATCTTAAAAGCAAACCGATTCAATTGAAATTCCGGGCCAAGAAATTGGCATAGAGATAACAGGGGATAGGGTGTGTCTTATACACTGAATACAGCATTTTTTGTCTCCCAAAACCCCGCCCCCATCACCAAAATGGCTGTGCAGAGCCTCTAGGAAGCTTTCAGAATGCTCCTGGGGGCTGGGAAGGGCAGAAATGAGTGAAAAATAGGCCGATTTTTGCTCAGTTTTGCTCCCCCAGCCCCCAGGAGCACTTTACAAGCCTCCTAAAGGCTATGCATGCCCTTTTTGTGACAAAAAACGGGCCCATTTTTGAGAAAAACAGGCCGTTTTGGGGAGGTTTGTAGAGTGCAAAAATTTGCCTCTTCAAAATCTTGGTGCGTCTTATACTTGGAAAAATACGGTAATGATTCCAGGACATTATACGGCATGGCAATGCAAAGAAAGGTTTCGATACGGTCTCAAACTCTCTTCTGAAATTTGTTTAATATACTGAAATGCTCAATACTCAGGGGGATAAAGATTTGGGAGATAAGTAAACCAAAGGCGGGTTGCTAATTTTTTACTACCAGTTCGGGCGCACTCGCATGCGCAGAAGTGTCCAGGCGGGTGGGCGGAGACTCCTGTCACTGCTACTACCAGTTTGGTTGATTCGGGCCAAACCAGCAGCAACCCACCTCTGATGTAAACCAGGGGTCTCCGAATCTTGGCAACTTTAAGCCTGGTGGACTTCAACTCCCAGAATTCTCCAGCCAGGGAATTTTGAAAAAAAGAGAATATCTATGCTCCAATATAGAGGTAGTCCTTGACTTAAAACAGTTCGTTTAGTGACTAATGTTACAACCACACTGAAAAAAGTGACTTATGACCGTTTTTCATGCTTATGACTGTTATAGCATCCCCATGGTCACGTGATCAAAATTCAAATGCTTATGAAAGTTGCGGTGTCCTGTGACCATATGATCTCCTTTTGTGACCTTCTCACCAGTCAATACGGAAGCCAAATTCATTTAACAATAGCACTAGCTCTTAGCTTTATATACCGCTTCACAGTGCTTTGCTGCCCTCTCTAAGCGGTTTACAGAGTCAGCCTATTGCCCCCAACAATCTGAGACCTCATTTTCCCCACCTTGGAAGGATGGAAGCAATGGTAGGTTCCAGTACGGTTGGAATGGGCCCAGTGGCATCCATATGGATGTGCGCACTGCGCGCGCACACACGCAGTGCGTGCATACATCTTAGTGCCTCTGCGAGCCTCTGCGACGCTCAAGCTGCTCAGTGGAGCATCGTGCAGGCACTGTACGTGCCGTGCGCGGAAGCCCTGAGGACTTAAAAGACCGGTAATGAGCTCGGGCAGGCAGGTGGGCCCTCCTGGGTTGCCACCAGTTCACACCAGTTCAGGTGAACCGGTAGTGTACACTGGGACTGGGTCGCCAAATTGGTATGGATGGCGGGTTGGCCATGTCCTCAAACCGGTTCCCCAGTCGCCCATGCTATTGCGGGCATGTTTTTTACTCCGTTTTTAATGTTCTGTGCAGGCGCAGAAGAATTTGCAAGCAACTGCGCATGCACGCACGGGCATAGTGAACCGGCAGTAATGCCGTCAGCAATCCACCTCTGAAATAGATGCTTTATGTAGTGGTTCAGAGAGCTTGAAATAATGTATAACCTACATAAAGGAAGATAAAGGAAATTGCTAGATTAGGAAAGATGGACCCAGAGCGAAGGCCTGTAATATATACGTGCCCCTGTACAAAATCATATCAAGCATGCTTGGTGCTCAGTGGGGCATTGAGACTGAACAGGAGTCAGCTGCCCATTTTCGTTTCTCACTCTGCCCACCACCTGCAGAGTAGGCAGACCTATCAGATGATGTTAGCCAGATTCCAAAGTATTTACTAAAAGGTTAAGCAAAATTTAAATAGACGTTGCATTACGCAGCCAGAAAGGAAGCTGACTTTTGCAGAAAGTTAATGTTGAACCTTGACTCTAGAGATCTAATTAACCTGTGTTGTTGCAAAAAACCAAGAATCATGTGGCGTCTTAAAGACTTAACATTTTTATTATGCCCTACCATTTCGTGGATTATAAAATGAAGAGAATGTGTTCTCAAAATATGTTGTCTTGAGAGAAGATCATTATATATACATTATATAAAAATGCACAAAGGTGTTTTTTCAAGAGTCATCCGTAACCTGGATGATTGAGAATCTTCATAGATTTTCATATAAAAACTTTTGCATTAAGGAAAATTGAATTGGTGATTATGTGTTTGTATGTGTGTGTGAGGGAGGGAGGGAGAGAGGAAAGGAGGGAGGGAAAGAGAGGGGGGGACAGAGAAGATAAAGGAAGATAAAATCTATTAGATTATATATTTAGCAAATTGCATTAAATTAAATAAATGAGGGCATCATCATTCAATGAAATATAATTGAATAAATAACCTGAGGCTACACCTTCTGTTTTTGGCATGTATTTCTAAATTAGAGAAAGATTTTCAGAAGTAAATAGGAAATGAAGAATACTCTTTATTTTAATCAAGGTCTAATCAGTTTGTACTGATCGATTTCAAATTTAGCCTATGTGAAACAAAATAAAATATAGAAAATGTAACAAGATATGCCTGGCATAGAACTCTCCTTTCCCTGAAAATTTGCCGGAAAGGTTTAAGGCTTTCTTGATGGGAAGAATGATAGCAACCAGGGTTAAGCTGGGTATCAATAAATCTATGGCACACAAAAAGAATATAAGGACTATTTTGATTAACTAGGCTAAACATTTTATTCCTGGAAGCTAAAAACTGGATGTGCTGGGAACATTTTCAGAACATTTTCAACTCCCAGAATTCCACAGTCAGGCATGCTCAGTTCCGATTTAAAGCAACAGCATTTGTTTTTCTTCTTTGCAAAAGAAGTTTCCTTCTTTCTTTTTCTTCTCCCTTCCCCTCTTCCTGATTCTCCCACTGTATTGGCAATACAATACAATACAATACAATACAATACAATACAATACAATACAACACAACACAACACAACACAACACAATACAATACAATAGTAGAGTTGGAAGGGACCTTGGAGGTCTTCTAGTCCAACCCCCTGCCTAGGCAGGAAACCCTATACCAGTGGTGGGCAACCTTTTTTTTCAACTGAGCCAAATCTCGCCAAAACCACGATTGAAATTTATTTTGAGAGCCACATTTTTAAAACCGAAAATACATAGGATGGTACACTGTTTTTAGTTTCAATAAACTCTGGCATTTGAAGCACGCAAGTCTTAAAGCTGTCAAGTTACAAGATCCTTGCATCCCTAACCCTTTAGAGAAAAAAACCCAGGGTCTTCAAACCTGACAGCTTGAAAACTTGTGGACTTCAACTCCCAGAATTCCTCCTCCAGTCATGTTGGCTCAGGAACTCTGGCATTGAAGCATGCAAGTCTTAAAGCTGTCAAGTTGCAAGACCCTTGCACCCCTAACCTTTTAGAAAAAAGAAAAAACCCAGGGTCTTCAAACCTGACAGCTTGAACACTTGTGGACTTCAACTCCCAGAATTCCTCCTTCAGTCATGTTGCGGCGACGTCATCTGCGTGGATCCATCTTCGGCTTTTTTCACAGGGGGCAGGGCTGCTGCTGAAGATGTCGACGAGCCCCTGCCGCCACCAGAATAACAGCTGCCTCATCCTCCTCCTCCAACAGCACCACTACATTTGGAGTGAAGCCGCCAAAGCTCCCGCTGGCGCCCCCCTCCACTCGGAGCACCGCGTTACCCCTGCTGCCTTCTCCGCCGCCGCCATGCTTTTGAGAAGCCATGAGGCTTTTTTCCCCTGCTCCTGCCCCCCCCCCCGCCGCCTTCCTACTGGCTTCCACGGCCTCATGGCTCCTCAAAAGCACAGTAGAGGAGGAGGGGGCAGGGTAACGCAGGGCCCAACTCAGGTGCTCCGAACGGAGGGGGAGGCGCCGCTGCCATAGGCGGGGGCGCCGGCGGGAGTTTTGACGGCTTCACCTCTGCCGCAGCGTCGGGTGCTGTTAGAGGAGGAGGAGGCGGCAGCAGATATTCCGGTAGCGGCAGGGGCTTTACTTTAGCTACAGCGCCGGGCGCAAGCAGCTAGGATTGGCCACCCACAAAGGACCTCCTCCCCGGGCTTGCTTTCCTGGCGTCAGTTACCCCGCGTGCACCAAAACAAGTCCGGGGAGGTCCTTTGCGGGCGGCCAGTTCTAGCAGCCGTGCACCTTAGAGGGAACAGTGGGAGGAAGGGGAGCGGGCGCCCGGCACACAGAAGAGCCGCATTAAAATGTGTAAAGAGCCGCATGTGGCTTGCGAGCCGCGGCTTGCCGACCACTGCCCTATACCGTTTCAGACAAATAGCTATCCAACATCTTCTTAAAGACTTCCAGTGTTGGGGCATTCACAACTTCTGGAGGCAAGTTGTTCCACTGGTTAATTATTTTAACTGTCAGGAAATTCCTCCTTAGTTCTAAGTTGCTTCTCTCCTTGATTAGATTCCACCCATTGCTTCTTGTTCTACCCTCAGGTGCCTTGGAGAATAGTTTGACTCCCTCTTCTTTGTGGCAACCCCTGAGATATTGGAACAATGGCTAGTCCTTCTTTCTCTTAAGCTAAACATACCCAGTTCCTGCAACCGTTCTTCATATGTTTTAGTCTCCAGTCCCCTAATCATCTTTGTTGCTCTTCTCTGCACTCTTTCTAGAATCTCTACATCTTTTTTACATCGTGGCGACCAGAACTGAATGCAGTATTCCAAGTGTGGCCTTACCAAGGCATTATAAAGTGGTATTAACACTTCACGTGATCTTGATTCTATCCCTCTGTTGATGCAGCCTAGGACTGTGTTGGCTTTTTTGGCAGCTGCTGTACACTGCTGGCTCATATTTAAATGGTTGTCCACTAGGACTCCAAGATCCCTTTCACAGTTACTACTACTGAGCATGGTACCACCTATACTGTACCTGTGCATTCCATTTTTGTTGCCTAAATGTAGAACCTTACTCTTTTCACCATTGAATTTCATCTTATTAAATAGTGCCCAATGTTCAAGTTTGTCAAGATCCTTCTGTATCTTAAGCCTATCTTCTGGAGTGTTGGCTATTCCTGCCAGCTTGGTGTCATCTGCAAATTTAATGAATTCCCCATTTATTCTCCCTCCCTCCCTCCCTCCCCCCTCTCTCAAACACACACACACCCCTTCACTGATTACAAGTTGGATTGGAAATCTTTTCCAATGGCTTGAAAGCAGCTCCTCTGTCATCTCCCCCCATTCTCCAGCTGCCTTCCCCAAACACCTCCCCCATTGCAAATGCAGCCTGTTGTCTGTGTAGGAAATGCCTGGAACACAATAAAGCCCACCTACTCACCTCCTGCTGGCAGGCTGGGGTGAGAGGAGAGGCAGAGAAGCCGGAGGGCTTCCAAAAGAAAGGGGCTGTGGGAAAGTGTGTGTGCTAGCTACAGCATGGCTCTTTGCCTGGCTTCCTGCCTCCTCCTGTGGTCTCCTCAGTGCTCGCTTGTGCTCTCCCTCCTCAAGTGTAGTTTGATTGCAGGAGGAGTCACGTTGCCTTTTCAAACTTGTAATCAGTGAAGCTGGGCTGGATTTTTACATAGCTTTATTCAGCTGTGTGTGTGTGTGAGAGAGAAAGAGAAATGAATGGGGGCCTGGGGAGGAAGTCACTACACTTGGGGAGGGAGAGCATGAGCGAGCACTGAGGAGATAACAGGAGGAGGCAGGAAGCCAGGCAAAGAGCCATGCTGTAGCACACACACTTTCCCTGGATCGGCTATGTAAAAATCCAGACCAGCTTCACTGATTACAGGTTTGAAAAGGCAATGTGGCTCCGCCTGCAATCAAACTACACTTGGGGAGGGAGAGCACAAGCGAGCCAGGGTCCTTCCCTCCAGCCTTTGACCAAAGCCCCGCACAACACCAGGAGGATGAAGTTTGAATTCCTCCCCCTCCCTCTAACCCACACGTATCTTTCCCAGCCACTTCAGAGAGGGCTTCAATGCTGCTCTTGCCTCGGGTCCTCTGAAGAAGCCCCTTCTTTCCTTCCTTCCTTCCTTCCTTCCTTCCTTCCTTCCTTCCTTCCTTCCTTCCTTCCTTCCTTCCTTCCTTCCTTCCACAGATGGAATGGGTTCTAACTGGCATGGTAGATTTATGGAACTTCTTCTACCGAACTGGTTAGAACTGGCATGAACCCACCCCTGGCACATACAAGGTCCTATCGATTAAGCAGTGTCATCTTGTGGGAACTAGGAAGTGTACCATTTCAGTGAGAGTTCCTGCCCCGTAGAATAATATACCCCTTGAAATTGATACTGCTCCCACCCTTTTGACTTTCCCCAAACGGAGACCTACTTATCCTCCCATATCCTAAGCTAGAATGGTGGTTGAGTTCCTTTGGTTTACTTTATATATTTTATTATCTGAAGGCTGCCCAGAGTTGCTCTGGAGCAGGTTGGCCTTGAAAATGAAATGATGATTACATAAAATACCATGTTGTTTGTGCTCAACTTCTGTTCAAGAAGACTTCTTTGAGTGGAACTCCAGTGGCCCATTGACCTCATAGACACGTTCATGTAGTTCTCTTAGCTACGATAGCATGGTTAGCCATTCTCTTCTCTTGCAATGGTTCCTCAACTTTCTAATTTTAATCTATATCCCTAATACTTCTTGTGAATTCCTCATTGAGTCCAAATCTACTTAATTTTTCAAGATCAGCCAAGATCTTCTTATCTGTGCCCTGAGTCCTTGCCTCCTTGCTCCCGACTGTTCTCCTTCGTCTTTCTCATCCTCCTGCCCAACAAGAGTATTGTAAAAATCTTCTGCTTGTTCCATCGTGTCTATTCTGAATCTTCTATCTCCCCAAGTTACCAGTACGCCCTCCGGCATCAGCCATCTGAAGTTAATTTCAAATTTGTTCAGGACAGACGTTAAAAATTGATAGGGCCTTCTTAATTCTCTAATTCTCCTCGGTACCTGTTTTAGAACTGTATATTCAAAATATTTCTTACATTCAGCATGGATCACCTTGGACTAAAATAATAAAAGTCTGGGAATGAGTTAGTCAGAGTTAAACATGCTCAGAATCCTATTGATTGTAAAGAAAAGCTTCTTCACAGGATTAAATTTATTCTATTTGGAAAATATTGCTAAAGTGCTTAACTTTTATTTGAACGTGCTAAAACGTTGCAGTGTTTCAATATCACAATACAACATCAACGCTGTTAAATTTTGATAGGTTTTGCACCAAGCCTTAATGCCTTACTTAACATCAATTAATCAGTTAATTAATCAATTAATCAGGGATGTGGTAGCTCAGTGGCTAAGTCGCTGAGCTTGTCGATCAGAAGGTTGGCAATTCAGCGGTTCGAATCCCTAGTGCCTCATAATGGAGTGAGCTCCTGGTACTTGTCCCAGTTTCTGCCAACCTAGCAGTTTGAAATCAAGGAAAAATGCAAGTAGAAAAATAGGAACCACCTTTGGTGGGACGGTAACAGTGTTACATGTGCCTTCAGCGTTTAGTCACGCCGGCCACATGACCACGAAGACGTCTTTGGACAGCGCTGGCTCTTTGGCTTTGAAACAGAATGAGCACAGCCCCCTAGAGTCAGGAATGACTAGCATATATGTGCGAGGGGAACCTTTACCTTTAACATCAATTATAAGAGTTTTCTTATACAGTAAACTGATGGGTCATCCCTGAAGATAGGAAGAGCGTTGTACCTTTATGATTCAGCATTATAATTTTTTTCCTGTTATTGGCTTTCTTGTCAGTTAGCCTAATGTTGAATTTTTAATGTGCCTCCTTCATTCTTTGTTTTTATTCTGTTTTTTTTTCCTAGACAGAGCAACAAGAAATCAATGCTGAAACATCAGCCTCAATCAGCAATGACCAAGAACGATTTATAATAGATCCTACAGTGGACGAGAGGCTTGTTCTTGCACCTTCTCATGGGGCTACTGAAAATTCTGCTTTGCCAAAGGTCCACAGGAAAACTGGATTTCAGACAGATAACATCACCTTGGAAAACTCTGTAGCTCTCGATGGAAGGGGTGGAATTCATGAGGCTGAGGAGCCGAAGGCAAGATGGAATCAAGCTCCTCATCTCCCAATGGTGGATAAGAGGGTAAGCTGTGATTGCCTTGATGCCTCATGTGATATTCCGGTGTCCATGCTTGATGGACAAATGGAAGAGGCACATGCAGGAAAAGCCCCTGAGCTCAACAGAATAAAAATACACCCTGACATTCCTAAGACTCAACATCCATCCAAAGAAAATTCCCAGAGCATCCTGGAATCTGCAGGACTTAAGGACAGAGATGCTGGTTTATCAACAATGTGTGAACTTTCCCAGAGACTTCTTTATGAGAATGACGACTGGGATGATGACTTAAGTTGCACCAGCAGGGAGGTTAAGAGGGTAGCAGCTGAGACTGCTAATGCCAAGAAAGTCAGAGGGTTGAACATTGCCACAGATGTAAGTGGTGGGCAGCAGGTGCCAGAAAATTTAACAGATAATCAGCATGTCTCAGAATTGACAACAGAGATGAAGGGCCTTACTGATTTTAGCTTGCTAAAAACAGATGACACCTATAGCCATACATCCAAGGTCAATTCCATGATTCTACCTGTGGAACCAGATTACATAGATCTATGTTCTGTTTTTCAACATAAAAGAGAAAAGCCATCTGTTGACTTTATAAAGAGTGATCTCCAAAAGAGAAAATATCCAAATAAGCAGTGTGAAGCTCAGCACGGTCATCATGGATCCATCCAGAAGTCTGTTTATCATGAAGACACAGTTTTGACTAAAAAGGCTTTCCAAAGTTGTGAACAAGAACCTACATATAGATTTGTTGAGGTTCCAGACAACCCTTTAGAACCAAGCCAAGAATTTTTATTAAAACAGCTTCCTAATAATCCTGGTCGGTTCTCTTATACCGAACAGAATGTTGATTGGGAAAGTGGCCACATAAAAAAGCAAGCTGACGAGATACCTTTGAAAGAACACCAAAGTCCCGTAAATCGGTCAAGGATAAATGATCGTCCTTTGAAAGAGGATCCATCTAGTAATTTCTGCCGGAAAATTATGGCTCCGGTAATAAGTAGAAAACAAACTTCTGTTACAGCAATCGATAGAAGTGGCAAGCAAGAAAATCGGGGAAAAGAAAGTAAGTTGGAACTGAGTGCAAAAAGAGACAGGAGTTGTGGTATTTATCCAAATAAAAGTAACAATAGAGATTTTAAGACTGTATCTGATGCACGGAATCACACCTACCACATTCCGGAGTCAAATTCACTAATGGCTACGGAGCCTAAAAATGATTGGCAAGCGTTAGAGACAAGCCAAGAAAACCGCATAGAAAGAGATGCATCGAGACCCATATTCACAGCTTCCTACAAAGTTAGATTTTTCACTGAGGTGCTGTTAGAAATTAACAAAAATGTTAAAACCAATGCAAGCCAAAAGTGCACAGACTGTGTTGCAAGTCTGAAGCCAACTCTCCTGGGCTCCCAACATGTCGCAAAGTTGCCACCACACGATTCCCAACAATTAGTATCGGAGAGAAATTCTGCTCCTGCCAAACATTTGGATGAGAGCATGAAAAGCTTAGGCTTGGACCTGGTGTGCTCTCCATTTGAAATGAATACATTGGCTGGTCCAAACACTGTGCAGTCTTCAACTCTTACCAGCAATGAGGATTGTGGCCTAGGCCAAAAGGCTCAGAATGGTGGGATAGGCAATTTAACAGCGCATGGTCAGGATATAAGTAGCCTAAAAAGAGCATCAGAAAGTTGCAGTGCAGATATACTGGCGCTTTCTGAGCATGTTGGGCAAACTGAGTCCACCCAGTCTCAAATGGACAGTAGCATGGAGGCAAAGGCAGTAACATCACAGCAAGATAAGTACAAAGGGACAGAAGAAAACCAAAATGAAGAAAGAATGCAATCCGGGAAAGAAAGGGGCCCGCTTGTGGCATCTGATTTTGAGGAAGCTGAAATAGAGCCTAATATGAGAGCTCTACTTGATTCAGAAGAGGGGCATCCTCTTATGGTGAGTCATGGCGAGTATCAAAAAATGGAAAGACAAAGTCAGAGCAAAATTATGCCAGATGAAATGGACACCAAGGAAACTGAAAAGCTGATTGAAGATGACCTGGAGATAGTTGAAGTGGAGCCTTACATGAGGGCACTCCTTGATTCAGAACCAATGTACTCTTGGCACAAATGCTCAGACTGTATGCCTCCATTCATGGAATTTTGCAATGAGCAAGCTGCTGCTGTTCTGGTAGGAAGATTAAAGAGTGGAGGTACAGTTGCAACCACTGACCCCAATCAAGGCAGAGACTTCACAGATGGTGAGAGACGAAATTCATCCACGGGCGGAATGGGGATTTTAGAGAGGCCCTTGCCTTCTGCTTCTGAGGACAACTGTCCTTCTGAAAAAGCATTGCCACTGGTTCAAACGCAGCCATGCACATTAGGAACAAGTGAAGGAGATATTTCTGCATTAGAAAATGAGAGGACAGTATCACTAGAAGCTTCGGAAATCTCCAAGCCATTGCCACCTCACAAAAGCGCTGATGCCACGAAGAGCGGGCATGAAATAACAAACAACATGATGCCTAAGATGCCCAAGAAAAGATGTCTTGAAACAAAAGGAAGTATCTGTAATGATGCCAGCTGGAAAACAGAGGCCGATTTAACTGCAAGGGAAGAGAAGAGAGAAGAACAGAAAATGCTACGCCAAAAGGACAACAGAGGTATGTGTAGAAAGTGAGGTGGGTTTTTTTTTTTATCAGTAATCTCTTTATCAACAGTAGTTCCCTGTGACAATTCCCCTAGATATCTGGCAGAATTTGTTGCTTCCTAAAGATCTTTGTAAGTAAAGATATGCCAAATACGGATTCTGAGTTTGTCTCCTTGGTATTTCTATACTCTACTCTCTAAGGTATGAACTGTTCCAAATCCCAAATTATTTAATCAGTGAGACACTGAGATGCTTTTTGGGGGGGCACCAAGGGCCCTTTAGCAGTGGATCATAAGCTGCACTCCAAAATTAGCTGTTTTTTTAAACTAATTAACTTGAATTTATTACTTCAGTTAATATGGTTTGTCCTCATTAGTGGAATGCAAAGCATTTTAAATTCAGCACACCTTGTCTGAAATTTGAAAAAAAGTTGTTTCAAGGGCAAAACAGCCTAGTTGTGGAAGTGATTTGAATTTAAAACAGCTTTTTTTTCTAGTTTGGAATGCTTTGTTTCGAGATCAAAATACTCCCCAAATAATTAAAAGAGCTGTTGAGCATGTGGAGGACTAATCTAAACTCATAATGGGCATTTTAAATTAGAAACTTGGAATTCAGAACACATTTATACACTTCTGTTCCTTTGTATTTAATGCCTCCTTCCATTTGTCATGTTAAAATTACAATTCAATGGCTATTTGTGGAGCTCTAGGATCTATCCTTAAAAATCTGTTGCACACCTTTAGTGGATGAGTTGCCATTGCTTGATCAATTATCCCAAATATGCTTTTGTTATCTCACCAAAACAATTCTCTACAGTTCAGTTATGCAGTAACAAGAATCTCCACCTAGAGATTCATGCATGCTCTTTTTTTAAATTTAAAAAATGCAAGTATGGGCTCAGAGTTAAATGAGATCTAAATTGACTTAATGACAGTGTTAAGTTCCTTGGTCTTTAGACGCCACAGCTTCATTGCACTTTGAACTTGGTCTTCTGTTTGTGAACCTTAACAGTCTTAAAGGGACAATTTTAGCGGTCTTATCTATAGCCTAGGTCAGTATTTCCCAACCTTATGAACTTTAACATGTGTGGACTTCAACTCCCAGAATTCCCCAGCCAGCTATGGCAGACAACCTCCCAGAATTCTGGCAATTCAAGTCCAAAGCCCTTAAAGTTCACAATTTGAGAAACACTGGTCTAGGTCAATATTCCTCACAACGTGGTATCCTCTAGCTGTGTTGGGACACAATTCCTGTCATACTTCATGTAGTATGGACCGCAAGAGAGTAGACAAGGTTGTTGAAGGGTGACATGCCAGATTTTATTTCTTCTGAATTAAACTCTAAAACATCGATGTTGTCTCTAGATTCAATATATCGTTAAGGAATAAGTATATATACCCAGTGGTGGGATCCTGCCGGTTTAACAACTGGTTCGGTGATTGTGTATTTCATGCGCACAAGTGCATTTCACCCGCGCCCGCACCTGACACGCGCTGCATGCGTCTGCACAGTTTTACCAAAACTTAACTTCCACGTTACTTCTTGTGGAGTAACACAGATGAGGCGTGGCAATCCACTCTGCTGCGCTAATCAGCTGAGAGGATATAGATAAGTAAAGTACAGAGGCGGGCGGGCCAACCTGATTGTCGAAATGAACTGGTTCACTCTCAGCTGATGGTCGGAGCTACCGGTTTGCCCAAACCAGCCCCAACCAGCTGAATCCCACCCATGTAAATACCCAAAGCAATAATCAATTGAAATGACTCAAGGACTGATCTACTATAGAGAATAGCCCAAGCTTGAAGATGGCAGGTGAGATCCTGCCGAAACGTTGCAAAGACAATCTCAACCTTACTGGGAAAAGACCCGAATACAACAAAACTAGCATATATATATATATGCTGTTTTTGTTGTATTCGGGTCTTTTCCCGTGTAAGATTGAGATTGTCTTTGCAACGTTTCAGCAGGATCTCACCTGCCATCTTCAAGCGTGTGCTTAAAATGGGAACGGAGCTGCCGTCTTTCTGTAAGTCTTGGTGGGAGGGGATGGGGTGCTGGCTTTGTTTCAGTAAGTGGAATGATTGGTTGTGTGGTTGTATCATGATTGGTAGATTGGTGCTGATTGGTGCAGGCTGTGTGTGCATTGTTGTTTTGTATTGTAACGGCTTGGGTGGTGGGTGGTGTTCATTTGTTGTCTAGGGCTGGTTTCCAGATGTTTGGTAGGCGGGAGGTATCATCACGTTTGTTCATGCTGTGGGGGTGTTTCTCTATTTCGATGGCTTCCATGATTATTCTCTTGTGGAGGTGTTCTGTTTTGGAGATTAACCTGGCTCCTTCAAAGTTGATTTCATGTCCTGTAGCTTTAAGGTGCTGGAAAAGGCAAGAAGTTTTTTCTTTTTTTCTTACTGCGTTCTTGTGTTCTGTGATGCGTGCATTTATCCTCCTGTTTGTTTGTCCTATGTATATTGCTGGGCAGATTTTGCATGGTATTTCGTAGACTCCTTGGTTTTCTAGCTGGATTTTGTCTTTGGAGTTTCTTAAGATGTTGGCTATTTTTTGGTCAGTGGTGAAGGCTGTCCTGATATTGTGCTTGTGGAGAATTTTGCTGATTTTATCTGTGGTGCCTTTGATGTAAGGGAGGAGGGCAATGCCATTGTCCTGTTCTGTGTCTTGGTTTTTTGGGGGAGTCTCCTCTTGGATTAGGTTGGTGATTGTTTTTCTTTGGAATCCATTGGAGATTAATACGGCAGCTCCGTTCCCATTTTAAGCACACGCTTGAAGATGGCAGGTGAGATCCTGCCGAAACGTTGCAAAGACAATCTCAACCTTACACGGGAAAAGACCCGAATACAACAAAACCAGCATACCTACACCCGTGAAAATCTACGAAAACACACACACACACACACACACACACACACACACACACACACACACACACACACACACACACACACACACACACATATATATATATATATATATATATATATATATATATATATATATATATGTATTTATGTTACAACTCCTGGTATGCCCAAATATGGGAGGAAGGTCACTACTCCCTCTTTCTGTCCTTCGGCTCATCACAGAAGACCATGCAGGCAGAAAACCATATTTTTATTTTTAATGTTGGCTTTTTATATTTGTGTTGTATTTGTACTGATAAATAAATAAAGGGAGACTAGTATAGATCTATTTTGAGCTAATTAGCTCTCATCAGCTAGCCATACCCTTACTGGGATTTGAACCTGGGCTGTATTATATATTAGGCAGGAGTCTTAGCCACTACGCCACTACTCCTATATATATATGCAAATTAACCCTAAAATGCTACTGTACATATGTTCATCCCCAATAACTCATCATTTTTTAAAAAAACAAATTCAGCACCCAAACTGCTAAGGAAAATCCATGCAGAACTGTTTCCTGATTTCTCTGGAAATGTCAAATTATGTTGCCAGTTTGGAGAAATTCATTCAGATTCCACCATTACCTGGTCAAAAGATTCTAAGCTTCTTGCTCGAGTTCACAGAAGGTAAGACATATTAACATGTTTTGCAAAGCTTTTGGGAAAGGAAGGATGCGGGAGGAGTATATATTTTATTTATAACTAGCCGATAACCCGGCATTGTCCAGGTAGTTATTTATAGGGGGGAAATGTCAGGACCAAACGTAATTTCTAATGTTTGATTTTCCCCCTTACCAGAGGGTGCCCCCTTGTGGAGTATTATGAAGCTGTTACTATGGCAACTTCACTGCGCTGCACAGTAGAAGCCATTTTATGGCAATACAGTAGAAGCCATTTAAGGCACAATAGGCTGTATTTTAACATAACACACACCCTGAAGGGTTTTAGGGGTGTCTTACCTACACAGTATTTGTTTCCAGAGGGTAAGTCATCTGTGTACCAAATTTGGTTGAAATTGCTCAAGGCATTCCAGAGTTATGCTGGAATATAGACACCCACAGCCATTTATATATAGAGAGAGATTCTTATGTATGTTGAGGTTGTGAAGATAGTTGCTTTTCTCTTGTTAAACCACTAGCCGATAGAGCCATCTGTGGTTGCAGATTATAAATTGCTAGGACAAGAAGATATTAGGCACACTATATTTTCAATATTTATTAACCTAAGTATACCTATTTTAGTGTTTACAAATTCTAATGCGAACCATATTGTTGTATCTGTTCATTCATACAATATTTTTAAGTTTCTGACTGGTTCTCCATAGGAAGGTAAGATTTAATCCCAAAGAAGTTAATAATCATGTTATGGTTTATAGAATAGAATAGAACAATAGAGCTGTAAGGGACCTTAGAGGTCTTCTACTCAACCCCCTGTTCAAACAGGTCACCCTAGACCCATGATGGCGAACCTATGGCACGCATTCCCGAAGTGGTACACGGAGCCATGTCGCCTGGCACGTGCGGCATCACCTGCTCCTCTTCCGGGTTTCTGGCACGCATGCGCACGAGATGATAAGCTGGCCTTTGTGCCTGCGGCAGTGCCAGAGAGTGGAAGAGCTGGTCTTCTGTTTTCCGGCATGAGCATGCGTGCCGGCCAGCTGATTGTCGTATACAAATGCGCGCCAGTAACCAGAAGTCTAGCTAGCCAGCACACATACACAAGCCGGAAACCGGAAGTTCGTTTTCCAGCGTACACATGCCCCCTGGACAGCTTCTCTTCCGGGTTGTGGCCCAGACGAGCGTTCACGCTCCGTTTTCAGCATTCGGTTCTGAAAAGGTTTGCCATCCCTGCCTTATACCATTCTGGAGAAATGGCTGTCCAGTCTCTTCATAAAAACTTCCAGTGATGGAGCTCCCACAGCTTCTGAAGGCAAGCTGTTCCACTGGTTAATTGTCGTCACTGTCAGGAAGTTTCTCCTTATTTCAAGGTTGGATTTCTCCTTGATTGGTTTCCATCCATCGTTTCTTGTCCTGCCTTCAGATGCTTTGGAGAATAGGTTGACCCCTCTTCTTTGTGGCAGCTCCTTAGATATTGGAAGATGATAGATATCACCCCTAGTCCTTCTCTTCTTTAGACTAGACGTACCCATTTTCTGTAACTATTCTTTATAGAATACCTGATTTGCAGTGACGTGCGGTGAGGTTTATGACTGGTAAGGCACAGTGCTGGGTTTCAAATATTTTTAGACTTGTGGACTTCAACTCCCAGAATTCCACAGCCAGGCATGCTCAGTTCCAATTTAAAGCGACAGCATTTGTTTTTCTCCTTTGCTCCTTCTTTCTTTTTCTTTTTCTTCTCCTTCCCCTCCTTCCTCCCTCTCTCCCTTCCTCCCCCTCTCTCAAACACACACACACACACACACACACACACACACACACACACACACAGAAGTTGGATTGGATTATCTCTCCTACCCCTTCCCTCTCTCACTCACTCTCAAACAAACCCCCCCACACACAAAAGTTGGATTGGATATCTTTTCCAGTGGCTTGAAAGCAGCTCCTCTGCCATCCCCCCCCCCATTCCCCTGCTGCCTTTCCCAAACACCTCCACCATTGTAAATGCAGCCTGCTGTCTGGGTGGGAAATGCCTGGAACACAATAAAGCCCACCCACCACCTCCTGCTGGCAGGCTGGGGTGAGAGGAGAGGCAGAGAAGCCGGAGGGCAGCCGAGCCGAGCCTTCCAAAAGAAAAAGGCTGGGGGGAAGTGTGTGTACTACAGCATGGCTCTTTGCCTGGCTTCCTGCCTCCTCCTGTGGTCTCCTCAGTGCTCGCTTGTGCTCTCCCTCCCCAAGTGTAGTTTGATTGCAGGTGGAGCCACGTTGCCTTTTCAAACTTGTAATCAGTGAAGCTGGGATATATTTTTATATAGTTTTATCCAGCTGTGTGTGTGTGAGAGAGAAATGAATGGGGGCCTGGGGAGGAAGTCACTACACTTGGGGAGGGAGAGCACCAGTGAGGTTAAGCAGAGTTGATTGCAGGTGGAGCCACGTTGCCTTTTCAAACTTGTAATCAGTGAAGCTGGGCTAGATTTTTATATAGTTTTATCCAGCTGTGTGTGTGTGAGAGAGAAATGAATGGGGGCCTGGGGAGGAAGTCACTACACTTGGGGAGGGAGAGCACCAGTGAGGTTAAGCAGAGTCATCCACGGTGAGGCAGCAACTAGCTCAGCTTTTTCCTTTTACTTTTTTTTTCATGATGAGAGTGGTGAGACTGTGCCTCACCTGCCTCACCTGACTGCACGTCACTGCTGATTTGTAAGAAAATAGGAGAATGTAGTTAATAGAGTGGTTTTTAGGTAACTAATTAACATGCAAGCACGTACGCAGCCCAGTTCCCCTCCCTCCCCACCTGATTGCCAAGCCACAAGGATTGGGGACTGATGATCTAAAAGACATGCATCTCTGAAAAGTTAAGTCGTTCTGTGTTTTGGGATTGTTTGAAAATGTGGATTTTCAAATGTTGATGTATTTTCTAGTGCAAGAGATGACCTTCCAGTGTCTCTGGCAATAGTTCAAGCTGGGGTAAAAGACCAAGGCCTCTATCTTTGCTGCCTGAAGAATGTGCATGGAAAAGCCATTTCAGAATTTAACCTGACCTCTGAAGGTAATGTTGGAAGATATGTCCTTCTGGGTTCAGCTCCAAGCGGAGGAAAAGACACTGGAAACATGGAGGCTGCTTGGAAAGATGGTTTAATGGTGGACAGGACCACATGGCTTGAGGTCCTGGGTAAAAAGGTGATCACATGCTTCCAGATGTTGGGTGAAGAAGAAAAGAGAGAGAGAAAAAAGGGGACTTGCTGGGTTTTTTATACTCTGTTTGGCCCCACCTCTCTGTTTCCTGTTCCTGTGTAAGAAATGTATTCTGATTGGTTGTCAGACCCCCCACGGGGGCCATGCAGGGGCAACTCTCTAGGCTGTGTTTTGAGTCCAAGTTTGGTTGAGTTCCCAGATGCCACGTGGTGAGTTTTGGTAGATTAATCCTATCTTTGTTATGTAGAGTAAACTAGCTCAGGGCCCCTAATAGCCCACTGAGAAAAGTGGGGGCTATTAAGAGTGAGTCCGTTTCCTGCCTTAAAACATGTTTCTCCATTTCTGATCCAGGGAAATGTAATATTCTGCCTTTTCAATATTTCCCAGGATATTTCATTTTTCTAGGAGAGGGGTGGGTGCTAACTTCCTACAGTAACATATGATGAATTCTTCCTTAAACATAAAACACAGCTGCAATTAACAATGTGTAGCCTACATTCTGAATATATTTCTTTTCATCTTTCTACAGTTTTGGAACATCTGTCCAGTCTCCAGAATGTTGAAGGTAAAACTGTGATTCCCCCCCCCCCATATAAACTCCTGAAGAATGATGCAAAATTATGTATCTATCTGTCCAAAGGAAAAAAAGCAAAGAATTATCTTATGAAAAGTTTTCCTCATATGTTCCTGATTCTTTAATCACATCAGTATGTGGACTGCAGTGTCTGTGCTAAACATAGATAACGCTTTGGCCAACAGGTTTTGTCAATGCCGTACATAACGTGTTACTCAACTTTTGCTCATTCAATCAACCGAATGGTGACTTGTCCGGACTCCTTAAGAAGCAGGATTAATTGTTCCATTCCTTTTAAAACAGGTGCATGGCTTTTCATTTACTAACTGCAAATGTTTCCTTGTGTACTTTCAGTCTTGAGATGTGATCCATGTTGAGTGCTCTTAAAAGGGAATTTGGTGTAGCAATAGTGTGCAAGTAAAAGAGAAGACAACTCTTTTAGCACGAGATAGTTGCAAGTAATAATCACCGTTGATTTTTAAGTTCTCGGAAGCAAGGAGTCATAGGGGGTGGAAATGATATGTCTTTTGGAGAAGACTTATTCTACAACTTTCTAGTTGCCCTTGGCTCAAAATATGAGGAATTTTGTCCAGTGCCCTATCACAGTTCAGAGGGATGTTCAGAGAGGATCCCTCAAAACAGAGATATGCAGGTGGATAGCCCATGGATATGTAAGAGGAGTAGAGATGGTATTCACTTACTTTCCCTACCGGTTCGCAAATGTGAGTCCACACATGCACTCAGCTTTCTGCGCATGCGCTTTGGCTTGAAAACCTGCCTAAATAGGACGGCATAGAGCCAGGGTGGGTGGGCAGGCCCACCCGCGATTTCCACTACCGGTTCAGGCAAACCGGTCCAAACCGGCTGAATATCACCTCTGAAGATGAGGTGGAGTGCGTTCCCCCCACCCTTTCCTCACCATGGCAACTTATAACTGACATGCAAATGCTTTATGAGCTCAGAGTATCATAGCATTTGAGAAACTAGAAATTGGTATTCTTCTTAATATAATAAATGTTGCCACTCATTTATTTGGTGAATTCATTTATCTTCAAACTGTCCAGAAAGCTATAACTGTTGACCAGAAAGAGCAGTGTAATTAATATCTAGTTGGTTTCTTAAGATGCATGAAAGATGTGATTTTCATGCAGAGATAGAAATAGAAACCAAGTTCTTCTTATGATCTTTCCATGTTTGCATCCTATCCACTTGGCTTTCTGATAGAGTGGATTACAACTCTCTCCACTTCCTCCAGCAGAACCATTGATTATGGTACTGGGGGATATGGGAGTTGAAATCCAACATCCAAGTTGGAGAAGGGTAAGGGATGTCCTTATGGGAGGTCAAAAAGTCAACTTGATGACCATGGCCATGCAATCGAAGCCCCATCTTTTTTTAAAACACGTGTTGCACACATGCTGCATCAGTGGTGGGTTCCGGATCCCATTCCAACCAGTACGGTTGGAATGGGCGCTCGCACATGTGCGCAGCGTACAAATGTGTCTTAGCACCTTTGCGAGCCTCCGTGACGCTCCAGCTGCTCAGTGGAGAGTCACACAGGTGCTGTACGCGCCGTGCACGTGCGTGGATGTGCCAAAGACTTAAAAGACCAGTAAGGAGCTCAGGCAAACGGGTGAGCCCTCCGGAGCACCGTACCGGAACGGTATCCGGTGCTCCGGGCAGGCTCTGGTATGCCTGTACCGCCCGCAACCCACCACTGTGCTTCATGTAATAAAATAGTAGGGCTTTGATTCCATGGCTGTACTGCCATCTTGACTTTTCTGACATATCAGAGGCACCTCCGAAAAGTTAACATACTGCAAAGTAAAACAGTAGAGTATTGAAAGAGCCATGGATAAAAATCTACAATGATTGGATCTAGGAAATATAATAAAAGATCTGATTATTGTATTTCCCCCCCCTCATTTTGGGGATCATATGAGTGAAATAGACAGTTTTGCATTAACTCACCTGATGGAAGTCTTCCTATTTTTTATTACTTTATCGTAAGATCTATGCTGTGACTTATCCTGTTGGAATAGCAGTCACTACATGAGTACTCTATATACTTAGTGCCAGGGAAGGCAAGGGTGGATAGCTCTGACCTACATTGCAATATTAAAGGAACATGAGAGAGGAAGGGAGGGGGGCAGGGAGAGGGAGAGAGAGAGAAGAAATGAAAAGAAGAACTAGGGTTGATATGATAGCAAAAATCTAAAGGGTTGCCACCAGTGATGTGCAGTTAGCTGAGGCAAATGAGGCAGAGCCTCACCTCTCATCATAAAAAGAAAAAAAAACATACGAGATCTTGCGGCGAGGCTTTAGCCAGCTCAGCCTCTCAGGCGACAGCTGAGGCGAGGCTGAGCTAGCTGCTGATGACTCTGCTTAACTGTTAAAAAAAGCCTCTAAAAAGCGCCCTCTACTATGAGGCAGGAGAACTGCATGCCTTACTTAGTCTGACTTTTTAGGTGTTTTATGATCACTATAAAATGTTTTGAAACCCACCACTGTGTCAATGCCTCACCAGCCATAAACCTCACCGAACATCACTGGTTGCCACTATGATGGCAGAGTCAAGCTCTTCTCCAAAGCAATTGAAGGGAGGACAAGAAGCAATGGATGGAAACTATTCAAGGAGAGAACCAATCTAGAAATAAGGGGAAATGTCCTGACAGTGAGAACAATTAATCAGTGGAACGACTTGCCTCCAGAAGTTGTGGGTGCTCCATCACCAGAGGCTTTTAAGAGGAGATTGGACAACCATCTGTCTGAAATGGTATAAGGTCTCCTTATGAACTGGTATAGGGTTTCCTGCCTGAGCAGGGGATTGGAGTAGAAGACCTCCAAGGTATTTCCAACTCTGTTATTCTATATTCTGTATTCAGGCAGAGATGAAATAGAAGGTTTGGTGATAGCAACAAAGCCAATACAGATAATTCTATTTTGTTATAATTATGTTTTAGTGCTAAGATAAAAATGTAGACACCCACAACAGAAAGGATGTATGACAATCTTTTTTGCGTCTTCATTTGCCTTCATGTTGCAATCCATACAAACATGCTACTTTTTCTTTCTTTGGATTCATACCAGAGGCGGGTTCTTACTGGTTCAGCCCGATTCAGCCCGGTTCAGCCGAGTAGGTAGTAACTCGGCCAGCCACCCCCCCCAAACTTGTTTTTTACTTCTGCGTATGTGCAGAAGTTTTTTTTTTGTTTCAAAAACTCCAGCTTCCGACTTCCGAGTGGCTAGTTGCTATTTTCCACTTTCACTATCTCAGGCTTCAATGAAATAAAGTTCTTTAATAAAATTTAATAGCAGGTAATAGGAAGGATTGTTAAAGAAGGTGTTAGTCCAGAAATCAAAAAATAAAGTAACAAAGAGCAGAGGAAAGAAAAAAAGGTTGATCCGTTCACTTTAAGAGAAGAAACGAACAATGTTATGAGCATTTCAATCCACAAAATATAGTTACAGGAAAAAAAGGCTTTCCAATGGAATCCAGTGTTAATTAATTTCGCAGCTTAATTCTTGCTTGAGGATCTGATTTAGCTTTTTTTTTAAAAAGGTTTCTTTGGGCAGTTTTTCCAAAATAGTAAAAAAGTCTCACCAGATGGACTCACTTTCTCTTTTTCACTTCCTTCCGGAGCGTCCCGACTTCATCAGCCTGGGGGCTGTCTGTTTATCGCCGGCTTGAAGACCTTCCCTTGGGTCAATCAGGGACTTTGTGATGTTCCTGAGATCAGCAAGGCTTTGTCTTCCTGGTCACCGTCTCTACGGGATGGTTTAGGTGCAGCTGGACCATCCAGCAGCAAAAGTGTCAACGGCAGTCTTGGAGTGTCGAGACTGCACATTGTGACATCGCGACATGGCTCCTCCTTCCATTTTTAACCTACTGTGCATGCATGCGCACATGGCCAAAGCATGTCCCTGAGCAATCCGGCAATAGAAGAAGCCGGAATCCACCCCTGATTCGTACACGTATTTACTCATTTCACAGGCCTGGAAGAAATAGAATTCTTACAGCTGATGTTCAAAGAAGACTTCATCTGTGACAGTTATTTGAGTAAAAGTCTGCACGGAAGGATTACCACGGAAGAATTACATTTCGGGGAAGGGGTGCATCGAAAAGCTTTCCGAAGCAAGGTGTTGCAAGGCTTGGTGCCTCCGCTCATCCCAGGTCACCCCTGTGTTTTGAAAGTGCACAATGCCATTGTGTACGGGACCAAAAACAATGACGAACTGGTGGAAAAGAATTACAAGCTGGCGCTACAGGTAAGTGCATGCAGGAGCCCCTCATAATAATTGAGATTATCAGAATATTGATATCCGTGGGAGAGAGAGGTCAAAACAGGTGAGATGGGTGGTCACAACATTGTGATATGGAATAGAATAGAATAGAATAGGTCAGATGTGCCTCTTTCAAAATCCAAGAAAGGAAACCCCCAACTCTATTGTCTTAGAGATAAAAGTACTTTTGCTGGATATGAACTGATAGCAACGAAAATAAAGCAAGATCTGAGGCTTAAAGCACAAAATTGTACATATCAAAAGTTTACCCAAATCCCTCCCCCCAACAACCCCAAGCTGAATGTCCAATCTCCAGACCCCAAGCGTGTCATGTGGGGTGCATCTTCAGGTGGCTTCATCCATATGATATTTAGAGACAGTTGACCTTGACCAGGCCTAAACAAGTCCATTCAGCATGCATAGAAGATGGTGAGGGCAAGATGTCCTTGACTCTCTGAGAAAATAAAGTTATTTTGACTATATCTCACCCATACTCTATACAATCCCCCCTCCTATTTTCCCACAGCAGAAAATGTGGCAGGCCTGAAGGCCCAATGCAAAAGATGGCTTCCAGGTCTGACAGCTTCAACTTCAGTATCTACCCTTCCAAAGAGCAAACAGGGTTGACTTCCTTTAAGAGTTTGGAGATGGCTGCAAAGATCTCACCTCTACCTTGTCTACACATTGGCTTTTTATCTGTTTTAATAGCAATGCTAATGTTTTAGCTTTAAACATTTGATGTTTTAATTTTTTAATCCTGCCACTGTTTTATTCTGTTATTCATGGTATAGTAAGTCACTCAGAGCTGCTCGATAGTGAGATGAGTGGCGTACAAATTTAAAAAATAAAATAAAAATAAAGTCTTTTTTTTTCAATGGATTTTCTTCCACCAAGGAATGTTATGTTCAGAACACAGCAAGAGAATACGCCAAGATCTATGCTGCCGAAACACAACCTCTCGAAGGCTTTGGAGAAGTACCTGAGTGAGTAGACTTTTACAACTTCCTGGAAAAATAAATAGAATCATTGCACGACAGATGTCATTTAGAAGAAGCTCTGCTGTTTGATAAGGATGGATGCTGAAACTAACATGTGTCAGCTGTTCTGTGCAAATATCTCATATTTATTCCTAAGCAGTTATTAGGGAGAATTTATTGGTAAAAGTTGGGAAAATTTATACTTGCACAATTTATTCTTCCCTCCATCAACTTCCTTGATTGGACAAATTGGTTTCATTTTGTTTTTCTGGTCGGGTCTTCATGTTTGGTGAATTCAGAAAAATGTAGAAGCCTTTAACTTCCCAAACTTCCCAGTTATTAAGTTTAATCAAGAAATAGAATTTTTAGAACATTTGGTAAGACAGCTTGTCTAGAGACCTGGGTGTCTATGGAGATTCTCAGTTATCCAGGTCGTACTTTGTCAGAGTTTTTGCAGCGTGACTATTATTATGAGATAAGCCCAGGAGCAAAACACAGTACATAGCACACAGAGCCTTTAGACAATCAATAGTGGTTTATCTACAAATATATACAGACATACATATGGAGAAAAAATCCCTTTCCATTCACTATGAACACAAGGAGAGAAATGAGCTACACAATGAGAGAGAAAGGCCCTCTAATAATCATCTATATCTGTGATGGCGAACCTATGGCATGGGCACACGAGCCATCACCCCAGCTCAGTTCCACCACACATGTCCACCAGCTGATTTCCTGGTCTCAGCTGTGCAGATGGGGGGGCACATGCAAGAGACACGCAAGCATGCATGAGGAAGGTTGCGGGGTTGCATGCGCGGGGGGCGCTGCTGTGCCCCCCATGGCCCGTTTTTGGTCCCAGGAGGCTGCAGGTATGGGTGGGGGGTAGGGGTAGTATAGGGGGGTGTCGTGAGTGCATGTGCAGGGGGCGGGGCATGCAGGGATGTCGCTCACACATTGCATTATGGGTGCAGGTGCAGGCGGCTTTCAGCACGCAACAACAAAATGGTTAGCCATCATTGACCTATATATATATAGACACCTTTCATGCAATGAGTTCTCCTCCTTGCCTCAGCCTACAAATTACATCTTACATTAGCCGGCAGCTATTAAATCCTCAGTACCTGACATAGTTGTCCTGATGGTCCTTCTCCCCTTCTCCTTCCCTTCCCTCCCCTTTCTCCTCCCCTTCTCCTTCCTCCCTTCCCATCCCCTCCCTTCCCTTTGCTCCCCTCCCTTCCCTCCCCTTCCCCTGTCCTCTCCCTGACTTCCCCCCTCACCTCTTCTTTCCCCTTCCTCCTCTTCTCCTTCCCTTCCCTCCTCTTTCTCCTCCCCTTCTCGTTCCTCCCTTCCCCTCCCTTTCCTTCCCTTCATTCCCCTTCCTTCCCTCTCCTCCCCTTTCCCTTCCTTCCCTTCCATTTCCTCCCCGCCCATTCCCCCTTCTCCTCCTCCTTCTTGTATGCCCTCTTCTACTCAACATTTCCTTCCCTGCTTAACAAATCCCAGCATACCATTCAGTATAAAGGGGTATTCACTATATAGATGTTTTGTACTGTCATTCTAATTGTTTCCTAATTACTGGCCATGCTGAATGGGGCACATGAAGTTAGGGAAGCATGTTTTCTCCATTAAAGCATTGAATATACCCCACGTTTTAACTTAGTAAGTCCTCAAAATACATTTTCTAAAATTCTTCCTGAGACCATAAGTTTTCACTGTGTATGTTTCTTTTTTACTGGCTCTGCTTTCAGAATCATTCCTATTTTTCTTATTCATCGGCCCAAGAATAACATCCCTTATGCAACAGTGGAACAGGAACTCATTGGAGAATTCGTGAAATACTCTGTTAAGGATGGGAAGGAAATAAATTTCATGAGAAGAGACTCGGAAGCTGGCCAGAAATGTTGCACGTTTCAGCACTGGGTGTATGAAAAGACCAGCGGCAGCTTACTTGTAACAGATATGCAAGGTAAGAATCTTCCTGTTATAAAGTGGTTAGTGGTAAATGTAGTATTATAGCCGGTATACCCACAAACAGGCCCACAGAGAAATAGCGATTCTCAATTGCAAATCTGGGACTTGAAGTCCACATGTCTTAAAATTGCCAAGTTGTAGAAAGACTGCCATAATACTAACCTTGAACAGTTGGCATTCAGTTCCTACCAGGGCCATTTGTCAATTGGGTGTAGAAGTAAAAACAGTCAACAAGACAGCCACACTTATATGATTGAAGACTTCACCTGTGTCATATACACACCAGTGGTCAAGGCTGCCATATTGGCCCTCCAGGAATGCCCCCAGTTCCTGCTATTTCCCATAGTCCTTCAAACTGGTATGCATGGTTGTGAACTTCCTCAATACATCTATTAAAAATGCCTTTAATCTTCATTTTTTGGATTCAGGTTTTAATCTAAATATTTTCCCACGATTGTCAGGCTTGTTGGGGATTCTGTTCACAAGTCTAAGACGGTGGCAGTTTTCTTGTGAATGTCTGAAGTCTTCTTCACAAAAAATCATGTCATATTTATTTTACATTTTGAAGCTGAACATATATATATAAAGCACAACATAAAAGCAAAATATTTAATAGTAGTAGTAATAGTAATAGTAATAATCATAACAATTTTAAGGAGATGCTTGGTTGATGCTGGCAGCAACCCCTATCAACCATCAGCGCCAATCCATGATATTTGTGATACATTTTTAAATGTTTAGTTGACTGAGTTTCATGTTTAATGAATAAAAGCGATAACAACAACAACAGCTCTTGTGAGCTATATGTATGTATGTATGTATGTATGTATGTATGTATGTATTTGTGTTACAACCCCTGGTATGCCTAAATTTGGGAGGAAGGTCACTACTCCCTCTTTCTGTCCTTCGGCTTATCACAGAAGACCATGCAGGCAGAAAACCATATTTTTTTATTTTTAATGTTGCCTTTTTATATTTGTGTTGTATTTGTACTGATAAATAAATAAAGGGAGACTAGTATAGATCTATCTCGAGCTAATTAGCTCTCATCAGCTAGCCATACCCTTACTGGGATTTGAACTCCTGCCTAAGATATATACAGCCCGGGTTCAAATCCCAGTTTTTATATATATATATATATATATATATATATATGTATGTATGTATGTATGTATGTATGTATATATATATATATATATATATATATATATATATATATATATATATATATATATATATATATATATATATATATATATATATATATATATATATATATATGTCTTTGGTTGTTCGGGTTTTCTCAAATTGCTCCTGGAAGCACCAAGCCGGAAGCACCAAGCCAGAAGCACCAGCCTGAAGATGATGAATGAGACTTCATCGAAACGTCGTGAAGATACTTCCAATTCTACGCGGGAGAAAACCCGAACAACCAAAGACATACATACAAACACCCGCGAAAAACTCAGAAAACATATATATATATATATATAATATATTTATTTTCGTAGATTTCGTAGAGTTCCAATCATGATACAACCACACAACCAATCATTCCACTTACTGAAACAAAGCCAGCACCCCATCCCCTCCCACCAAGACTTACAGAAAGACGGCAGCTCCGTTCCCATTTTAAGCACACGCTTGAAGATGGCAGGTGAGATCCTGCCGAAACGTTGCAAAGACAATCTCAACCTTACACGGGAAAAGACCCGAATACAACAAAACCAGCATATGTATGTATGTATGTATGTATGTATGTATGTATGTATGTATGTATGTATGTATATATATATATGTGTGTGTGTGTGTGTGTGTGTGTGTGTGTGTGTGTGTGTGTGTGTGTTTGTGTTACAACCCCTGGTATGCCCAAATATGGGAGGGAGCTCACTCCTCCCTCTTTCTGTCCTTCGGCTCATCACAGAAAACCATGCAGGCAGAAACCCATATTTTTATTTTTAATGTTGCCTTTTTATATTTGTGTTGTATTTGTGCTGATAAATAAATAAAGGGAGACTAGTATGGATCCATTTCAAGCTGTTTAGCTCTCATCAGCTAGCCATACCCTTACTGGGATTTGAACCTGGGATGTGTTACATCTTCGGTCACTTGTCCACTGGACTGCCTCGGCGCCATTCTGGCTACCTCCGTCCATCCGCGCCCGGGAGCTGCGGAGGCAGATATGTTATCGGCCTCCCGATGACGAAAGCAAGCGACTGGTTCGTCATCCGGAGGCGCCGACAACATTTCTGCCTCCACAGCTCCCGGGCGCGGATGGACGGAGGTAGCCAGAATGGACAGAAAGAACCCTGTGGCATAGTGGCTAAAACTCTTGCCTAGTGTATAATACAGCCCAGGTTCGAATCCCAGTAAGGGTATGGCTAGCTGATGAGAGCTAAATAGCTCGAAATGGATCTATACTAGTCTCCCTTTATTTTATCAGCACAAATACAACACAAATATAAAAAGGCAACATTAAAAATAAAAATATGGGTTTCTGCCTGGATGGTTTTCTGTGATGAGCCGAAAGGACAGAAAGAGGGAGGAGTGAGCTCCCTCCCATATTAGGTCATACCAGGGGTTGTAACACACACACACACACACACACACACACACACACACACACACACACACACACATATATATATATATATATATATATATATATATATATATATATATATATATATATATATATATATGTTGTATTTGTGCTGATAAAATAAAGGGAGACTAGTATGGATCCATTTCAAGCTGTAATATATATATAAAATTTCATTCCCACTAGCAATAGCGCTTAGACTTATATGCCACTTTTCAGTGCTTTTACAGCCCTCTCTAAGTGGTTTACAGAGTCAGCATGCATATTGCCCCCAACAATCTGGGTCGTCATTTTACTCACCTTGGAAGGATGGAAGGCTGAGTCAACCTTGAGTCTGGTGGGATTTGAACTACCAAATTGCAGGCAGCCAGCAGGCAGCAGAAGTAGCCTGCAGTACTATGCTCTAACCACTGCACCACCATGGCTCAATGACTCCAGGGACACCTCCTTGACCTTTTCTTGACAATTATATGGAGAGAGTTTATCAGTAGGACATTCTCAGCTTACAAACATGGGAATCTCATCCAAGTCGTACACAGAATTGGCCTGCTTAGCTTCCCAGCTCAGACAAGGTCAACTAAGTTCCCCCACCTGATGAGACATTTGACATCTTCACGTATCCTTAAGCTGCTTGTTTCCTATGTGTAAATCACCTGGAAATCCCTTTCTGAATGTCAGGTTGTTTACCGTATTCCTGATTGGTGAATTTCTTGCTTTCCTGCTCAGGAAATGTAGACAGTAGCAGAGGTTACCATTTTTCCTCCCCCATAAAGGAAAAGTGGCAGAATTCTTTTCAATTTCATCTGAGTCTTTGCTTATTTCATCAGAGAACCTCTTAAAAATATAATTTTCAACTGTACCACTGATGAACTTGTGAAAAAAAGAGCCATAGGGACTGGGGGTTTCCTTTAAAGCAACAATCCTAAACCTTGGATTGGGGCGGTGTGTGTGTGTGTGTGTGTGTGAGAGAGAGAGAGAGAGAGAGAGATTGAGAGAGAGAGAGAGAGAGAGAGAGAGAGAGAGAGAGAGAGAGCGAGAGAGCGAGAGGCAGGTGCATGCACACATGTACAACACCATTTGTGTGAGTGGCAGATGAGTGTGTCTTCTGCTCACGCAAGTGGAGCTTTGTGCATGCATATGCTTGCCCGCCATTCATGGTTACTTTTCATTGTAACCAAGACCTCCACTCAAATGGCCCAGTAGTGAGTCGTGGCCAGTAGTGGGATTCAAATAACTGAACAACGGGTTCTTTGCCCTAATGATTTCTTCCAACAACCAGTTCACCAAACTGCTCAGAAAGTTAACAACCGGTTCTCCCAAAGTGGTGCGAACTGGCTGAATCCCACCACTGGGCGTGGCTCGAAAGCACAGTAGCCAATTGGAGTGGAAATCTTGGTTACAATGAATGGTAGCACAGGGCCAAACTGGATAACACCCACTGAGCCAGCAAATCATAGTTTTGCTATAGCAGGTTTGCTATAGTTTTGCTATAGCAGGAAAGAGACAGGTAGGCCCTGCCTTCTTGATGCACTAAGTATCAGTAGAAGATATCATCCCACTTTCTCTTTGCCCTTCAGAAATGGTTGGTGGTCTGTACTGGGGCAAGATCAGCCCAAAGTAACGTAAGCTGTGAAAACACCCCAATCTTACCAGGTTGCAAGAGATGGAGTTTCGTCAAACATAGATTTGTCAAAACGTAGAAACAGATTCTATTGTAGCTGAATTAGGCCAAAAAAGCATTCTTTATAGTCAGGAAGCTCATTTGCACTGTTCTGATCTATTAGTGCAAACTTAAACACTCAAAAGAGCCACAAAAGTCCTAACCGGAAGCCCCTTGTTCAATTCTGGAGCTGACCGGAAGTCCAGTTCCCCCACCATAGAGTCTCGTGGCATCCTTTTTCCTCTACCTGTCCTAACTGAAAGTCCTATCAATTGTGGAGCCGAGGGATGAAAGAGCCACAGGCAGCTCCAGAGCTGTGGATTGCTGATCCCTGTATTAGTGCAACGAGGCTCCTTGGCTGATTTCCCTGGGATGCCATCCTATGGTCTGACTAAAATGGCCGACAGAATCTGAAAATCAGATGGCTACCATCAGGTTTCATTTTCATTTGCCTATCCAGGGTTTGAGGTCTGCAAATAGAAAACCGCCAGTGACGTGCAGTCAGGGGAGGCAGGGGAGGCAGAGCCTCACCGCTCTCATCATGAAAAGAAAAAAAATCTCCCCTTTTCTCTTTTATCTCTTTCTTGCGTGTGCAAGCTAAATACCCCAGAATCACGGTGGCAGGAATAGCAACTCCTTCCGCTGCCCTGCAGAGAAGAGCCACAGGAAGGAGAGGAATGGGACCACGTGTGCAGGAGGCTCCTCAGTGCCAGCCTCAGATCAGTGCGAGCCGCGGTCCCCTTCATGTTGGCTCAGGAAGGAGGGGAATGGGACCACGTGTGCAGGGGAAGGGGACCCCGGCTCACACTGATCTGAGGCTGGTGCTGAGGAGCCTCCTGCACACGTGGTCCCATTCTCCTCCTTCCTGAGCCAACAAGAAGGAGACCATGGCTCGCGCTGATCTGAGGATAGCGTTGAGGAGCACTGCGTGGCTCTTCTCTGCAGCGCAGCAGAAGGAGTTGCTGTCCCCGCCACTGTGATCCTGGGGTATTTTGCTTGCACGCTTGCAAAGATCAAAGTTGTCACAGTCCTCCCTTCATGATGATCATTTGATGGCATCACCAGCCTCACCAGCCATAAACCTCACCGCACGTCACTGAAAACCGCCTACATAGCAATAGACACCCTTCCTCAAGATAGTTGGGTATTTCCTTTATTTGGACCCATTCAAGTTTGTAACAACATTCAGAATGTGTTGCCTACTTTATTGGCAAAGACAAGGAATCAATTAGCTGCCTACTGTGCCAGACATTCACTCTCCCACTGATACTACATTGAACCAATATAACAAATGCAGCAATTCCTAAATTATGCCCCTGCTAGAAATAGATTGAAAACAGGATCAAATACTGTAATATAATGTGTGCCTATATTAGATATGCAGTGTGTATTTCAGCTCACTTGCTATTCCTCTGTTAACTCCTTGAAATAATCAGGGGATACGGTCACGGAGATACTAGTTTTACTCATATTTTAACAGGAAATAGAACCATTCTAGGACTGAATCACACCCACACACACACACACACACACACACACACACACACACGGCCATTTCTAATTAAGATGGATTGGAGATAAATTGCAACTAATTTTTAGTCCGCTAGGGATTAGTGTCTAAAACAATCAATGTTCTATAATCTTAGAGGAGATGGAAGGCTGCTGGTTACAGAATGTTGGCATCTATAAATTTAAATGCCAATTCCATGTTATGTGTGAGAGGCGCTGTGGCTCAATGGCTTAAAAGACACCAAGGAAGGTCTATACTCCGATAGTTTGAATCCTAGCACCGTGTGACAGAGTGAGTACCCGTCACTCGCCCCAGCTCCTGCCCACTTAGCAGCTCGAAAACATGTAAATGCAAGTAGATAAAGAGTACCACTTTGACGGGGAGATAACAGTGTTCTATGTTTCAGTGCATGTTTTGCACTGCGGCGTGAAGCCATATGACTGTTGAAACATCTTTGGACAGTGCTGGCTCAGTGGCTTAAAGAAACAGAGGAGCACCATCCCCTAACGTTGGCTACAATTAGAAGAGTAAAACCCATAGGGACTCCATTACCTTCACCTTTTTCCATGCTATGCGTAGCCAATATATTGAGGTGGGAGAGATACAGCATCCACCATTCCCTGTGCTTTGGATCTTTCTGGTTTGGGAGATTAGTCTTCTGTTTACTCTAGCATCACTTATCATGAGGGTGAAAGTCTTATCAAGAGGTTTAAATGTTTTTGGAGGCAGAGAAGATGTGTAGTTCAGGGTTGAATGTTGAGTTCTTGGTCTTCTCTGAGCTGGGTTGTTGTGAAATCGGAGGCTGATTTGCAGGACGCAGGAGTGAAGAGACAAATCAGTGTTGAGTCATTCTTATGTAGGAAAAGACCCAGAAAATATATTTCCTAATTCTGCACAACATTTATTGAATAATTACATAGTCTGGCACGATTCCTGTGTATAGGCAAACAGCAATAAAGAAAGTACTTTGAGTAATTCATCATGTTGTTTTTGCTTTCCTTGTGCCAGACAGTTGTTTTCTTGCAGATATTTCTTGCAAATAGATTTAGAATACATCCTCTCTAGCAATAAACACCCAAAGAATCAAATAAAGAATTAGGAAAGAATCAATATTGTGATCATAAAATCATCAAGAAAAAAAAGCATACATCCCAACTGAAACCATCAGGGCTACCTATACCACCAGTAAATTCCTCTCCTCTATCCACTGATGATGTTACCCAGCCCGGTGATGAAATGTCTTCAGGAATACAACCAAGCTCAAAGAATACCAAGAACCTAACAAGTTTAAATGTGCCTATTGTTTGTTTGTTTGTTAGAAATGGGATCCTGCACTTCCAGTCTTCCTCAGGGCAGCTTGTAAATAGCGTGCAATCAACCATGCTGCAGTGTTATATATGCTTACATGGAAATACGTTCTGCAAATGAGTTTAGGATAGATTCCTAGAGTGGCAGTGGACATCCCAGGGGTGGGCTACTGGGGCTTTGCAGGGGTTTGGGAGAACCTCTAGCTAAGATTCTGTGTAGTTTGGAGAACCCCCAAATCCCACACCTGGCTGGCCCCGCCCATCCCTCCCCTCCCAGGAGTCCCCACGCAGTCCGTTTTGGATGCAGGTAAGTGCAGGGCACGCACGGAGGCTCGGGGAGGGTGAAAAATTGGCCTACTGGAAGTTTGGGAAGGCCTCTGGAACCTGGGGAGGACGTTATCGCCCTCCTGGAGAATTGAGGAAAGCTTCTGGAGCCCAGGGAAGTCAAAAATAACCCCACCCCTGCTGTGGTGCAGGAGGCCAACTAGGCCACGCCCACCATGTCCATGCCTACCCAGCAACCTGGCAGAGAACCCCTTGCTAAAATTTTTGAAGCCCACCCCTAGACATCACTGAATATAGCACATTAACTTCAAGATAGTCCTTTGCTAATTCCCTCCTTAGCTATTATGAAACAAGCAGTAGAGACGGCTATATCTTGTTGGTGGGCTACGGAACCAAACCTGCCCTACTGAGTTTTTTCTTCTGCTTATCCATTTCTTGCTTCTCCACCTTGCCTCTCCTGTCTGCAGTGTTCTCACACTTTCTGTGATTTATTCTGGTACTAGCCGATAACCCAGCATTGCCTGGATATTTATTTTTAGGGGGAAAATGTCTGGACCAAACGTAATTTCTACCGTTGGATTTTCCCCCTTACCAGAGGGAGCCCCCTTGTGGCGTATTGTGAAGCCGTTACCATAGCAAATCCACTGCGCTGTACAGTAGAAGCCATTTTACGGCAGTACAACAGAAGTCATTTTACAGCAGTACAATAGAAGCCATTTTACGTCAGTACAATAGAAGTCATTTTACGGCAGTACAGTAGAAGCCATTTAACATAAGTACAATAGAAGTCATTTTAAGGCACAACAGGCTGTAAAGTAGAAGACACACCCTGAGGGGTGTTAGGGGTGTCTTACCCCCACAATATTTTTTTCCAGAGAGTAAGTCATCTGTTTGGTTGAAATTGCTCGAGGCGTTCCAGAGTTATGCTGGAACATTACGCCACATTGAACACATATTGGAAAACCAATATATGCATGAAAATGAAGATAATGGCAATGGAGATAGCGATCATACATTTTGGGCAAAAGTAATAGGTTAGTCAAGCTCCTGCTTAGAACCCAGAAGCAGCAATGGTTGGATGCCAAAACTGTAGGAGAAGTGCCAACACTGCATAGAAGCTGTGCTCAGTAGCAGCTCCAGACAGTAGGACCTTAAGTAAGAGATATTGAGTAAATAAAATATGACCGTAGTCTTCAAACAGACATGGATTAGCTCCCAAAGTTATGAATAAGATTGCAAGGAAACTATTCAGTGCATCCAGCCATCATTAATCATAAAACACCTCCATAAAATCCAGGACAGGATGTATAGAACAAGGTAGGTGTACATCAGTCTGCAAAATTATAACTTATATGGCTCCTGTTCCCTCCCCCCCCCCGCCACCTCCCAACCCCAAGTAATGCATCTTCCATGCCTTTTTTTTCCCAGCAAAGGGCTAAACTGAGAGCAAAATAAATTGCTTGCCCTGGAGGAATTAAATATTTGTGACAACAGATACATCATATATAAAAAGCGATGGATAGCATCTGTGATCAGTAGCAAAACCACTAAAAATGACATTGATGCATTAAATGTTTTTGTACCTGATCTACTTTATGGTAATGCTAATTTGCTGTTTGGTTTTTCCAGGTGTAGGAATGAAACTAACAGACGTTGGCATAGCAACACCGGCCAAAGGGTGAGTAGGGGGGGGGGAAAGCACATTTCTCCCAGGTCTGATTTGTGAGTTGGGCATCAAACATGTGGTGGTGTGCAGCCTGCAAAATGAAAGGTTACAGCACAAAGCATCCATTTCGTATCGCAGCTCTTAAAAGCAGGCAACATCTCAGACAGCTTTTCCTATCAACTACCAGTTGATAAAATGCTAATGGGATGGATGCTGAAAGTTAAGTCTTCTGGAAGGGGAATAATGATACACACATCACAAAGAGAGTTCATATTTATCATATAGATTTATTTCTCTGCTCGTTAAAATGATGAGTAACTTAATTGGCAGGCTTCCTTGGAAGACAATGAAAAAGAGAACCAAAAGAATTAGTTTTATTGTTTGACTCAAGTTATAATCTAAGAGTGAATGCTTAGGCAAAGGTAAAGTTTCCCCTCGCACATATGTGCTAGTCATTCCTGACTCTAGGAGACGTGAAATTCTCCCAGTTTGGCCCAGTTCGAACCGCTGAACTGCTGACCTTTTTGATCGACAAGCTCAGCATCTTAGCCACTGAGCCTCCACGCCCCTTGAATACTTAGAAGTGAATGCTTAGAAGCATGCAAAAATCAAAATCATACGTATAATTTGAGGCCCAGCACAGACCCAAATCCTTGTTTATAAACTGTAATGGGACGAATGTACAAAACAGTCTGAACTTAAACCTACCAAAACTCTTTTTGAATTCATTGAAAATAAATGAATATCTTTCTGATAATCAGGTTATGGGTTTCTTACATATTTAGCACTTGATCAATTTAGACCTAAATTGTGGCTAACCTTAAATTGTGGCAATGTTTTCATTGCCACAATTGATTTTCAGATCTTCAATGTACCATGATGGTGATGTGGAAAAATGCATTCAATATGCAATTTAATCTTAGTTTCTGAACTCTTATATTTATTATATGTTATTTTTGGGGGTGAATTTACAGAGCGAACAACGTTCCACATCTATACAACTGTTCGGTTTAGTTTTAACTAGTTGATGAATGACAATTGTAATGAAAAACAGATTTTGGGGGAAAATTGGGGTATTAAAGCAGGCTTCTTGATCTATTTTGATAAAGAGCCAGAAATATTCACAGGAAAAAAAATTTGATTTTTTTTTTCTCTTACTGTAAAGGTTGTTTTTCATGTACTGCTAAACAGTTTCGTCAACTGTTTTATCAATTGGAGACACAAAACTTAGATCAAGGTCTCTGCCATTACTGTAAATTTTTAGATTCAGCAGCAGCCTTACAAATTGTGATAAGAAAATAGGAAATATTTAAAGGACAAAACTAATTGTGGGACTCAAGAGATAGGAGTATTTTTTTGAAACGATCTGTAATGGCAATGATACTGCCTTTCAAATAACCAGAAGGAAGATTCAAATGATTGTAGGAAGTTAGCACCCACCCGTCTCCTAGGAAAAAATGAAACATCTTAGGAAATGTTAAAAGAGCAGAATATTTCCTCTGAAAGGGAAGTAGATACACAGCTCCCACCAGTGACGTGCGGTGAGGTTTATGGCTGGTGAGGCTGATGACGTCATCAGGAAGGCAGGGAATGGGACCACATGTGCTGGAGGCTGAGGCTGCTTCAGCCTCCAGCAAACGTGATCCCATTCCCCGCCTTCCTGAGCGTGCTCCACCGGCTCGCGCTCCGCAGTCCTTGAAAGCGACTGGGGAACGACGAGAACCTTCCTGTCTCTGCTGAACTTTGCGCGCTCCTCGTGACTGCATATTGCAGTCGCGAGGAGCGCGTGAAATCCAGCAGAGGCAGGAAGGTTCTCGTCGTTCCCCAGTCACTTTCGTGGCTTCATCATACGGGAGCGCCGACAACATTTCTGCCTCCACAGCTCCCGGGCGTGGACGGATGGAGGTAGTCAGAGTGGCGCCGAGGCAGTCTGGCGGGCGAGCGACCGAGGATCAGGCTGCCTGATCCTCCATCGCTCACTTGCTCGCTCTTTCGTCTGCCCGGACCGCCTCGGCGTCGCTCTGGCTACATCCGTCCGTCCGCGCCCGGGAGCTGCGGAGGCAGAAATGTTGTCGGCACTCCCGGATGACGAAGCCACAAAAGCGACAGGGGAACGACGAGAACCTTCCTGCAGTCACTTTCGTGGCTTCGTCATCCGGGAGCGCTGACAACATTTCTGCCTCCGCAGCTCCCGGGCGCGGACGGACGGATGTAGCCACAGCGACGCCGAGGCGGTCCGGGCGGACGAAAGAGCAAGCGAGCAAGCGATGGAGGATCAGGCAGCCTGATCCTCGGTCGCTCGCCTGCCAGACTGCCTCGGCGCCACTCTGGCTACCTCCATCCGTCCGCACCCGGGAGCTGCGGAGGCAGAAATGTCGGCGCTCCCGGATGACGAAGCCACAAAAGTGACTGGGGAACGACGAGAATCTTCCTGTCTCTGCTGGACTTCGCGCACTCCTCGCGACTGCAATATACATCCAGAAGTGGCTTTTGTGGCTAATGGGGTTTGGGCTTTCAGCCCAACAGCCCTTGCCACTTCTGGACGTCTATTGCAGTTGTGAGGAGCGCGCAAAGTACAGCGGAGGCAGGCAGGTTATTGGCGCTTCCGAGAACCCTCCTGCCTCCGCCGGTTGCCCAGCTTGCACCACCCCGCACGCGCACCTCCTCCTCCTCCTCCTCCTCCCTCCTCTTCCTCTTCACTCCCCAAAAGCTCTTCTCCTTACCGGAAATTAGCGGGAGCCGTGTAAAAGGGATGGGACGAAATATATATTATTATTATATACTATTATTTCATGAAGAGAGGTGAGGCTCTGCCTCCCCTGCCTCCCCTGACCGCACGTCCCTGGCTCCCACCATCCTCAATAACCCACAGCAGATGTCCTCATTTAAGAGATAAAGAGATAAGTAGGTCTATTCATAGGCAAATGCCCTCACTTAAGATCCAGCAAAGGTAGGATTAGCCCTCTACCCATCTCACCACATGGCACCTGGGAAGATTACATCACCCAGCAAGGCTCAACCAAGCCTGGGACTCAGGACAGCCTACAGGAGTGATGGCAAACCTTTTAGACACTGAAGTGCCCAAACTGAAAGCTGTACGCTGGACATGCGCGTGGACCAGAGGTGGGTTGCTGCTAGTTCAGCCCAGATCAGGTGGTAGTAGTGGCGGCAGAAGGCTCCGCCTACCCACCTGGATGCTTCTGCGCATGTGCAAAAGCGTCGCACGCGAGCATGCGCACACACACACGAGACAACTGGTAGTAAAAAAATTAGAAACCCACCACTGGCATGGACATGGGTGCATGCGCAGCAGAGACCCGAAGACCAGCTGGCTGGCAGGAGGCAGGGCACCCAAAACCAGCAGCATGGCAAGAGATCAGATCTTTTTCTTTCGTGAGCTTCTGTTTCGTTGTTTGCAGGGAAACAGAAGCTGATGAAAGAAACGCCATGGAGACCTGACCTGGGGCGACGGCGTGCATGCCAGCAGAGAGGGCTCTGTGTGTCACCACTGGTATACGTGCCATAGGTTCCTCATCACGGGCCTACAGAGTTGCCCCTGCATGGCCCCATGGGAGTCGGACAACCGATCAGAATACAAGCTCAAATTCAAAAGCCCAGAGAAGGCATAAAACCCAGGCACTCTCAGCATCTCTTCCCTTTTCGGCCAGGACCTCAAACCACGTGGTCCTGTCCAGTGCAGGGACGTGCAGTCAGGGGAGGCAGGGGAGGCAGAGCCTCACCTCTCTTCATGAAATAATAGTATATAATATTATATATTATAATATTATATACATCCGTCCGTCCACGCCTGGGAGCTGCGGAGGCAGAAATGTTGTCGCTTTCGTGCCCAGTCGCTTTCGTGCCTTCGTCATCCGGGAGCGCCGACAATATTTCTGCCTCCGCCCTCCGCAGCTCCCGGGCGCACAATGGCGCCGGGGCAGTCCGGCAGGCGAGCGACCGAGGATCAGGCTGCCTCGCTCGCTCTTTCGTCCGCCTGGACCGCCTCGGCGTCGCTGTGGCTACATCCGTCCGGCCGCGCCCGGGAGCTGCGGAGGCAGAAATGTTGTCGGTGCTCCCGGATGACGAAGGCACGAAGGCGACTGGGGAATGACAAGAACCTTCCTGCCTCTGCTGGATTTCGTGTGCTCCTCGCGACTGCAATATGCAGTCACGAGGAGCACGCAAAGTCCAGCAGAGTCAGGAAGGTTCTCATCGTTCCCCAGTCGCTTTCAAGGACTGCGCAGCGCGAGCCGGCGGAGCACGCTCAGGAAGGCGGGGAATGGGATCACGTGTGCTGGAGGCTGAGGCAGCCTGAGCCTCCAGCACACGTGGTCCCATTCCCTGCCTTCCTGATGACGTCACCAGCCTCACCAGCCATAAACCTCACCGCACGTCACTGCTGTCCACCATCAATAAACCTTTTTTCCAAGCAACTTCCATGAATCCAGTGTCTTTCCCGCCCCCCGCCCCCCTTGGGACTGAACCCAGAAGGACATTTCTTCCAACAGGATGTTGTAGAGAAGTCACAAGAAACTGATCATTGGAAGGAAACCGAAAGAATAGGCTTAATGACCCTTTGACCTTACATGATAGACCCCCTCCCCCAAGAGCTACTGCTGACCCATTTCAAAGTTGCAATGGTTCCCCCCCCACACACACACCCATGGTCACATGATCACATTTTGGGCACTCGGCAACTGGCTCGCCTTTACAGACCTCTGGTCACGTGGCTGTTAATGTGCGATATTTCTTTTGAGTTGGTTTCTACAATTTGCTTCCAGTTTCTGGCCAAAAAAAAAAAAGAAAATGCCCAGTGAGGAAACTTGATTCACTTAACAACAACCATATTTGCTTAATGACCACCGTGCTCATGTAACAACCATAGTGTTTTCTTAACGACTGCTGCAAAAATTGTCAAAAAATCATGTCCCGTCAAGCAGTGGAGGAGCTTTGTGGATGCTCCGTCGTTGGAGATTTTCAAGAAAAAAATTGGACAGCCATTTGTCCAAAATGATCAGTGGTGGGTTCCTACCGGTTCGGACTGGTTTGGCTGAACCGGTAGTGGTTTGGCAGCCTGGATCGTTGAAACCAACAATGACCCAGGCTTGCCACGCCCCTGAACCTTTTTTCCCAGTGGCGCCATAGGCACCGCCATCTTATCTTTTGCTTCTGTGCATGCGCAGAGCAATTTTTATTGCATTGTTCCTGTGCTCGCATCAAGCGCACACATGTGGCGCGGCCATAAGCGAATCAGCAGTAGTGAGTGTCGGAACCCACCCTGAAGACGATACAAGGATTCTTGCCTTGGGTAGGGGATTGGACTAGAAGACCTCCAAGGTCCCTTCCAACCTTACAATTCTATGGCTTCTATGAAGCCGTTACCATGGCAATCCACTGCGTTGTACAGTAGAAGCCATTTTACAGCAGTACAGTAGAAGTCATTTTTAGGTACAACAGGCAGAACACACATTCCAAGGGGTGTTTGGGGTGTCTTACCCCGACAGTATTTGTTTCCATAGAGTAAGTCATTTGTTTATCAAGTTTGGTTGATATTGCATTGTGCCTTTGCTCGCATCATGCACGCGTGTGTGACGCAGTCATAAGCGAATCGGCAGTAATGACTGTCGGAACCCACCTTGAAGACGATACAAGGATTCTTGCCTTGGGCAGGGGATTGGACTAGAAGACCTCCAAGGTCCCTTCCAACCTTACAATTCTATGGCTTCTCAATTCCTAGTTCATCATTTTAACCATAGCAGCACTGATAAATCACCAGTGTCCTTGATGGAGTTCAGAAAGCCACAATGAGAGAGTGAGACATATGACGACAGCCCTGAAACCCATAGAAGGTGATATTTCACCATGGACATCTGGAACTGCCTCAGCTCATTTCCATGCTGGTGACTTAAAGTGTCTTTAAAGTACTATGTATAGTATCTTACCATAACTCATTATTCACAGATATACTGAAAGCATTATGAATAATGCATGAATATTTATTTTCCTTTCTCTGATGTAATACATTTCAAATAAGCACATCATAGAGAATTACTCTAATTAATATTCTGTATGTCATTCCCAGCAGTAGCCAGAGGCTATTAATCTCTTCCTAAAGCAAACAGGAATATTCTGGGAATGCAGAAAGTGGTTGTAGAAGCAAACTTTTGGTGGCTCATTTTTCCCCTCTCAAATCTCTCCCTCCCTCTCTCTCCTTCCCTTGCTCTTTCTTCATTCTTTCTCTCCCTCTTTGTCTCATTCTCTCTCCCTCCATCCCTCTCTCTCCCTCCCGCTTCTGATCCTCCCTCAATCCTTCTCCCCCTCTCTCTCCCTCCCTTCCTCTTTCTCTCATTCTCTCTCTCTCCCTCTTTCTCTCATTCTTTCTCTCTCCCCCTCTTTGTCTGATTCTTTCTCTCTCCCCCTCTTTCTCTCTCCCTGTCTCCCTCTTTCTCTCACACTCCCTCCCTACCCCTATTTCTTTCTCCTTCTTTCTCTCATTCTCTCCCCCCTCTCTTTCCCCCTCCCTCTTTCTCTCATTCTCTCTCTCCCCCTCTCATTCTCTCTCCCTCCCTCCCTTTTTCTCTCCCTCACTCTCTCTCTCTTTTTCTCTGTCTCACCCAATCGATTGATCTGTCTGTCTGTCTGTCTGTCTGTCTGTCTGTCTGTCTGTCTATCTATCTATCTATTCTATCTTGCTAATATCTCTATCTATTTATCTATGATGCATTTAGTCCTCAGCTTAAAATAGCTCATTTAGTGGCCATTCAAATTTACAGTGGTGCCAAAAAAGTGACTTGTAACCATTTTTTGCACATATGACTGTTGCAGCATCCCCATGGTCATGTGATCAAAATTCAGACAGTTTGGCAACTAACTCATACTTATGATGTTGCAGATTTGATTTCCAGAGTTGAAGTAGACACCTCCAAAGGGACACATATTTGAAACTAGAACCTTTGGGTGGTAAAATGTAAAGATACTCTCCTAGACCAGACTTCATTCTTGAGGATGGAAATAAGAGAAGCATGTTGCAGTAGTGATGATGGAGACTGAGGGACCTTGGTGGGCCCATGGTGGGCAATCTTCTTTGATGGCCTTGGTTAAGTGCAGGGAAGGGCGAAGCCATACTTTCTTATCTTGAGAGCTCTCTCTCCTATGCCTTGGCATAGTTTGTTTAATGCATGCTCCTACATGATGCTGTTGCACTCACATATGCAAAGAGAGGTTTTGCATCCTGAGGGCACAACACTTTTGAGCTTATGAATAGTCCCAAGGTTGCATTTTCAAGAGGCAACTTGTTTTTCTTTGAAGATGTTTTGCTTCTAATCCAAGAAGCTTCTTCGGCTCTGACAGAACAAGAAAAGCCTAGTTGCCTCTTGGAAAAGCATCTTTGGGACAACTATGACCTGGATGCATGAGAATCTCCATAGATATTAAGCTTATTAATACATTTAAGCATGGTGTGGAAACAGTGGTGGGATCCTGCTGATTTAACAATCAGTTCAGTGATTGCATGTTTTCATGCACAGTTTTACCAAAACTTACCTTTCACAATACTTCTTGGGGAGTAACACAGCTGAGGTGCAGCAATCCACTCTGCTGTGCTAATCAGCTGAGAGGATATAGTTAAGGTTGGGCAGGTGGGCCGACCTGATCATCGGAGCAAACCAGTTTGTTCTCAGCTGATCGTCGGAGCTATTGGTTCACCGAACTGGTCCAAACCAACCGAATCCCACCCCTGCACAGGTTTTACTTGCTTGCATGGCCCTGTTTCTTGCATGCCACGGCCCAGTTCTGATCCACAGACTGGGGCTTGGGGACCCCTGATCTAGAGGGCAGTTGGGAAACCTATGTCCATTGCTAGCCTACAAATCAAGCAGTCAGAGACAGCACTGCTAACGGTGGAGTATATTCAGTTTTGTTGTTAACAAATTTAGAAGGCTATAACAGAGAATCAAGGCATCTGAGTTGATGAACTGGAAGCCTTCTAGGTATCTTCTCCATGCAATCAATGCCTACTGTTATGAAGAAAGATGTGCTTGCGAAAGCTTCCTCTTAACAGTTCATTGACTGCCAGCTGGCAATTCTTTGTTGGATGATCGTTGAATGCAATTATTTTTATGCCATTGATGTACATATTTTTCTCCTTTCCTCCCGGGTCAACACACATAGACTGCTGCACTCCTTTTGCTGGTGTAAAGGTGAAAGAGCTGCTTTCGTTAATTTAAATAGAGATTTAGTCTACTTCACCTGTTTATCTGTGGTCGCCTTTTAAATTGCTTTGAGGATTGGCATAGTTTATTGGAATGTTTCTAATATAAATGGAAATGCCTCATTCAAATGTTATCTTTTGAACTCAAGTGGATTTAGTAGAAGAATGTTTGCCAACTTCCAGATCTGAGGATTTCGGCTCCCAGAATTCCCCAGCATGGCTATTGCTGAGGATCCTGGGAGTTAAAAGCTTTAATTCAATTGGAAATATTCAATATTGATAAACAATGAATTAGACCATGTTTACTCTTTCTAGAAGGAAGAATTAACAGCTTGCCAAACAGAAATTTCTTTCCATTCAGCAGAGGGCATACTTTCTCCCCTTTTAACAAAAAGCAGTTAAAACACGGAGCGGCAAAAGTTCCCAGATGTTGGGAAATCAAACTTTTGTTAACCAAATTACTAATGAAGTTCACTCTGCTAAGTCTAAACAGATGGATTCTTGCAAGGGCCAAATGGAAACAGGCAGGATGCGAATGTATATAGGAAACAGGTCACTTCCAAATAGCTCATGTAGATCACCGTATCTAACTCACTGCTTAGTGCTGAAATCTAACTGGAAGCTCTTGATTGATGAATGTCCAACGCATCAAGTGAAGGGACGGCTGCCCTCTCTCTGCAGAACTGGTTCTAATATTGAATTATTTACTGTTTGGGAGGTTTTTCTTCATGCTCATTGAGAGTCTGCTTTCCTGTAATTTAAGATGATTATTCTTTATCTTGTACTAGCTGATAACTTGGCGTTGCCCGGGTATTTATTTATCCCAATCCTGTTTTAGACAGGAAAAGGAATGAATTATAAGTGGCAACGTAAGTGCGGAATGGACTGTCCTCCCTCCTTCCATTAACCGTCTCCGCAATTCCTGAAGAGGTGTTGACAAGACCAACTTCTCCCTGAGCCCTGATTTCGGCGACAATTAAATTAGTTTAAAATGTTTTCCCTGTCCCCCCCAGAAGTGTCAAGAAAAATGATTCCACCATGTTGAAAATGTGTGGAACAAATGTAATTTCTAATGTTGGATTTTCCCCCTTACCAGAGGGAGCCCTCTCATGGAGTACTGTGAAGCCGTTACCATGGCAATCTACTGTGTTGTACAGTAGAAGCCACTTTACAGCAGTACAGTAGAAGTCATTTTAAGGTACAACAGGCAGAACACACACTCCAAGGGGTGTTTGGGGTGTCTTATCCCGATAGTATTTGTTTCCATAGAGTAAGTCATTTGTTTATCAAGTTTGGTTGAAATTGTTTGAGGTGTTCCAGAGTTATGCTGGAACACACATACACACACACACACACACACCATAATTTGTTATACTTCTTCATAATGGTCTGTCCTTGCAAGCCTTACTTCAGCCATAGCTCCATAGATGACCAACAACTTCACACTGTATTTTGTTCTTTAAATTTCTCATGTCTCTCTTTTCCAAAATGTCATCATCTCTTTCCATCTTCCATTTCATTTCCCTTTTCATTTCATTCCAACTCAAGCCACTATTTTTATATTGGTGGTCAGTCAATCATTTTGACGTTCAGTTCACATACTTTAACCTTATTATTCTTGATCCTTTATCTTCCTATTTTACTACACATGGTTCAAAAATGTCCCCTTCCTGTGGCACCCTTGACTTATCCAACTCTCACTTCCCTTAACATGTAAGCACGAACTTGCTCTTCAGGCAAATGCTCGCTCCCTACAACTATTGTTAGTATGTGTTATTAGCCTTAGTGGTACTTATGCCACATGCAGTAATCTCCGGGTAGTGACATCGAACATAGAACCTAAAATATCAGAGTTTGTAAGGGACCTTAGAGGTCTTCTAGTCCAACCCCCTGCTCAAGCAGGAGATCCTATACTATTTCAGACAGGTGGCTGTCCAGTCTCTTCTTAAAGGCCTCCAGTGATACAGCACTCACAACTTCTGAAGGCAAAGTTGATCCACTGGTTGATTGTTATCACTGTCAGGAAATTTCTCCTTAGTTCTAGATGGGATCTCTCTTTAATTAGCTTCCATGCATTGTTGTCTTGACTTCTGGTGTTTGGAGAATAGGTTGACTCCCTCTTCTTTGTGGTAGCCCTTCAAATATTTGGAACACTGCTATTCATGTCAGTCCTGGTGACATGAATATGTTCATATGTCATGAATATGTCAGAATATCAGCCAATTTTAGCACATTATAATGCTAACTTTGTACATTAATGTAAGCAAATATCAATGCTATCCAAAGCATGCTGATTACTGAAAACTAGGATCTCTGATTTAGGAATTATCTTGCAAGCCAAAAAACTGTTTTCTGCATCCCACCAACTAAGAAGTATATGGTCATGACGAGGATGTACTGTGCTCTAAAAGCATAGTATAGTATAACCTTTAGAGACGGAGTGGCTCAGTGGCTAAGAGGCTGAGCTTTTCGATCAGAAAGGTCGACAGTTAGAATCCCTAGCGCCGCATAACGGAGTGAGCTCCCGTTACTTGTCCCAGCTTCTGCCAACCTAGCAGTTTGAAAGCATGTAAAAATGCAAGTAGAAAAATAGGGATCACTTTTGGTGGGAAGGTAACAGCATTCCGTGTGCCTCCGGCATTTAGTCATGCCGGCCAGATGACCACGGAGACGTCTTTGGACAGCACTGGATCTTCGGCTTTGAAACGGAGATGAGCATCGGCCCCTAGAGTCAGAAATAACTAGCACATATGTGCGAGGGGAAACTTTACCTTTTGTATAGCCTTTATTGTTATGTATACAATGAAATTGGTTTCAGCCTCACTGGTGCAATCCATGACAAAAAATACAAACAACATAAATAGTATAAAGAATCATCCCTATGCAAGTAATTAGGGGGAGGGGGTAAGAAAAATTAAAATAATTAAACGTTTCCGTGTGTGTGAAGTGGAGTGTGGAGTGTGTTTAAGAGCCTTACAGCCCATAAACTATTTTTTTTAGCAGTCTTGTACCATAGCCAACTCCCATTAAGATAATGCTCAGCTAAATTTCAAGGACTTTTCACAGAAACCCTTATCTACCCAGTTAGGGTAGATATTTATTTTTCTTATGTGAAAAACCTGGCACGAGTTTTTGGTTAGATTTCATTCTGTGGCTTTCGGCTCAGTCCTTTGAGCTATTAGAATTATTTTGAATTTTGTTTTGTTCGATTAAACGCTCCCTGCATGGTCCAGTTTCATAATGGCAGGAAGACGGCCCTAGTTTACTTTAGGTCTGTGGAAGTGCCAGGAATCTGCAGAGTGTACAGATGTTTTTCCATTGCACCTGCTGCCCCGTGGAGAGCTGCCTTGGTAGGAGATTGTTCAAAATGACAGGCATGTTCTTAATAGGAGATTTGTCTTGACAGAACTGGGGCTGGAGGGGGGAGAGATTTCTTGCAGCTGTTAACATCAAACCACATTTGTAGCTTTCGTTTCCCCTGGATTTGCGTACGGCATCGTCTGTTTTTGTCACAGAGTGCTGTGAATGTCTCTGACAGAAGAGAGATGGAGAGAAAAAGAGGAAATATTAAAGGGAAAAGTAAATGCAATTACGATATTTCAAGAAGTGGTTTCCTACTATTGTCGCCTTTCCAAAACAATTGTTATCCCCCCACTCCCATTCCTGGAGTGTGTGTGAAAAAGTGGGGGGGGGGGGTAGGCAAACAACAAAATAGTTTCTGCTTACAGCATGATTTACGGTATTTTTCAAAGTATAAGAGGCCCCGGAGTATAAGATGCACCAAGATTTTGAAGAGGTAAATTAAAAAAAAGTTTTTGCACTCTGCAGACCTCCCAAACCCTCTGCACGCCTCATTTTTTGTGAAAAACAGGGCATGCATAGCCTTTAGGAGGCTTGTAGAATGCTCCTGGGGGCTAGGGCAAAAATGAGCAAAAAAATGGGCCGTTTTTCACTTGTTTTTGCCCACCCCAGCCCCCAGGAGCACTTTGCAGGCCTCCCAAACCCTCTGCATGTCCATTTTTGTGAAGGGGGTGGGGTTTCAGGAAGCCAAAAATGCTGCATTCAGTGTATAAGACGCACCCAGATTTTCACCCTCTGTTTGGGGGGGGAGGTGCGTCATATACTCTGAAAAATACAGTAGCTTCAGCTAGGAAAAATGTAAGCTGCCATATTTCCTCGTCACAAATCCTGGATGGGTTTTGGGGTTTGTTTTATTTTTTTGCAACAGTCACCAAAATGCTTGAATAAAGACTTCTTTTGAAAATGGAAATGGTTGAATGAAAAATTAACCTAGGTAAAAATGAGATAACGCCGTTATATAACATAAGCTGGTTGGTGTGGCTTGGTGTAGTAATGATACCAGCAATGGCTTATATGGGTAAGTACAGAGAACACCCATTTTTGTCATTTCAATCTAGGAAGATTAAGCATTTTAGTGGAAATCATTTTTTTTTTAAATATATGAAGCTAGAGGATTTAAATCCATTTTTTTCCTGTCTCTCCTTTTGCAGGTACAAAGGTTTCAAAGGCAATTGCTCCATCTCTTTTATCGATCAGTTTAAGGTTCTCCACCTGTGCAACAAATATTGTGAGATGTTAGGACTGAAACCCCTTCAAAGCAATGGTCTGAAACAGAAGAAGCCTGCAGTCTCCAGAATCAAGGCGCAATCCAATCCAACGGTTGCAAAGAAAAGATTGGTCAATGCGCAGACTTCCAAAAAAACATAAGATCGTCAGTTTCCCCCCCCCAAGGAAATATTGATGACTTTTATCTTCACCGCAGGACATCTTTGGAAATGTATATTGATTTTGTTTTGTTATTTTTCTGCAATGTGCCTACGATGGCCCTTCTTCCAAGCAACCTTTGTAGCATGTGGGTGGATGGCATAAATAGATCAGAGAAGATCTACTCCGCATCTCTTGGTGGCGGCGGCGCTAAACTTGGGAAAAATTGGATTTAATGGATTCCTTCTATATAAGTCAGCTGCTACGAAACCAGAGACATACATGTAGGGTATTTCAAAACACTTGTGAGAAATATACTCCACGTTTTTCTTCTTGTGGATTTGCTGTATCTTCAGGTACTGCTTTTTCTAGGTCTTGCTAAATGCTTGCCTCGCCAAGTAGAATAAAAGATTGGCAGAAACTGTACGTAGAAGAGGAATATAACTCTGGTGTTCATATGCATTTTGTTTTATTTTGCACTACTTGGAATTGAGAGCTGTGTCAAATATGTAATAATTGTATTTATAAAACTCAGAGTGGTTGTCTTCAGGTGATCTGAGAGCTGCATGGAACTCATGAGTACGATCATGTTGTTTTATAGAGTCCTAGAGTTGGCAGTGACCTCAAATGGCAGCTAGTGTAACCCCCTGCTCAGTTCAGGATCTGTCATTTGTAACCTCATATCCCTAACTTTCCTGGATACAAGTCCTAGCGCCTGCAGATGCTGCCACTAGCTTTAATGTAGCATAGTACTACGCAGTAGATCCAGACATTTCCCTGTCTCATTGCTGGCAAGTATGTAAATGAAGAAAGGAGGAAAAGAAGAGCAACTGTAGGAACAGCTGCACAGACGAAGGTATATCTGCAGTAACTATACTGTAAATCCCATTAGATCTATGGAGATTCTCCATTAGTCTATGGAGAATTAGTCTATAGTCCATTAGTCTATGGAGATTCTCAACCATCCAGGTCATGTTGGTCCCAAGGGTGTTTGTTTTTCCTAAAGGCAACTGGACTTCCTTGATGTTTTCTTTTGAAGTCTTGGAACTTCAGTTCTCTGAACTGAAGAAGCTTCTTGGATGGGAAGTGAAATGTTTTCAAAGAAAACACCAAGAGAATTTAATTGCCTTTTCTTTTTTTTGGGGGGGGGGGGAGAGGAGAGATCCTTTGGGATCCCATTAGATCCAACAGAAGTTCTGTTCAATCTGATATCCTGTTTTGTGCCATAAACGAGAAACGTCTAAGACAGGGGTGTCCAAACTTGGCAACTTTAAGACTTGTGGACTTCAACTCCCAGAATTTCCCAGCCAGCTGCTGGCTGGGGAATTCTGGGAGTTGAAGTCCACAAGTCTTAAAGTTGCCAAGTTTGGACACCCCTGGTCTAAGATGTTGACAACCAATATCTGAAACCAACATCCTCCTTGCCTTGCGAGAAATGCTGTAAAACATGGCGTTTCCATCAATATATTTCAGGACGAGGAGATTCCCAGTTCAAAGCAAATTATGCATCATGTCAATATATAGTGTAGAAATCTAGCATTATTTTGACTCTTCACAGATCTCAAAAGAGACTCAATTGATTTCAAAAGAGACTAAATCATTTTACTACATCTGTTAAGTATATCTTCGATCTTAACCATCTCTGTTTTTGTTCTTTCTTAATGGTTTGCACAGTAAATACTTGTTACTGTTACTGTTACTTGTTACTGTTATGCTTATGTTCCCAATTAAATTCTTTCCTCCAATTAATTAGGATTTCACTTTATATGAGGCAAGGCTGAACCAATATTTTCTGTTTCCTCTGCATACATTAATGGCCTTTGATAATGAATTCCTTATTAAATTCTGTCAGTCATTTTGATCATTTAAAGCAGTTGCTTCTGGTAAAAGAAATATTAACCACGATTCAGACATCATATTGATTAGTTTCAGAAAAGTCTTAAGTGTAGACATAGTAAAATATTTCATTTGTGACTGTAGGGTAATATGCCTGTCTCAACTTATTATCAACTGTAGCTGTAGCTATAGCCGTAGCAATTATTATTAGATTGTACTAAATCAGCTATTCAGCAGTATAAAGATGTGCAGAGAAAAAGATATCAGTAGAAAGCTCTTTTAATATCTGTGTGTCACTATTCTGCAGGTTTAAAATGATAATTATTTCAACATTAAAACAAGTGTGCAGGGCAAAACAGATGGAGTTCAGCTAATTGTTGCACATAATGGTGTTCTAAAAGCAACATTGGTTTATTTGATTTGTGCTATTATAAAGCACACACTAAAAGATATCTGAAGCACCTTTTAATTTTCTATTGGATGGCTGATTGGCTTTTGTAGATGCTCATGTACTTTTCAATTAACAAGAGGTGAATAACAGTGGACACTGCATGCTTTGTTGAACACAAAATGATTGATATGAGAGGGTTAGAAAAATGCCCCTTCTCCGTAATTGTACAACAGCACCATGTTTCTCAGTCTCAACAACTTTAAAATGTGTAATTTCCTGTGGGCTGAGGAATTCTGGGAGTTGAGCTCCCCATATTTTAACCTAGCTGAAAGTCACCGCAATGTCTCAGAGCATCTGTAGATCAGAGGTGGTATTAGCAGGTTCTGACTGGTTCTGGAGAACCGGTAGCAGAAATTTTGATTAGTTCGGAGAACCGGTAAATACCACCTCTGATTGGTATTACCGTTGCTCCCTGTCCTTGGTTTTTAGCTCAGCTGATTCGCGCGGCAGAGTGGATTGCCGCACTTCAGTTGAGCTAACAAACAGCTCAGTTCACCAGTGCTGACACACCAAGGGCGGTTTTAGAGCACTGCGCGTAACCCTAACCCCATTTATTCTCTGCCTCCCGAGTCCCAGCTGATTGGGAGGGAATGGGAATTTTGCAGTAACCTTCCCCTGGCATGCCCACCAAGCCACGCCCACAGAACTGGTTGTAAAAAATTTTGAACCCCACCACTGCTGTAGATGGAGATCAAAGAAGTTGAAAAGGCATCCATGACTGGGTAAGCACCCCTGTCAAACCGGCCACACTCAGCAACCAAGAAAGAAATCACTTAACTCCATTTTGCAGAATTAAGAGTATTTTTACTGGTTCTGTAAAGATAGCAGCTAAGCAAAGAAAGATCTGAGGCAAAAGCGCGTGAAATCATATCAATATGTGACCAAACCCCCTCCCCCTGGTAACCCTACTTTGTACTCCCTTTGCTTCACCCTCTTTTTGTCAGCCTGTTTCTTGTGCGCCTGGTGAGCAGCCTCCAACGCCTTGCTGGTCATGGGCCAAATTTGATGAAGCTGGTCACTCCACTCGGAAAGGGACAAAATTTGCGGTTTTTCTCAAGGCAACTCAGAAATTGGAACAAAGTCCTGTCCAAACATAACTCTAAAAGGGGTCAAGCTGGTACTTCTGTGCACAGAGTTGTTGTATGCCACCTCAGCAAGTGGTAACAGTTCAGCCCAGTTATCTTGTTAATAATTGATGAAACACCGGAGCTACTGTTCCAAAACAGAATTAGTCCGTTCACAAGCCCCGTTAGTCTGAGGATGGTGGGCGGAGCTTAGCCCATGGGCAGAGCCAATTAGCTTCAGAAACTCCTTCCAGAAGAGGGAGGTAAACTGGACCCCCCTATCCAAAATTATGTGTTCAGGTACTCCATGTAACTGGTATACATGTGAAATAAACAACTTAGCTAACGACTTAGCTAATGGGATTTTGGAACAGGGTACAAAATGAACTTGTTTGGAAAACAGGTCAGTAATTACCCAAATCACGGTATTTCCTAGACTCTCTGGCAATTCGACAATGAAGTCCATCGATATCTCCTTCCGTGGGGCCTCAGGGCGGGCCACACCTTGGAGAAGGCCCTGGGGTTTTCCCGGTGGGCGCTTTGCGGCAGCACAAACGGGAGAACTGGCTATGTAGGACTCAATGTCTTTTTTCAATGAAGGCCACCAAAATTGTCTCTTAACCAGATGTAAAGTCTTTACAAATCCAAAATGGCCTGCCATTCTTGAATCATGGGCCTGTTGAAGAACAATAGTTTTCAGGTCAGCAGGATCATATAATTTAGCCCCTACCCAAGCCAGTCCATCCTTCATAGTGCATTCATTTGAATGTTCCTTGAACCAATCATCGGACTCAAGGCCCTCCTTGAGTTTGCACATGAGGGCCGTTGTGACCTCTAAATTCGAAATGCCTTGGCTTCTAGTAATCACCTGGGCAGCTAGACTTTTTGCTGGGATGACTGGGATACGCTCAGCTTAGAGCTGTTGTATTGGGGAAGTCTAGACAAAGCATCAGCCATGAAGTTCTTACCCCCCGGAATGTACTTGAGGGTAAAGTTGAAATGGTTGAAATGTTGCGCCCAACACACCTGTTTAGGAGATAGCTTATGTGGAGTCTTCAATGCTTCCAAATTTTTATGAACAGTCCATACTTCAAATGGGTGTTTCGCCCCTTCTAGGAAATGTCACCAGGTCATCAAAGCCCATCTGACCGCAAAAGCTTCCTTTTCCCATATAGCCCATCGTCTCTCCGTCTCTGTCAGTTTGCAAGAGGTGTAAGCGTATTGCTACAATTTTCCATCAGCGTTTGTTTGAAGTAATACTGCCCCCATGCCACATCACTGACATCAGCTTGAATGATAAATGGTGCCTCCATATCTGGGTGTTTCAAAACGGGTTCAGCTGCAAAGAATCGCTTTAATTTCTCGAAAGCGGCTTGACACTACATAGTCCAATTCAAAGGCTTACCCGGTCTAGGCTTGGCCTCCCCTTTTGACTTTAGGAGATTTGTAATGGGCAGAGTAATGCTGGCGAACGAAGGGATAAATTGACGATAAAAATTTGCAAATCCCAAAAAACTTTGTAATTGTTTGCGGGCGCGAGGTGGTGCCCATTCAGTTACAGCCTGGACTTTTGCTGGGTCCATCTCGATGCCATTGTGGGAGATGCAGTAGCCCAAGTTATCAATTTTGTCTTGATGAAATTCACATTTAGACAATTTGGCATAAAGTTCTGTGGCCCGGAGTTTCTTGAGTACTGATCGTACTAAAGTCACGTGTTCATCATGTGTTTCCTTAGATAAGGATGTCGTCAAGGTAGACCATCATGCCTTTGTACAGGTGTTCATGTAAAACTTCATTTATTAATTGCATGAAAACAGCTGGCGCCCCCTGTAGGCCAAATGGGAGTACTTTGAATTGAAAACACCCACGTGGGAAGTTGAAAGCAGTTTTCCATTCATCTCCCTCTTTGATTCTGACTCTGTAGTAGGCCTCTCTTAGGTCCAATTTTGTGAAGATCTTCCCTTTACCCAATTGGGCCAACATATCCTTCATCAGAGAGAGGGGGTATACATTTTCCACTCACACACTATTAAGATTCTTGTAGTTAACACAGAGATGAAAGGAGCCATCTTTTCTCTAAACAACACAGGGGCGGCCACATATGGCCTAGCAGGTTCAATAAACCACCTTTTCAAATTTTTGTCAATAAACTTCCGTAATTCCTCCATTTTGCATGGGGTCATTGAGTAAATCTGGGGTTTCGGAAGTTTTACTCCTGGGAGGATTTCAATGCTGCAATCCATCACGCGGTGAGGGATTATCATAGGATTTTTTTTTACTGAAAACGTACTTTAGGTCCCAATATTCCTTTGGGATTTTTTCTTCCCCCTCAATTTTTTCCTGCACCGCGGCTGCTAGGTAAGGTTCAGCATTGGTAATATTGGAAACCCCCCATCTAACTGACAAAAAGCAATGGGGACTTTCAAAGTTCTCAGTTTCAAGCCCATTTTTTCCACCACTTCCTGGCTAACAATGCAGCATGTGCATCCCGAGTCTAAGAGGGCCAGCATTTTTGTTTGGGCGCCAGTAGAGGGCACTTTAAGTTCTACTGGGATGGTCATGGGGCCTGATCGGGAACTTACCAGACAGTCGTCATCGGATTCGGTTTCACTTTCCCCCGATGAGGAGGACGGTTCTTCTTCTCTTGGGATGGGAGGGAATTGCGCAACAGGTTCCACCCCTTTCATGGTGGTGCCCCTTCTCTTCCCAGGTTGTTTGTCTGACTTCCTCTCCCCCCTGGCAGAGGGCTTAGGGCCAATCTTGGAGTGGCAATTTGCTACTCGGTGCCCCTCCTTTCCGCAACAGAAGCAGGTGGTAGATCGGGGCTTGCTTGTAGACCAACTTTTTCCTCCTTTCGGAGTTCCTTTGGGGAGGTTGGGAGGGGTAGCTTTCTCTTTCTCACTGTCTTCATGGTACTTGTCTCTGGCTAAATCGATCTCCACGTCTGCTGCCAATTTGTACCAGCGTTGCAAGTTACTGTTTACACAGTTTTGGTATAGATCTTTGCTTAAGCCATCCATAAAACTGTCCAGTAAAGCTTCTTCTGACCTCTCCCGCATATAAAAGGACAATTCGTGAAACTCTTGTATGTAATCAGCCACTGGGTTCTTCCCCTCGGTAAGGGTTTTCATTCTGGTTCTGGTCTTCTGCTCTGTGAGTGGGTCATCAAAGCGTTTCCTCAGGGCGGCCATAAACCTATTATAGTCTCTCAGCAGAGGGGAGTCATTGTTATGCAGGGCAACAATCCATGCCGCTGCCTTGTTCTCCAGCGCCATGGTAACAACTCTTACCTTGGCTTCTTCTGTGGGGAGATCCTCTCTGAACTGTTACATGAAATTCCAGACTTGGACCAGGAAAAATCCTAATTCTTTTGGGTCACCTCCAAATTTCACACCAAGCAGAGGAACTTTTGCCATCCCGCGTCTGCAGGGGGGCCCTCCTCCTCTTGGAAGGGCTCTCACGGCTGCTGCTGCTGCTGCCAGGGCTTCCCCATCCTGATGAGCTCCACTGTCTGCCCCCAGGGCCTCCCTTGGGGGGAACAGGGCTTCTGCAGTTCTCTCTTCTAGGTCTGGGAGATCAGCTTCTCTTTCGGGACCGCTCTCATGTAAATGTTGCCTCTCCCAAGTTGCATAGCCTGGGACATCATAAGGTTCTCCTCATCGGTGTCCTGCCAAGTAGCTGCCGGCCGCCGATGTCGCTTTGTGGTAACTCCAGCCGGAATTTCCTCAGGGTCATACTTGTGTCCCACTCCCAACGACCACCTGGGGCAGACGGATCATTCTTCCAAATTCAGATGCACCATCCGTTCCGTCTCTAAGGGACACGAGGATGCAGCCACCCCCATGTCGTCCTCCTGGTTGCTGCCTGGGTAAGACATTCCTTTGAAGGTTTTGGTTTTATTTACACTCTCCTTGGAAGGTGTTAGCTCCGGGATGAGTGTGGAAGTGAGATCTTGCTTAATGTCAAGCCGGCCTCCCTCAGCAACCACGAAAGAAACCACTTAACTCCATTTTGCAGAATTAAGAGTACTTTTACTGGTTATGAAAAGATAGCAGCTAAGCAAAGCAAGATCTGAGGCAAAAGTGCGCGAAATCATACATATCAATATGTGACCAAACCCCCTCCCCCTGGTAACCCTCATCCAGTGTCCAATCTGCAATTCCCTTAGGTGTCATGTGAGTTCCATCTTCAAGGAGCATCATCAGGTTGGTATGCAGGACGGTTGGCCTTGACCGACACCAAGCACTAATCTCCAGCATGCGCAGTAGATGGTGAGACCAAAACTCCCTTTTTACAATCTCTCCTGTACTTAAACTTCCCCTCCCAAATACCAGCCCCCCCCTCTCCCCGTTTCAATGGCAGCCAAAAGCAAATAGCAAAACAGAGGCTGACACGCCCCTTTTTTATATGCATCACAGATTTTAAAAGGGGGCACGGCTCCAACTGGAGATATTTAGCTGCCATCTTGGGTTTTTTGGTTCCCTCTCCAACAGTGACCTAACAAAATTCCCTTTTGTTTCTAAACCTGCGGAAATATTGTATGACCAGCAATCGGATTGGAATAATTTTAGAAATGTGGACTGCATTTACTAATTTATATGTTTAATTAACTATTTATTTTTCTATTGTTAAGATAAAATATTTAGATGTTGATAATGTCATTATACAATTATAAAAAGTATATGTATGTAAGACTAGATTTTATTAACATATGACACGTTTGTTTTTGTGGGCCTTTTCTTTTTGCATATCTAAGTAAGTCACAATATATAAAGAGTCTCAGGATAGTAATTATGAGTAATTTAAAAGATGGAAGAAAATAATTAGTTGGGACATGATTATATATACTCATCTATATTTTTGAATGCTGTGATGCAATGGGCAGTCTTAAAAATGTACAAATTGCATGTATTAAAAGTCAAGGTGCTCAAAATGCATTGTGTGAGGATACTTCAGTTGCAAAATCTTATATTAAGAGGCATGATTTTTTCTTATATTCATACAAAAATGTGAAAATAAGAAGAAATCATTCATCAAAGCAATTGAAGCACAGATCATAGTAATGATTGAGTGAAAATGTGCCCGCAATAAAATGATTCAGTTAAAATAGTTACTGTATGTCAATTGTACTTTATGAAGAAATTCACCATACCAGCGAAGAAATTGTAGATCTGGATTTACAATAAGTCCTGACTGTATCTGATGCAATTTTCAGAGTGCCTAAATGGACAGATTTCTGATCCAAATCATTCTAAGCAATTCAAACCCTTTTCAAAATTTGAATGGTGATATTTTGCATATTGTTCACTATATAATTTCCAATAATAATTAATCTTGAACCAGGTATTTAAAATGTTGCTCCGTTTGATGAATCATTGAGGTATATGAACCAGACACATTCTCCATAATTGCTATCTACCCTAAGAAAGAGTTCTCCACAGTATCTAAAATATCCCTTAAATTATAGTGATTTTCTCAAGGTAAGCTTGACTCCTGATACCTACATGTCTGTATGCGTGTACTCTTCTTGTTAACATATAAAAGTTATTAAATATTCTCCTTCTTGATTAAGGTGACCAGACGTCCCGCTTTTGGCAGGACAGTCCTGATTTTTAACAATTTGTCCCATGTCCCGCAGCATTTTTAAAAAGTCCTGATTTTTGGTAAGGTGCGCAGCCGCGCACGTGGCAAGAAAAGACCGTGCAGCAGTTTGCAACTGCTGCGCAGTGATTTCTACTGTCACAGGCTCTGGAAGCAGGGGAGGTCCTCTGCGGGCGGCTAGAACTGGCCGCCCGCAAAGGACCTCCCCAGACTTGTTTTGATGAACGCAAGGTGACTGACGGTAGTTTGCGCCGGCTGCACCCACTCAAACTATTGTCAGTCGCCCCATGTTCAGCAAAGCAAGCCTGGGGAGGTCCTTTGTGGGCAGCCAGTCCTAGCCGCTTGCGCCTGGTGCTGCGGCTGAAGTGAACCCCCAAAGCCCCCGCCACCACTAGAATAACTGCTGCTGCCACCACCTCCTCCTCCTCCTCCTCCTCCAACAGCACCACCACATTTGCTGCCTGATGCTGCAGCTGAGATGAAGTCGCCAAAGCTCCTGCTCTGCTTGGAGCACCTGAGCTGGGCCCCGTATTACCCCTGCCCCCTACTCCTCTGCCATGCTTTTGAGGAGCCATGAGCCCACAGGAGCCAGTAGGAAGGCGGCAGAGGGGGAGGGAGCAGGAAAAAAATGCCTCATGGCTTCTCAAAAGCACGGCGGAGGAGGAGGAGGAGGTGGCAGGGGTAATGCGGGGCGCAGCTCAGGTGCTCCGAGCAGAGGGGATGGCGCCACCGCCACCACCATGGGCGGAGGCACCAGCGGAAGCTTTGGCAGCTTCACCTCAGCCGCAGTGCCGGGCAGCAAATGTGGTGGTGCTGTTGGAGGAGGAGGAGGAGGAGGCAGTAGTTATTCTGGTGGCAGCAGGGTCTCATCAGCATCTTCAGCGGTAGCCCTGCCTCTGGTGAAAAAAACCGAAGATGGAGCAGATCCACACAGGTGACTGGAGGAGGAATTATGGGAGTTGAAGTCCACAAGTCTTAAAACTGTCAGGTTTGAAGACCCCTGGGGTTTTTTTCCCTAAAGGTTAGGGGTGCAAGGATACAGACCAAATTTTTAATCAAGAACACCCCTCCCCTCCGGTCAATGGTGTCCCGCTTTACCAATGTTAAAATCTGGTCACCTTATTCTTGATGTATTTTTATTTTGCAATCTACACTACCATCTGTTGTGGCCCACCAGCAGCCAGCGGAACTGGTAGCAGACTCAGACAGTGAGGTGATTGGGGAGGAACATGGGCCAGTCCTGGAGTCTGGGGAAGGCTCTGATGAGGGCTCTGCGTCGGAGGCAGAGATGGCGGCCAGGGCCGTCCAACAGTTAACAGCTGGCTTTGGAGTCAGATAACAGTGGGGCAGAAAAACAGCTGGAGCCTCTTCCAAGTGTGTGCATACACAAAGAAGGGAATAGCTAAGGAACAAGGGTCGACTCAGGAGTAAAGGCACAGGTGGATGGTGAATGGCCCCTTCCATAGAGAATAAAGAGGAGCGAAAGGGGAGGTGAGGTTGCAGGAGACAATTAGTTCATTTCATTAGGGTGAAGATCTGTTCCTGACTTCTTGCCAATTGCTGCTACAGTGCGGCGTTTGGAAGATATCGGCCTGGCAACTCTCCAAGCCTGATAAAGGTCTGTAGTTGTGAAATCTCATGAAAGACTATTTGCCGGGACTTTGCTGGAGAGGAATTCCCTTTAACCTAAATAAAAGGGGTTTTATTGGGATGAGGAGTCGGCCTCATGATCTTGGGTGGCCTAGGTCAGTCCACCATCCTGAGATTTCCAGATTGTGTCTCATTGTGCAACGCTGTGTTGCTGTGTCTCAAAAATATTCAGAGTTCCACTCAGTGCTTCTATCTCTTCCCTACCAGTTAACTAAATGAAATTCACTACATTCACTGTTATTTGCATAAAAATGTGTTCAGTCTTCTATGTATCACTTACATCAAGAGTTCCCCAACTTTTGTGAGAGGGCACCCTGGAAGCTGGAGAATGTGGACATGACTGTCTTACAATGCTGTTGCCATGTTTGTGATTGTATAGAATAGAATTCTTCATTGGCCAAGTGTGATTGGACACACAAGGAATTTGTCTTTGGTGCATATGCTCTCAGCGTACACAAGGAGAATAAAATACATTCATCAAGAATAAAAGATACAACATTTAGTGATAGTCAAAGTTACTAATAAGCTATCAAATCGTACTAGGAAACAAATTAAAATTCAGCCAGTTGACACCATCACTGGCCATAGGGGGCGAGCAATTGCCCCCTGTGGAACGGGTGAGCAATTTGGGCGTCCTCCTAGATGCCTGGCTGTCGATGGATGACCATGTGGCAGCCGTGGCAAGGGGGGCGTTCCACCAGGTTCGCCTGGTGCGCCAATTGCGCCCCTTACTGGACCGGGATGCCCTACGCACGGTCACTCATGCGCTGGTGACGTCTCATCTGGACTACTGCAATGCCCTCTACATGGGGCTTCCCTTGGGACGCGCCCGAAGACTACAGCTAGTCCAGAATGCAGCCGCGCGGGCCATCACCGGGAGTACTAGGTACTCCCACATAACACCTCTCCTGCGCGAGCTGCACTGGCTGCCTGTGGTTTTTCGGGTGCATTTCAAGGTGTTGATTACCATCTTTAAAGCACTCCATGGCACAGGACCTAGCTACTTGCGGGATCGCATCCTACCACACACATCCCTGCGACCAATTCGCTCTCACAGGGAGGAACTCCTCCTGGTGCCGTCCACCAAGCAATGCCAACGGGCGGCGCCTAGGAGTAGAGCCTTCTCTGTGATGGGCCCAACCCTCTGGAATGACCTCCCCCCCGACATCAGAACCACCACCGACTTCTGTTCTTTTCGTCAAAAACTAAAGACTCACCTGTTTCGACTAGCCGGCTTGGCCCATTCATAGCTTTATTTTACCTCCTGGCAGATATTTTTAATTTGGGAATTTTTAGGTCATTATTTTAACTTTAACTTTTGGGGTATTTTTTAGGGGTTATTTTTTTAATACTGTTTTTAATTGCTTTACTTTAAGATACATTTTTTTATAGCCTCCTCGTCTAAGTATTTAAGGATCTGTGTATTTATATATCTATTCTTATGTATTCCTTGTGTTTTAATTTGATTGTACACCGCCCCGAGTCCCTTTCGGGAGAGGGGGCGGTCTAGAAATTTAAAATAAAGTAAAGTAAAGTAAAACAATATAAATTGAAAGATACAAACAACATGGTTATAGTCATAATTGGGAAGAGATAGTTACTATTCACAAAACATGAAGTTATCTATAAAATGTATCTATTCACAAAATGTGAAGTTACCACCCCAATCCCAAAATACCATCTCAGATTTGTCTTTTTTTCTTGGAACGATGGGCACAATTCCAAGTAAAGCATTAGGCTGACATACATGTCATTCCCTTAGATGACACCTACAATGGATTCTTAGCCATTTTCAGTTTACTTTTGGTGAAAAATCATCCCATAGGCACTTTTTGAAGCTAAAGATGACCCTTGAGGATAACTGTCAGCCTTACCAGGTAGGCCAGACAAGAAACATCATCAAATGAGCTAATTTTATTTTAATGTAAAGCCATATTAACAGAAGTTAATATGTTTTAAGTCTGAAAATGCAATTCTCCTACCATCTTCTTTACAGCTCAAGAAACTAGGGAGAACTTCTTCTCAGTCTTTTGCCTTATCCACTATTCAGCTGTGGCTGACATTGTCTCTTATCTGATTGTTCCACAGACAGTGTCGGGGGGGCGGCGCCTAGGAGTAGAGCCTTCTCTGTGGCGGGCCCAGCCCTGTGGAATGACCTCCCTCCGGATATTAGGAATACCTCTGACCTCCGCTCCTTTCGTATTAAGCTTAAGACCCACCTATTCCAAGCAGCTGGCCTGGCTCAACTTTGATCTAACCGTATCGCTCCTGACGGGTTTTTACTGGGTATTTTAATTATATTTAATTATCTAGGGGTTTTTAAATACTGTATCTTAATTGTTTTATTTATCAGCCGACCTCCTCCTTGTGTATGTCTCGGTATATGTCTCTGTTATATGTTTGTTTTGTCCACATATTTATTTCATATGTTTCATTGTACGCCACCCCGAGTCCTTCGGGAGAGGGTGCGGCTAAGAAATAAATATTTATTATTATTATTATTATTATTATCTCTTCATCCTGTCTTCCAAGGTCTTTCCCCGCATACCATTGCAATAACACTTGTCTTTGAAGGACACTAACCTTCCATTTATAGCTTCTTCATTAAAATTGTTTTTTAATTAAAAGAACTCACAGAAAGTAGCAGTATCTGGTTAATCTTGTTTGAGTCGGATGCTAATCAGGTCAGGCCTGGATGATAACTGAGCTGTAAACTAGACCAGGAACATTCTGGAAGTAGACATTGACAAACTACTTCTGAATTGTTGCCAAAGAAAGTAACAGATATGTCCAGTGAGCTGTCAAGAATTGAGCATGACTCAAAGGAACCAACTTAATTAAAATAAAATCTCCTAGAGCATGGAAAATAACACTGCGCATGGTAGCACCTGTAAACACCATGTTGGGGATCCAGACCTCACAGTGTAACTACCTGAATTCGTTGGGATCCTTTGTGGATACCAAAATCTAAGGAAAGTTTCCTTTGGGAAAAGATCCTTTGCAGAACATGGGCTGATGCTACATTTGATTCATTCATCAAATGTTTAACAAGTGTCATTATCAACAAATGCTGCAATCAGTTGCCATGACAATTGGCAGCATTGCCTCCATTATTTCAACGGAATAATAATGAAACAAATCCTGCAGGAGCTCATCAGTCTTATAAGAGCATCATGACATATCAGAAAGAGATGAGATTTTTTTTTTTAAAAAAAATGATTCTGCTTTGAAAAGTATCTGGGAAGATTTGCCCTTTATGTATCATACCAAAAAGTTCCTTGTAGGTCAATCCTTTGGATGTCTACTCAGAATTAAGGATAATTATAACTGCAGCCTTACTGCTATAAGAAAAGTCATATATAACATTCAAATGTAACATTTCACACAAATTGGTGCGATGCAGGGATCCACACATCTATTTTAATGAAAGTTGACCTCCAGCAAATGGAGGGCAGCATGGCTGTACCGGAAAGAGTTGGCCACAGAAAGGCACATCCTTATCACTACTCTGCTGGAGTCCACAACTTACAACAGTTCATTTAGTGACTGAAGTTACAATGGCAATGAAAAAAGGGACTTATGACCGTTTTTCGTACTTATGACCCTTGCAGCATCCTTATAGTCACATGATCAAAATTCAGACGCAGCTGATTCATATGTATAACAGTTGGAGTGTCCCAGGGTCATTTGATCCCCTTTTGTGACTTTCTGACAAAGTCCCTGGAGAAGCCAGATTCCCTTAACAACCATGTTACTAACTTAACAACTGCAGTGACGCCCTTAACAACTGTAGCAAGAAAGGTTGTAAAATGAGCCAAATGTCAGGGTTCCAAGTAACAGCCCCAACGAAAGGAGACTCTGAGGCTTGAGGTTTCTCAAAGTTCCATTTTTATTAGAGATGACATATTGGCACATCTGGGAAAACCCGAATCTGAAAGCTTCCAGGTTTTCCCCACCCAAACAAAAAGTTCAAGTCCCTGCCCAGCACCCACATCTCCATCACATGGTCCAATCAGGCACCGTCCCAACTGGAGATGCCTCCCAGTCACACCGCTCCAGGTGCAGGACAGGATGACCTTGACTCTCTGAGAAAGGAATGTTATTTTGATTATATCTACCCCACTTCATATAACCCCCCCCCTCCCAGTTTCCCACTAAAAGATGGCTTCCAGGCCTGACACCAAATATCACTTAACAAATGCCTCACTTAGAAAAGTTGGGCTCAAATGTGGTCATAAGTCAAGGACTACCTGTACTGAAATAGGTAAAGTAACTCAGAAGGAACAACTGGTTCAGAATGCAACAGGAGGATGGTTGGTAGGTGGATCCCATCACTGCAGAAAAACACCTGTTCCTGATCGTCACATTGGACTTCCAGGCCCTATTCAGAGTGCTGTTTATTACCTCTAAAGCTTTACGTGGTACAGTGCCAGGTTACCTTAGAGATGGCCTTTTCCATGATGAGAGAGCTGATTGTACAAGGTCACCAAGAGAGGTCATCATCCCTGTGTGAATGCAAGAGGGACATGGGACCGAATATGAGTCACCTCATTTGTGACTCTCACTCTGCGGAAGATGCTGTTCCTGAAGAAATGTTTGATCACTCACTCTCCGAGTCATTAGCCATTTTTAGAAAGGAAAACCATGCTTTTGGAGATGTATGTTTTATTATGATGACTGCTTGTTTTTATTGATGTCCTTGTTCATGCTGTAAGTTGGAGTTTTAGTACATGGCTCAGAGTTTTGATACGGAGAGTTACGAAAACACTGATGGAGTATTTATAAATATATAAAGGTAGGAAAGTGCCAAAGAATTGAGGCCTTTGAACTATGGTGCTGGAGAAGACTCCTGCGAGTCCCTTGGACTGCAAGGTGATCAAACTGGTCAGTCCTAGAGGAGATCAATCCTGACTGCTCTTTAGAAGGCCAGATCCTGAAGATGAAACTCAAATACTTTGGCCACCTAATGAGAAGGAAGGACTCACTTGAGAAGAGCCTAATACTGGGAACGATTGAGGGCAAAAGAAGAAGGGGATGACGGAGAATGAGGTGGCTGGATGGTGTCACTATAGCATTAGACGTGAGCTTAAATGGACTCCAGAGGTTGGTAGAGGACAGGAAGGCCTGGAGGGGCCTTGGATGGGTTAGACACAAGTTTGCAACTAACAACAACAAAGGTAGGTAGGTAGGTAGGTAGGTAGGTAGGAAGGAAGGAAGGAAGGAAGGAAGGAAGGAAGGAAGGAAGGAAGGAAGGAAGGACTTACAAGTTGGCTTACAACCAGTTGCTGGCAACTTACGACCAGTTGCTGAATTGTACTTATTACCAATCCAAACTAGGAGATTATGACTTATGGTAGATCTGAACTTCTGATGGTTGGGGGGTCCCCTTGTAGTCAAATGACTCATATCAGGCATCACAGCAAAAGGACGTCATTTACAACCATTTGTAGCATTCCACAATGACACGACATTATGAAAATTTGACAGAAAACTGGCGGTTGTTTCTGTTTTTTTGGTGCAAATTTTGGCAAACCACGGGTTCACTTAACGACTACTGAAAAAAAGATTGTAAAATCAGGCACATACCTGATCAGTTTTACGATCGTTACAACTTATAACTGAAGTGGACAGACTCCATTAAGGTTGTAACTCAAGAACTACTTTTACATTCATAAATAAATGTTGTCTAAAATCAGGTCTACTTTAAAAAAAGATCAGCTAAATTGAGTTTGGCAGTCTCGGCTGCAGGCTTCAGATGTGAGGTTTTCTTAGGAACGTATAGTGAGACATTTTTTCTGAATGGGCCATTATTATGCTTCACCGGAGGAACAGTTGGTTAACAATTTCTCGAATTCTGAGGAGACTAATCCTAATGCAGAATTTTTCAGCATGTTGGGTGGGAACTATGGGAGATGAAGTCCACACATCTTAACACTGCCAAGTTTGAGAAACACTGTCCTAATATGTGTGTTAATGTGCAGAATAATTCATTAAATAATAATAAGGAAAAATGGTAGAATCAGTAAGTTCTTGAGCCATGAACTGGAGAGTTAAATTTAAAGCAACTTGTAACTTTGACACCAAACAGTTCTGCAAAAAATTCATTCATTCATTCATTCATTCATTCATTCATTCATTCATTCATTCATTCATTCTCATTCTCTCTCTCTCTCTCTCTCTCTCTCTCTCTCTCTCTCTCTCTCTCTCTCTCTCTCTCTCTCTCTCTCTCTCTCTCTCTCTCTCTCTCCTCCCTCCCTCCCTCCAATGCTTTTCTGGAGGTATCTTGTCTAAACATTTTTAAGCTGCTTTAATTTTGGTGGAGCTGAATTTTTAATTTAGTTTCAATATATTTTATGCAACAATTGCTTTGTATTATTGTCTATTTTATCATTTTAAAAGCTTGGCAGGTTCCACGTTCACAGTAGAAAATGCTATTGCATAAATAGACATGAAATGCAATTTCAGCATGATTTTCAATAGTGCAAGAACAGTAATAAGAAAAATACATTTAACCTTTGACATATGTACCGGGCTGATTGGAAATGCAACTAAAAAGAAGTCTAAATTGCAGATTTAATCCAAAACCCCTTGCAGCTGTCAGGAACTTTTAATAAATGTCAACTTTGGGTGTTATTTGAGTTCAAAAACACAGATTTGAGATGACTGTTTGAAGGAATGCTGTGACATTCTGGGGCAAGGCAGCATTTCGCTTTCAGAAAAAAACAAAACAAAGCATTTGCTTTTAAACGGTGGTTAAATGTTAAGATGGTTTTCCACCACAGCGCTAGGACATGTTTAGTGCTTTCAGAAATGTGCTTGGATGTTTTAACTCCTCAATAGCCTGGAAATCATGGTGTCTCTTTTTCAATGCATTCCCTCAGATTCATATTAAGGCAGGACATAAAGCGAGATTTGGACATAACATGAAACGGGGTCAGACTAGAGGATCTCCAGGGGAACCGTCTATCCCTTCTATCTCGTTATACATTACTGAGTCTTGAAGTAAAACTGGAAACTTGAACTCGGGAAATGTAAATCGAACTACAACTCTGATGTTGTATGTTGGCTAAGTCAGTTAGAGGTCTCGCTTGCGAGTCAGGCAGGTAGCTTAACCACAAAAGCCAGTATGTATTTAGCGCTTCCTGCAAGCAAACTGCAGCCTAGACATGAAAGAGAAAAAAAGGTACAATCTGCTTTTTTGCTTACAAATAAGGAATTTAACCAATAGAAATGTTTTAAAATATTTCCGTGTTCTTGATGCTTTGAATACACTATAAAAATGCGTGTTTGGATTAGAACGCTGTTCAGATGTTAGAAATTGTTATCTCTATCTGAACTATTTGGCCAAATAAAGCTTTTTCTTGATCTCGCAGTCCAAATCTCCTGATTTTCTGCAACAATATTATCTCCTATGTGGCGGTGGGCTTCAAAAACTTCAGCAACGGGTTCTCTGCCCGGTTGCTGAGTGGGCGTGGCCTAGCTGGCCTCCTACACCATGGCAAGGGGGGGGGGCTGTTTTCGCTTTCCTCAGGCTTTCCTCGAACCTCTGGGAGGATAACTGTTGTGTATTGAAATGTTCTTCACTTTCACTAGCTTGTTAACTGCATTACTGAAGCGTTCCTAGCTTTCTCTAGCTTGCTACTTGTTTGCGAACCCTCTGCCATAGACTTGCCTTGGCCTCTTCTGATTGGCCAAGACGCACCAGCCAGCCGGCGGGAGAATCCAGCCTCCCGATTGGACAGCCACTGTTCGGCTCGAGTATAAAAGACCTGTCAGCTGTCATTTGCCCTGCTGTTTGCCTTTCTGAGTTTGCCGTGATTTTGAGCTGTTGTCTTTGTGTAAATAAAGGTTGTGTTAGCTTCAATCTGCCTTGCCTCAGTTCCTACCTGCCTCGTTCTCCCTACAGAACAATAACCACTGCCTCCCTCGGGCTCCAGAAGCCCTCCAGAGGCCGGAAATGGGCCCGGAATGTCCGGGAGGCCCGTTTTCCCCCCCTCCCTGAGCCTCCACGCAGGCCCTGCACTTACCTTGCATCCCAAAAGGGCCGCATGGAGACTCCTGGGAGGGGAGGGGTGGGGGACGGTGGGGAGGGGAGGGGTAGGCGGGGCCAATCAGGAGTGTGATTTGGAGGTTCTCCGAATCGGCCATAACATTAGCTGTAGGTTCTCCTAAACCTGGGCGAACCCGTAGCAGCTCACCCCTGCTCCTCTGTCAGTGTTTCTCAGCCATGACAAATTTAAGGCGTATGGACTTCAACTCCCAGAATCCCCCAGCCACCCATGGAGGATACTGGGAGTTGAAGTCCACACATCTTAAAGTTGTCAAGGTTGAGAAACCCTGTTCAACATGAATTTCTGTAATTTTATCTACCTGGGGCTGGCCTTGATAACTACCTAGTCAATTTAGGCAAAGCTCAGAGGCCTACATGCTTCTAAGATGGTCTTGTTACTGTCATGTCATTCCTGCAGAAACTGCATTGGCTACCAGTCTATGCAACTGAAAATACTAATATTTAGTACTTTCACCCTCTCCCCTCCAGGAGGACCTCCTGATCTTAATTCATTTACATCCTACCATTTTACTTCTGACTTATAAAATGCGAAATATTTTCAGCTGTATTTTTTCCATGTAATGATTGATTCATATGATTTTTTGTAGTATAGGCAGCCCTTGACTTATGCCCACAATTGAGTTAAAAAGTTCTCAAAAGCTGGAGCTCAAATTCTAAATTAAAAAAAAAAGTCTAAATTAAAAAAAAATGCCAACCAACAAATGTTCCCACAAGGTTATTTAAGGCATATTTAAATGCTTAAATATAGTATTTGCTTCTGTGCACCATTCTGATTATACTCTCTGCTGGATGTTCACAAAGACCAATAATTATCCCTTTTAGGATTCCGTGCAAAATGTTTTTTTTCCCATTCTTTTTGCTTTTGATTCCCCCCATGGAAATGTCTTAAGAGCAATACTGGCAGAGCAAAGGACTCTCTTTAGGGACAATTAGCAAAAGAAAGCCAACCAGCTCTGCTTACTATTCTTTTCACCTGTGACTGGAGAATTTCTCAAAAGAGCTTCCTTTGACTTTTGAAGCAGGAGCAGCCGTTTCCCTGGGCTTCCTCACTTTCACATATATAGCTGGCTTAAAATTTGCCATTCGGTTTTTGGTGTTGCAAACTCATTAAAACCGCAATGTGATTGGGTTTCAAGCAAGTTCAGCTTGCTTGAGACTGATCTTTTGTAACTAAGACCTAGGCTAGGCTCGTCTGTTTTGTGTGAAACCGATGGTTGGATTTCTACTCTTGCAAAGTTTTTTTAAAAGTCTAGTTATTGTGTAAGTCACTATTTCACCTTATGCTGCGTGTGGCTCTTTGCTCAAGGTTTATGGTTCATTGTGTCCTAATCCAAAATGGCTACCAGGTGAGGTATTTCAAATCTATCCTGTTTCCCTGAAAATATGCCCTCCCTGAATAATAAGCCCTCCCTGAAAATATTGCTACACAAGTGCAAGTAGATAAATAGGTACCACTTGGTGGGAAGGTAACAGCATTTTATGTGCCTTTGACTTATAATCGTGCTGGCCACATGACTACAGAAGCATCTTCAGACAACATTGGTTCCCTTAGTTAGGAAATCGAAATGAGCATCACCCCTGGAGTCGGACATGACTGGACAAGTGAAACCTTTCCCTTTTTAAATTGTTGTTATTATGACAGTCAGCCTAAATCAATCCACTGAAGGATGAAATCCTCGTCACTGAAGGCCATGGATTTTAATCTTCTGGTTCAGTGCAAGTTCCAGAGATGTAGGTGTGGATATGAGACTGTGGAGGGAGATGTAGATGTAGATGGACTTTCCAATCTGAGTTGAAAGAGAGTGACTGGCACAAAGTCGCTCAACTCTCTTTGGTTCCTAATGGGAGGGCTAAAACCTCTTTGCTCCTACTCCAGCACTTTCCAGCACTGCAACATGGTGACTTGCAGGGGCAGATATGTGCAGAACTATAGCCTATGAGTAGATGTGATCTTTGCCTCTTTCAAATCATTCATGCGGTTGAAATTGAATTCCCTAGACCAGTGATGGCAAACCTTTTCGGCTCCAAGTGCCCAAACTGGAACACGTGTGCGTGCATGTGCATGCATCAGAGTGCCAGAAATCCGAAGACCAGCTGGATGGTGTGTGCATGCCTGCTTTTTGGCAGTTTTGGGGCGTTTTTCAGGCTGTTTTCATGCCATTTTTGGGCATTTACAGGCTGTTTTTTGGCCTGAAAACACCATGAAAAACCCTAAAAGCATCCCGAAAAAGGCCCCCAAATGACCCCAAAATGGTCTGTTTTTTAAACCAGAAGTACAGCTGGTGACAGCATGCATGCCCACAGAGAGGGGTCTGTGTGCCACCTCTGGCACACGTGTCATAGGTTTGCCATCACGGCCCTAGACTCTTCATGGGATGTTGAAGCTTGCATTGCGAAGGTTGCCTGGAATTGATTTTTCAAGCACAGAAATTAATGCTGAGCTTTGATTCAAAAGCAAAGATTCAGGACAGGAAGATAATTCTTGGGGAGTGGTAGCGGTACAGATATTTGAGACCATACATCAGCAAAACCAGCTTTCTCTTTCAGCTTTTTAATAGTTTCCCCATGCTTTATTTCATTGCTTGGACAATATATACTTGAAATATCTCACTAGCTTTCCTTGAAAAGGAAAAAAAAAACACTCTCAATTTTCCTGAGCTAAAGTGATTTAAGCTTTCAGAGGGTTTACCTTTCTCCGTACATTACCAGGGTTATGTAACTTATTGCAATTATAGGGACTTAAAACTCTTGGTAAACAAAACAAAACAAAACCCTTTGATTTTGATAAGTCAATCCCTGGGCACAATGGCTCAATGGTTAAAGATACTGAGGTTGTCAGCTGGAAAGTTGACAGCCCGGGGTTCAAGAACCAAGTGCCACATGAAGGGGAGAGCTCCTGTTCCTTGCCCCAGCTCCTGCCACCTAGTAGTTCAAAAACACGCAAAGGCAAGTAGCTAAATAGGTACCATTTTGTTGAGAAGAGACATGGTGGTGCAATGGTTAGAATGATAGATAGATAGGATGTATCTGCTTTTGGTATATACCAGGGGTGGGCCTAGGTGCTGCTGCTAAGTTGCATGTGCATGCAGAGAAGTAAAAAACAAGATGGCGCCAACTATGGCGCCCCCGAGAGAACCGGTTTGGGGGCATGGCAGGCCGAGTTACAACCTACTCAGGCGAACAAGCCTGAACAGGTAGGAAGCCACCTCTGGGAGATACGTTATTTGGAACCCTGATAAAGTGATAGGTGTTACTCCAGCATGGAAGGTTTGCTTTGGTAGCAATCTTCCTACTAAACTTTGTGCCACCTTTGGTTTCGGAGTTATCCTTAAAAAAAACAAAAACCTAAGACAGACTGCTATGTAGGGTAACTGTGGGGAAATACTTTGCTTCACTAATCTTCCTACACCAGGTAGGGCCTATTTGGCACATCAACACACATGCTGAATAACCTTCCTAGATCACAGCCCCCACTTCGTTTCCCACAGAAGTTGCAAATCTGGGAGGATTTCCAACTCAGAGACCTGTCATTTCATAGGAGCGTCACCTAATCTGGAACCAAAGACCTGTCTGTCTTCCTGGAAACTATCTGAGCTTGTTTCCCGCCCCCCTCCCCCCCTCCTGTCTCTTACAACTTCCTGGGCTTGGTTCAAGACTTGCATTTCTTGTCTGATCTGATTTGACAATATGCAACTCAGTATTGTTAGTGTATTTTTTTATTATTATTATTTTGTTTTTTATACTGCTCCACTTCTCAAGACTTCAAACAGCTTATAATTATGACAAAACATAAAAAGACAACAGCATAAGTTACATTTATGTTTTACCGACAAAGAAATGTTTTAAAAAACCGCTTAATCTCTTCCCTGGTGTAGCCGACAAAGTGAGGAGAACACATGGCTTAGAGCCGTGATGGCGAACCAGAAGTGGCATGTAGAACCATCACTCCCGGCATGCCAGCAGTCACCCGTTGCTCTTCTGGGTCCTTTGCACGCGATGGGAGCACTGGAAACCAGGAGAGCAGCTCCCTAGCGCGCATGTGCATGACGGGAAGCTGAGCTTTTGGTTTCCGGTGCACGCATGCGTGCTGGCCAGCTGTTCTTTGCACGTGCATGCGCACCAGAAACCGGAAGACCGAGTGACTGGTGTGCATGTGCATGCTGTAAACCGGAAGCTCAGCATTCCAGCATACACGCACGCGCATCAGGGAACTGCTCTTCCAGTTTACAGCGCTCCTGTGCAAGCGCAGCAGAAAGCTGCTCTTCTGGTTTACGGTGCTCTCCCCGTCCCGCATGCGCTCCCCTTTCAGTACTAGGTGCCGAAAAGGTTCACCAACACCGGCTTAGAGGTTAATACATCTACCTAATACGCAAGCAGCCCAAGTTTGAATCCCAGAAGGTAAAGGCTACCTGATGAGAGCTTGAAATAGATCTATACTAGTCACCCTTTATTTCTTTGTCAGTAAAACACAAATTTAACACAAAAATATTTTGTAGTGAAAGCAACTGCCTGCGAAGACTCCTGGTTTGGAGCTGAAAGGTGAAAATGGGAGCAGTAGACTAGGTCGCCCTGATAGACTGGTCCCACTGGAGAAAAAACATGACAGCTAATACGTTCTGGACAACGGATGGCAGAGACACACTGAGGTAACCACGAAACAACCCTTTATTTCAGTAACAGCAATAGACAACGATAGAATGACAACTTCAGCACGGCACTCTGCTTGACAGCTATTTATACTTGAGCTATCAAGCAGAGCAACCAATGGGGTTACAGGAAAAGTCCCACTCAGCCAATGAGAGCTGCCCTTTGGTTACCTGGCTGACAGGTTGCAAGTCGAGGACTTGGTGCCGGTAGTAGGTCGAGGACTTTCAGCCAGTCGCAAGTCGAGGACCTTGCAACAGCAACGTGACGCTGCGGGTTTGACACCCGTGCTCTGTTTCCTTCTTAGGCTTTTGCTTTTATCTTCTAATTAGACCTACAGCACTCCTTCATTTACAACAACTGAGCTCAACATTTCCATTGCTAAGCAAGACAGTTGTTAAGTGTGCTACCTTGTTTCCCTGAAAATAAGCCCTCCCCGAAAGTATTGCAGCACAGCAGCAGCCATGCATTACCACACTCACCACCTCCAGCACCTCAAAAATAATAAAACCTCCCCGAAAATAAGGCCAAATGCTTATTTTGTGGGTCAAAAGAAAATAAGACCCTGTCTTATTTTCAGGGAAAGACGATAGAACCACTGAAACAAACAGCAAAAAATAGATGAGGGGAAAGCTCTTCATGTGCTGTTCCTATGTCTGCCTCTCCTGCCTTTTTATTGACAAAACAACTCACTATGTGTAAAAGTCAAAGAAATCTTCCTTCCTTCCCACCCTCCCTCCCTCCCTTCCTGTTATTTACCTCCCTCTCCAAGATGCCATACCGTTGAATTATATGTAAGGCTCTTTTGTCCTCTTCAGCTTTAATAGCAAAAGCTTCACAAGCTTTTATTATATTAGCATTATAAAATTAGCATTCACTGATAACTAACTAAATCCTAAAACCTCAAACATAAGCAGAGCTTCTTTTTAATGGGGCGTTCTGCTATTTAATTGCTCAAAAAGCTTTGGGAAGTCTTTTTGTATTTGTCCTCTAACAAGGGCTTATCTTGAATTCAAATCTCTCACCCACATAAACCCCCTGAGCTTTCTTTAAAAAAAATTGGCAGCTCCAACCCAACGTATTCTATAGAAGGTTTATTTACTTCATGAAAAATCTGGCTAGATATTCTTTATCCTTCCATTAATCCCCTATCCAAAGGATATCTAGCTAGATCTTTTAGCTAGAGAGGATCCTATAGGATGGGAAAGGGATTGGAGACAGAAGGCGCATAAGCATGCTGATTCCATGGCAGCCATTTTATGAATGGATGGATGAGCTGTCAAAGCATCCATTTTGTGGAATAGCCCCAAAATGCACTGAACTCAGAGTGATTGTCTATGGAGATTCTCAGTCATGCAGGTCATGGTTATCCCAAAGCTGCTTTTTTCAGGAAGCTGAAGAAGCTTCATGGATGAAAAGTGAAATGTCCTCAAAGAAAAACCAAAAAGTCTAGTTGCCTCTTGAAAAAAAAGCACCTTTGGGATGACTCAGAATGTTCTCAGTAACTGGCCCTGCTCTTCCCTGAGATCCTAATAGTCCCTACCCTTCTAGCCTTCCAAAAGGTCTTGAAGACTTGACTTTTCCTCCAGGAGTTGGTAATGTGTGACTGGACCCAATATTTGGTGGTGGATATACAGTGTTGTGTTGTATTGAGGATCAACAGGAATTTTTGCATTATTTTTAACTGTTGTCATTGTTGTTTAGGACAAACTAGAAAGCCATTGACCCATCTATAACTAGTCCATTAAGAAGTTTGGGAAGATATTCTCTGGTCCTATGGAATAGAATTAGTAAATAAGTATGTAAAATAAGTAATCTCCCAATGTGATTCTTTTTAGAAATCCAGAGGTTTAATCTAGATCAGAGAGGCAGGAAGAAGCAAAAAAAAAAAAACCACCTTGTTGATTCACAGGGATGTTTTAATTATTTGTTCAGATGGAAATGAAAGATTCTTCTTCCAACAGAGAATTTGCATATCATTGTGTAGATGATTGTTAGTTGGCTATATCATCATCCTTTGCCAGCAGTGTGCAACAGCTGCCAAAAAAACAAAACAATTCTTGGCTGCATAAACAGAGGGATAGACTCAAGATCACATGAAGTGTTAATACCACTTTATAATGCCTTGGTAAGGTCACACTTGGAATCCTGCATCAGGTTTTGGTTGCCCCAACATAAAAAAGATGTTGAGATTCTAGAAAAAGTGCAGAGAAGAGCAACAAAGATGATTAGGGGATTGGAGGCTAAAACATATGAAGAATGGTTGCAGGAACTGGGTATGTTTAGTTTAAGGAAAAGAAGGACTAGGGGAGATATGATAGCAGTGTTCCGATATCTCAGGGATTGCCACAAAGAAGACGGAGCCAAGCTTTCTCCAAAGCACCTGAGGGTAGGACAAGAAGCAATGGGTGGAAACTAATCAGAAATTTCCTGACAATTTGAACAATTAATTAGTGGAACAACTTGCCTCCAGAAGATATGAATGCTCCAACACCGGAAGTTCTTAAGAAGATGTTGGATAACAATTTGTCTGAAGTGGTGTAGGGTTTCCTGCCTAAGCAGGAAGTTGGACTAGAAGACCTCCAAGGTCCCTTCCAACTCTATTCTATTCTATTCTATTCTATTCTATTCTATTCTATTCTATTCTATTCTATTCTATTCTATTCTATTCTATTCTATTCTATTCTATTCTATTCTATTCTATTCTATTCTATTCTATTCTATTCTATTCTATTCTTTCCTCTCATATACCCTGTGGGTACCAAATGGTTCTTCTTGCTATAAAGTACGGGGTGATGTATTTAAGCAGGGTAAATCAAAGACTTGAGAGGTATTTTGGAATGAATGAATGAATATATCTGAAGTCCAGATTGCACAATAGATTTTTAAATGCAAGCTTAAGATGTCTGAAGAATTTCTTTAAAGTAGAAGCTGCAAATATGGTACACACACATTTATAAACACTTTTATTATGCCAAATGAATTGGTAAGCCAGAATTGGGCTCCCCCCTGAGCAGAAAAATAAATTAATAGAAAAACTGATTTTGATAACATTGTTCAGAGACAGCTGTGATTACACCAGCATAAAAACCTAGTAAGAACATACATAAATTTGATTACATAGAAAAGTTTACAGTGCAATCAATTGATAAAAAATACAGTGAGTTATTGTTAGATATATAGTAGACATTTTGTCTATATAGGAGATGGTGATATCACTGATGCTTTTGATGAAATTTCCAAATCAGATTGGAATAGTACAGTCAACAGTGGAAATTAGAAATTGAATATTAACATGCCCAGTTAATTGTATTTGCAGCCCAAATTTTAGTTCAAAGTAATAGGCTACAAGATAATGGAATGTTTATTTTGCAGTCGTGGGAATGGATCTTGGCTACTTTTCTGCCAAATTTCAGACACTGTGAGAAGTTGGCTGCTATTTTCTTTAACATTTGGCTAAATGATTAACGTATTCACAGCCGAGCGGCCTGCAGCTGAGTCCCCAAAAGAATTATGCTTCCATGATCCAGCTTATTTATCTAAGATCAATGCAACAATACAGCTACTGCTTCAGGCTAAAATAGCCATAGCTATTAACTTATTAATAAATGGAATGAATACTTAATAATGTCATTTGGACTGGAGAAGAAGGGGGGGGGGAAGAGTGACAGTGGTACATAGGCTGTTTGTTCTCATTAATTTATATAACCATTTGCTCTTGAGCAGTCCTACCATTGAGTCATGCCATCTCAGCAAAACTAGCTGGATTACACGTACTAATAAATAATATTATTTATTGCTTGACATTTTGGCAATGGAAGTGACATGTTATTACGGTATTCTCTCATAGCTGCCAGATAATGCGTTTCTCAAATATTCTTATCTTCCTCTGTTAGCATCAACACCTCCTCCTCCTCCTCCTTTTCCTGCACCGGTTGGTTTATCTAACAGTAGCTATTTAGTGTGATAATGGCGTTTGACAGATTGGATACAAACACCATTGTCACACTCCAAAGCTCCAGCAGGAGAGAAATCTCAGAGGAATGAAATATTCATGATGCTAGATTTATGGAGAACAGCCAAAAGGACCTGCAATAAAGAGAAAAGGGGTTAATGATCACAAACGGAATAAAGACAAATTGGGAAAAAAATATCAACAGAAATGACACCAATTTTTAAAAGAGAAATAGCTGTGGAGAGGTTTAGAATAAATTATAAACTTAACATTAGTGGCAGTGTTATTTTTTTTACTTCTGTTTTGCTTACATTCTTTTCATTTCTTCCTTTTTATTCTTGTAAGCCACCTAGCATAGACCCATCGCAAGATAGGCAGCAAGTAAATTTAACAAATAAATAAACAAACAAATTCTTCAATGACTTAAGATTTGCCTGGGACTGAACAGGCTTCTGGCAGCTGTTCTGATCAAAGTCACTTTATAGCTCCGTGATGGTGAACCTATGGCCCATGTGCTGGAAGTCACAAGCAGAGACATCTCTCTGGGCAAGCCAGCCATCACTTGCTACTCTTCTGGTTTCCGGCATGCACATGCGCGCTGGCCAGCTGGTTTTCATGCGTGCATGCGTGCCAGAAACCGGAAGACCAGGTGACCGGAGCACATGTGCACACCAGAAACTGGAATCTCAGCTTCCCAGCATGCACAAGCGCACAGGAAAACTGTTTTTCTGGTTTCCGGCACTTCCCATGTGCGTGCGCTCCCGTTTCAGCACTCGGTGCTGAAAAGTTTGGCCAACACTGTTACAGCTGTTGAAGAAGAAAACTGTGGTGTGGTTGTCAACATTTCTGCTTAGTCAACTGTTTTTTCAACTTTTCTATTGCACTTTTCAACTTACTCATTAAATTACTAGAACATAGCAACTTAAAACTCACTATAAGAAGATTTGGAGCTATATGCTAGACCTCAGAAGAAGAGATTTTGAAGAACTCTAATGGAAAGGAAGTCTATGCAAGGTCTTTAAATCTTTCTTTTGCCCCACAAAATATGGCTTTGGGCTTATTATAGGGGAGGGCTTATTGTTTTGGGGTTGCCGGGCAGCTTCTCCCTTGCGAACTGGCTCCCGAAGAGCCGGGCATAGCCTCAGGAGTGAAGCAACCATGAGGTGACCATGCTCATGAGCAGCCGCCCAGCAAACTCCCTCTCCAGCTGGGCAGAGCGCCATTCACTGACTGGTATCCCTAAGGTGCCAAGCCACATGGCGCTCTGCCTGCCCCCCAGCTCCCGCAGCTTGGCACATTCGGGATACCCCCTAAGTCAGCACATGGAGCTCTGCCCGGCTGGAGAAGGGGGTTGCACGAGTGCCTGTTCCGCCCCCGCCGCGCTCCGAGCATAACTTCTTCTCCGGCTTCCAAACTCCAAAACTCAGCTGCTGAGTCTTCCAGCAGCGGCCGCTCTAGGAGTGCACTCTATGGTTGTGGGCTGGCTGCCGGACAGAGATTCCTCCGGACAGAGAGTCTTCCAGCAGCCAGCCCACAACCATAATTCAACCCTCCAGAGCATTGGTGGGATTCAAAAATTTTTACTACCGGTTCTGTGGGAGTGGCCTTGTGGGCATGGTGTGGCTTTATGGGTGTGGCTTTGTGGTGCATGGGAGGAGAAGGATACTACAAACTCCCCACTCCTGGGGGAAGGTTACTGCAAAATCCCATTCCCTCCCCACGCCACTAACCTGCTTTCCAGCCGCTTTCTCCAGTGCAAGGCAACAAAAGAAGATCAACTGGGAGGCAGCCAGGGCGGGGCCAGCCTATTTGCCGATTCTCCGAACTATTCAAAATTTCCGCTACCGGTTCTCTAGAATCTGTCAGAACTGGCTGAATACCACCTCTGCTCAAGAGTCACATTCAGTGGTGGGATTCAGCCAGTTCGCACCACTTCAAGGAGAACCGGTTGTTAACTTTCTGAACAGTTTGGCCAATTGGTTGTTGGAAGAAATCATTAGGGCAGAGAACCAGTTGTTAAATTACTTGAATTTAACATGGATGGTCACATGGATTATATTGCAGGCTCGTAAAATGGGGTGCAATTCATTTTAACAACTGTCTTGGTGAGCAATGGAAATTTTGGGCTGAACTGTGTTTGCAAGTTGACGACTACCTGTAATATGTTCCTAGCATCACCCAAGCATTGTTTTGTTATAACAATGGCACAAAAAAAATCTTTGTAAATTGCTGGTGCAGAAATGACTCTTCTACAGAACTAAAGGAAAGTCTCATGAAATAGAGGTGGCTTAATAGCGATTCAGCAACAAGAGATGAGATTCTGGGGGCACAAAGGAGGCAAACATTAAAATACAAGGACAAAGAGATAGCCATCCTGAAACAAATCCCGAAGAAAGTAAGAGATAAGAGGAAAAAATATTCACTATTAGCAAAAAAATTATTTGATAAGGGATTCTGGTTCCGGTGGCTAGTGCCAGAAGGTATGTTGATTTTCTGGGAGGGCAGTAGAGTTAGAATTAATACAACTATGGAGGCGGAGGCCTTCATGGAAAAAAACAAAGCTCTCCTAGACAAAGCGGAAGACAGTACACAAGATACGAAGGAGGGAGGGGCCGAGGCTTTGCTGGCAGGTGGGAGGGAGGAGGCAACAATGAGAAAACTCAGATCACAAAAGTAAGTTAGAAAAACATTGCAATTGCTGATGCAATGAATCTTTTGTTAGATACAAAGTAAATAATTGAAATTATTGAAAGATACAATGTAAAAATAAGCTGTCAAGATTTAGTTAAGCAATAACATTTTGTTTATCATTTTGTAAAGGTTATGAGACTTGGGGGGAATACCATCTTCTGCACGATGTAGCTGTCAAAATTTGTACCCATACCCATTACCCCTTTCCTTAAAATTTTGTAAAACCAATAAAAAACTTTTTTTCAAAAAAAAAAATAGTGATTCAGCAGGAGTGCTTATAATCAGATTCAGCTAGACTTTAACAAGTCAGAGAAGTAAAATCGTGGCTGTTACTAACACTGGATCTTCTTGGGTCACACAATTTTTTAATTGACAAAAGATTTTAATATTAAAGCTACAGTAACGTAAAGAGATAATTGGAACTAAGAAAAAGTGTGAAAAAGAAAAAAAAGTGAAAGTCAGAGTCAAAGAAAGGGAAAGAAAGAGAGGAATATTTGAAGAAGTGACTTTTGATCTTTGCAGCAGTTACAAAAAATGGTTATTACCCTTTCCACCCTCTGAAATTATATATCTTCTTCCCTTCTTCTCACAAACAACTCTTTTTAATCAGTAAATTCTGAAAGCACCAATTCATTTTTGTCTGTTTGCAGCAAAAAAAAGTCCATAAAGACTTTTATACTTTTATAAAAGTAGTTATTTTTCCTTCGCCAATTGCTAGCCATCACTGAGTGATTATATATCAACGTAATGATGCTTGCCTGATGTTCAAACAGTGTTTCTCAATCTTCGGAACTTTAAGATGTGCATATCTGGCTGGGGGAATTCTGGGGGTTGAAGTCCTCACCTCTTAAGGTTGTCAAGGATGAGAAACAAGGGTAATAATGTCCACTACTATTTCTGGGTTTGAAGCAGAGGTGGTATTCATCAGGTTCTGACCAGTTCTGGAGAACCAGTAGTGCAGGGGTGTCCAAACTTGGCAACTTTAAGACTTGTGGACTTCAACTCTCAGAATTCCCCAGCCAGCTCTGCTGGCTGGGGAATTCTGAGAGTTGAAGTCCACAAGTCTTAAAGTTGCCAAGTTTAGACACCCCTGCAGTAGTGGAAATTGTGAGTAGTTCGGAGAACTGGTAAATACCACCTCTGGCTGGCCCCGCCCTCATCTATTCTCTGCCTCCCAAGTCCCAGCTAATCGGGAGGAAATGGGGATTTTGCAGTAACCTTCCCCTGGAGTGGGGAGTGAATGGAGATTTTACAGTATCCTTTCCCTGCCACACCCACCAAGCCATGCCCACAGAATCGGTAGTAAAAAAAAATTGAGTCCTACCACTGGTTTGAAGAGACATATAACAGCCCAGGCAACTTAGCTCTTGGAAACAGAATTACAGTTTATAAAGAATATATTTACTACCTAGAGAACCAGTTTCGTGTAATGGCTATGGCATTGGAGAGTGTGAGTTCTAGTCTCACTTTGGGTAGGAAGTTAAGTGGGTGATCTTGGGCCAGGTTCTCTCTCAACTGTAGGAAGCAGGAAATGGAAAGCCATTTGTGAAAGCACTGAAATCAAACACACACACACACACACACAAATTAATTGTCATTACCTTCGGTCTCTCTTTCTTTATTGGTTTGGAGTTTTCTTTAGTCTCCGACCTTAATATTAACACAGTATGCTTATATAATCAATAAAAGCGAAGATGCATTTAAGGAAACCTCCAGGGCGTTTGCTTTGAATGGGTAATCCTCCATTCTCTTGACCCCCCCATGCTCTGCAAATAGAAAAAGAAAAAGAGCTTTAAAAACCGAGGATAACATCTATAGTATCCTTTTTACTTTTATTTTCTTGAAGACCGAGCAGTTTTCTTTTTGCTTTTTCCATCTGCAGCACTTATTTTGCTTTTCATTCAAATTTCAATAGTCCTTTGAAAAATAAAATAAAATAATAAAGAACAGTCTTTAACCAGGCTGCTTAAAGTGCTCTTGTGAGGAGAGGCCATTTTGAAAATAATTAGTTTTCACTAGGAATTGGCATTTCCTTTTTGTAAAGGTCCACTTTTTATCCTTTTTTCCACGAAGAAAAACCAAGTGAAAGGATCTATTTTGTCAACCTTTTGAGAAATAAAATAGAGAATTTATCAGGGAACTGAAAGGTAACGTTATCTCGCTATTGTTGGCAGCTTGGCTTTCAATAAGGTAGAAAGTCTTTCTTCTCCCTGCCTGCCACATTTGACTGAAAGCTTCTGAAAGAAAAATCAAGATAATTGAAGATAGTTTGGCTGAGAATCAAAGACTGAAATAATAAAGACATCCCACTGATTCGGGGGAGAATGCCCTAATAACGTTTCATCCAAAACAAGCACGGGTTTGCACGAATGCATACAAGCTTTTGCTTACAAACCTAGCAATAACTTGTAATGAAATTATTCACAAAACTCAACAAAAGGAAGAGCGTTTACTCTGAATGCCGAAGATACCAGACTCAATTCCCAGGATACCGTGTTTCTCCAAAAATAAGACAGGGTCTTGTTTTCTTTTAACTCCTGAAATAAGCACTTGACCTTATTTTGGGGGGAGGTCTTATTATTTTTGAGGTGCAGGAGGCGGTGACCGTGGTCACCTCATGGCTGCTGCTGTGTTGCAATATTTTCAGGGAGGGCTTATTTTAGTCCATGCACTTAAAAGCCCGATTGGGCTTATTATCTGGGGAGGTCTTATTTTCGGGGAAACAGGGTACCTAGGTAAAAAGAAATGGGTTGCAAACAAGATCCTTCTCTACTAGAAGAGCCGCTACTAACATGTAATGTTAAAGTCAATGAAAAATCTCACGTTCAGCCACCTTTTTGTGTGTGATCCGAATTCTTCATACATTTATTTATTTTATTTATTTAGTTAGTTTGTCACTGATGGGAAACCTGAACAATGCCTTTGGACAGACAGTACTTGGAGACTCCCTCTTACTTATTCTCAATGGCCCAAGTGTATTTACACAAGTAAGGAATTAGGCTCTTTTTCTCACTTGCAATTTATAGCTTTACTAGAGCTTCCCCAAATCACCTTATCCAATGCTGTGTTCTAAATAGGCTTATGTCAACCTTTCATGTTGTGGAAAAGCAACAGCTTTTCCTGCTTCATTCAACACTGAACCATGTGCTATAAAAATTCATTGCTCTTCCCCATCTTTGGGGAAATGGTATTTGTGTGACCTCTCCAGTTTTGATCATTCATTATTACACTGAATGGAGACTTGTTGGGTAGGAGATCAACCAATCAGCATTCTCACAATATCCTAAAACCCACCCACTCATCTCCCGTACAAGAAAGATAATCTATCTTACCAGCCAGTCTAGTCAGCAAGGAGGATAAGCAGCAAATCACTACCCTTGTAAGATAGGAGTAGTGCTGAGCTAGGTGACAGATCTTTTATACCCCACCTGTGAAAAAGTTGAGTACACTGTGCACACAAGCAGGCGTGTCCATGGAGCCACAGGGTAAAAAAAAAAAAGCCAAGATGGCGGCTACAACCATGTAATCAAAGTCTGGCTGGTTTTTAGACATGCTGCTCAACGCACACGTCTAGTTTCTTCACATAAAAAAGAGGCAGATACGTAAATTGGAGAAAGGAAGTTCTCTTTGGAACAGGCACACTTGAATTAGGCACTTATTGCAGCAGATAGCCCGAATCTCAATCACTGTTTAGAAAGAAATTAAAAAAGGAAGCTACATTAAGTCTCCTTTTTCTCCTATAGAATCCTGGACCACAAAAAGGAGCATATGAGCTGGTAGAAGGTCATAGCAAGTGTAGCTTAACTCTTGAGAGGAATGTTTCTGCTAAGCATGGATGTTAAGTTGACTTTTATGTAGGCGGTCACCAATGCAGGTTCAACAATGCAGGTTCAACACTATATGAATCTTTTCCACCTGGATCATTTGTCACATCTCTCTGAACTGGCCCAGTATTTGTAGCCCTTTTGGACCCAAGAAGAAGCCAAAGAAACAAGGAATGTTGCGGATCCCATCCGCGAAGGAGGTACACTTGGAGGGACCCAGAAGAAGGGCCTTCTCCGTGGTGGCTCCCTCACTCTGGAACATCATTCCCCTAGAGATTAGAACGGCCCCCACTCTAATACTCTTCCAGAAGGCACTAAAGACCTGGTTCTGCCAGCGGGCCTGGGGAACCCAGAGCAGGATGGAGCCCGTTAAATAGCTTGTGTGATCTGCTGTCGCTGGGGCAGAGGGTGTGTGTGTGTGGGGGGGGTGATTTTATTATGATTTTATTGTATTAATTTACTTGATTATTTTTATTGTTTTAAACGTGGTTTTATATTCTGTAAGCCACCTTAAGTCACCCTGGGCAAATAGGCGGCAATATAAATTTAATAAATAAATTTAAATAAATAAACACCATAAGGATCTATGCACTTGAATCATTTTGTGTGTGAGTGCACTCAGAGGTTCTGGCTTGGTAGTCTAAATAAGATGAAGCACAGGAATAATGGGGGGAGGGGGAAATGGCATAGACACAACCTACTGCCACCCGAGGGGGTGATTTATTTATTTATTTATGCCATTTTCAAAATATGGCTGGAAAAATTAGTGGGAGATTTGGCTACCAATGACTACTATCCTTGGTTGCTACTTACTACCCCCGTAATCACTGGCAGTTGCTGGACATTTCATGGGAGAATGGCTATCGCTGGGTTTTTAAACTCCCATGATATATCTCCGGTTAGCCATTATCTGGCACCGTGGACTGGCCATTTGCCCAATCTCACAGCACTTTCTTTATGTTCTTATGAGATGAATGCAAGAGATAAATAGAATTACTCATTTTAGGTTCACAAAAAACAATTCCTCCAAATTGGGTACCTTTTTATGAAATCTGGGAATCAAGTTTCCCAGAGGTCTTAAGACAGAAGATTAAAGATGGGCCCTCAAAAATGTTTCACTAGAAAATGTGTGTGCGAGGAGTCGAGTTAAATAACAGCTAATAATCTATCCTGCAGATTCTCTAAGAGATGGAAGATGTTGTTATTCATAGTGTGATGCCATCCGAGAAGCTATGGCTATCACAAAATACTTCTTCAATTAGTAACAAAGGGGATGCACACCGATATTAAATAGAGGTCTAAAGAAACATACAAATTAAGATCAAGAATGACAGAATCCACTTCAGGGATCAGCAGGGATCAGATCCATTTGCTGGAGCCTGCTGTCCTCAGATAACTTGGATTATGGAAAATAGGAAGAATGTACATCAAGTCAGGGATGCGGTGGCTCAGTGGCTAAGACGCTGAGCTTGTCTATCAGAAAGGTCGGCAGTTTGGCGGTTCAAATCTCTAGAGCCACGTAACGGAGTGAGCTCCTGTTACTTGTCCCAGTTTCTGCCAATCTAGCAGTTCGAAAGCATGTAAAAATGCAAGTAGAAAAATAGGGACCAACTTTGGTGGGAAGTTAACAGTGCACCTTCGGCATTTAGTCATGCCAGCCACATGACCATGGAGACATCTTCGGACAGTGCTGGCTCTTAGGCTTTGAAATGGAGATGAGCACCACCCCCTAGAGTCGGAACGACTAGCACATATGTGCGATGTGAACCTTTACCTTTACATTAATCAGCCATAGTGCAATGAGAAAATACATTGTTGGTTCCCCTATTAAATTGGTAAAATGAACTAAACTGAACTACACCTTGTTGCTGCTACGTCATAGTAAATTATCTCAATGAAAATACTAACATGTTTGGGAGCGGGAGTACAGAAGGCTGAACCAGCAATGAAACTAAGCTTTTAAAAATGGTGAATTTCTCAATTCTTTCCCGCTGGTGTAGAAATCATGGACCCGCTGTTGTGCATTGGTTATTCAAAGGAAAGCAAGCAATAACTGAAGGATAAAAACATGTTCTGATGATTTATCATTATTTTAGAACTGCATAGTTGCATGATGTGCAGTTGGGGAAAGGATTATATATAAGTATAAAGTAGAAGTCTGCAAATTATCGCTGGTCATTTCTAGACATCAAAAGAATTTTTTCATCAGGTTCTTGATTTCCCTCTGGTGGAATTTTGGTTGAAAGAATGATGCGAATGCAGAATAAAATTTTCTGCTCAATCCACTGGAGACAAAATACCAATGAAATACATTGCTAGCTTTGGACTGCACAGAAGGAAATATTTGAAAAAGCTTCTTGTTGTCATTTATACCTTAGAACTCAATGAAAATATCAAAATATGCCTATTATAATCAGCCCTTTAATTCTGATAGTGACCAATCAGTGGGATTGCTTTTTAAATAGCACCATTGTTTTATTTTCTTTTTTATAGTAAGAAATGAGCCATTCAGTGCTTAGTTCTTTCATAACACTGGCTGCCAGCAGGAAGAGAGGGAAGAGTGGCTGGGACTTCATACAAAATCCTCCTTTTACTTTCATACATGGGAAATTCCAATTTGAGATTTTTCATCTATGGAGGAAAATCTGGGATCTTTCAAGAGTTCACATCCCTGATATTTGGTCTATTGAATTAATTTTGTTTCTCTCTTTAATCGCCCTTTCATTGACAAAAGGTCCACTGAGACATTGGGCTGAGAATATTTCCTTCCTTCCTTCCTTCCTTCCTTCCTTCCTTCCTTCCTTCCTTCCTTCCTTCCTTCCTTCCTTCCTTCCTTCCTTCCTTCCTTCCTTCCTCTACTGCTTGTCTGTGTAACCCCTAAAGCAATTGGTATCAGGACAATAAACAACCCTATAAAATCCTATACGACAATTCGATAAATATCCCAATATTATTTTGCTATGCTTCACTAAAGGTTTTCTTGAAGAGCAAGTTGTTTAGCTTACAAGTCCTTTTTAAGGAAATATACCATAGAAATCACTCACCATTCTCCATAACGCTGTCCGATCCTATGATTTTCATCCATTGTTAAAGGTCCTCCCTAAAACCAAGTGAGCGTCTGTCTCTCATATTCGTGGCTGTACATTTACAGTATTAGGGCAGGAGTTCAGGGTGTCTGTTTCTAAAAACTCGCTCTGCCTGGCCTTTATGGGATCCAGAGATTTTAAATAAACAAACCACTCTGATAAGACACATTAAAATATTGATCCTTGTGGGATGACTCTCAGTTCTCTACATAAATGAGGACTGCTAGTTAGATGCGGCAGCTCAGTGGCTAAGATGCTGAGCTTGTCGATCAGAAAGGTTGGCAGTCCGGCGGTTCAAATCCCTAGCTCCGTGTAACCGAGTGAGCTCCCATTACTTGTCCCTGCTTCTGCCAACCTAGCAGTTCAAAAGCATGTAAAAATGCAAATAGAAAAATAGGAACCACTTTGGTGGGAAGATAACAGCGTTCTGTGTGCCTTCGGCATTTAGTCATGTGGGCCACATGACCACGGAGACGTCTTCGGACAGCCCTGGCTCTTTGGCTTTGAAACGGAGATGAGCACTGCCCCCTAGAGTCGGGAACGACTAACATATATGTGCAAGGGGAACCTTTACCTTTACCTTTAGTTAGACATATGGACAGACACACAAGCAATAACAACAACAGTGACAATAATATTCTCTCCCTTTACTTAGGACAGATTTAGAATAACTTGAGGGAAGAAATAAAAAATAAAAGATAAAGGGAGGCAATATGTAAGTAGTTCCAAGCAAGGTAACATGAGTCCTGTACATAAAATCCTGTAAAAAGTAACAATTGCAGGTGCTTTATGTTCTGATATGGAAGATGAGAAGATTAGTGGTATCCTTCAGGTGTATTAGAGTACAAATCTTACTTATAGCCATCCTGGCAACCTTTTCCCTGACAGTAGAAAAGGCCCTTATTATTTTTATTTTTCTTGCTGGAAAAAATATAGAATATACTGTGTTTTTCCAAAAATAAAACCGGGTCTTGTATTAACTTTTGCTCCAAAAGTCTCATTAGGGCTTATTTTCTGGTTAGGTCTTATTTTGGGGAAAATACGGTAGTAAATGCATCTATTTAACTGACGATCTTAACTGAGGCTTATTTTGGGGGGTCAGGCTTATATTACGAGCATCCTGAAAAATCATGCTGGGGCTTATTTTCTGGTTAGGTCTTATTTTCAGGGAAACAGGGTACTTAAAGCATTTTTTAAAAAATCTCTAGATTCTTTTCAGGAGCTGTAAAGTCATCATTGGGTTTAATCCTACTCTTAGAACGATTTCTCATTGTTGCAATTCTAGTTTTATTTTATGGCATTTTTGTGACAGTGGCTAAGCGAATCACTGCAATTAAGTGAATCATGCAGTCATTAAGTGAATCAGGCAGTCGTTAAGGAAACCCTTGACTTTGCTGACTGGAAACCAGATGGGAAAGTTAGAAATGGTGATCACATGACCTCAGGACAACGCAATTGTCATAAGTTCACTCCCATTGCCAAGTCCCAAATTTTGATCCCATGGCCCTGGGAATGCTGCAATGGTCGTTAAGTGGGAAAAATGGCCACAAGTCCCATTTTTCAGTGCTCTTGTTACTTTGAACAGTCACTCAATGAATGGTTGTAAGTCACGGATTGCCTGCATGTAGACCAACAGATCACCATAAAGGTCAACAAGATTGCTAACATATCCCATACAACTCTTACGGAAAACAATGCAAACAACAAGGAACAGCAGTCTTAATAGTTGACTTGTGAAAATGCATATTCTCTGAAATTCCTGTTTTTTAAAAAGAGAAGTCTAGTCCTCTCATTCAATCAGCCGTCTTCAACCTTTTTTTTTTAAACAAAGTTTTATTGGTTTTTAAAAAAATACAAAGGAAAGGGGTGGTGGAATAAGTTACAAATTTTGGCAGTTACAATATGTAGAAGGTGTCCCCATCCCCCGTACTCATAATGTTCATTTATACATAAATTAGTTTAATACTAAATAACAATATTTTGTCAGCATGTAAATTCAAATAATAATTTCAATCAATTTATATCAAGCAGATTTTCTTACTCATTTTTGTGATCTGAGTTTTCTTGGTATTGCCCCTTCTCCCCCCGCCAGCAGAGCTCCGGCCCCTTCCGTGTCCTGTAAATCTGGTGTAAAATCGTCAGATTTATCTAGGAGTACTTTGTTTTTTTCCATAAAGGCCTGAGCCTCTGTGGTTGTGTTGATTCTAACTCTTGTGTCCTCCCAGAATATTAACATGCTTCAGGCATCAACCATCTGAACCACACCCCCTTCTGGTATAATTTCTTCGCTAATTGCGAATAGTTTTTTCTTTTCTCTCTCACTTTCTTAGGGATCTGTTTCAGAATGGTTATTTCTCTATCTTGATATTTCAAAGCTTGCCCCCTTTGTGCACTCAGAATCTCATCTCTTGTAGTCTTTGTAAGAAATTTAATGTGTACCTCCCTAGGAACATTGTGTGTTCTAGCATATGCTGAGTTTACTCTATAAACCAGGTCCAAGTCCCACCCCATCTGTTGTTTTTCTTTTTGAGTATATTCAGCCAAGAGGTTTGTCATGATGTCCCTTAAATCTTCATCATCCGCCTCACCCACATTTTGAAACCTAAGGAAAAAGGACATTCTTTCAAATTCCATTTTCATCTGGTGGGTCTCAAGTTCTTGGTTCCCCTTCTGCACCCCTTTCACCTCCCCCCTCATCTCAGCCACCCTCCCCTCCAAAAGATCCAGTCTCTGTGAATTTTTACTCGTCTGGTCTTGGTTCTCTTTAAGCTGCTCTTTCATCTCCTTTAGTTGACTTTTTATGTCCTCCTGTCCCTTTAAGATTTGTTGAAACATCTGTTGGAAGTCCGTCTCAGAAGGCTTGGGCTGCATCAGGGAGGTTAAGGTCTGTTGTCCACTGGGACTGGATACTGTAGATGTCGGGGCGGAGACAGCAAAGCCCGGCTTCCCCGGGGGTGGTCTTTTAGGTGGCATTATAGTGAGCAGAAAAAGTTCAAAGTCAATGCAGAGAGGAAACAATTAAAGAGGAAAATCGCCAAGAGAGATTAGGAGGCAAGGAGTCCAAGCAGAAGGGAACTTTTTCTGATTACAGCTTCTGGCAATAGAGTAGTAGAATCCTTTGTTCCAAGGGAGTCCAATACAACAAGAGGTTTATCTGAGTGTCACGGAGACAAAGACAGGAAGCCTGAAGTTCTATGGGTGGAGTCAAATTTCAATGTCTATGAAGACGATGGAAGTATGCCATCTTGCCCTGCCAGTTTCGGAGATGAAGGCCGTAACGAAAAGTTTTCAAAGTTTCCAAAGTTTTCAGATCATCACCTCATTTGTAAAATTACAATCCAAAATCCGCTTTCGTTATGAGCGTGAAATCATTGCATGGCTCTCTCCCTTCCTCCTCCTCTAGGGCAAAGAGCAAAACCGTTTATAGCCGCCTGTCCGAGGGGGGGAAAATCCCCCTCCCTCCAGTCACGCTTCTCCGAGCCGGGTTGAAAGCAACTCTAAAAGCAGCTGGCAGGTTTTTTTTCCTTTTTTAAACAAGCAAGGGAACGGGGGGAAGTTTTCACCTCACCACACAGCAACCGCGTCCTTCAGATAGTGCGTTCTTCCAGCTGCCTCCTCACGAAGACGCCGCAGCGCCTCCCCATCATGCCTACCAGTGCCTAAGGTGATGCGGGGCCCCCCGGCCACCGCTGACCCAGGGGATCCTTTGCTACGCTGCCCCTTCGGCAGGAGCCTCTACAAGACGTCCTGTGCCCCCCAAATGGTGAGGGGCCCACCAGAAGAGCGCGGGGCGAGCAGAGCCTGCCCGTCGCGATCAGCAGCCGGAACCGGAAGTCAGCCATCTTCAACCTTTGTGGTTTGGTGACCTGCCTTGGGAAGGGGGGAAAGAGAGGGGGGCAACTGGTCTGCACAAGTGGTGAGCTGGCGCACACACAATCCTTGTGCAAGTGCGGGCCAGCACCCATGCATGCAGCTCAATTTGAACAAGCGGCAGGCCAGCGTTCACATCATGGGTGGTACTCACTTATTTCCCTAACGGTTTGCAAATGTGAGTGCGTGCACCCCCCATATACATGCTCGGCCTTCCATGCATGCCCTTCAGCTTGAAAACGTGCCTAAATAGGACAGTATACAGCCCACAATTTCCATGACCAGTTCGGGTGAACTGGTCCAAACCGGCTGAATCCCACTTCTGGTTCACATACACGAGTTCCCACTAGCCCACCGCTTGTGCAAGTGAGCTGCAAGTGCATGCACTCTGGCCAGCCACTCGCTTGACCCAATTCTAAATAGGTCATGGCCCGACAGTGGGCTGTGGACCAGGGGTTGGGAAGCCCTGCTTTAAAACACCAGTTTTAAAAAAAGGTTTATCATTTTTCCACTAGAATGAGGAATAAATATTAATAAAGAGCTCGCCCAACTTGGTCATCAGAAAGTAGGCCCCAAAAAACAGGCAGGAGGAGGTGTTTCCAGCAGCCAATAGGAGCTGGGCAGTTGCAATGTTGCAACCATCGTTGCTGCCAAAATGCCATATTTTGTGCATTCAGCAAGGTTGGGATTGGGAGATGGAAAATATCAGCTCAATATGACATTAACTAAAAATGAAGTTACACCTCCCCAGGGATGCACTGGGAATCAGCTGAAGGTAGCAATCTGAGGACATGTCCTTAAAGCACTGTTTCTCAACCTTGCAACTTAAAGTCTCCCCCACCTTCAAGTTGCCAAATTTGAGAAACATACAGAATGGTGGGCAAAGTATCTTTGACAAGCCAGGAGAAGAATGCATCAATGAGCTCTAAGGGAGGAGGCCTAATGGTTTTAAGGATCTTGGACAATACCCCAGTTGCAGCTTTGGGAAGCATCTGGGGGTCCTGGAAGCCAACAACACAAGAATTAAATATAAACAAGAGGCAATACTTTCTGCATTGACTAGGGATATTATGAGGATTTTAATAAGAATAATAGAGTTGGAAGGGACCTTGAAGGTCTTCTAGTCCAACCCCTTGCTTAGGCAGGAAACCCTACACCACTTCAAACAAATGGCTAATCAACATCTTCTTTAAAACTTCCAGTGTTGGGACATTCACAACTTCTGGAGGCAAGCTGTTCCACTGATTAATTGTTCTAACTGTCAGGAAGTCTAAAATGATGATACAATACAATACAATACAATAGCAGAGTTGGAAGGGACCTTGGAGGTCTTCTAGTCTAACCCCTTGCCTAGGCAGGAAACTCTATACCGTTTCAGACAAATGGCTATCCAACATCTTCTTAAAGATTTCCAGTGTTGGGGCATTCACAACTTCTGGAGGCAAGCTGTTCCACTGATTAATTGTTCTAAATGTCAGGAAGTTTCTCCTCAGTTCTAAGTTGCTTCTCTCCTTGATTAGTTTCTACCCATTGCTTCTTGTCCTACCCATAGGTGCTTTGGAGAAAGCTTGACTCCCTCTTCTTTATGGCAATCCCTGAGATATTGGAACACTGCTATCATGTCTCCCCTAGTCCTTCTTTTCTTTAAAGTAGAGATACCCAGTTCCTGCAACCGTTCTTCATATGTTTTAGTCTCCAATTCCCTAATCATCTTTGTTGCTCTTCTCTGCACTCTTTCTAGAGTCTCCACATCTCTTTTACATTGTGGTGACCAAAACTAGATGCAATATTCCAAGTGTGGCCTTACCAAAGCATTATAAAGTGGTATTAACACTTTACATGATCTCGATTCTATCCCTCTGTTTATGCAGCCTAGAACTGTGTTGGCTTTTTTTAGCAGCAACTGTACATTGCTGGCTCATATTTAAATGGTTGTCCTCTAGGACTCCAGGATCCCTTTCACAGTTACTACTATTGAGCAAGGTACCACATATACTGTACCAGTCCATTTTGTTTTCCTAAATGTAGAACCTTGCTTTTTTCACCATTGAATTTCATTTTGTTAGATAGTGCCCAATGTTCATGTTTGTCAAGATCCTTCTGTATCTTAAGCCAGAAAGAAGTGCAGAGAAGAGCAAGAAAGATGATTAGAGGACTGGAGGCTAAAACATATGTAGAACAGTTGCAGGAACTGGGTATGTCTAGTCTAATGAAAAGAAAGTCTAGAAGAGACATGATAGCAGTGTTCCAATATTTGAGGGGCTCTTACGAAGATATGGGGATCAAACTATTTTCCAAAGCACTCAAAGGCAAGATGAGAAGCAATGGATGGAAATTAACCAAGGAGAAAAGCAACCTAGAACTAAGGAGAAAATTCCTAATGGTGAGAGCAATTAACCAATGGAACAATTTGTCTTTGGAATTTGTGGGTGCTCCATCACTGGAGGCTTTCAAAAAGAGACTGGACCATTAAAATTACCATTACCATAGGGTCTCCAGCTCGAGCAGGGGGGTTGGACCAGACAACCTCCAAATCCCTTCCAACTCTATTATTCTATGTTTTATGTTCTTAGACTCTTCCGGGATGGTTGAATGAACGAAAGAGTCTTATGTTGCTCTTGTTAAATGCTGTGTCCTGTTTTTCAACATGAGCAACCGGACCAATGGTGGGTTTCAAAATTTTTAGAACGTCTTCTGTAGGTGTTGCCTGCTTTGTGGGAGTGGCTTGCCGGCCATGTGACCGGGTGGGAGTGGCTTGCCAGCCATGATACTGGGAGGGCATGGCCAACTTGTAAAATGTGGTGAAATTCACTTAACAACACTCTTGCTTAGCAACCAAAATGTTGGCTCAGAAACTCTGGCATTGAAGCACACAAGTCTTAAAGCTGTCAAGTTACAAGACCCTTCCACCCCTAACCCTTTAGAAAAAAAACCCTAGGGGTGTTCAAACTTGACAGTTTTAAGACTTGTGGACTTCAATTCCCAGAATTCCTCCTCTCGCTCTTCATCTTGATGATGTGCGGACGGGCGGGGGGGGGAGGGAGCTGGAACCGGTTCTAAACGGCACTGTAGATTTGTGGAACCTCTTTTATAGAAGACGTTAGAACTGGCAGGAACCCACCTCTGAACCAGGCCTATAGTCCAACATATATTTCAGCAGAAGCAAGCCAGGATGGGCAACCTCAATGATTCAGAAAATCCTAACCCAACAGATCTGGAGGGTACCAGGTTGTTTTCTCTGTGCAGATGTATACACAGCAGACTTCCCAGAGATGTTAAAATCTAACACACAAGTTGTGGTTATTCCGATGCATTGTTTGGATGCTTCTGCAATTTGCAGGCTGCACCACCTGCTGATACCCCAGAAGACTCTGTGTAATGTGAAGCATCAAAGCAGGAAGAGGTTCAGGGACCCACACAATCCCTGCTGCGTTCCAGGAGCGCATCGTTGCAAAACGTTTCCAAATGCGCCAATGGCCTATGTTGAAATAGATAAGGAGAGAGCTCTTTTATTTGCTTGCAACTGATAGCAAAGGGGACAGGCGTTGGCTCCCAAAAGAAAGAAAGGAGGAAAAAGAAAGAAAGAAAGAAAGGATGACCAGCTAATCTGGCCATTCGGTCATCAGACTCCAGACCTCTGTTGCAAAGCTATTCAAACAAAACTATTCAAACAGATGCCGGCTGTGCAAATGACATAGAGCATACCACACAGAGAGAGAGAGAAGGGAGGGAGGGAGGGAAGGGAGGGAGGGAGAGAGAAAAGAGAGGGATAGAGGGAGGGTGGGAAAGAGAAAAGAGAGGGGGAGAGGGAGGGAGGGAGAGAGAAGGGAGGGAGAGAGAAAAGAGAGGGAGAGAGGAAGGGAGAGAGAGAGAGAGAAAAGCAAGGGAGGAAGAGAGGGAGGGGAGAGAGAGAGAGAGAGAGAGAGAGAAGGAAGAGAGGGAGGGGGGAGAGAGAGAGACAGAGACAGAGACAGACAGAACTTGGCACTGGATTACCCCAGCCTGGTTTCTTACCAGAAGCAGCCAAAAAGGGAAAGCGGTTTTCAATAATTGCTGATGGCTTGTCATGTTCTGAGGCTCAGCCATCCCAATGGGTTATATATTGGAGTCTGGCAGGGAACCGTTGCGTAAAAATGAGGTCTCGGCCTCGCAAATAGGCCAGAGAGAAAAATGGGTGAGTGCTGGGGAAGAACCTTCAAATACTCAGCAAGCGGCAAACAAAGAGGCCCAACCATCAAATTGGATCAGGCCAGCACAACTCACTTTCTCTGCAATGAAACGTTTTAAGTTAAAGAGTTATTGCTGTGTAAGACTTACAGAATTAATCAAGCAGACTCTTCTAACTTTACCTACATTTTGAGCTGTAATTGGCACTGAGAGCATCTTATGTATCTTATGCTCTCAGTGCCAGTTTCCCTTAAAATGGTAAGGGAAAAAGAGATATTAGTAACTCAGCTAAAACAAATGTTTATATTTCATCCAAATGCCGAGATATCTCATTTCCTTCTGCCAATCACCTATAGCAGGAGTGTCAAACCCGAGGCCTGGGGGCAGGATCCGGCCCATGGGGTGCTTAGATTTGGCCAGGGAGACCCCCCTGGAAACAGCAAAGGACCGGCTCGCACTGCCTCTGCCAGCAAAAACGGAGCTTGGGAGAGCTGCGGCTGGCCCTCCTGCGCTCTGTTTTCGCTGGCAGAGGGTTGCAGGAGGCAATTGAACCTGAGAATGGAGCTTGTGAGGGTTGCGGGCACCCTTCCCAAGCTCCATTTTTGCTGGCAGAGGGTTGCATGAAGCTGCTGTACCCAAAAACGGAGCTCGGGAGCCCTTTTTCGCTGGCAGAGTGCTCGGGCCACCACAGACACCACTGATATGAGTGATGTCAAGCTGGCCACACCCACCTCAAGGTCAAACACAACCCTGATGTGGCCCTCAATGAAATCGAGTTTGCCACCCCCTGACCTATATAGTAAGGTGGTGATTCCTTGTAACTTTTTAAATGGAATAATTGGCAGAGTTGTAACAGGAGCAACTGTTACAAGCCACAAGAACATCAAAATGGCTTCCGGGTAGTGATATTGTGGCAGCAATGATACAATGATGTCATTGCAGCTTGATGTCTGACACAAGAACATAAGGCCTGTTATTTGCACACTGTTCTGACCGAGGCTTCCCAAGAGCATGAAGCAAACTCCTTGTTCCGACAAAAAAAAACCTTGTATTAATTTATTGTGAATTCTGCTCATTCACATCCAGCAAAGTCTTTTCAAAGAGAGGATTTACAGTCACAGACCTTATCTGCCTTGTTGAGCGGACAGGCAGATATCTGCAAAACTTGGCAAGGTGTCTCGGAGAGTCACAAACCACTTAAGCAAACTAATTGTCTCCTGCAAACTCCACTCCCCTTTTGCTCCTCTTCTTTTTCCTCTGGGAGGGGCCATTCATTGTCCACCTTTTTTTCGCCCTCCCCGAGCCTCTGCATGCACTCTGCACTTACCTGCATCCAAAACTGGTTGTGTGGGGACCCTGAGAGGGGCAGAGTGGGGTGGGTGGTGCCAGTCAGGAGTGGGATTTGGGAATTCTCCCAACCTTAGCTAGAGGTTCTCCCGAACCCCTGTGATCCCCCAGCAGCCCACCCCTGGTTTCAGAGTCCTGTGCTTGCCCACCTGCCTGCCCGTCCCCAACCAAAGTCCAAGAAACAGCACTTAGCTAAGGATCTCAAACTATTACCATGTTGATAAATATGATTTTCTTAAATTATGGAGTTAGATTTCCCTTTGCCACCAATCTGGAAGGTAACAATCTCTATCAAAACTGGTGAACCGCTTTCTCAGTGCCATTGAAGCCCTCCTATCACTTGGGTTAGCCAATTGCTTGGGATGGATTGCTTTCCTGGGAACAGCTGCTATCTCTGTCTGTTAATTCCTTGCGGGATGGATCTTTGGCTTCTTGTTTGAGCTCGGTGGAGAAAGCGAGGGAGGGGGAAGCAAAAGGGAAACAAATAAGCACCTTTGATTTCTTCTGCACAAATAAGAATGCAAGAGGAAGAGAGAGAAAGAGACACACACACAGAGAAAGACACACACACACACAGAGAGATAGAGAGATAGAAAGAGAGACCTATTGCCTGTCTGAATGTCTACCATGGGGCAGAGACATTGTGTGCATGATGATACATATCTGTATTTGTATCCTTCGTGCAATGAGGACCCGGTTTCTATGATGGCTTTGTGCTTCCTCCCATCAGCTATGATTGCTTGTATTCTTGCACTCTGAATTCTTGGTCCATTATGCTGGGGAAAGTCAAGAGAAGCCATATTGATTGAGAAGGCAGCCTCGTTTATCAGAAGCTTTCAGAGCTAAATGCACGAACCGTTTCATTTTGTCATGAATAATTCCTATAAATGTCTCTACCCAGATATCCACAACTCCATATGGTCTTTTAAGATAAGGTCCCCCCAAGGCAAAGGCTGACATTACCAGCAAATGGGTAGATGGATTCTCAAATGACAGGTATTCCTCGACTTGCAACCACAATGGGGTCCAAAATGTCTGTTTGTTAAGTGAGACATTGATTAGGTGAGTTTTGCCCCATTTTACAACCCTTCTTGGCACAGTTGTTAAGTGAATCACTACAGTTGTCAAGTTAGTTACACGGTTGTTAAGTGAACCTGGTTTTCCCATTGACTTTGCCTGTTAGAAGGTTGCAGAAGCTGATCACGTGACCCCCCGGGACAATGGAAACGTCATACAGATGAACCAGTTATCAAGCATGTGGATTTTGATCATGTGACCAAGAGGATGCTGCAATGGTTGTAAGCTTGAAAACCGGTCATAAGTCACATTTTTCAGTGCCGTTGTAATTTTGAACGGTCACTAAAAAACCTGCTGTAAGTCAAGGACTATATGTATATGTATAAGGTAAAGGTAAAGTTTCCCATTGCACATATATGCTAGTCATTCCTGACTCTAGGGGGCGGTGCTCATCTCCATATCAAAGCCAAAGAGCCAGCGCTGTCCGAAGTCGTCTCTGTGGTCATGTGGCCGGCATGACTAAATGCTGGAGGCGCACAGAATGCTATTACCTTCTCACCAAAGGTGGTCCCAATTTTTCTACTTGCATTTTTACATGCTTTCAAACTGCTAGGTTGGCAGAAGCTGGGACAAGTAACAGGAGCTCACTCCGTTACGTGGTGCTAGGGATTCGAACCACCAAACTGCTGACCTTTCGATCAACAAGTTCATCATCTTAGATGTTGAGCCACTGCGTCCAATTGCAGCAGTGATTTCATGATGTATGATAAATCATCATGTGCTTTCACTGGCCCTCTCCACAAGGTTTTGTACAGCCCTGATAAAATCTTTCTTTCTTCCTTCGTTCATTTCTTCCTTCTGTCCTTCCTTCCTTCCTTCCTCCGTCCCTCCCTCTTCATTACCCTCCTTGCTAAGGCAAGGAATAGGGACAGTTTTTATATCTTCCAACAATGGAAAATTAAGATGAAGCCACTGGAACTGGATATTCTGATGTTTAAGGTGCTTCTAAGGATTGGACTTCTTTTCACTCCTATTTTTATTTCTCAAAAGTAATCTGCACTTTTTCTCCACTTCATTACCCAGCAGTGAGACAATCCCTACAGATAATGAATAATCATGACTTATTTACACAGACCATCTGCGTACAGAGCTCTTTACAAAGAGCAGGTTTCACAGGTTAAGTTTTGCAATCTAAAAATAGGTCCAGGGAATCTTAGGACAAAAGATAGGCACAATGAGGCTGGCAAGACACGGGCAGAAACTCGGGATTATTTCAGTAGCCCCTCTGCATTGCTGGTTAACAATTGCTATATGAGAAACTTTAGAATCCTAGGAACACAGAATGACAAAGTTTGCTTACGTTAAAAGCATCCATAGGATCTTGCTTCTTTGGACATTGTAACAAAAAAACAGTGTCATAAGGTTGTGTTGCAAACTCTCTCCGTCTGGGACACGCATGCAATGGTGTGGCACCTAGGAAGTGGGGGGGGGGATGAAGTTTGCAACTGTGCAATTGTGGTACTGCTGGTTTCAATCTGATGTCCATTGTTCCCTCTTGACATTGATGTTATTGGCACATATTTTCAGTATTCAAAAAAGAATGTGTGAATGAAGGACTATGTCGATCCTTATTCTATCTTTATCTCCAGCTTTCAAGGTTGTGTTCCCATGTAGAATTGTCATCCTTTTTATGATTTATTCATTTTTTGAGACCTTCCGGGAGCAAATAGATATTTAGTCCTGAAAAGAAGATGCCTTGTAGCCCAGATCAGGAAGGCTAAAAGCACTGAATCACTAAATAACATATTCAACTTCTTTGATCAAAAAAATCAGAAGTGTTATTCAGCCAGCTCTGACTATGACTATCATTAAGTGTGTACCTTATGATTCTTGATTTTATTTTATTTTATTTTATTTTATTTTATTTATAGACCGCCCCCTCTACCCGAAGGGACTCGGGGCGGTGTACAGGCACATTAAAAACCATATAACAAGAATAAATACACTTAAAATCAAATTAAACCTTACGGCTGTACAGGATGGTAAAAATTAAAAATCAACTTAAAACCCACCCCTAAAAATTTAAAAGTGCAGAATTGAGGGACTAAACTGGAATTAGGCCAGGCCAGCTAAACTAAACAGGTGGGTCTTAAGCTTCTTACGGAAGGAGCGGAGATCGGTAGTTGTTCTGATGTCCGGGGGGAGGTCATTCCAGAGGGTCGGGCCCATCACAGAGAAGGCCCTACTCCTGGGTGCCGCCCGCTGGCACTGCCTCGTGGACGGCACCCGGAGGAGTCCCTCTCTGTGAGAGCGGATCGGCCGAAGGGATGTATGGGGCAGGATACGATCCCACAAGTACCTAGGTCCTGCGCCATGGAGCGCTGATGAATGTATCTTGTCCTTTTATGTACACTGAGAGCATATGCACCAGAGACAAATTCCTTGTGTGTCCAATCACACTTGGCCAATAAAGAATTCTATTCTATTCTAACTTTGAGAACATATCCATAGCTGAGGAAGCATCGCGTGAATGGAGATGGAGAATAATTGGATGAAATAATAGACTTGGCAGATTCGCAATTCACACTGGCTTCGTCTTGGAACTTCAGAATGGAGCGCCAACATCAGATTGGGAAGCTCAGCAGAGATAGGTATTCAGGGAAGAAGTACCATAGAATTATAGGACTTCAAGGGTCCTTGGAGATCTTCTAATCCAACCACTGCCCAAGGCAGGAATAGACGGCCATCGAGCAGAAGGACATTCTTACAATTTAAGACAATTTAATATCCCAACACCATGTATCCACATCTGTAAGGATTCGGAGGTTCAGAAGAAGACAATTCATAGTCATAGGGTACAAATAAACAATCAGGAAACAATCAATATCAATATAAATCGTAAGAATACAAGCAACAAAGTTTCAGTCATGCAGTCATAGGTGGGAGGAGATGGGTGATAGGAACTATGAGAAGATTAATAGTAATAGTAATGCAGCCTTAGTGAATAGTTTGACAGTGTTAAGAGAATTATTTGTTTAGCAGAGTGATGATGTTTGGGGAAAAACTGTTCTTGTGTCTAGTTGTCTTGGTGTGCAGTGCTCTATAGCATTGTTTTGAAGGTAGGAGTTGAAACAATTTATGTCCAGGATGCAAGGGGTCTGTAGATATTTTCACAGCCTTCTTTTTGACTCATGCAATATAGAGGCCCTCAATGGAAGGCAGGTTGGCAGTTATTGTTTTTTATGCAGTTCTGATTATCCATTGAGCTCTGTGTCTGTATTGTTGGGTTGCAGAACCAAATCAGACAGTTATAGAGGTGCAGATGACAGACTCAATAATTCCTCTGTGGAACTGTAGAACTGTAAAACATTAGACTGTTTAGTTAATTAATTGTAGCATGCATGATAAGTCCAGATTCATAATCGGCAAGAATTGATAGTGGAAGAGAAATCCATTAACATTTCCCATCTGCATGGAACTTTTCAGAAGAATTGTAACAGAAGGCTTCAACGTTTCAAATCCACTGAGATATATGTAAGTTTTTCTTTTCCAGAGCTTTGCTTGAGCAAACATTGTAAAGCGTGAATCTTATTTGCAAAACAAAAGTCCCAGATGACATTTGCCCATATATTATTCATGTTCTATTGAGTTTTTCAGCATACAGAGCCATCCTTGTATTTTTTTTTAAAAAAAAATTACTGCCTTGTTGATCTCATTAATATATTAATAACCACTCAGGTCTTACAAAATGGGAATTATCCTCCCAAAGAAAACACATATTTAATGCAATTAAAAGATATAAACCCTTAAGGTCATGAAAACAGTACCTTTACCTTCAAGACAAAAATTTATTCAAGAGGCTTGCATAAGGAAGGTGTAATCTTACCTCCCCAATGCAAGATCAAAGGACTATTTCAGAAGTTTGGAGCAATACAAATTTGTAATCGCAGAATCATAAAATTAGGAAGTCGGAAGGAACCCTAAAGGTCACCTAGTCCAACTCTCTGCAAAGATACAGCTAGTCCTCAACTTAAAATTTCTCATTTAGTGACTGTTCAAAGTTACAATGACACTGAAAAAAGTGACTTATCACCATTTTTCACACTTATGACTGCTGCAACATCCCCATGGTTATGTGATCAAAATTCATTGGTTTGGCAATTGACTCGGATTTATGACGGTTGCCGTGGATCATGTGATCCCCTCTTGTGACCTGATGACAAGCAACATCAATGGGGATGGCAGATTCATAGAATGACCCTGTTGCGAACTTAATATCCGCAGTGATTCACTTAACAGCTGTGGCAAGAGAGGTTGTAAAGTGGGGCAAAATTCATTTAACAACTGTCTCGTCTAACAACAAATTCATTTAACAACAGTCATTTTGGCCTCAATTCCTATCGCAAGTGAAGGACTGACTACCTGTATAGGAAAACCAATTAAACTACCCTTGAAAGGTTCAAGCCTTTCCTTACAACCTCCAAACTGTTGTGGCCCGCCAGCGGAGTTGGTCGCAGACTGAGACAGTGAGGAGGTTAGGGAGGAACATGGGCCAGTCCTGGAGTCTGGGGAAGGCTCTGTCGGCAACTGTCATAAATACGAGTCAATAACCAAGTGACTGAATTTTGATCACGTGAACATGAACGGTCATAAGTGTGAAAAAGGCCATAAGTCACTTTTTTCAGTGCTGTTGTAACTTTGAATGGTCACTAAATCTCTGGTTTCAAGTCTACGTGTTGCTTTATCATTTTTTCCAACCGAGTATGTATTTTTGTCCAATATGTTTTAGCTTTTGGGCATGTCCACCACATATGGTAGTATGAACCAGGTGATTGATTACACTTCCAGCACTTAGCAGATCTATCTTTATACATTTTTGCCAATCTTGCCAGTGCAAAATGCCATCTATAAAACATTTTATACAGATTTTCTTCCTCCCCCCCCTCAAGGTTTTTATTTTTTATTGCAAATTTTTACATATTTTATGAACAAAGTGTTGTCCGGATCTTTTCTTTTACATCCACTCATATACATAATCCATTTTACATCTTATCTCTGTTTCCGATTTCAGCCATATTATTCTCTTTCCATATTTTTTTTAATCTTAAACCTATTTTCTTCTTAGTACATAAACAATATCACTAATCGCCCTTAATGTCTAATCTCTTACAATAACACCAACTCCGTCGCTAGATTGGTTACTCAAATCCCCCATTCCACTCTTTAACATTTCATCTTCGTCTCTTAATTTAAATTGTTTTCAAAGTTAAACCAAATTGCCATTGCACATTTCACAGATACTCTGGTTTCTCTTCAGATCGTACAAATCTTTTACAGATTTTCTTTACAGGCAGTTGACATAGTCAATTTAATACTTCTATCCCATAATTTCTGCCATTTAGCTAATTCTATTGCATATCCAAAGTTTTTAGCCCAGGCAATCAGCAACTGATACGTTTTTATGATGGTTGCAGAGACTCAAGATCATGTGGGTTTCCTTTGCAATCTTTCTAGGCAGCTTCCAACAAACAAATTCAATGGGGCAAGTGGAGTGTAATTACTGTGTGATTCACTTAGTAACTGCAATAATTCGCTTAACAATTGTGGCAAAAGAAGATGTGAAATCGGGCACAATTCTCCTAAAAACCCCAGACTACCTGTTTCTGATAACTCTAGCTCTCTTCAACATGCATGTTAAGAAGCCACTTACTCACATTATCACAAAATACATGGAACAAGCCAACTAAAATTTACATTTTTCAGATTTCTAGAAACCGTACTACGATCAATCCTTGCTTTTCTACTTCTCCCCAATCCTCCTTTTCCTCTGTGCTAATTTTCAGCCTGAAGAAGAGTTACACAAAAATTTGGTTGGTCCTAATTTGGTTCTTCTTTTGATATATTTCCATTCCAACACATCAATGAAGCAGCAAAACTTTCAGAAATAAATCAAATCACTTCAAAACTACTTCGTGTTAAAAGTGTGATTTCAATCTAATTTGTAAATGTGTACCTAATAAATGAATTGCAAAGTTTGCTTAATTTTTCTTCTTTTTTTCCATGTCAATGTCAATCAACAATATATTTAAGAATTTAGAGAACTGAACACTTTTTTTAGTGAAACTTAATTTTTTTATTCATTTGGCCAATGCTTTGAAATATTTTAAATTGTGCTAAATGCTAATTCTAGGTACAAAGCTTCCATGAGTTTTTAAAAAATGGATACGTGTCAATGTGGTTTTGGGTGTGTCGTGTGTTAACCAATGAGTGATAAAATGAGAGGGGTATATCCATTTAGGTTTGAGTCTGTAAATGACTAGCATTGGCTCCTAGTATGTCTGAGATCAATGTTTCTGATTATCACATCAGCCCTTTCATCTGCTGTTCCTCCCTCTGACCTGTGAACTTTTGGAACAAGTAGATTTTGTTGGGAACGAGTCACCCACAGAAGTACAAACATTTCAACCTTTGGATCATTTCAGATTTGATGCCAAAAAGATACTTCAGAGCATGCGGGAAGTACAATTGCATAGCTGCCTCATGACCCCATCAAAGAGCTGTGGGTTTGTCTATGGAGATTCTTAATCATCCAGGTCACGGTTATCCCAAAGATGTTTTTTCAAAAGGCAAGTGGGCTTTCTTTGAAGACGTTTCGCTTCTCATCCAAGAAACTTCTTCAGTTCTGGGAGTTTAAAGAGTTTTGTACTGTACTCAGTGGTGGGTTTCTATTTTTTTCCCCTTCCTGCGATGCTTTTGCACATGCGCAGAAGTGTCCGGGCAGGTGGGCGGAGGCTCCCGCCACCAATACTACCGGTTCGCCTGATCCTGGCTGAAGCGGGAGCAACCCACCTCTGACTGTATTTCTGTATCCTGAGACGGCGGCCTACAGCTGCCGTGCAATTCAAGAAAAGATGCAGCTGCTTTAAAGAGTGGCAGAAAGGTGCTATGTTTGATTTCCAATTGTGTCATGCGTTGAGGACTACTGCACTGCATATTGCCTATTTTTATAAAATTCTCAAGCTAGCTTTGTTGGAAAACAAAATGTCTGAAGAAAAATGGTTCAAGAGGAATGATTTGACAAGAGATACGCTCGAAGAGAGAATCAGTTTTGGATGAAGGAAGACTAACATGACAACACGTCAACTGATTCTCCTTTCGGGCATATCTCTATCAGGTCACTCCTCTTGAACCACTTTTCTTCATACGTTTTGTTTTCCAACAAAGCTAGCTTGAGAATTTTGTAAAAATAGGCAATATGCAGTGCAGTAGTCCTCAACGCATGACACAATTGGAAAGCAAACATAGCACCTTTCTGCCACTCTTTAAAGCAGCCACATCTTTTCCTTGAATTGCACGGCAGCTGTAGGCCACCATCTCATGATACACAAGTACAGTAGAAAACCCTTTAAACTCCCAGAACTGAAGAAGCTTCTTGGATGAGAAATAGGCAATATGCAGTCTTGATAGTCCTCAACTTACAACCACAATTGTCAAGAATTTCCTTTATTAAGCAATTGCTCAGAGAGGCGTCCCTGATTTTATGACCATTTTTGCCATGTTTGTTCAGCAAATCCCCGGAGTTGTTAAATGAATCATGTGGTCATTAAACGAATCCGGCTTCCGACATCGGCTTTGCATGTCAGAAGCTGGCTGGGAAGGACCACTCTGGGATGCTGCAACTTTTGTAAATGCATGCGGCTTGCCAAGGACTGGTTGTAAATCACTTTTTTCAGTGTCATTGTAACTTTGGTTGCTAAACGAATGGAAGTTGAGGGCTACCAAAGTCATAAAGTTTAAGCAGAGTCTCCTGTGGGCTTTCGCTACGTTAAAGCGATAGTTTTTCATAGGTGTGTGTGGGGTGGGAGTTAGAGGGAACAGTTTGCAGAGGGAAAATGACATTTTTCAAATTGGAATGTCCACAGGTCACACACAACCAATATTTGCCAGCCATCGATTCGTCTCCATTTGTTGTTACTCTTTAACTTGGAGCTAAGGTTCAAAGTTCTGTCCTTTTGTTTAAAAAATTGATTTCATGGCGGGGGCATGTCATCCGCCTAATCTAACAGATGACAGAGAGCCAAAAAGAGGGAGGCGGAGGGTAAAGAAATAAGGCAAAACCAACCAAGTGGAATTGCCTCTCATACCGACACAGAAACGGACATATGTTACAATTAGGCCGCTGGACACGACGTAACGTGGTTAAAACGAGCACACGATACAGTATAGGAATTAAATGGTGAAAAGAGTAAGGTTCTACATTTAGGCAAGAAAAACGAAATGCACAGGTACAGTATAGGTGATACCTTGCTCAGTAGTAGTAACTGTGAAAGGGATCTTGGAGTCCTAGTGGAGAACCATTTAAATATGAGCCAGCAGTGTGCAGCAGCTGCCAAAAAAGCCAACACAGTTCTAGGCTGCATCAACAGAGGGATAGAATCAAGATCACGTGAAGTGTTAATACCACTTTATAATGCCTTGGTAAGGCCACACTTGGAATACTGCATCCAGTTTTGGTCACCACGATGTAAAAAAGATGTGGAGACTCTAGAAAGAGAGCAGAGAAGGACAACAAAGATTATTAGGGGACTGTAGACTAAAACATGTGAAGCAACTGGGTATGTCTAGTTTAATGAAAAGAAGGACTAGGGGAGACATGATAGCAGTGTTCCAATATCTCAGGGGTTGCCATAAAGAAGAGGGAATCAATCTATTCTCCAAAGCACTTGAGGGTAGAACAAGAAGCAATGGGTGGAAACTAATCAAGGAGAGAAGCAACTTAGAACTGAGGAGAAATTTCCTGATAGTTAGAACAATTAATCAGTGGAACAATTTGCCTCCAGAAGTTGAAAATGGAACACTGGAAGTTTTCAAGAAGATATTGGATAACCATTTGTCTGAAGTAGTGTAGGGTTTCCTGTCTAGGCAGGGGGTTGGACTAGAAGACCTCCAAGGTCCCTTCCAACTCTTCTATTCTATTCTATTCTATTCTGCTCTGCTCTGCTCTGCTCTGCTCTACTCTATTCTATTCTAAATGGGATACATTGCACAAGTTCAATTTTACTCTGTGTGAGCTTTCACGGCCTTTAGGCATGTTGGTGGAAGATGCCCATTGCAAAGACATGTTACCAGTGTTCACAGCAGCCAAGCTTCAATGTGCACTGTCTGTTGTCTGTGCAAAATGTACATCAAACCCGGAAGGTGCAACTTTTAGTTGTTTCAATATGGTTTCAATACAGAAGAAAGTTCTTCAGCAAAAAATCTTCTAGATTTTAGACAAGCTTCATTCATATTTTTTTTAAAATGACAATCCTACTAACTTTATTTTTATTATGGCTATATCACTCTAATCCATGTGTGTCAAAATCAGCCTGTTACGTTGCTATCATGTGATGTTTCATGACGTTTTCCCCATTCGTGGAGCTTGGGTGGGCGTGGCCTGCACGGGACAGATCTGGCCCGCAGGCTGCCAGTTTGTCACCCCTGTGAATCCATACTGTCTCTGAGAGGCTTACTTATTCATTGTCTCTAAATAAAATTAAAAGATTAGACCAATAAGTACAATCATAATAAAACATCTGTTTTCACTTACACCCCGGGCACTTTAAAACTAGGTAAAAGAAATACCTCACTAAAGAGGGAACTTATTAATTTCCCCAGGGCAGTTTTAATGGCTTTCCTACTGCCCAGAATAGAGGTCAATTGGATGCTGAGGAGTATATGCCATTTTTTTTAGAGCTTGGATTTGTGGCTGGGAAACAGACTGGCACTGAAAGAATTTAGGCTTTGCTCTAGTCTATGGGGTCTCGAAACTTGGAAACTTTAAGACTTGTGGACTTCAACTCCCAGAATTACTCAGCCAGTCATCCCTGCTCTAGTCCCGGGATGGCGAACCTATGCCACGCATGCCACAGGTGGCACACGGAGCCATTTGTTAGGGCACGTGAGATTCTAGTTTGCTCGTAGGGCTGTTTTTATTCCTCCGGAGCCTTCAGGGAAGCCTCCTGAATGTCCCCGAAGGCTCTGGAGGACTAAAGACGGCCCTACGAGCAAACCGGAAGTCCGTTCCTGAACTTCCGGTTTGCCCTTAGAGCTGTTTTTTTGCACTCCGGAGGCTTTAGGGAAGCTCTTGAAGCCTCCGGAAGGCCTCTGGGGGGTGGGAGGCTGTTTTCGCCCTCCCCAGGCTCCTATAAAACCCCTGGAGCCTGGGCAGGGCAAAAAAAGCATGCAAAAAATGGGGGTCACGGCTGTCATGGCCGCATGTGTGCTGGGGGGGTGTCGCACATTGCATTATGGGTGTGGCACGCCCATGCACGACCCCCCCCCCCTGCGGTCCCCCCGCTTATGGCACTTGAGCCAAAAAAGGTCGCCATCGCTGCTCTGGTCTGTCCTTGCGCCATGAACATCTTCTCAAATGAGCTTTAATTATAAATTAATTGCTGGAGGATATGGTTTGGTAGGTAGGAATCAGGGAATAGGACAGTGATGGTGAACCTATGGAAAGGACACCCACCTGGCATTCCTGCCTGAAGACCAGAACTCACAGTTTCCCAGTTTGTAGGCCAATTTCTCTTGGGTGACATCTTGGGTGACACACCAGCATTCACTAACATCAACATTTTCGAAAGCATGCCCCATTCTCATGTGCTTTTCAGAGGCTGTGGAGGCCATGCAAAAAAGGGGTGTATTCTTGTGCAGCCTCCAGAACAGGGGTGGGCAATTTATTTTCCCAAGGGGCCACATGAGAAGCTGGCCTAGAAACCGGGAGACTGTGAATTCTAGTCCCACCTTTAGTATGAAAAACAGCTGGATAACTTTGGGCCAGTCATTCTTTCTCAGCCCAAACTCTTTCACAAGGTTGTTGGTTATGGGGGAATAGGAGGAGGAAGGAAGATTATCGTGTGTATATTCACCACCTTGAGTTCCTTATAAAGCAATAAAGGCAGGAGGATAAATATTTTTCAAAAAGAGCAGACGTTGAAAGGTGGTGTAAAGAAAGTCAAAGAAGATTGAGCCCAAAGACCTCAAGAAAGAACATTGGGGAGAAAAGGCATCTACTGGAGCTGATAGGGAGTGACAGAGAGCTAGTTTGGGGTGGCACAAGAGCTCAGATGTAGAGAAAAGGCTTCAAGGGTGAGTGCATAAGGACACTCAGGAGTCCATAGAGAGGTCTGGTATCCTCCCCTTCAAATGAAAGACATGGTAGAGGTGAGTGTTATGTATGAGGTCCTCCCCCAATTGGTCAGATCAATTACTGGGGCAGGTACATTGCATGAATGAGGGGGTGCAGAGAACGAGGGTTCAGGCTGGCACTGAGAGTTGGTGCTTAACTGCCACTGGAGAGAACTCCAATACTTAATACCTAGAAGCATAGAATAACAGAGTTGGAAGGGACCTTGGAGGTTCTTCTATCCAGTGATGGCGAACCTTTTTGTTGGGTGCCAAAAATGCAAGGACGTGTGCGCAACAGTGCATGGTGTGTGCTGGCATCCATAATGCAAAGTGCTCCTCCCCCACAACCCCACACACATGCTCCCCACACACATGGGCTGCACTGCTCGCCTCTGAGCTTGATATTTCCTCCGGTGGGCTGGAGGAGGTCGTTTAATGAACTTCCGGTAGACCTGTTGGGTCCATTTTTCTTGCCCTCCCCAGGCTCCGGAGGCTTTCCTGAAGCTCAGGGAGGGTGAAAATGGCTTCCTCTGGCCCTCCAAAAGGCTGAAAATCAGCTGGCTGGAACGCACGTGCGTGCTGGAGCTGACAGCTCGTGTGCCGGCAGATATAGGTTCACCATCGTGGTTCTAGTCCAACTTAGGCAGGAAACCCTCCACCACTTCAGACAAATGGCTATCCAACATCTTCTTAAAGACTTCCAGTGTTGGGGCATTCATAACTTCTGGAGGCAAGCTGTTCCACTGATTAATTGTTCTAACTGTCAGGAAATTTCTCCTCAGTTCTAAGTTGCTTCTCTCCTTGATTAGTGTCCACCCATTGCTTCTTGTCCTGCCCGCAGGTGATTTGGAGAATACCAGTGGTATGTTCCGGCCCTCTTGAGCTCATGCCCAGAACCTGGATCCTCAGAGATCCACACCTTTGGCTGCTGCTGATGAATACCAGTCAGTCAAGAACAAGCCCCCTCCCTTATTTTGTGTCCCAGTTGGGGGAGAACAAGCCAACCTGACATCCATTGCTGAGACCAGGCTGATTAACAGTGGTGGAAATTCCCATCTTGGAAATATGTCCAGCTGGGTTTAGGGTTTGGAACCAGCCAAGGCAGAGGACACATACTTATAATCCAAATGTAACTTTAAAAAGAAACAGACCAGAGATTTTTCTTTAATATCTTACGATAATATTTTGTGTTGTTTGTATTATAGCAGTGAATTCATTAGTAAATCACGGACTATTGATAAGTATCCTATTTCTTTCTTAGTTTGTATCTTTTAATTTGTATTTTTTTAAAAAAACTTTCTTTTTTTGTATTATTAACGTTTGTTTTGTTGGGAAAAGAAAAGAAAGAGACCACATCATTTAAAGTACAAAGTGTGTCAAATTCTATAACTCTTTATTAAACTTTTTAACAGGTGGGATCATTGTGGTACAACACTTCATTTTGTCATATCGATCTTTTGCCATGAAAAAAAAAGAATCCAAAGACATCCGTTTCTCTTAAGAAAATACAGGGGGTGGAGGACGATCCTCAGTGAAAGAACATTTTTTTGGTACCAATATAGCCATATATTTCAAGAGATTCCATTGATGAAATTGCACATGTCTACAAGACTACATTCAACACTGTGTATGTCAGGGGTGTCCAAACTTGGCAACTTTAAGACTTGTGTACTTCAACTCCCAGAATTCCTCCTCTTGCTCTTCATCTTGATGATGTGCGGACGGACGGATGGGGGGGGGGAATTCTGGGAGTTGAAGTCCACAAGTCTTAAAGTTGCCAAGTTTGGACAAGCCTGGTGTATGTGAACTTCAGCTTATACAGCTGACCTTCTTTTCCTCTCCTTCGTTGAGTAGCTCCTATCATGATCTGAAGAGCTTCCTCAAGATTTGTTTGGGGTGGAAGAGGAGATGCTAGAAGGAAAGTACTCTCCCCCTATCGGTAGTCCTTGACGTACAACCACAGCTGAGTCCACATTTTCAGTTGCTAAGTAAGGCAGTTGTTAAATGAATTTTGCCCCATTTTACTTTCTTTCTTGCCACAGCAGTCGTAACATGGTTGTTAAGTGAATCTGAGTTCCCCATTGATTTTGCTTGTCAGAAGGGGGTCACATGACCTTGGGACACTGCAACCGTCATAAACGTGAGTCAGTTGCCAAGTGTCTGAATTTTGGTGACCACGGAGATGCTGCAATGGTTGTAAATGTACAAACCAAAAACAGTCAGAGGTCCCCTTTTTCCAGTGCCATTGTAACTTCTGACCGTCACTAAACGAGTGGTTGCAAATCAAGGACTACCCATAGCCAGCAATGTTGGATAGAAACTAAAATCTGTCAGTCCATTAATTTACTTACAGGTATTTATAGATCACTTTTACATCTACAAAGAATTCAAGGTACATGCATTGCTATCTGACTTTTGGAACTACAAACAACTTGCAAAATAATTGTTTCAGGTTGCTTCTCCTATCGGAAGCAGTTTGACAATCCCCAAAGTCAGGCCACGTGGCGAATTTTATTGGGAACGACTGTAGCCATTTGCTGTGAGCCTAGCTCAGGCCGAGCGATTGTTTCGAAACTTTAAACACAGCAAGGTGACTTTCTGAAGGTTTCACGCGGATTTTGCAGCAAAAGCAGACATTGCTTACGTTCTTGTTTTATCTAACTCCTAAGAACAGGATTTTTTTTAAAAAAAGAACTGACTGTGCTTGGGATAAATAAATATATCTATGTAAAAGATCAGTTTAGAACTATACATTGAAATAATGGATGCTAAAGCATGTAAAAACAGAAGTATGACATTTTTTCAGGCATGCGAGGAGAGGACAACCAAGTCATTTTCTTTCGCCTCGTCTCCCGACATATATATTATTGCAGCAGAGGTGGAATTCAGTCGGTTCAGACCGGTTTGGGAGAACGAGTAGTGAACATTTTGAGTAGTTTGGAGAACCAGCAAATACCACCTCTGGTTGGTATTACCATTGTTCCCTGTCCTTGGTTTTTAGCTCAGCTGATTCGCGCGGCAGAGTGGATTGCCGCGCTTCAGTTGAGCTAACAAACAGCTCAGTTCACCAGCGCTGACACACCAAGGGCGGTTTTAGAGCACTGCGCGCGTGTGCAAAGCTCTCTTTCATAGAACCGGGAGGAAAAGATTTGGAATCCCACCAGTGTATTGCAGCAAATGAAAACAAAATGCTAAATTATACGAATGGGATTTTTCCTGGTGGATTCCTTTTTCCAAGATTCAGCCATTGGTTCCAAGTGACGTTCAATCAGCATTTGTCTACTGTTGCTTTATACAACCGTCTCTATCAGCAAAAGCTGCAAGAGAGACGAGTCTCATTCATGCTGCATCCACCACTTCCTCTCTACAATCCAGCAATCCAGCAGTGAATTATATCCTCGACCTGTCAATTAATATGTATCTTCAATAGAAGAGAATATTTGTAGCTCAGGGTTGACCTATGCAATCCTTGATGCTCTCTGAGCTTGGATGTTTTCTTGCAGACATTTTATTATCCTACTAGGAAAGTTCATCAGTGTTTACTTGGATAATGAAACATCTGCAACAAAACAACAATGTTCAGAAAGCACCATAAAGGACCCAATAATTTGTAGTTTAACACTAGAGGTTCTTACATAATCACTGCTAGTGAGTGTGGGATCTGATCCCTGTATATATACTGTTTATAATTATATAATTATAAATATGTAATCAAGGAATTACCGGGGGGGGGGGGAACCCCACACCTTCACCAACATTGACAGGGGAAGTTAATGCATATAAACCAGGAGCAAAGCCCATACCCACTAACACTGTTGATGTTACCTAGTGGGGTAATGAGATGTTTTCAGCAAATAACTAAGGTCAGAGAGGACCAAGGACTCCATATTGCACATGGCTTAGTCCTTCTAATTTCTTTGGGGCAGGTTTACTAAAAGGAAGAGAATCCTGATTTTATGTTGATACTCCAACTAAGGGAAGATTAAATACGGGTGGGGTGGGATGGTCAAAGTTTCATTTGCCTCCATTATAATATCCTCAGTGAATTTAAGCCAATCCTTCAATAAAAGTTTCAATATTCAGGGAAAAGATGTCTGGGTCTTTTTTCAGTTCAGTACAGTAAAGAAAACAGAATGAATGCATCTGAATCAATTCTCTTGGTTTTCTTAGTCAACAGTAGCATAAATCAAGATCTATTCAGATGGAAATCTGACTTTTCGTATTTTCATTTTCTACATACTATAAGACACAATTGACCTAAATGATTGGATCTGACTTTGGAATCATTTCACAATTGCCATCATGTTTTAAATTTAAAGGTAACAAAAAGATTGGGAAAGGTTCAAATACAGAGCACGTAAATTGTAAAACTGAAATTCACTTTTTTTGGTTAAAACAAGTCAGTCCCTCAACACTCACTTCATGGCCATAAATGGATATACTACAAAACAGAAGTAGCAGTTAATGACACCCTCAATTCAGAAAATATGCTCCTTTCTCTAGCCATTCAAACACAGCTTTGCTCACATGACTGTCTAGTACAGTGATGGTGATCCTTTTCAGCACCAAGCGCCAAAAAGGTTGCACAGAAATGGCGCGCATGCATGTGCCGCACTCCAGGGCCGCACTCCAGAAAAGCCAAACTTTCAGGTACTAGCGCACATGCGGCCCAACAATCAGCTAGCTTAGGGGTGTCCAAACTTGAGAACTTTAAGACTTTTAAAAAATTATATTTATTCAGCTTTGTACAGTTCTTTTAATTGCATTTTAACCTCCTCCAAACTGTACATATTTAATTTTTTATTGTATTTTTGTGATATTCTCTATGGACTGTACACCGCCCCGAGTCCCTTCTGGGAGAGGGGGCGGTCTAGAAGCACAAATAAATTGAAATTGAATTGAATTGAATTGGACTTCAACTCCCAGAATTCCCCACCCAGTCTTAAAGTTCCCAAGTTTGGACACCCCTGAGCTAGCTGGTGTGCATGCGCAGGCTGGTTTTCAGCACTGCCATGTGGGCGAAGGGATCGCGCTACGGAAAAGCCAACTTCACGCATGCACACACCTGACAATCAGCTGGCCAGCATGCATGCATGCACTAGTTTTCGGCACTGCCATGCGCACAAAGGACAGCTGATCATCGCATGCACATGCGTGCCAGAAACCTGGAAGAGAAACAGGCAAGGCCGTTTGTGCCAGATGACATGGCTTCGTGTGCCACTTTGGGTACGCTGCCATAGGTTTGCTATCACGGGTCTAGTAGATTGAGTGAAGAATTTTCTTGCCATCTTAAATTCAATTAACTGCAGATTTGCCTTATTTTTACATTGGTTTCAATTCTCTTGGGATTTCATTTTGTTTTAAGAGCATTGTCTTGGCTTTTCCCAAACTTTTCATAACTGGATTAGATTTAGATTCTTAGTAATTTCTAATGAATTAAAATTGACCTAGTAATTAGATCTTTTGTAGCAGTGGGAAGAACTGCTTACTGGTTCTATCTGAAATCTTGAAGTCTCCAAATCAACTTTTGCCTAGAAAGTCGAAAAAGAATGAAACTTCTATGGGCATTCTCTAAACTTAGGCTCTATCTCCAAAAGAAGGTTAAATTCCCAAAATATCCACTTTTGCAAACGTGGAGCTGCTTTCTTGTCTCTTTGGCATCTAAAACCCTGGCAGCATAGATTAATTTATAAAGTGATTTAAATTCATGGAAGAAAAGATGGCTAAGAGGGGGGAAAAGCTCAGTTAAAAGAAAACATTTGCATTAATATTAATATCTAAAGATCCACATCCTGGATACTCATGCGTACAAATTGGTCAGGCGATTACAGATGTTGCTTTGAAAAGATTCTCAATGGAACCCTGCAGGTAGGGTTGGTAAAATTCTTCCCTAAAATTGTAGATTCAAATTCAAATTAGTGTTTACCAGAGTGCACTTAATGGAGCAGTGAGCTGGCATGTTACGGGCTATGACTTTTGAATTTCAGAAGAGAAAAAAAGGCAAATTTTTCTCAGGCTTTCTGTAAAAGCAGCACAGCCAAATCTTGATCAAAATTAGGAATTTGTCATATAAAACTTAACTTACTGTAGCTGAAGGATCTAAAAACTGACTAAAAATTCAGCTGTATGGATAAATAAGATCACCGGAGGTTTTGATGCTTGAGTGGGATAGTATAAGGCTCCTGCCTTGAGTAGGGTGTTGGACTAGAACAGGGGTGTCCAAACTTGGGAACTTTGAGATTTGTGGACTTCAACTCCCAGAATTCCCCAGCCAGCATGGCTGGCTGGGGAATTCTGGGAGTTGAAGTCCACAAGTCTTAAAGTTTCCATGTTTGGACACCCCTGGACTAGAAGGCCTCCAAAGTCCCTTCCATCCCTATGCTTCTATGATTCTATGGTACTTCTTCACGCCATATCCCGCTCTGCTGTGCTTCCCAATTCGTTGTGGGCACTCTGTTCTGGTGAGTACTTGTGATTTCATGGCCTTGCATGATACATTAATAAATGTGTCATTTATCAATAATGACATTGTATTAGTATCATTTCAATTTTGGGAGTTAGATATTGCAGGATTACACTTCTCTTTTAAGTAGAAAAACAGATAGAAAAACCAATAGATGTCAGAAGTGTAACGATTTGCCTTCAAAATGTTAGCAAAAGTTCTACCCCGTTTCCCCGAAAATAAGACCTCCCTGGATAATAAGCCCAATCGGGCTTTTGAGCGCATGTACTAAAATAAGCCCTACCTGAAAATATTGCAACACAGCAACAGCCACGAGGTGACCACGTTCGCTGCCTCCTGCACCTCAAAAATAATAAGACCTCCCCGAAAATAAGGCCAAGCGCTTATTTTAGGGGTCAAAAGAAAATAAGACCCTGTCTTATTTTTGGAGAAACACGGTACTAACACCATTCTGTAAAGAAATAAATACAATGTTTTGAATTGAATAGGACGAACACAACTAATTTAAAAATAAAAAGCTCACGGTCCAACTCATACTTTTAAAAGTACCACTGAATACAACAGGACTCAATTGTACAATGCTTAGAATAGTGCCTGTAAAGATAATACAACAATTTCATGCTTTTCCTACACTGTCCCAGTCAATTGTGCTATTAAATTGGGGCAGGAATCCAGGACAACAGATTGGTGTAACCTTTGCACAATATGGAAGAAATGTATACATAATTGTATACTCTCATTTTGCTGCACAAATTCTACTAGGAAAAAATCACAAAGAAGAAACCAGTCTTCTGTAATATTCAGCCCAGGGGGATCTAGCATACACATTTGTAACTGGTGGTGATGGTTTCTAAAGTTTTTTTTAAAAGTCATAAAAGTGTGGAAACCGGAGTGGTGTGGTGGTCTAGAGATGGAGCTCTTGCCTCACAATCAGGAGGCTGTGAGTTCGATCCTAAGTCGAGGCAGATATTTCTCTCTCTGGGCACACTGAAAATATATCTGCTAAAAGAAACTCCGCATTGGCGTCAGGAAAGGCATCCGGCCATTAAAACACTCTGCTAGCTCCATTCAGTTGCCCTGACTTCACCCCGCAAGGGATTATGGGGTCGTTAAAAGACAATGAGAAAAGTGTGGAAACCAAGGTTGTTTCAAATAACAAAAAACGTTGTTCAGTTGATGACACCAGGATTATGGAAGGGGGAAGGCTTATTAACAATTACGATGACAGCTCAAGATGGAAATTAAAATATTCTTGATATCGCCAATATATAGTCCCATTGAAGAGACCAATTACTTGTTCGCCACTCCAGAGGGAGAGCTAGTTCATGAGAATATGAACTCATAGTACAGGAAATCAGAATTGCTTGAGAGTAAAATGTAGCTCAACAATGGGAGAAATTACTGCTAGGGTTAGAAGAGACTATTCCCCTTGAGATCTTCAAGCATAAACTCTAAGATTAGCCCTCTGTATCCTGGACTGAACAAAGTGTTGCGTCAAACACCTACCACGGCATTTCCAATATGGCACCCTTTAGATGTGATGGGCTACAGCTTGCAGGAATAACAATCTAAGTATCTGACAACACACTTGAGCTGGTTAACTGAAATTCAGACCATGGACTTCAGCTGGTTACTAAACTGTGCCATATTTTAGACTTGAACAATACCTTGAAACCTAAACTAACCAATGAGACTGTCTGTGTGTACACTCAGTAACCTACCTGACCTGCTTAAATATATTGTATACTTTTAAGTTGTAATATACTTGATTTAGTGTGGTAGTTTGGAAGATTTCCTGATTATATAGAAGCTGCAATTCCAAGGCTATTAATAGCGGTATTGGAAGATTATCTGTATGCATACCAACCTAAGCTATGCTACATCCAAAATACTGGAAAACTGAATTTTTTCACAATCTCTCCCTGCAATTCCCCCTTTCATTTTTAATTGTAGTTTTCTTTCTAAAACTCCAGAATAGCAAAGATCTTGGGGTGAGGGTGGGGGGCAATATTTGAGCAATTTTAATCTCATCAACTGCCCCAAACCTGTTAAAGTTTGCTAGTCTGGCTTGTTTTCATGTCATTTGTAAGACACTAAAACAGCAGAGCTGAGTCCTAGGCTTCTTTCATGGGTTAAAAGTTCCCATTGCAGATAAAATGCCAAGAAAAAAGCAAGTTTGGAGATGAACAGTCCTGGCACCGCACACGGGTGGAAAGGGCAAACACACAACCAGTTCTCGGACCAGTTGCATGTTGGGTGCAGAGCAAAGCGCACAGGGTGAGGAGAGGCACAGATATTTGGAAGAGCAACATCCTCTACTGATTGATCAGTCAATGGTCTAAGGCAGGGGTCTCCAACCTTGGCAGCTTTAAGCCTGGAGGACTTCAACTCCTAGAATTCCCCAGCCAGCTTTGCTTCTGGAATTTGAAGTCCGCCAGGCTTAAAGTTGCCAAGGTTGGAGATCCCTGGTCTAAGACAACAAAAAAGAATGGGGGGAGCCAAGATGAGAGAAATAAGAAGAGGATTGAAAGGATAGTTCCTGGTTTTTCTGGGATTTACTCCTAGTTGTCTCCCGATTCCTAACTTTAGCTACTTTTTTCAATGTCCACCATGAATCTGATGGAGAATGGGTTCACGGCCATTCCACGCTGTCACCCAGAGTTGGTGTTCTGCCAGTTCGGATCGGTTCGCCCGAACCTGTAGTGGAAATTCCGGATGGGGCCACCCATCTGCCCTGGCTCTCCATTTAGGCACTTTTTTGAAGCCAAAGCAGAGGTGGGTTCCTACCGGTTTGGATCCGTTCGGCCGAGTAGGTAGTAACTCGGCCGGACACGCGCCCGAACTGGTTCTATCCTTGGTAGCACCATCTTGATTTTCTGTTCTGCACATGCGCAGAATAATCTTCATTGAAAAAAAAATGAAAAGACCATTTTAGGCGCAAACGGGCATAGCAAGCCTCTGGTGTGCACGTGAGCGAAGCTAGTGCACGCACAATTTTTGGGGCACCGAACTGGTAGTAATGCCGCCCAGGAACCCACCCAAGCCAAAGCGCATGCACGGAAGGCTGAGCGTACTTGTGGATGGGGCGTGTGCTCACATTAGCAAACCCGTAGGGAAGGCTGAGTGAATACCACCCCTGCTGTTACCCAACCAACAGAGTTCTTCTCATCACTTGTGAAGATGGCTCCTTCTCATGCATTTTCCCCTTTATGGGAAGGGGGAAATCCTATTTTAGCTTCTTTTCAGAGTCTGGTAAAGCCTGTGATTCCACCAGGCTGGATATGGAGGGCAGAGAACTGAAGACATGGAAACTCACTGCTCTATCCCATCATTAACTGAGATCTGTTAAACATTTTATTTCCAAAAAAATGCAAATAAAGGATACCATTTGGCAAGGAGGATATGAACTACGGTAGCCTGCCTGCTCTAAAGGTACATCTGGCCATTATGACTCAATGTCAGAAGAGATGGCAAAACAAATACATTTTGAATTGGCTCAAAGTTCAATGTTTGTAATTCCATGCCCACCAAAACCCTGGGCTGCTTCTGTACTTATCAGTGTACCAGACAGGGCCAAAGTTCAGAATTTGTTCATTGCAACATCTGTATTGAACATCTGAAAATACCAGAATTTGTTCATATACATGGCTATAATTTCCAGGGAAATTGATAATGGACCAGGAAGAGAATAACATAGCATTTCTCTAAAATGAAATATTATTATTTTCTTAGAAGAGATGCTGTTGAATTTTCTCCAAGTAATTATCTGTGAACTAGAAACGGGGTTGTCTCATTCACTTTGAAGATTCAAGGAAGATGCTTAAAGCAAAAGGAGGAAGCTAGGCAGGCAAAGGACTGTGCACCAGTTCACTATCTAAGGGCAGTCAGTTTTGAAGTGTGATTCTTGGCTGGGTGAAATCAACTCTTTTTGAATTCCTTCCCAGCCCAATTATTATGGTAGCTTCATCAAGTTCCCCTGTGTCTTTCATCTTATCCCAGAGCAGCTATACTGTGTCTTTTATTTTTGATATTAAATTTATTTGCCTTCATACCATCTCCACCATATTTAGGTTGGTTTTTCCCCCAGTTCCTGTGGAAAGAGGGAGAGGAATTAAAAACAAAGACTGCTCAGTCTCATATATACATATGTGATCATGGGGGACTTTATTTTATTGAAAATTAAATTTGAACAGTAATTATGAATTATTATTAACCTATTTTGTTGCAATGAATGGCTGTGAAAGTTGGACCATAAGAAAGGCTGAGCGCCAAAGAATTGAGGTCTTTGAACTCTGGTGCTGTAGAAGACTTCTGCGAGTCTCTTGGACTGCAAGGCGATCAAACCGGTCAGTCCTAGAGGAGATCAACCCTGACTGCTCTTTAGAATGCCAGATCCTGAAGATGAAACTCAAAGACTTTGACCACCTAATGAGAAGGAAGGACTCACTGGAGAAGAGCCTAATGCTGGGAAAGATTGTGGGAAAAAGAAGAAGGGGACAACAGAGAAGAAGGTGGCTGGATGGAGTCACTGAAGCAGTAGGCGTGAGCTTAAATGGACTCCAGAGGATGGTAGAGGACAGGAAGGCCTGGAGGAACATTGTCCATGGGGTCGTGATGGGTCGGACATGATTTCAAACAAATGACAACATTTTGTTGCCCTTGTGTGTCCTTGTTCAGTACCTAGCAGGAGCACACAGACAAAACACACACAGATAGTAGGGGCACATATTTATTCAGGGAATAGATTTATTTTGCTTGAAGTTGATACGTTTAATTGACAAGATTGGAAGCCCGGCCTTGCATAGGACTTTTGTCTGGGGTTATAATTCACTTCTACTCTTCCCTTTTTTGTGGAAAAATGAAATTTAGGGTTTTCTTCCTTTCAGGTAAGCATGAGAATAAAGGCACAATAACAGTTTGAAAGGCATTAGAATGTGATTAATGGAAGATTATACAGGATATGACTATTTTTGCTGCCAGGGAATGGAGATGCTACTTGGTATCTTTGCATCTTCACAAAAATTAAGCTATAAAGTCTTCAGTCATTTAAAAAAAATAGTCCAGTCTTTAGAACTCAAGATTGTGGCACCAAAGTTGAATAACAAAGACATCATTTTCTCCAACCTGACAAGCTCAGATAATGTTGGACTATAGCCATCATCATCCTCAGCCAGTTTGTCTATTGCTAAAACAAGACTAAAGCAAACGTGAAGTCCTATCTCAGGCCTCCTTAAGCCAAAAGCTAGTAGAGGTTTCTATTTATATGAGTTTTTCCTTCGGTCAACTACTTCCATTCTGCTCCTCCATTCTCTAACAAGATGTTCTCCATTAATTTTGGAGCTGAGCTGAAATATAGCTTTTTATCTCCTCCCCCTTTCTCTAACAGAGGAAACACACAGAGGAACACACTGGAATGTCTATGGAGATTCTCAGCCACTCAGTGACTGTCCCCAAAGTGCTTTTTCAAAAGACAACTGGACTTCGTTTTCCCTTGAAGATGTTTTGCTTCTCATCCAAGAAACCTCTGAAGAAACTTCTTGGATGAGAAGCAAAATGTCTTCAAGGGAAAACAAAGTCCAGTTGCCTTTTGAAAAAGCACTTTTGGGACACATTGAAATGTTCACCATGGGTCCAATTATAGCACCATTCTTTAGGGCAGCAGTGTCACACTCAAGGCCCGTGGACTGGGCCAGCCCATGGGGGTGTTTAGAACTGGCCCGTGGGGCCGCCCTGAAACAGTGGACCAGCCCACGGTGCCTCTGACAGCAAAAACGGAGCTCAGGAGGAATGTGTGAGGTTCTCCCGAGATCCATTTCAGCTGGCAGAGAGTTCGGGCCACCACAGGTGCCCCAAGTGACATTGAGCTGGTCATACCAACCCTGTCCCCCCCAGGTCAAACACAACCCTGATGCACCCCTCAATGAAATCAAATTTGACTCCCCTGCCTTAGGATATAGACGTAAGTAAGTTCTATCTGAAAAATCCAGAGTATGGGAAGCCCAATGCGGGAGTAGTAATTTATCTTTAGATATATCCGTACTTTAGGGAATACTAATCTATCTGTCACTATTGACTTGGTTTGTTGAAAGACAGCTAGGAAGATCACAAATGGTGGGCATGTGACCTCAGGACCCTGCAACCATCATAAATACATGCTGCTTGCTTAGGGCCTGACTATTGATCACGTAACTATGGACAAGCTGTGATGGTCATAAGTGTGAGGACTGGTCTCACTGTTTTCTGTGCCATTGTAATTTTGAACTGTCACTAAATGAATGGTTGTAAGTTGAAGACTACCTGTACATGAGTAGGGAGTAATTGCACTTATTTGTCCAATTTCTGCAACCACTCCTCTCGATTTAATATTACCTCTCTTCTGCACCATTAAAGGTTGAGAGACAGGAGCTGATGTCACAACGACACCACGTGCGATCTCGGAGCTCCGAGTTCGCACTCGATACTTTTGCTTCTAGACGGTGACAGGGAAGAGTACGTCTTGCTGATCTCAGGGATACCGCAAAGTTCCTGATTGATCCAAGAGAATCTTTTCTTGCCGGTGACAGAAGCACAGTCAAAAGCTGATGAAGTTGTGACAGCTCCAAAACGGGAGGAAAGCGGAAAGAGAAAGTGTGTCCATCTGGTGAGGAAATCTTATTGTTATAAAAGAGACTGCCCCCCCCCAAATTAAAGCTAAATTAAATTTGAAAACAGAAGAAAATTAGCGGTGAAATTAAGCTACACTGGACAGTGTGTTATTTTTTTTAAAAAAATCTTTTATGGATAGAATTTTTGCAAGCATTTCCTATTTGTTAAAGTGAACGAATTAGCTTTTCTCCTTCTACTTCTTTTTTTTTTTTTTTACCTATGATTAAAATCTTTTTCTTTATTTTTATAATACTGGTTTGGATGGTTTTCTTTTTTCTATTTTGCTTCACTTAAGAATTTTGTTTCTTTTAAGCCTGGAATATAAAGAAGATATAAAAGGAATTCAAAGGGGGTTGTAATATCAGAGGGAAAGGAAATAACACTGCCACTTGGAGGCTGGAGGCTTGAGTCCTGGAAACATTGCCCTTTCTTTTTTCGCTTTGATCATTTTGACTTTGCACTTCAAGGTTCTTCAGCTTGTTTATAGAGAGTGATATGGAGAAAAGCATGGGTTGTTGATACAGGTGCTCTTTGAGAGCTTCATTGGCAGCTGGAGAAAAACTGAAAACAAAGATTTCACTTTGAAATATTATAAATGAACTTGCATCAAATCTAATAAAAAGTTTTGAATGCTAGAGTGGCAGTGTTTACCAGTTGGAAGAATGGCACAACATCAAAAAAAAACCTTAACATTGCAAAAGATTATGTTTGAAATTAAAAAAAATTATTAGAAGTAACAGAGAAAATTGAGAAGAGATTGGAAAACATAGATTGTAAAACAGTAAAATTTTATGGAAAAATTGAGGATGTTCATCAAATGGAAAAAGTAGAGGTTAGAGTCTTAAAAACTGAAGGGAAAAATGAACAAAGAGACAAGATAATTGTTGATACCAACAGTGAACTGAGCGTGGTGGAAATGGAAAGAGTGGAATATGAAAAGGGGAGATAGATGGACAGGAGCTCTAACCCAGATTTCAAGGTATAGAAGAAGAAAAAAGAGAAGAATTGATCTAAGGAGAGAAATTTTGTCAGAAGCACTATTGATAACCAAAGATAAGCTGATTAAAGAAGCAGATAGAGGGTTTCGAGATTATATAAGATATGCAACAAACAACAAGTTGCGAAGAGAAGTCCATACAAATCTTATTAAGGAAGCAACCAGAAGACTAATCCCACAAATGGCAAAAGACATAAGACTGCACTATTACTGGAAAGTCACAGGTTGATATATGAAAGCTTATAATAAAAAAAAATAGTCAAATTTAGTTAAATTTAGAGCATTATGTAAAAAAATGAAGTGATAATGGATATAGTTAGATAAATAATTGATAATGATAACAATGTATACATATGTATTGGTTTGATAAGAGGAAATGTGATATAAATTGCAAATGGTGACTACGAAAGGAAGTTTAGAAATTCTGTTATGTATGAAAGCTTATAATAAAATATTAAGTCAAATTTAGTTTAAAATAATGTATATATATATATGTACTGGTTTGATAAAAGGAAATTGGATATAAATTGTAAACAGTGATTAAGAAAGGAGGTCTAGAAACTTTGTTATTAAATATAATCAATTTTTTATTTAGAACATGTCATAACGATGTAATGTTACCAGATGATAATGGAAAAAGTTAATGGAATGCCATTAAGTGGCTTCTCTGTGTTTATTCAAAAATAAAAAAATTCTTATATTACAATTGTTAGTTTTGTGGGCTTCTTTTCAGGTTATGCAACTCCTTATTTATTGTATCTCATAATTCTCTTTGGCCTTCACTGTGTCTCTGGGGTAAAAGATTGAGACTTTTTTCAGCATGATACTTTGATCCAATACGCTTCCTTTGACACAACATATAAAGAACAGGGTTGTTAAAATTTTGGTAGGCGGGTGGGGTGGGGGGCTAGAAAGGAAGAAGTACTTCAACAAGATTTCATCCAACTGATAATGTGACTGTTTTAACTTTTTCCTGTGAATTATGTGGGTTATTTTTTTTTCAAAGAATATGCTCATCTGAGCTTTGCATTATCTTGCTAAATATTTACTGACCTCCCCCCCCCCCCCCCCGGTGTTACAAAATTGGTCCTTTCAAGTCTAGGCATAGAATGATTAGCCATTTTTAAACTAGTTACTTATTTTTAATTATTACTTTTTAAAAATGTTGGATCCCATCCTTAAGCAATTCTTTAACCACCGAGTTTTTAATCCTCACAAACTAAGGTAGCGATGCCGAACCTTTTCAGCCACAAGTGCCCAAACCAGAATGCGTGTGCATGCATGCGCCAGAAACCCAAAGACCAGCTGCCCAGTGCGCGCATGCCTGTTTTGGGGGCAGTTTTCTGGCTGTTTTTCTGCTGTTTGCGGGCCAAAAATATCCTGGCCTGAAAAATGGCCTGGGTTTTGGCCATTTTTCAGGCTGTTTTGCGGCGCTCCGGGGCCCACAAAGACCAGCTGGCCGGCGTGCATGTACGTACCGGAAACCAGAAGAGCAGTTGGCAATGGCGCAGGTGCCCACAGAGAGGGCTCTGTGGGCCACCTCTGGCACGCATGCCATAGGTTTGCCATCACAGTCCTAAGGCATTCCTTTTTCTGATCTCCCTTTTCCGTTAGGTTTTTAAAAATTAATTACCGTATTTTTTAGAGTATAATACAGACCTTTTCCCCCCCAAAAGAGGATGAAAATCTGGGTGCGTCTTATACACTGAATACAGCATTTTTGGCCTCTCGAAACCTCGCCCCCTTTACAAAAATGGCCATTTATAGCCTTTAGGAGGCTTCTAGAGTGCTCCTGGGGGCTAGGGAGGGCAAAAATGAGTGAAAAATGGGTTGTTTTTCGCTTGTTTTGCCCCCCAGCCCTGAGGAGCATGCTACAATCCTCCTAAAGGCTATGCATACCCTTTTTAAACAAAAATCAGGCCTGTTTTCATGAAAAACAGGCCATTTTGGGGAGGTTTGCAGAGTGCAAAAACTTTTTTTAAAATTTGCCTCTTCAAAACCTTGGTGCAATTTATACTCCAGTGCGTCTTATACTCTGAAAAATATGTTAATCCTATATTTCAGCCTTTCTGATCTGGCTGACCATGCTGCCTCAAGAGTTCGGAAGTTGTAATCCCACTCGTCTGGAATGCAACTTCCTGGAAACTAGTTACCAGAGACCAAGCATGACTGGAAGTCTGGAAGAAACTCAATGGCTCTTATTTCTGAATGTGCAAGAATATATTGCCAGCCCAGGTGAGAGAACCATAAGTTGAGAAATGAATGACTGTATCTGTTCTTTCAATGTACCTATGCACTTTGAAGTGATTTGAGGAGAGTTTACTTTTGCAGACTGCCATCAAATCATTTCAAAATGCACAGGTAAGTTGAAAGAACCAAAAGGGGAAAAATGCTCTATTCTACCATGGATAGCCAGTAAATTCAATTAGTCTTGCATCTGTGGTATAAGATAAAGGTAAAGGTTCCCCTCGGACATATGTGCTAGTCATTCCCGACTCTAGGGGACGGTGCTCATCTCTGTTTCAAAGCCGAAGAGCCAGCGCTGTCCAAAGACGTCTCCGTGGTCATATGACTGGCATGACTAAATGCCAAAGGTGCACGGAACACTCTAACCTTCCCACTAAATGTGGTTCCTACTTTTCCACTTGCATTTTTACATATTTTCCAATTGCTAGATTGGTAGAAGCTGGGACGAGTAACTCACTCCATTACACAGAGTTCACTCCGTTACATGGTGCTAGGGATTCGAACCACTGAACTGCCGACCTTTCTGATCGACAAGCTCAGTGTCTTAGCCACTGACCACCGCATCTCTTATCTGTGATATAGCAATATCTAAAAGGTATGCTGAGCTTAGAAGAAATCCAGGTAACATGCTTGCCTTTACTTTGAGCCAGAAGGCGTTTCTGTTATAAACTAGGTTGTACCAACATTTTGGAGAGAATCTAATGAAAAGAAAGACATGGGGGGATGAAATGATAGCAGTGTTTCACTATTTGAGGGACTGCCACAAGGAAGAGGTGGTCAACCTATTCTCCAAAGCACTTGAAAATAGGCCAAATTAATCAAGGAGGGAACCAACCTAGAACTAAGGAGAAATTTCCTGACAGAACAATTAATCAGTGGAACAACTTGCCTCCAGAAATTGTGAATGCCCCAACACTGGAGTTTTTAAAGAGGATGTTGGGCAGCCATTTGTCTGAAATGGTATAAGATCTCCTGCTTGAGTAGGGATTGGATAGAAGACTTCCAAGGTCCCTTCCAACTCTGTTATTCTACTAAATTAAGGAAGGGGGAAAGAAAAAGGGAAACACCACTACTAAGAATCTTGTTTGTGGGAATACTTACAAGTAATTACTCAATCATGGGCATTACTTCCAGCAAACAATGTATCTTGGGTGAGTACATTTCTAATTTACAGATAGTGTTGTTGGCCAGTACTCACAACATAGTTTTCACTGGATGGATATTTTCAAAATGGCTGCCTTGCAAATATAATTTTTCTCAAACTTGTTTTGCCTCTGAAGATGCTGTCTAATGCTCCTTGCTTTCTTTAAGTACACCGTCTCTCCCAAATCCATGGACAAGCCCTCATATATCTACCCAGCAGTTTTTAAAAATGCCTGTGAAGCCTATGTGATGACCAGTTCTATCACTGGGAACAAGGAAGCAGTGACCAGTGTCAAAGCTTGTCCTTGAATAGCAACGTGTCCATTGATTTTTCCTTGAAAGCCATATTTAGAAAAACGTAAAACTTGTATGCCCTAGAGATGTTTAGAAACTATCTAGCATCATCCTAGTAGCCTATTTAAGTCTGCAGCCTTGTTGGGTTGAGTTTAGATTTGAGGGCGAAATCACGCAAAGCCATATTTGCTCAACTTTTTGGGTTATGAAATATGTTCTGCTCCGAGTCGTCTCCCCATGGATGAGAGAAAAATCTGTTTGTTCTTTCCCTCTTAAACTATTACATAACATTTACAAGACAGGTATTATCATTTATTCATGCAACATGTCATACGTTATAAAATTGGCTAGATAACTGCATTTATTAAATAAATTTTGGTGGGGGTGGAGCCCAACACCACAAAATACAACTAATATCGCTAAGTTCATCTCCCTCTCTAGTTTTTTCTGTACTTCATTAGCCATTGCCAGAGTTCACAACTGAAAGATATTGCACCAAAAAGACATGGGCAAGGAGAAGGCATACTATCACATTAATATTTATGATTTTAAAAAAAAGATCTCCATGTGGTACATAAAGTGCTTCTAGAAGTGGTGCAATCAAAAATAAAGGGGAAAAAAATCCATCTCATTTAGATACTAACAAATGCATACAAACAGAAAAGTACTTTTTACAGCCTTGAGATCAAGCAAGATCAGGATTCATTCAAATTGCCTCCATTGCGAGAGGAAATAATGGGTAAAAGTCATTATACAACAATCAATCAAACATCCCCCCCTCCCCCCCGATGACAATAGTGCCCAAACCCATCACCAAAAATGCTATAATACATATAAATACTATTAAGAAATAGGGAGGCAATTTCATTATTGAAGGAGAGATTTGGCATGCTGGAATATGTCGTGATTTTCCTGTGAATATCCAGGCGATTTGTAGAAATATTGTCTCCACCCCATCACAAATTTTGCTTTCGTTGCGGTTTGTGAAATCACAATGCACACATTTAAAAAGGCATTTGGTACTTTAGGATATTTCCAATTGCAGAAAATATCTTACAAAAAAAAATATTACTTATTCTAAAAGACCAGAAGAACATGATGCTAAAAACAACAACAAAAAAGCAGATTTCGGGGAGAACAGAACGCTTATGATGGCATACATACAGTCTAGACAAATTAAGAGGAAACAAAATAAGTTCATTCTTCCAATACATTATTGGGTGTTTTTTTTTAATTGCAAGGAAATAAAACTTGAAAATCATTGTTCCAAAGTAAACGTGAACTGTAATACTATACCTGTAAAATGATTAATTCCATTCATTGCCATTAAAAAGTATGTAAAACATTTATTAAGGGCTTTTGCCTACAGAGGCATGACATAAATAGACAAGTCCTGCTGAAATGTCATTAGAGTATACATCAACCAGTGGGTAATTTGTTGTGGAAATTTCAGAAATACTATCCACAAGTGAAAGAAAGTTATTTCCCATTGCTGGATTCAGACATCGGCACTGGACAGAAGTGTCTTGCTCCATTGTGCAATCCTTCTGCTCCATATCCTGAAAAATGTCTGCCGGAAAATCAAAAAGTACTTGCAGAACTTGCTCCGAGAACAGAATCTTTGTTTTACTAATAAGATAACAAGAAGAATAATAACAATAAGAAGAAGCAGCAGCAGCAGGAGCAGGCGCCCACTTAATCCACTCCTTCAAATCCTTGAGCATTTTCAACGGCCATTAGAAGCTTCTCTCGCAATTCTTCAAAAGATTCATATGGAGGTAAGTCAAGGCGATTAAAGCTGCAAGGGAAGAGGGTTGGGGATTGAAGTAAAGGCAGGATTGTGCTCATTTCAAATTAAATATCTGGTTTTTCAGAGTGCGAAAAGACTCATAGTATTTCCTTGAGGAATTTCACCTTTAAAAAAAAAACCCATTTGAAAGGAACCTCTCTTGAGCAGTGACCAATGAACAAAATTCCTAGCTAGATATTCAGATAAAACGGGGTCAGCTCTAATTCTGCAGTGAACCTGTGTGTAAATGTAATCCCAGGGCCCCCAAACCATGAAAAACTAAGATTTGTGGTATTACATTTAGCCAATTGTCAGGCTAAATCTGACTTCCTATGTGGACTGGTAGAGAACAGAAGTGGAAGAAAGAGGATTAGGTTGTCATAGCTTGATAGATTTCTCAGGTGGAATTCTGTAGGTTACATAAGTAAAGGTTCCCCTTGCACATATGTGTTAGTTGTTCCTGACTCTAGGAGGTGGTGCTCATCTCTGTTTCAAAGCCGAAGAGCCAGCGTTGTCTGAAGACGTCTCCGTGGTCATGTGGCCAGCATGACAAAAAAGCTGAAGGTGCACGGAACGCTGTTACCTTCCCACCAAAGGTGGTCTCTGTTTTTCTACTTGCATTTTTATGTGCTTTCAAACTGATAGGTTGGCAGAAGCTGGGACAAGTAACGGGAGCTCACTCCGTTACGTGCGCTAGGGATTCAAACTACTGAATTGCCGACCTTTCTAATCGACATGGATGGACCTCCGTCAGTGGACCAGACGAGCCGTCAACAGCGAGTCTTGAGAGACCATTCTGGGAGGAGTTTGACTCTGTTGCCCCCGAGGATTTGGACAGGTTGCGTGGACGGCTGCGGCCCACCACATGTTCAATGGACCCGTGCCCCTCCTGGCTGGTACTGGCAGCCTGGGAGGTGACACGAGGCTGGCTTCTGGGCCTGGTGAACGCCTCATTGGGTGAGGGATACTTACCAACCGCCTTGAAAGAGGCGGTGGTGAGACCCTTGCTCAAGAGACCTTCGCTCGACCCAATGGAGCTAGCTAATTACCGTCCAGTCTCCAACCTCCCCTTCTTGGCGAAGGTTGTTGAGAATGTGGTGGCGCAGCAGTTTCCGCGACACCTGGACGAATCCGACTATCTAGACCCACGCCAGTCCGGCTTCCGACCCGGGCACAGCACTGAGACAGCCTTGGTCGCGTTGGTTGATGATCTCTGGAGGGCCAGAGATAGGGGTTGTTCCTCTATCCTGGTCCTATTAGACCTCTCGGCGGCTTTTGATACCATCGACCATGGTATCCTATTGCGCCGGTTGGAGGGGATGGGAGTCGGGGGCACCGTTTTGCGGTGGTTCGGCTCCTACCTCTCCGACCGGAAGCAATGTGTGTTGACAGGGGGGCAGAGGTCGTCCCTGAGGCCACTCACTTGTGGGGTGCCACAGGGGTCGGTCCTCTCGCCTCTCCTGTTCAATGCATATGTGAAGCCGCTGGGTGAGATCATCCGTGGTTTTGGGGTTGAGTACCACCTGTACGCTGACGACACTCAGCTGTACATTTCAACTCCAAACCACCCCAACAAGGCTGTCGAAGTGATGTCCCGGTGTTTGGAAGCTGTCGGGGTCTGGATGGGGGACAACAGATTCAAACTCAACCCCTCCAAGACTGAGTGGCTGTGGGTACCGGCACCTCGGTTCAGCCAGCTGACACCATCGCTGGCCATAGGGGGCGAACAACTGTCCCCTGTGGAGCGGGCGCGCAATTTGGGCGTCCTCCTTGATGCCCGGCTGTCAATGGAGGATCATGTGGCAGCCGTGACAAGGGGGGCGTTCCACCAGGTTCGCCTGGTGCGCCAATTGCGCCCCCTACTGGACCGGAGTGCCCTGCGCACGGTCACTCATGCGCTGGTGACGTCTCGCCTGGACTACTGCAATGCCCTCTACATGGGGCTTCCCTTGGGACGCATCCGGAGACTGCAGCTAGTTCAGAACGCAGCCGCGCGGGTTATCATGGGGAGTACACGTTACTCCCACGTAACACCTCTCCTGTGCGAGCTGCCCTGGCTACCTGTGGCCTCTCGGGTGCGCTTCAAGGTATTGATTACCATCTTTAAAGCGCTCCATGGCATAGGACCTAGTTATCTGCAGGATCGCATCCTACCACACACGTCCCTGCGACCTATCCGCTCACACAGGGAGGGACTCCTCCTGGTGCCGTCCGCTAGGCAATGCCAGCGGGCGACACCTAGGAGTAGGTCCTTCTCTGTGATGGGCCCAACCCTCTGGAATGACCTCCCCCCCGACATTCGAACTACCACCGACCTCCGTTCCTTCCGTCAAAAATTAAAGACTCACCTATTTCAATCAGCCGGCCTGGCACTCTCTTAGTTTTATCTCCCGGGGATATATTTTAATTGGGTTTGGGTTTTTAATTGGGGATGTTTTTTAGGGTTTTAGAATATATTTATTTCTTGTACAGCCTATCTCCTCCATCCAAACGTATTTAATTGTTTTATGATTGTATTTTTATCTGCACTTGACTGTACACCGCCCCGAGTCCCTTTTTGGGAGAGGGGGCGGTCTAGAAATCCAAGAAATAAAATAAATAAATAAATAAATAGACAAGCTCACTGCGGGATCGCATCCTCCCACACACATCCTTGCGGCCAATTCGCTCTCACAGGGAGGGGCTTCTCCTGGTGCCGTCCACTAGGCAATGCCAACGGGCGACACCAAGGAGTAGGGCCTTCTCTGTGATGGGCCCAACCCTCTGGAATGACCTCCCCCCCGACATTAGAACCACCACGGACTTCCGCTCCTTCCGGCAGAAACTGAAGACACACCTGTTCCGACTGGCTGGCCTGGCATAATTCTTAACGTCTACCTCCTGGCATATATATTTCCTACTGGTTTTTTAGGGGACTTAATTTTATAAGACACTGGGGTTTTAAATTTTGTATATTTTAAATTATTTATTTAGCAATTACAGTTCTGTCTATTTTATCCTCCTCTTATTTATGTATTTATCCATCTAATAATTTTAATTGTTATTATGTATGATGTTTTTGATATGGACTGTACACCGCCCCGAGTCCCTTTTGGGAGAGGGGGCGGTCTAGAAGTGCTAATTAAATTAAAATTAAAATTAAAAAATTAAAACTGTCTCAGCTACTGAGCTGCCGTGTCCCTTATGGGTAACACACTACAGTCATAACCAATAATGGCTTTAGCTTTTTCTCCATCAAATCCTCCATTTTCTTCCACCAGTCCTCTCCCTCTGTGCCATTTCCCAATTTATTCAGAAATGCCTCCCAACACTGAGATGTAACTTTTCAACAGAAAAATGCTTTAAAAACGGTAGCTTACTACCATGTTTTCTCAAAAATAAGACTGGGTCTTACATTAATTTCTGCTCCAAAAGCTGCATTGGGCTTCTATTCTAGTTAGGTCTTATTTTGGGGCAAATACGGTAGTAAATGCATCTATCTGCCTGACAATCTTAACTGGGGCTTATTTTGGGGGTAGGGCTTATATTACGAGCATTCTGAAAAATCATGCTAGGACTTATTTTCCAATTAGGTCTTATTTTGCGGGAAACAGGGTAATGCTTAAGAGCCCAAGTGCCTAAGATTGCTTCTGAAATGTCCCTTGTTTCCTTGAAGGGAACTTTCTTTGGGAGAAAAAGTGACAGATTTCTTGGCTTGTATGAGACTGGAAACCCCTTCCAGATAATTTCATCTAAGCACAGAGATATCTCGGTGGAACCGTTGAAGAATACAATTTCTTCAACATGTATTTCAATAAGTTCTCAACATATGCAGTTTGTAACAATGAGAAACCTCAGTAGAGGCCTTTTTCATTCCCACATTTTCTCCTTCTTCCCCTCCAATTTTCTAGAGAAGAAGCAGGCCTCTGCTCTTTCAGATCTGTCTCCTCACTTTTATTTCCCCCCAATTATTCCATTAATGAAGGAAAGAAAATGCCTACTTTGAAAGAAGCGCATTGGAAAAAAATTAAAACACTTATCAAATTTGATTTCTTTCTATAGACTATTTTTATTCTTAAGAGTTTTGGTAGACTGCCTTAGAATTAACATTAGCTAATATTTCTCCTCTCCTAAACTACTCTGGAAATATGCCATAACAGTCGCCTGGAAACTTGCCGCATAAAAACCTTCAGGATTGGCATGTGGGAGATGATCTGATTTCCTTATATCTGTAACTACAATATATTAAAAATGGGGATTGCCCAGACTGTATGAACCAACATATGTTTGTAAGGAGTGGGTATTCTTTAACAATTGGTGCTCAGAACAAGGTACTGTTATCTCCCCTAATTTTTTCCATGCCCATGAATTTTATGGAGTGAATTTTATGGAATGAAAAACAGTAAAGTTTTATTGCTATGTCTTCTTAAATGTCTTCCTTTTCAAGATTTTACAATAGTCTTAATAGCAAGAACATTTTAATAACTGCTTTTTGCATCCATAAATACACACCTCTAATATATGAAAAGTTAACGTGGAAGGTTTACATAGGGAAGAACTCCCATCGCATTCAACTGAAAGTGCATTCCTTGGAGATGTCTAAATTTAATGACTGTAAATATAATGCTTGATGTTTTATTACTCACCAGGTGTGAGCTCTGGGTAACTTCTCAGGGCTTCCCCATTGCTCTATTGTAAACAGCTGAGGACCGTTTGAACCTGGTTCAAGAGAAGGACATAAATGGGTCAGATGGTCATATGAACAGACTTGTAAAATTGCAGCTTGAAACATTGCCCACTTCTTTCACTCTGCTTTTCAACCAGCTAGGAGTTTCAGCAATCCCAGTATGCCTAGAGGAGAGAGAGGTTGAGGAAGACTGTTCTAACCCAGCTGAGATCTCTAAAGGAGAGTGGCTTCGGTTGGAAATAAGAATGTGTGTGCTAGGAGTGAATAAAATACTTTCCCTAGGAATGAACTGAACTATGAAGAGGAAGCCAAGAATTAAGTAGATCACAAAGATCAGGATGCTGGGAACAAGGTCATATGTATGCTCAATAGTGAATTAAACCCAAACCAGCCGGTCTGTAGGATTTAAAGTAGAAGAAAAGCCCAGATACTTCTGAAAGACTCACCCCCTGTATACCATGATCAAGACATGCTTAGCGTTATGAGTTGAGAACAAATGAATGAATGACCATCCATCCATCCATCCATCCATCCATCCATCCATCCACTCACCCACCCACCCAACCATTTCATCCCTCCCTCCCTGTAGACATTCTGTGCGTTTCAATCAAAATTATGTGAATGCTAAATGGCTAAATTCCAATCTTCAGCAATTTCCATTGAAAAGAGGATTTGATTTAGGAAGTAAAGCTGAAAGTTCAATATCTGGAATCTTGGCAAGTTCTTAGTAGGAGGAACTACTTTTACCAGAAATGATAATCGTGTGATAGTGTAATGTTGCTTTATATCTTTCACAGAGTTGCACTTTAGTATCACTTTTCCAACTTTTCCAACATTAGCAGCAGAGTGGCCCCAAGGCAAATATATTAGCAAACACATGCAGTGCAGCAAGCAGTAAAGGATACTTCCCAGTGTAGTCATGTGTTACCACCACCACACAAATTGCATTGGTTGCTAGTATGCTTCCGGGTTAAATTCAAGGAGCTGGCCACCACTATAAAGCCCTTCATAGCATAGATATTGGTTATCTGAAGGACCACCTCTCTCCAGTGGCTTCTACCAGTCCAGTATGTCTTGGGCAGAGTGGGTCTGTCATAAGGAGTGAAGAAAGTGTTCCTTCTGTCATGGCCTCTGGAAATTTATCCTCCACCCCAAGACAATAACAGTGTCTTTTTTCTTGGAGCTCCAGAAAGTCCTTAAGGCCTGGCTGTGCTCCTAGGCCTGAGGGTAAAGGGACTGTTATCTATTGGGCCCATTCCGCCCCCCCCCCATCCTAATATTGCACTGTCTATACTTCTAATTGTTGTAGTTTGCCTGTTTCTGCTAAGTTTTACTTTTAACTGTTTTCTGAGGATTTTGTAAGCTGTTTGGTTGTGGGCCTGGTCCTTTGGAACTCCCCCTACCCCATGGACATCTGATTTCCATGTTGATATCTTTCCAAAGCAGTTCAAAACAGAACTTCTTCTAGAGGAGTTTGGGCCGTGATACTATCTTGGTTGGCTTATACTTTCACAAAAGCTGTGGAGTCTCTAGAAAGAGTGCAGAGAGAAGCAACAAAGATGATTAGAGGACTGGAGGCTAAAGCATACAAAGAACGGTTGCAGGAACTGGGTATGTCTAGTTTTATGAAAAGAAGGACTAGGGGAGACATGATAGCATTGTTCCAATATCTCAGGGGTTGCCACAAAGAAGAGGGAGTCAAACTATTCTCCAAAGCACCTGAGGGCAGGACAAGAAGCAATGGGTGGAAACTAATGAAGGAGAGAAGCAACCTAGAATAAGGACAAATTTCCTGACAGTTAGAATAATTAATCAGTGGAACAACTTGCCACCAGAAGTTGTGAATGCTCCAACACTGGAGGTTTTAAAGAAGATGTTGGATAAATTTTTCTGTAGCGGTGTAGGGTTTCCTGCCTAAGCAGGGGGTTGGACTAGAAGACCTCCAAAGTCCCTTCCAACGCTGTTATCCTATTCTATTATACTTTGTAATTCAATTTGTATTATTTTTATTCATTGGTTTGTGAATCTTTTAACTGTGTAGTTTTATTGTGTACTTTTTCCTGTGAACTACCAAGAGACCTTAAGGATTGTGGAGGTCTCTAAATGGGATTAATAAAGATATATTTTCATACCATTGTATTTAGGATGGAAAGAATAGGCCAGTGTTGCTTATAAGGGAGCAATTTTCAAGCCATCCCATGCAAATAATTAGAGATAATCAAAATCACTTTCACAGTAACTCACCATAAAGTTCAGCAAATCCATTCATAGGCACTCGTGACGTCCCAGTTACAAACTGCAAAAGCCGGATACGTTTTTCAGCATCCATCAGTAAAACAGCCTACAAAACATATCATTATGGAAGCTGATGAATGAATTACCAGTGAATCTCACATGGGCTTACTGTTTTTAATCAGGATTTTGCAAGTGATAAGATAATTTGAGAACAGGCTTGCGATCTTTTTTTTTTAAAGAAAGTGGTCAAATGTTGGGAGTTAAAGCAACAGCATCAGAATGAATCATTATTATTACCTTCCAAAACCACTGAATGACAGGGTGGTTTGGACAATATCCGTTCTTGTAGATTGCATGTTGTCTCCAATCATTCACATCAACATCGCCGAGACCACACATTAGCAACTGTGAAGAAATGACATTGTTGAGAAAGGAAATCAGGACATTGACTATGAACATGTTTTTACTATCTGTTGTGGACCCCCAGTGGCCAGTGGAGCTGGCAGCAGATTCGGACAGTGAGGAGGTTGGGGAGGAACATGGGCCAGTCCTGGAGTCTGGGGAAGACTCTGATGAGGGCTCTGTGTCAGAGGCAGAGAGGGGGCCAGAGCCATATGCCAGCTATCAGCTGCCTTCAGAGTCAGACATCACTGAGGCAGAGGAACAGCTGGAGCCTGTTCCCAGTGTGCGCATGCGCAGGGTTTCCAGACGAAGGGAACAGCTAAAGAACAGGGGTAATAAGTAAGGCCACAAACGGACGATGAATGGCCCCTCCCAAAGGAAATAAAAGAGGAGCGAAAGGGGAGTAGAGTTTGCAGGAGACAATTAGTTCGCTTAATTGGTTTGTCCGAGACTCCTTGCCAAGTTTTGCAGATATCAGCCTGGCAGCTCTCCAAGCCAGATAAGGTCTGTGACTGTAAATCTAAATTTAGCTGGCAATAGGAACCCTGAAAGCATACTTGTGTGTTACTAAAAAGCCCCATCTAAAACAAGAGACTTGTAAGATTGGTATGTAGGTCTGGAGAAATCTTTGCAGAATTTAGGCCAATACGTTTTTTTTCTCTGTCTCCGCTCAAGGCATGCAAGGATCTTTCCAACTGCTTCCACCAAAGAAACCCCTACTTGAAGACAACATCAAAAGGCAACTAACCTCCACTTCGTTTTCATCAAAAATTTTAATTAAGTCAGTGGGCAGGAGTTCTGTAAATCCCTGAAACCAGAATAGGGGTGGGGGAGAGAAAAACAAATGGATTGCAATACATTTTCAATATACACATCTCGTAGTTTAACACTGCTGATGCATTTTAACATTTCAAAGTAAAAGCTCAGAGGGGAGCGACAACGAACAGCTTTTAATTCGAGAACTTTGGAGATGTGGGGAGACAAGTGAAACCCTGGAGGTCGGGGGGAGGGGGAGGTGTTCTGTAATCCCAGACACTTCGGCTGCTTCCACAGGGAGTTACTCATTCTTGCCAAGAGTAATTCCATGCAACAGATGGTGTCCATTCAGGTTCCGAGGTCTGTTTGAATGGGAGCTAAAACGGTATATATGCCAATCAAGGAGGGAAGAAAGAACGGACAGGCAGCCTTCACCCATTTCTCCTTTGTTTCTCAAATTGGAACACGAAGGAGGACCATGCTGAAGGATTTGGCAGTGAAGGAATAAGGGTGATTTTGAAAATGAAATTCAGTGTTCTGAGTTCTGAGCACACGGCTGGGTCCTACTGCAATGGACAATTTATTCTCTGGGCCACAATTTTAATTTTGAAGGCAGGGCATTCATCTCCTACTCCTCCCTCCCCAATTTTCCAAACAAAACCCACTGTTTTCTTTTGATTTGCAAGGGTGTAGAACAGTGTTTCTCAAACTTGGCGACTTTAAGTCCTGTGGACTTCAACTCCCAGAATTCCCCAGCCAGCTATGCTGGCTGGGGGATTCTGGGAGTTGAAGTCCACAGGACTTAAAGTCGCCAAGTTTGAGAAACACTGGTGTAGAAAGAAGAAATGGAAGATGGCTCTATTGAGCTGAATAAAGGAAGGGAGGGAGGGATTTAAAACATTCGTCTAGGAATCTAGGAAATGCAGCACTGATTTTCCACATGTGTTCACATAAACTCCTAGATGAATATTTTGAATCCCTCCCTCCATTCCCTGTCTCCCTCCTTCCTCTTCCTCCCTCCCTCCCTCCCTCCCTCCCCAGAATGGACCAGGTGGCAAAGACCAACAATGAATTGTCAGTGAAATGTCTCACCTCAAGAAATGCATTCATCTGCTTTTGAACCCTGTTGACAAATCTCCACTGGATGACTAAGCTACAGGAAGCAAAGAAGAATGCAATGTTTCATTGGGAGAAAACACAATCATTTGAATAGCTTAAATCACCTTCCCTAACCTTTTCTGGGTTTCCATCTTGACCTTCAATAATCCTTCACTTAATTTAAATAAAACAGTAAATAAAATAGATGAGGCAAATACAATCTTCACATTTTAAGATCCGATTTTACTATCTGCAAAGCTCATGAATACATAAAGTCTTTGGGTAATTCCTTAGATGCTCTTTCATAGTCCAATGGGATGGTTGTAGAATATTATTGATGAACTTAAAGGAGTAATTCAAAGAGAACTTTGTTCCATTTTTATATTTGGGTATTTAAATAGATTTGTTTATGTCTCTTAAAGTGCAAGATATAATCTTTCCAAGAAGAGATTTGCAGTGTAGAGATGGCCTAAAATTATCTTTGTGTTTTCTATGAACTCAATGCATTGTATTCATTTAATAAGAATTAAAAACTATATTTAATAGCAATAGCAATTGGACTTATCGCTCCACAGTGCTTTATAGCCCTCTCTAAACTGTTTAGAGAGTCAGCCAATTGCCCCCAACAATCTGGGTCCTCATTTGACCCACCTCGGAAGGATGGAAGGCTCAACTTTGAGCATGGTGAGATTTGAACAGCCAAACTGCTGGCAGCCAGTAATCAGTAGAAGTAGCCTGCAGTACTGCATTCTAACCATTGCATCCTTGGGGCTCTTAAAACTACTTATAATGGGTACTCTGAGGTGATAATTACCCGCGCGCCTACATTTCATAATTAGGACACTAAACCAAACTCTCTTTCCACCTTCTGTTGAATGACCAAAAATGAAAAAAAGAAGATCTATTAGTATAATATGTTACCTTCATATTAGGGTTCCTGCAACTCTAGATCCGTTCTCTACCAAAAACTTCTATATTTGCTTAAACATTGGGCAAGCTGCTGCTTCTATTTTATTTTACAGATAGTCCTCACTTATCAATGATAATGGGGACTGGAATTTTCATCGCTAAGCAAGAACTGTTGGGGACGGTGTTTGGGTACTGTGGCACAGCACGAAGACAGGAGGAGGGGATTCTCGAGAGAAGTAGTGGAGGGAGTAGCAGCAACTTACAGGAACAACTTGCAACTTCATTCTGGCTTCCTCGTTAACTTGTCTTAGCTGGCAGAGAAGGTTGCAAATGGCTGATCATGTGACTGTAGGCCTCTGCGACCGTCAGAGATGCAAGTTGGTTGCCAAGCATCCAAAACATAATCATATGATTGCAAGGATGCTGGAACGGGTGGAACTTCAAGGACCAATTTTAAGTCCATGTTTCAATGCCACTGTTTGAATGGCTGTTGAATGAATATCTCGGGAACTACCTTTAAAACTCTTTTTCTGAAAACCCTATTCTCTAAACCAGGGGATTCAAACTTGATTTCATTGAGGGCCACATCAGGGTTGTGTTTGACCTTGAGGGGACGTGGCTCGCTTGACTTGACTCCTTTCAGGGGCACCTGTGGCGGCCTGACGCTCTACCAGTGAAAACAGAGCTCGGGAGGACTATGCAGGGTCCTCCTGAAGTCGGTTTTCACTGGCAGAGACACTGCAGGCCGGTTCTTCACTGTTTCCAGGGAGATCCCCCCAGGCCAGATCTAAGCACCCCGTACACTTTGATAGGTGGAAACATTTTACATGGAAAAACCAGGAGGAGAGATCATCCTGATGATGAAAAGGCTCTTTCCATCATTTCCCTTTTGACTGGGGCCAACAATTTCATTTCAACACAAGGTTATCTATCAAAGCATTTAAACCTTACTGAAGGCAGCTTAGCATTTTGTCCTCTATTTTAATTACAATAGGGTTTGCATCCATGTACCCTGCCTTGTCATTTATAATAGTGAGGAGGTATAATTTTTTTAAATAAATAAACAGAAACAAATGAACATGGATGCCTACGTCTACAACTGTTTCTAAAAGAGTTTAAATTTGTATGGTTTCTGTGATGGTCTTCTTGAAATCCATTTTCACCTTCTAATCCATCCCAACTGCTAAAACATTAAATTGACAAAGTAAATATATATCTATATCTATATATTAAAACTTACTCTATATATTCCCTTTTATTTTCATTTGTGACCATGATTTCTGACCCGTTTGGCTTCAAGTCAACTTGATATGTCTGCAAAGACAGAAACATAAATAGATGTATTTTAGAATGATTACACTGTTAGTTAGCAGACACCAACTAATTATATTTTGAAATGCACCATTTCTCTGCTGTTCTGGTACTTTTTTTTTTTTTTTTACATATAATGTGGGTCAAGCTCCAATTTTAAATTTCCTTTTAGTTATTTAATTATTTTAGTTTAATTGAAAAAAATATTCTGGGCTTAGGTTCCAAGAAGGGTTGAACAGATGTAGTGTAATTGATCAATCCGAATCAAGCACCATGTTTCATTAACAAGCTAAAGGGAAGACAGATTGGCCCGTCATCTGCTCTGTTATAAAAGGATTAACTGCATTCCCTAGGGACATCAATGGCAGTTTTTGGAATACCAATCGAGAACAGTTGGGCAGACCCAATAGCTTTGCGCTAGCTGTAGGATTAAAAGAAAATGTATGGCTTAAACATCCTCAAACAAATAAATTCCATGGGAAAGTATGCTGATCACGACACTTGTAAATCCAGCTTTACAAAGTAACAAAGAGTACAAAAGAGAAAAAAAATTACACATTGCAATTTTTGCTATATACCTGTGTAACAAGGCAAATCTAAAGCAATGTGTTTGAATAAAAGTTGAGCCACACATGTCTTTGCACCTTGTTGCACGAAACGAATCTTAACTCTCCCAAAGGTGCTTTTTTCAAGAAGCAACTGGACTTTCTGGTTTTTCTTTGAAGATGTTTCGCTTCTCATCCAAGAAGCTTCTTCAAGGAAAAAGCAGAAAGTCCAAGGTGAAAAAAGCACTTTTGGGACAACCATGACCTGGGGGACTGAGAAACTCCATAGACTTTTAGAGCCTTAATTACGGTATGTTTTCAACAAGCAAACACACACACACACACACACACACACACAAATGGAAGCTGATACCTAAGAAAGGCAAAATCTACTGTGCACATTTTCAACAATTAATTAGCCAGGATAAATAGAAACCACGAAACATGTACAAAACTGTAATTGGCAAGTGAAGAATATCATACAAGGAGTTAAAGAAACCAGTTATCTAAAATCTAACAGGATACCAAAATTTTAGCCACCGGGCACCAGATCCCAATTTCACATAATGTAACAATTTGTTATTTGTTTTTTTTAAAAAAATAAGCTGCTTAAAATTACATGGTGTTTTATTTGAAAATGGAGTGATTGTGTGACGTAGTTATCCTAAAATATTCTAATCATTTAAAATATACTGTTTAAAAGTCGGAGGGTACTGCCCAGGGATACTACAGGTTCTCAGCTCCCAGAATATAAAAATAATATAAAAAGTACTCGAGACAAAATTTTAAATGTTCTACATGTCAGCCAGGGGTGAGTTCTGGCTGCCGGTTCACTCAGGGATGCGCTGCGTGCCCGCAGTGCAACAAAAACTGCTCTGTGCATGTGCAGAAGGCAAAAACAAGATGGCGCTGCTGAGAGAACCAGTTCAGGGGCGTGGCAGGTCTGGGCCGCCACCGGTTCCAGTGACCCAGGCTGCCAAATTACTACAGGTTCGGCTGAACTGGTCCGAACCAGTAGGAACCCACTTCTGATATCAGCCTCCCAAAAGAAAGTTGGTTTAATCCAAGGAAAGGAGATGGAGAAACGAGTTAGACTGCAATCTAAATCTAATTTCAAATCAGTTTCAAAGAAGAGTATTTATTTGATATAATCAAGGTATGGCATTCTGGTACTGTTTACATTATGGCAGCTTTTGAGTGGCGCGGTGGCCTAGAGGTGGAGCTCTTGCCTCACATATAGGAGGCTGTGAGTTCGATCCTAGGTAGAGGCAGATATTTCTCTCTTTCTGGGTATGATGAGACTAGATCTGCCGAATATAGCTCTGCATTGGTGACAGGAAGGGCATCCAGCCAGTAAATACTCAGCCCCATTCAGTGGCCCAGACTCCACCCGGCAAGGGATTAAAAGATGATGACGGTGATGGATGCTGCAGCATTTCATTTCCAAGGTTGCAAATAATCAACATAGTTAAGGGATTAAAAAGTAAATGTTTTGAGAAACTCAAACCTGCATATATTTTGAATTTAATATTTTTCATTCCCTCATTGTGGGAAAACTCCAAATTAGGTGTTAAAAAAAACATTACCCTGTCAGGGCAACTTAATTATAAAGAAATATAATTATGGGCATGCTTCTTTCCCCTGTTTCAGGTCTGAAATAAAAAACTGACCTCAAAAGCACTGTACTACAAAAACAACAACAAAAACCTAACAACCGCAACAACAATAGCCCATTGGAGAAGGGGAGCTAATAAACTCAAATTAAAAATAATGATTTATTGTGCCTATCTACCAAACATTCTAGTCTTCCGCTAAAAACTTTCATCTTCACAATGAAGGATGCTACAATGGATAGATACTTTTCCAAGTTCATCACAAGCTTACTCATCTATGACTTCAGATGTGGCAATAAGCTGTTGCTAAGGTACATTCTGGCTAACAAGTTTTTTCTCAAATTACAGCATTTCACAGGAACATCAAGAGTGACTGTTAGCTTGTGGGGGTTACCCAGGAAGGATGTTTTCATACCTGATATTAAACACTGGCAAAGTTAACTAACACATATGAAGCTTCTTAATGAGAATAATTCAGAGAGAAACATTACTGTGATACAATCTCCAGCAAATGCAGAAGTGAGATTTATATAAGAAGCTTGTAAAAGAATCACAAGTTTTAACTTACAATGCTTTCATCCTTGTTCTAGGTGAAAGAAAATTCAATGGCTAAAGGTTTAAAAATCTATTCATGACTGATAGAAAAAAAATGGATATTTCTTCTTGTGCAAGAAATCTATATATCACACATTTTTAATAATTACAATTTAATCTATATACTAGGGACATAGAATATATTACCTACTCTTTCTTCCTTCTGTTTTATATTATATAGGATAGCCAGTTCTACATAGTGGTTAATAGCAATAGCTATTGCTATTATAGACTTATGTGCAGCTTTACAGTGCTTTAAAGCCCTCTCTAAGCAGTTTACAGAGTCAGCATATTGCCCTCAAAATTTGGGTCCTCATTTTACCAACCTCAGAAGGATGGAAGGATGAGTGAACCTTGAGCCTGGTGGGATATGAACTGCCAAATTGCAGGCAGTTCTTCTGTTGAATGTGACACCCTTGATCTATAGTTTTTCTAAGAAAACTGTACGGACTAGTCCAGCAATCACCAGGAATCAACACTGACTCAAAGGCCCGATGTGTGTGTGTTTGTGTGTGTCCTTGTCAATCCATATGTGTATATGTGTTTCTGGTTGTAGGTATACATACATACACTGCATACATATAGTTATATACTGTATTTATATGGTATACCAAAAAGGCAGCCCCCGTAGGCCAATCACAATATTCTTTCTAAATTATCTTTCTTTTTTTGCCATTGAAAATGTTACTGTATTTATTTAATGCAGGACTTGTTCTTAATTAGAAGAATTTAGAAAGCAACAAACAATTGAAACATTTAATATAATTTATATAACAGTTTTTGAGGAATTGTGTGTGTGTGTGTTTAGCCTATCATCCATCTGTCTGTCTGTCTGTCTGTCTGTCTGTCTGCCTATCTATCTATCTATCTATCTATCTATCTATCTATCTATCTATCTATCTATCTATCTATCTACCTACCTACCTACCTACCTACCTACCATCCATCCATCCATCCATCCATCCATCCATCCATCCATCCATCTATCTATCTATCTATCTATCTATCATCTATCTATCTGCTGGTCTTGTTGTATTCGGGTCTTTTCCCCTGTAAGATTGAGATTGTCTTGGCAACGTTTTGGCGAGGTCCCACTTGCCATCTTCAGGCTGATGTTTTGGGCTATAGTATATAGTAAATACACACACACACACACACACACACACACACAGACACTGTATGACTGAATTTTTAAGTTGTTCACTCTCTCCTAGATGGTCCTATTTATTTATTTTGCCACAAACATTTTTGCATGTATCATTCTGTTGAATTTTTTTTATTTGTTGTTCAATCTCTCTTGTATAAAAAAAATAAACCCAAATTGAGATATTCAGAAATTTGTGACTGCAGAGTGCCAAATTCAGCATTAATTTTTGCTTAAACATGTTCAAATATCTTCTTAGGATACAGTATATAACACAATGCAATTCTTAAAAAACTTGCAAATGAACATTTTAGAATATTGACAGAAAATTGCTGGACATACCTGTCCAAAGTTTTCTTCATCTATGCAAAACATAAGATCCAGTTCTGTGGGATCGTTCTCCAGAATCCATTTCAAGGAATTATAATATTCACCATCCTGTAGGAAGAACATTGTTTTCGATTAATCAATTCTTTTTGGAAATGTAACATTAATATACTGAAAGATGTCTACCAGCTAATTTCTTTTGGCTCAACCAACTTAGCATATGCCTAGTATTCTTAAAACTTGTCACAAGGTGGATACCTTGTGAATGTTATAGAAGTCAGATAATCAGGGATTTAGATCTTTTAAGCAGAAACATAACTTCTAAATTGGAAGATGGTCATTTGAATCTTCCAAATGTCAGCCAACCTATCAAATGAATCATTTTTATTATGCTTCTGGGCTTCGTCAACAGCTGCTTCTCTTGCCATTAATCCTATTAGCTATTTGGAATTCAATACAGTGAACTATTGTTATTTTCTAAAAGTGAAAGAATGAGATTGAATATTGTAATACAGGCAGTCCTCGATTTGAAACTGTAGTGGAGGCCAGAACCTCTGTTGTAAGTCATGACAGTCGTAAGTCAAGGCACCCACATGGCTGACCCAATTTTATAATCTTTTTTGAAATGGTCATTAAGCGAACGCTCCAATCATTACGTGAGTCAATGCATTTCTATGGGTGTTTTTTTTCCTCTTTTTGCTGGAAACTGATTGAAAAGGCCAGCAAAAACCATCATAAATCATGTTACATGAGCATAGATTGTAACGGTAAGATGGCTGCCAAGGGCTTGGAATATGACCACGAGGGGAGAGGGTTTGCTATCATCAGGACAGATTGTAAGAACCTTTTGGGAGAGAATGTCATTATTTCAAATGATTGCTAAGTGGCTGGTCATTAAACAAGAACTACCTCTCCTTTTATTTTTTTAAAAAAAGATCAGCATAGTATTTCATAAATTGACACGAGGTTGATGTAATACACACAAGATTGAACACTGCCCTCATATGTCTTAGATGGTCCTAGTCAGTGGTGGGTTCTGGATCCCGTTGCAACTGGTACGGTGCAACGGGGCCGGGCATCTAAAACATGAACGTCACCTGGAGGAAGCTGATTATCTAGACCCGCGCCAGTCCGGCTTCCGACCCGGTCACAGCACGGAGACGGCCTTGGTCGCGTTGGTGGATGATCTCTGGAGGGCAAAGGATGGGGGTTGTTCCTCCATCCTTGTACTATTAGACCTCTCGGCGGCTTTCGATACCATCGACCATGGTATCCTATTGCGCCGTCTGGAGGGGTTGGGGGTCGGAGGCACCGTGTTACGGTGGTTCCGCTCCTACCTCTCTGGCCGGACGCAATGTGTGTTGGCAGGGGAGCAGAGGTCGACCCCGAGGCCCCTTTCTTGTGGGGTCCCACAGGGGTCGATCCTCTCGCCTCTCCTGTTCAACACATATATGAAGCCGCTGGGCGAGATCATCCGTGGTTTCGGGGTGGGATACCATCTGTACGCTGATGACACTCAGTGGCGTAGCGTGGGTTGTCAGCACCCGGGGCAAGTAATTTGCGCCCCCTAACCCGAGGGTGGCCCTACTGCAGCTGCCCCTTGGTCGGCATCAGTCAAGTGAGGCTCTCCATGCTTGCCTCCTGCCTTCCTCCCGAGGAGGAGCTCGACAGGGCAGCGGGAAAAGGCTCGACTGAAGGGAAGCAGGTGCCGCGGGCGTGGGAGGCGCACCGGGGGCTTCGGGAAGGTGCCGGCTCCCCAGGGCGCTCCAGGCGGAGCGGGAGGACGCAGTGGTGTTGCAGCCGCGGGCAGACGGAGTGCAGCGCCGCTCTCCTTCGGCTCCCGCGGGGGCGGCGCGGCGGGTCTTGGCGGCTCCGCTGGGAGGTAGGCGGTGCGCAGGAGGGGCCTAGGCGGGCCGGGGCCAGGGAGCTTAGTTCGCGGGCCAAGCCGGGTGCGGAAAGAGGCGGCCACAGTCCGGCAAAGGGCGGCGCGGGGCGAGTCAGGGCGCCCCCCCCAGATGTTGCGCCCAGTGCGGCCGGCACCCCCTGCACCCCCCACGCTACGCCACTGATGACACTCAGCTGTATATTTCCACCCCAAACCACCCCAACGAGGCCGTCAAAGTGATGTCCCGGTGTCTGGAAGCCGTACGGGTCTGGATGGGTGACAACAGGCTCAGGCTCAACCCCTCCAAGACAGAGTGGCTGTGGCTTCCGGCTTCCCGGTTCAACCAGCACATTCCATCGCTGGCCATCGGGGATGAGCAATTAGCCCTGGTGGAACGGGCGCGCAATTTGGGTGTCCTCCTTGATGCCCGGCTGGCTATGGAAGATCATGTGGCAGCCGTGGCGAGGGGGGCGTTCCACCAGGTTCGCCTGGTGCGCCAATTGCGACCCCTTTTGGACCGGGAGGCCTTGCGCACAGTCACTCACGCGCTGGTGACGTCTCCCCTGAACTACTGTAATGCTCTCTACATGGGGCTCCCCTTGAGATGCACCCGGAGACTGCAGTTGGTCCAGAATGCAGCCACGCGGGTAATTATGGGGAGATCGAGGTTCTCCCATATAACACCTCTCCTGCGCGAGCTGCACTGGCTTCCTGTGGCCTACCGGGTGCGCTTCAAGGTGTTAGTCACCATCTTCAAAGCGCTCCATGGCACAGGGCCTAGTTATCTGCGGGATCGTGTCCTGCCCCATAAATCCCTGTGACCCATTCGCTCACACAGAGAGGGACTCCTCCGGGTGCCATCCTCCAGAGAATGTCAGAGGGCGGTGCCCAGGAGTAGGGCCTTCTCTGTGGTGGGCCCTACCCTTTGGAATGACCTCCCCCCAGACATTAGGACAACAACCGACCTCTGCTCCTTCCGTATGAAACTGAAGACCTACCTGTTTCGACTAGCCGGCCTGGCATAACTCTACAGCTTCTCCACCCCTTGGTCATTTTTTAACTGTTAATTTTAGTTTTTTAAATTTTTAATGTTATTGGGGTTTTAACTTTTTCTAAGCACTGTAATTTATTTATTTATTTTTACCTCCTCTATATGATACTGTTTTGATTGTTGCTTTTGTACGTCGCCCCGAGTCCCTGTGGGGAGAGGGGGCGACTAACAAGTTCAAATAAATAAAAAAATAAAAAAATAAAAATAAATGAACGTGTGCAGCACCAGAGTCTTCAACAGCCAGCACACAACTATAGAGCGTAGTCCCAGAGCGGCTGCTGCCGGAAGACTCAGCAGCAGATCTCTGGAGTTTGGAAGCCGGTTATGCTCAAAGCATGGCAGCGGCAGTGGTGAGGCAGTGGCAGAAGCGGGGCCATGATGGTGGTGGTGCCCTGGCCCAGCCCTGCAGGGAGAGCTGGGCATGGTGAGGCTGTGAAGCACGCGAGCTAGAGGCAGAACAAGTGCTCATGCAACCTCTCTTTTCAGCCAGGCAGAGCGCCACGCGGCTAAGCGCCTTTGGGATATTACTGGGTCGGTGAGTGGCACTCTGCCTGGCTGGAAAGGGGCATTGCTGGGCGGCTGCTCCAGCTGGGCACAGCACCACTCACCAACCTAGCGGTATTCCAAAGGCATCAAGCAATGTCAGCGCCTTTGCCTCCTCCCCCTGGCTCCTGCGGCTTTGCGCCTTCGGGTAAATCCTAGGTTGGTGAGTCGTGCTCTGCCTGGCTGGGGGGGGGGGTTGTCCAGGGGGCTTATTATTGGGGGAGGGCATATATTTTTGCCCACAGGAAAAATATGGCATGGTCTTATTATCAGGACATGTTGTAATTTCGGGGAAACACGGTATATTCAGTATCATTCTATTATTCTTGTATTGATAACGTTCTCTAGTATCTTTCATTTCCACGTTTTTTAATCTAACCATTGATAAAATAAATCCCATGTCTTTCTTATAAAATTGTTTATCTTCTTGTTCTCTAATTTCAAATCTCAATTTACTCATTTCAGCACATTCCATTATTTTATGAATAACTTTTTCCTGGCATTTCATTTCATCATCCTAAAACCATCCAGTAATATTATATCTTTATATTATATTCTATATAAAATTGTTTATCTTTGGTTACAAAACCTTTGAGCATCCTCTCCATAGTCCTCACTTACAATTTATATAAAATTTCATATTATCAATCTAGTGTATGTATATGTGTATGTATGTATGTGTGTATGTGTGTATGTGTATGTGTGTGTGTGTATAGCTGATGAGAGCTAATTAGCTCGAAATAGATCTATACTAGTCTCCCTTTAGTTATTTATCAGTACAAATATAACACAAATATAAAAAGGCAACATTAAAAATAAAAATATGGTTTTCTGCCTGCATGGTCTTCTGTGATAAGCCGAAGGACAGAAAGAGGGAGTAGTGACCTTCCTCCCATATTTAGTCATACCAGGGGTTGTAACACAAATACATACCTATTTCCCTGGCTCAACTGATAAGGAACAGAGCCCGTGGCTTAGTGGCTAAAACTCCTGCCTAAAGTTATATACAGCCCGGGTTCAAATCCCAGTAAGGGTATGGCTAGCTGATGAGAGCTAATTAGCTCGAAATAGATGTATACTAGTCTCCCTTTATTTATTTATCAGTACAAATCTAACACACACACACACACACACACACACACACACACACACACACACATATATGCATATATGCTGGTTTCTTCGGGAAAAGACCCGAATACAACAAAACCAGCATACCTACACCCGTGAAAATCTACGAAAACAAATTATATATATATATATATATATATATATATATATATATATATATATATATATATATATATATATATATATATATATATATATATATGCATTATTATCATTGTTAATCATTTATTTGACTATAACTATTATTACTTCATTTTATGCGTAATAGTCTAAATGAAACTAAATTTAAATTAGTTTTTATTATAGCATTTCATTTACATCATCCTGTATCCTTCCAATAGTAATGCAATCATGCCAATTGTAGTATTTGTGTTCTAATTGCTTTCTTGGTAGATCTTATATGGACTTCTCTTGGCAACTTGTTTTTCATTGCATATCTTATAAAGACTCGAAACCCTCCATCTGTTCCTTCCATCAACTTCCCTTTGGTTATCACCGATGTTTCTGCCAAAATTTCTCTCATTGCTTCTGCCAAATTTTCTCCCTTTTCTTCTTCTATGTTTTGGAGTCTGAGGTAAAGTTCCAATCTGTCAATCTCCCATTTAAATATTCCACTCCCGTCTTTTCCAACCACGCTCAATCTGCTGTCAATATCACCAATTTTCTTGTCTCTTTGTTCATCTTTTCTCTTCAATTTTTTGAACTCTATCCTCAAATTTCATCATCATTTGGTAAATATTCTCAATTTTGTCATCTATTTTTTTCGGTTCTTTGTTCAATATTTTCCATTCTCTTTTCAATGCTCTCTGTTCTTACTTGTATTTTTTGAATTTCTTGCATAATCATTTGTAATGTTACTTCCTTTTCTTTTTCATGTTGCGCCATTCCTGCAGATAGTAAACACTGCCACTATAACATCCAAAGCTTTTTTTATTAAATTCCAATCAAGTTCACTGTATTCTTTCAAGTCAAGGCTTTCTTTTCACTCCAATCCAGTTACTGATAGTACCCCAAAGGAACACCTGTATAAACAGTCCGTGCTCTTCCCGCTATCATTTTCAATAAACAAGCTCAGAAACCTTGAAATGTAGATCAAATGTTTAAAGAAAACAAGAAAAACAATGTTTCCAAGCCTCCAAGTGGCAGTGTTACTTCTTTTCCTCTGCTTTTACCCCCCTCTTTATATTACAAACTTAAGGAGAAAAGGCCTTAGAAAAAAAAATCAATAGAGCATTGAAAAGAGAAAAAGAGAGAAAGTCTTAATCAATAAGTATTAAAAAAAGAAAAATAGAAGAAGAAAATAAAAACCGATGCAGTTTAAAAAGTAAAAAGCATTTGTAAAAGTTCCATCCATAAAAAAATAAATAAATAAAGATAACACACTAAGTTTGACTCAGGCTTAATCTCGCCGTTTAACCTCTTCTGTCTTCGATTTTAACTTTACTTTTGATCTTTTTGGGTGCTCTCTTCTCTAATAGTAAAATTTATCTCACCAATTCGACACACTTTCTTTCCCGCTTTTCTTCTGTTCTGGAGCTGTCCCAACTTTCAGCAGCTTCAATGGCTGCTTCTCTGTGGCCGGAAAAAAGAGCTTCTCCTGTATCTACCAAGGACTTTGCGATGTCCCTTGGATCATCAGGATGTGCCCTTCTCTATTACCATCTCTACAGGATGGTTTAGGTCCAAAGGGATCGTCCAGCGGCAGAGATATCGATGGCGATTTTGGAGCTCCAAGATCGCACGTCATATAGTTGCAATGTCAGCTCCGCCTTCGGCCTTAGTCTCTCTTTAATGAACCTGCAGAAGTCATCCTGTGAAACTATTGTGTACGATGATTTAAACATGAGTCCAAGCACAACATTTTCAACAGTGCATCCAAATGCTTGAGGTGAACTGGATAATTGTCTTCTTCGCCCTTTATTAAAAGAGTGCTAACATTTATTCAAGAATCCTAGAATGCTCATTGTTTTGTTTCATGGAAGTGCTTCAAGCAGCTGTCAAACTTCTACTTTAAAAAAGCCTTACGAAAATATTTTGCTAATTGTTCATTTCATGCTGAATCCAATCATAATAGGAATTCGAAATTGTTACCTTGGTAGGTTTTTTTTTTTTTTTTTAAAAAAAAGCTTTATTAGAGAGTTAGAACCTAAAATCCAAGCAGTACATATCTCGGATCTCATGATGCTACTCAAGCACAAACTTCGGAGCTTCTGGGGAATAGTGACATTAAAAAAACAAAAATATCTCCTGAGAAGAAGTAATAGACATAATTGAAAATGTTAATAGGGTTTCCAGTGTTTACTCACCACAGACTCCATGTCATTTAGGATTATTGGTTTTCCCAGCATCATCTTATAAAAGGGCCTAATGAAGAAACCTGTGCACAAAGGAACAACGCTTAATTAAAAATGGCTCCCTCTTATAAATGACCATTTTACGATCTACAACAGGGGTGTTAAACTCAAAGCCTGAGGGTTGCATCTGGCCCGTGGGGTGCTTAGATCTGGCCCATGGGGCCACCCTGGAAACAGGAAAGGACCGGTATGCAGTGCCTCTGCCAGCAAAAATGGAGCTCAAGAGGGCCATGGGTGGCTCTCTGTAGCTTCGTTTTCACTGGCAGAAGGTTGCCAGAGGCTGTCGCAGCCGAAATGGAGCTCGAGAGCCCGTTTTCAGTGGTAGAGCACTTGGGTTGCCACAGGTGCCCTGACAAGAGTGATGTTGAGCTGGCCACACCCACCCTGGTAATGTCCACCCCAGACCCCCCAAGGTCAAACACAACCCTGATGAGGTCCTCAATGAAATCAACTGTGACACCCCTCATCTACAACATTTGGCCTAAAAAAAAAGAATTGTGGACCTAGCTCTTAATATATGAGCTGATTGACCTGAGGTATGTGTTAGAAAACATCCATGGAGTTACATTTCTTGAAAATCCAGAAAGAAACGAACAATTTCTAATAGGAACCAAGTGAGGGGGAAAAAAGGTTATATATGTCTGAGTCGAGGATATAAAATATTTCTTAAGGTGTGTGTGTGTGTGTGTGTGTGTGTGTGTGTGTGCGCGCGCACACACAGGTAGCAACAGAGAAGAACAAAACAGCTTCCAAAAAATAGAAACTATCCTTGCTGCGGATGATTCAAATTTAAAAGATGCAGTGGTAATTATTTCAACTGAATGTTTTTTTCTTTATTGTAAGGAAGAATGGTTAGAATTTATCTCTTTGAGGCCACTGTTAAGTGCGGACAGAAAATTATAGCAATCTTTCTCCTTCAAATATGGCTGCTGGGAAGAGCGAACAAACTGTAAGTTTTTGCTAACCACAGGGTAGCTAGGTCCTGAAATAAGATAAATGATGTTGGTTTAGTGCTAGACAAATGTATTCAGTGTGAATAATTTTCTGAGAACAAGCTTAATGATTCTCAATGAGAAAGTTCTCCAGAGCACAAAATTATACTGTTTCTTTGTATAACTTTGGTAATTTAGCTTGAAGATACTAATCAACCATCAGTGTCTTTGCCGGTCTGGAAAATCCCAATTCTATACTCAAGGTATTATTTGATTCATGTACTAGAGAAGGGATGGGACTGGGAGGGCTATATAAATAGAACAACAAAATAAATAAAATTAGAGAACACATCTATATAGCTATGTGATGCAAGAAGTAAAGAACTAAATTGAAATCCTTTCTCAATCGTGTAGCTTTAGGAAACTGATGGAACAGTTCGATAGAGATCTGCACCTTATTCTAACCAATCTCAAGAGACTGTTTTTACTAGGAAGAAGACACAGAAAAATTATATCACAGTGCACATCTGGCTACTTTTTCCAGAGATTTTAGACACTTCTGCGGACAAAGAAAAAAACCCCACGTAGCTCACAATGTAGCCCAGTTTATCATCTTTATAAGGTACTGGGGAAGGGGGGGGGGAACAGCCCTTGAAGCTGTTCTAAAAGAAATTGCAGCTGACCCATCTTCTGTGTTGAAAGAGCCATCCTAATTGCTGGTGATTTTGGAAGCTGAATTGAAGGTGTTCGTTTTGATGTAAAATCCTCCGGTGGCTTAGGTGAAATTTATCTGCAGGACTGGTCATTCCTACATAACCTGCCCCACACTCTTAAATCTTCAGCAGGGCATTCTTTCAAATTTTACCACAGGTATGTGCAATACTAATAGTACATTCATTAGAATTCTGAAATTCACACTGCATAATCATTTAAGAGAGAGGTTTTAATAGCAAAATGTACCGTTGATAAACGACACCAGAGAAATTATCTAAGGTGTAATAAAAAGGACTTCCCATCACTGAAGGAAATGGGAAAAATATGAACGGACTTGTGAAAAGAAAAGAAAAAAGAAAGGGGAAAAAAACAAATAAATATAACAACATTCTTTGATAATACAAAGAATGAAGATTAGTATTGACATCAGAAATCAGTTTATTGGGACTCATGGCCAAAAAAGACTTATGGGAAGTCTGATTCCCATAAAGGGTAAAGGCAGCAAAATTATATGCTCTACGATGGAGAAATATTCAAGTATTCAAAGTCTGAAAACCTCTAATTGACTTTTTGCTAAAACACGGAAAAAAGTGAAATGATGATTTCTAGATTTGAGGGATGAAAAAAGATCAAATAAGGGCCTGAAGGGATTATTGTAACATTGAGGAGGGAACAGAGATAAGGAGTTTGTTTACGCAGGTATTTGCTGTAAAGAAATGTGGGAGTTGCTACTTTAATCTTTCTTTCTTTCTTTCTTTCTTTCTTTCTTTCTTTCTTTCTTTCTTTCTTTCTTTCTTTCTTTCTTTCTTTCTTTCTTTCCATTCTTCCCTCCCTTTTCTTCTTCCTTCCTTCCTTCCTTTTTCTTTCCATTCCTTCCTCCCTTTTCTTCTTTCTTTCTTTTCTTTTTCTTTCTTTCCATTCCTCCCTCTTTTCTTCTTTCTTCTCTTTCTCTCCCTCCCTTTTCTTCTTTCTTTCTTCTTTCTTTCTTTCTTTCTTTCTTTCTTTCCATTCTTCCCTCCCTTTTCTTCTTCCTTCCTTCCTTCCTTTTTCTTTCCATTCCTTCCCCCCTTTTCTTCTTTCTTTCTTTTCTTTTTCTTTCTTTCCATTCCTCCCTCTTTTCTTCTTTCTTCTCTTTCTCTCCCTCCCTTTTCTTCTTTCTTTCTTCTTTCTTTCTTTCTTTCTTTCTTTCTTTCTTTCTTTCTTTCTTTCTTTCTTTCTTTCTTTCCATTCCTTCCCCTTTTCTTCTTTCTCTTTTCTCTTTCTTTCTTTCTTTCTTTCTTTCTTTCTTTCTTTCTTTCTTTCTTTCTTTCTTTTTCTTTCTCTTTCCTTCCTTCCCATTTTCCTTTCTTTGTTTTTCTTTCTTTATATACTTCTGCATTTGACTTTTAGTTATGTGTAGAAAATGTAATAATAATAACACCTTTAACATCCTCAAACAATAACATCTGCTTAACCCAGGTCCTTGGGAAGGACTGGATAGGTGAATAAAAATACCAGATCTAAACATCTGGCTGACTAAATGAACAACCATAAACGACTGAATAGATGGACAAAAATACCAAGTTCAGGATGAACACTGGCTGACTGAAAAAGAAAAAGGTATATAGTGCTATTTGAAAATGGGTGGCATATATAAACTACTGAATAAAAAAAACTTCCGTTCAATGAAATGAAAAAATAAATGAAACTTATTTAAAAGGAGCACATGGGAAGAGAATTTCTTTCTTGCCTTTTTTTCCTCACACACTTTCACGTTTACAGCTCCATCATAACAATTTCATTGTTTTTTAAGGCATTTATGGCAAGGAAAATATATTTGTACTCACAGATCTTTTGAACGATTTGTATCAGTTATAGTACTTTACTTACATAAAGCACTCTACTTCTGAAGCCCAAACTCAATACAATACAATAGCAGAGTTGGAAGGGACCTTGGAGGTCTTCTAGTCCAACTAGAATGTGAATGCCCCAACACTGGAAGTCTTTAAGCAGATGTTGGATAGCCATTTGTCTGAAACGGTATAGGGTTTCCTGCCTAGGCAGGGGGTTGGACTAGAAGACCTCCAAGGTCCCTTCCAACTCTACTATTGTATTGTATTATAACTCCCTGCCTAGGCAGAAAACCCTATACCGTTTCAGACAAATGGCTATCTAACATCTTCTTAAAGACTTCCAGTGTTGGGGCATTCACAACTTCTGGAGGCAAGCTGTTCCATTGATTAATTGTTCTAACCATCAGGAAATTTCTCCTCAGTTCTAAGTTGCTTCTCTCCTTGATTAGTTTCCACCCATTGCTTCTTGTTCTACCCTCAGGTGCCTTGGAGAATAGTTTGACTCCCTCTTCTTTGTGGCAACCCCTGAGATATTGGAACACTGCTATCATGTCTCCCCTAGTCCTTCTTTCTATTAAACTAGACATACCCAGTTCCTGCAACCGTTCTTCATAGATTTTAGTCTCGTCTCCTAATCATCTTTGTTGCTCTTCTCCGCACTCTTTCTAGAGTCTCCACATCTTTTCTACATTGTGGCGACCAAAACTGAATGCCGTATTCCAAGTGTGGCCTTACCAAGGCATTATAAAGTGGTATTAACACTTCCCGTGATCTTGATTCTATCCCTCTGTTGATGCAGCCTAGAACTGTGTTGGCCTTTTTGGCAGCTTCTGCACACTGCTGGCTCATATTTAAATGGTTGTCCACTAGGACTCCACTAGGTTGTCCACTAAAACTCTCTTTTATAGTTACTCTCCCTTATTCAACTCACCATCTAAAAGCTTTCCATGATACACAGCCAGTCCAGCAACACGACCAATAAAGGTGAAATAAGACAAATGGTCTTCATTACAAAGTCCAGAATTAGGATTGATCTGAAGAGTATAGTTGTCCCTTATTGAAAAAGAGAGAGAGAAAGGAAAGGATGAGTTTCTTAAGTATTTGATTCGCATTTTCCCTCAAGCGACACAAATATACCTTTACAGCATTACTTGAATGGTATAACTTATTTGATACATACCAGAAACCTATTTGCTTCCTAATAGGGCCAGCAGACATAAACAAACTTAAGTATATTGTGACTACTATAAACAGATTTCATTGCAGAATATGTTGTGTGGTTTAAAAAGTGTTTTCCTCATTTGAGGATGAGTATTTTATATATCTAAATATATTTGGCCTTTGCATCAAAAAGTCACAGGTTCTACATTTTCTGGTCTTTAGTTCTCAATAGAGAAACTGCACTGAAAATGGTTTTTAAACCAAAGTCAAATGGCAACAAATAAACAACAACTTGGTTAATAGCAATAGCACTTACCGTGTTTGCCTGAAAATACGATTTTCTTTTTACTTACAAAATATGGCCTTGGGCTTATTATAGGGGAGGGCTAATTGTTTTGGGGTTGCTGGGCGGCTGCTCCCTTGCGAACTGGCTCCCGAAGAGTCGGGCACAGCCTCAGGGGTGAAGCAGCCATGAGGTGACCAAGCTCACGAGCAACCGCCTGGCAAACCCCCTCTCCAGCCGGGCAGAGCGCCATTCACTGACCTAGGGGGTATCCCTAAGGCGCCAAGGCATGTGGCACTCTGCCCGCTCCCCAGCTCCTGCGGCTTGGCACATTAGGGATACCCCCTAGGTCAGTGCAAGGAGCTCTGCCCGGCTGGAGAAGGGGGTTGCACAAGCGTCTGTTCCGCCCCCAGCAGGCATGCCTCCTTGCCTCAACATGTCCGGGCCGAACTCTCCCTGCAGCAGCTGCAGCTGCTGCAGGGCTCTGAGCATAATGTCTTCTCTGGTTCCAAACTCCCAAACTCGGCTGCCGAGTCTTCCAGCAGCGGCTGCTCTAGGAGTGCGCTCTGTGGTTGTGGGCTGGCTGCTGGAAGACTCTCTGTCTGGAAGACTCTCTTACAGAGAGTTCCAGCAGCCAGCCTACAACCATAGAGCGCACTCCTAGAGCGGCCACTGCTGGAAGACTCGGCAGCTGAGTTTGAGAGTTTGCAACTGGAGAAGATGTTATGCTTGGACCCCCATGGCGGCTGCTCCTTCTGCAGGGAGAGCTGGGCCCTGACATGTTGAGGCAAGGGAGCAGCTGCCCGGCAACTCCCCACTCCGGCCAGGCAGAACACCACTCCCCAACCTAGCGGTATCCCGAAGGCACCAAGCAATGTAAGCGCCTTTCTCCCCCCGGCTCCTGCAGCTTGGCGCCTTCAGGATACCGCTATGTTGGTGAGTGGTGCTCTGCCTGGCCAGAGGGGGGGTTGTCCAGGGGGGTTATTTTCGGGAGTAGGCATATATTTTTGCCCACGTGAAAAATGTGGCAAGGCTTTAGTTTCGGGACAGGTTGTATTTTCGGAGAAACACGGTAGACTTATATACTGTTTTAAAGTGCTTTACAGTCTCTCTCTAACCGGTTTACAGAATCAGCATATTGCCCCCACAAGTTTGGGTCCTCATTTTACCCACCTCGGAAGGATGGAAAGCTGAGTCAACCTTAAGCCTGGTGAGATGTGAACTGCCAAATTGCAGGCAGCCGGCAATCAGCAGAAGTAGCCTGCAGTACTGCACTCTAACCACTGCGCCACCGTGGCTCATTAGGAACTAGGAATGGATCTCATTCTTAACCCAAGGATTACCTGTACAGCAACTGCTATACTTTAGGAAGGGTACTATTCTAATATTCTGCATTCTATGCAGACTGTTTAAAAAAATCAGTACAATATTGAGAATAGGAAAGCATTTTTAAAAAATCTCTTTGATAGGTATATTTTTCAATATGTTCAATTCCTATGAAAGCAATGTAATACATGTAATTGCATGACAAGGGTTGGCTTTCATACATAAATTCATCTTTTGACTATCCTATTAACTGTCTAAGCAGAACATGGAAAAAATGAGTTAGAATGGTGAGATAATACTTCTAGGAAAGGAAGTGTTGGTGAGGACAGTTTTAATGCAAGAGTTTGGGATGAGATAAACTATTATGAGGTTGGGATTATGAAAGTGTATCAATGTTTCTGTGCATATATCTTAATGTATAACTAGTACATTTAATTAATAGTTCATTGTTCCCAATGGCATGTCTCCAGATTCTAACATATTTCTGTGTTGATTCTTATAAAAAAATATTTCAATTCACAAATCAGTAAAGAATTATGGAGAGAGTATCTGCAGGTAAAATTTATTTTCAATCAGGCCTCTTCCTAGGTAAGAATATTATTAAAAATCCTTACTCTTCATGATAAGAAGGCTCCTGGAATGAGTTTTTTGTATGCAGTCCTTGGCAATAACTGGATTAGAATTTGTTTTCTATATTTCTGTCTTTATGTGTTATTTATTTATTCATTTTAATTCAAGATTGGGGAAAGGGAGACTAGAAACTCTGTTATCTTACTTGCTTCTTTCAGTACCAGACAAATTTTGCTTGACTTTGTTAAGCACCTTGCATGTGATTTTGAGCAGAAGGGAGAAAGGTAAACTGAGACAATGAATAATTGTTGAACAATGAACAAATAAATATTTGGTTTGAACACAGTGGAATGTGTCCCGACTGGCAGTGACTCTTGATTCAGGGAATTCTTGTTTCCTATCATTAAGGGCTGTTTCAAAATTGTTTTATCTTTTTATGCTTGTTACTGCAAAATTCCAGCAAAAACAGCTGGTCCTTAATTACATCTCTTCACAAAAGAAAAGGTTCTTGCAAATTAATGCCAAACAGAAGGCAGCAGCTGGAAACAACTGGCCCAAATCAGTATTCCTTAGTACAACATAAGTCAAAGTTCAGAACAGTACCTCGTCTGTTGAGCAAACACATTAAGATTTTAAATATCAACACACTGAGGGAAAAACATACATGACATGTACTATAAAACACATAGACCAAATTACACACTGAAGGTTATGGAAAACATTCCGTACAATTAAAGACATGTATTTTTTTTATTGTATAGGTAGTCCTCGACTTATAACCACAATGGAACCCAACATTTATGTTGCTAAGCGAGACAGGTGTTAAGCAAGTTTTGCCTCATTTTATGACCTTCCTTGCCATAGCTGTTAAGTGAATCACGGCAGTTGCTTACAGTTGCTAAGTGAATCTGGTTTCTCCATTGGCTTTGCTTGTAAGAAGGTCACAAAAGGGGATTGATCACATAACCCGGACACACAGCAACTGTCCTAAATATGAACCAGTTTCCAAGCAACCAAATTTCCATCACGTGACCTTGGGGATGCTGCAATGGTCATAAGTGTGAAGAATGATCATAAGTCACTTTTTTCAGTGCCATTGTAACTTTGAACGGTCACTAAATGAATGGTTGTAAGACAAGGACTACGGTACCTGCACAGAATGTTTTCTGTATTACTAGTTTGACTTTCTCTTGTAAGGTTGTATAGCTGTTGTTGGCAGCTTTCTACCAGAAAACAATAGTAGGAAAAAATGACTATATTCATCTAGTGTAGCTGTAGGAATATTTCATCAATCACCTTACGGCAGAGGTGGGTTCCTGCCAGGTCTAACCTCTTCTATAGAAGAGATTCCACAAATCTACAGTGCCGTTTAGAACCGCATGCAAGTCTTAAAGCTGTCAAGTTATAAGACCCTTGCACCCCTAACCCTTTAGAAGAAAACCCCCAGGGATGTTCACACTTGACAGCTTTAAGACTTGTGGACTTCAACTCCCAGAATTCCTCCTCTCGCTCTTCATCTTGATGATGTGTGGACGGGCGGGAGGAGGGAGCTGGAACCGGTTCTAAACGGCACTGTAGATTTGTGGAACCTCTTCTATAGAAGAAGTTAGAACTGGCACGAACCCACCCCTTTTGCTAACCAAGAGCATTGTTAAGTGAGTTTCACCACATTTTACAAGTTGGCCACGTCCACCCAATCACATTACTGCCAAGCCACTCCCACCCAGTCACATGGCTGGCAAGCCACTCCCACCCGGTCACACGGCTGGCAAGCCACTCCCACAAAGTAGGCCACACCTACAGAAGAGGTTCTAAAGAATTTTGAAACCCACCACTGCCTTACGGTGAAATAGACAGCCAATAAATGTTACAAACAAATACATATAATATACTTACGTTGCTGAATATTCAAAGAGGCCATAATAGGGGTTAAACATTTCCTTGGACAACAGGAAGAACCATTCTCTGGCCACACCTCCATAGTCAAGGCCTTTTTCTGATTCAAATTCTATCCAGAGTCTGGCTTTTAATACATCAGGTCTCTTCACAGACATGATTCTTCTATACGATTCTTCAAAAATATTATTTCTATGGAGTTTCATCTCAAATCTGTTTGGTATATCAGCCTTTAGGGGAAAAAGAATATTCTATATATATTGACTGGTCTGAAGGGATTTTCCATATCAGCTATTTATGGAATAAATTGTCTAAGAGTTATGACTAGGCCTTGTTTTCTTCTTTTCAATACAGTGCAGTGTCTGCACAGGTTCAATTAAAAACATGTAGACTTCTTCTAGGGGGACAATGTGTCCTGCTGAACTGCAAGTATTTTCTGAAATACATCCCCGTTGGTCACTCAAGGGGCTTTCTTATGGCCAATCAATGAGTAGGTGTCCAGTAAAGACCATGGAGGTGGTCCTATAGAAAGGGAGGGGGTGTTTCCATAGCAGACCTGCTCCCTCAACTGACGTTAATAGCAATAGCCGTAGCACTTAGACTTAGGTACCACTTTACAGTGCTTCCCAGTCCTCTCTAAGCGGTTTGCAGAATCAGCATATTGTCCCCAACAATTTGGGTCCTTATTTTACCCACCTTAGAAGGTTGGAAGGCTGAATCAACCTTGAGCCTGGTGGGATTTGAACTGTCAAATTGCAGCAGCTGGCAGTCAGCACAAGTAGCCTGCAGTACTGCACTCTAACCACTGCGCCACTGAGGCTTAAGTACATCAGCGTCACCTCCAGGCTCATTAGCCTTAGATTGCCTACTGTACATGGGAACATTTGTGACAGAATAAGAAGGAGGAAAGCAACATTTCTCAACTGGGACAATTGAAGGCAGGTGTTTGTTGTCTTAGCAATGGGCTGAGGATGAGAGTAAAACTCTCAGAAATGGTTACTAAAGAATCTTTGTGCTATAGTAAGCAAGATATGTACAGGAACCCTTAGTGGCTGGAAAAAAACAGTAGCAAGAATGTGTGTGGGACCCTACTTTACAGAGAAGGAAAAGGTAGCCTGTGAAGTGATTAAATGGACATAATGGACATCTAGAAGCATATGGAAAAATGGAATGGAAGTTGAATGAGAAAAAAGGGAAACGAAGAAAAATTATGCAATTGCAGAGTGCCATAGCAAAATGTATTGTAAAAATCATCCTATATTAAAAGGAAGGTTGCATTCTCTATTCTAAGGCTACCAACTTGATCATAAAATAAATATTTACTTACCGGTTTCTTTAACTTCTTCCTGAAGTAGTCATATTTTTGTTTAAATTCTCTGGAATACGGAACAGCCTGGAAGACAGGAACATTGTACTGTTAGTGTAAAGAATCAAATGATTGTGAAAGAGCCATATTGGGATCATCGGTTTCTCTCTAATTATTATTTTCCTTAATCCTTAATAGTCTCTGTGATTGCCTACCCTTACAGGAGCACATTTTAAATTTCCTAATTGTCTCAGTACATATTGAAATAGTTCTGGTTAGGTAGTTAGCGAAGAAAGAAAAAAAGAAAGAAAGGAAGAAAGGAAGGAAGGAAGGAAGGAAGGAAGGAAGGAAGGAAGGAAGGAAGGAAGGAAGGAAGGAAGGAAGGAAGGAAGATGCAGTTTTTTAAAAAACTTGGGTGGGCTAAACTTTGACCAGAACAATAAATAGATGCAATTTTTGTGTGTTTGTATGATGAGGTTTCATCCCAAGATAAGGACGAAACAAGAGTGTACGGTTCCATGCTATTTTTGAGCGTTCTTCCTGCAGAACAGCAGAAACGTGAAAGAAAAGTTCGCTCCCTTGTTTTTGATCTTAGAAGTAGAAATGTCAATGAGACAGTTTTCCTTATTCAGTGCACTCTTACTAACTAAGTAAATAAATTTATCTTTTAAAAGTCATGCCGTTGGCCATGTGGTCACTGGTAGATAGCAATCAGCTTGGATATCCATTTACTTTGGTAATGATAGGATGAAAAATTATGATTTGTTTAAAGTTCATGGATGAACACTTTTTAGGTTGTAACACAATTCATTCAGTGCAGTTGGGCCTCAACTTACCATATTTTTGCGGAGTATAAGACGCACCTTTTTCCCTCAAAAAAAGAGGGTGAAAATCTGGGTGTGTCTTATACACTGAATACAGCATTTTTGGCCTACTGAAACCCCGCCCCCTTTGCAAAAATGGATGTGCAGAGGGTTTGGGAGGCTTGTAAAGTGCTCCTGAGGACTGGGGAGGGCCATTTCCCCCCCCCCCAAGAGGACGCTAAGAGATCCCCAAGGCTCTGCATGCCCTTTTTCTATCTATCTAAAGAGCTAAAATGTTGGATGAGAAGCATGGGGGATACTAGTGCCACTGTAAGGGTGGGCACAGCAGTGGTGGGTTCCGGATCCCAGTGCAACCAGTATGGTGCAACAGGGTGGGCGTCCACTGCGTGCATGTGAGCAGCATGTGCATGCATACTTACCGCCCGCGATGCTCCAGCTGCTTGGTGGAGCATCGCGCACATGCGCCGTATGCTCCGTGCGCATGCCTGAAAGCCCCGATCGGCTCAAATACAGGTAAGGAGGGCAGGTGGGCACTCCAGAGCACCGGAACGGAACGGTACCTGGTGCTCCCAGCAGGCACCGGTATGCCTGTACCGGAATGTACCAGTCGTATCCCACCACTGGGGCACAGGTACAAACATCCACGATGCTCCAGCTGCTTGGTGGAGCATCGCACAGGCACCGTACGCTCCATGTGCATGCGTGAAAGCCCCTATCACAGTGATGGCGAACCTATGGCACGCGTAGCCATTTGTCAGGTCACGCGAGGCGCTGCCCTGTCAGCTGAGTTCACCTTTTTAAAAGCTATTTTTCGCCTCCCCCAGGCTCCAGAGGCTTTATTAGGAGCCTGGGGAGGGTGAAAAGAGCCTCCCCGTCCCCCGGAGGCTTCAGGGACCGTCCCTGAAGCCTTCGGAACACTTAAAACCACCCAGGTCGTTTTAAGCGTTCCGAAGGCTTCAGGGACTGTCCGAGGCTTCCCTGATGCCTTCGGAGCGCTTAAAACGACCCTCCGAGCAACCCGGAAGTCACTTCCGGTTTGCTCGGAGGGTGGTTTTAAGCGCTCCGAAGGCTTCAGGGACTGTCCGAGGCTTCCCTGACGCCTTCGGAGCGCTTAAAATGACCCTCCGAGCAACCCGGAAGTCACTTCCGGTTTGCTCGGAGGGTGGTTTTAAGCACTCCAAAGGCTTCAGGGACCGTCCGAGGCTTCCCCGACGCCTTCGGAGCACTTAAAACCACCCTCCGAGCAACCCGGAAGTCACTTCCGGTTTGCTCGGAGGGTGGTTTTAAGCGCTCCGAAGGCTTCAGGGAAGCCTCCGGACGGTCCCTGAAGCCTCCGGAGGGCCTTCGGGGGGTCGGGGGAGGCTCCTTTTGCCCTCCCCAGGCTCCTATAAAGCCCCTGGAGCCTGGGGAGGGCGAAAAAAGCATGTAAAAATGGGGGGTCGCGCACTGTGCACGCATGCGCACTGGGGGGGGTCGCACGTTGCATTATGGGTGCGGCATGCCCTCACTCGACCCCCCTGCACTCCCCCCCACTTGTGGCATGCGAGCCAAAAAAGGTTCGTCATCACTGCCCTATCGGCTCAAATACAGGTAAGGAGGGCGGGTGGGCCCTCCAGAGCACCCTACCGGAACGATACCTGGTGCTCCCAGAAGGCACCGGTACGCCCGTACCGGAGCGTACCGGTCATATCCCACCGCTGGGGCACAGGTACAAAATCAAAGTCAGTCATTTTCTTTCCAAGTTAAAACTACTTAATCACAGCAGTTTTTGCAACAACAACAACAACAATAATAAGGATGATGCCAGAGTCGAAGAAAAAGAACTAGAAAAAATAATGAAATATTGCGACCTGGCCATCGAAACAACACGGCTATGGATGAAGCATGTAACAGTGATACCCATTGTCATCGGGGCACTTGGCACCATGTCCAAGAATTTTACAAGGTACATCAACAAATTTTACAAGATACTTCAGCAATAACACCAGTGGAACTGCAAAAAACTGGGCTACTTGGAACATCTTATATTTTAAGAAGGTACTTGGTTGATACCTAGGATGCTGGCAGCAAACCGTATGAACCATTAGCACCAGACACTGGTATTTGTAATACATTTTTGAATGTTCAGTTGGCTGAGTTTCATGTTTAATGAATAAAGTAAATAATAATAATAATAATAATAATAATAATAATAATAATAATAATAATAATAATAATAATAATAATAATAATAACAACAACAACAACAACAACAACAACAATAATAATAATGATGATGCAGTACTTACTGGACCTGTAATAGCAGGATTCTGCAATCTGGGATCTTCCCACTGGGTAATTTTATTATCTGAAAATTAAACAAGAAAAATTGCAACACTTTTTTTCCCCCTCTCGCATTCCATTTTTAAAACAAAAACAACCACAACCAAACAACACATCGTCAGGTACTATCGAAGGAAAAAAAGGACTTTATATGTGAATATGTCATTTTAAAGAGCAGCAAGAAGGATTCAACTATCTTTGGGTTTCCTTTAGCCATCCGATTCCTGTACCAACTATTCTACAATGCAGAGACTGTATTCTGACAATGGGCAAAGTATTTTGAATTGAACCATTTCAGCCAGCTGTTCTGGGCTTGTAGCAGCTGTCTGACGCTTCCAATGTTTCCAAAGTGGTTGGGGAGGGGAAAAACCCTCTATAAATGTGGAGCAATACTCCTGCACTCGGAAATTTTGAAGTCTGAAAGGATTGAATTCAACATATTTTGCATTTGGATGGCAAACGCTTTCATGTGAACTACTAAAGGGAAAATATTTGAGTACACTGGATGCAGCATGATTGCAATAGATTTATTACATATATTTCGTGATGTATTTGCAACCACTAACCAGCGCTGGATTTTACTTGGGGTTATGGCAGTTCTACACACTGGAGGATGGCTGGGTTTGGGGGAATGGTTTGGGGGAATGACTGAAGTATTCCAATCCTCCTTTTGTATTACAAAGTCCTTTAAGAAACTTTTAAGTCCTTTTCTTAAAGGTTGATTCCACCTTTTTGGTTTCCCTTTACTTCTCTTTCCAAATTTAATTCTAGCTAGGCTCCATCCAGATACCTTTAGAGCACATCTATTTGCCTACAATTAGGGAAAAGTTTTCTTTATTCTGAAATCTTTACTACTGAGAGCAGAGCAAGGTTAGGAATTTAAAGAGTGCAATGAAGAAGCAACGTAAGAATCTGGAAAAAAGGTTTCCCTGAATAATTTGTCATTCATTTAAAGCCTTCCCTTTACGCTTTAATTCTTTAAAACAAAATGGGGTGTTTTTTGATGGTAAAATATAAAGCAATGGATGCTACTGTCCATGTAATGATGGAGAGGCACCTAAGCTGTCACTCAAATCATGAGATTGGGCAATCGCAGGAATTCTAGGCAACTAATATAAAATTGCTTTCCAAGGTTAGTTGCCAAATGCTCTCCTGCCTGGTGTTTGACTTTTAATTGCTGGTGTTCTGGCGAGATCTAATTAAATTGTTTGGGAAACACACTTTGCTATTTTTCATTCCCTAGTTATAACAGAAGCTTTTTGTTGGTTTTATACTTTTTGGTATATTTCCCCCCCACTCTGTGTTTGAAAATCTTTTAATAAGGAACCAATGACCCTTTTCCTGTGTAAATAATTTAATACCTGATGCAATTTCTGCACGTTAACCATTGCTGCCTACAAGGCTGAGCAGAGGGATTTGCCTTACAATATCCTCCCAATTGCCTCTTCCAGGGAGGGAAGAAGGAAGGAAGGAAGGTAGGAAGGAAGGATTGTTATTGTTCCCTCATCAATCAAGAAAGGTTAAGAGGATGTGAGCCCTCTTGCTAAATAGAATTTGGTTACGGTGAAGAAGGACTACTGTCATTTATGTGTACTTCTCTCTGTCTAGTCTAATTCAAATTTCTTATTTTATAAAACAGATTGTATATTTTCTTAATACAATCTTTTTTATTAGGAAGCAGGTTTTTGGGCAGCCCCCACAAACAAGGGAATATATATATATATAAATATCATATGGTTTTTTGGAGAGCATGAGATTGAAATGGATTTCTAAATACAAAGTGCATTTTTCTAGGAAAAGCACAACATTACAACATATTGTTGACATTCAAGAAGCTACAAAGGACTTGGCTATTTTCCCAGGCTTTTCCAAAATGACGGTTGAGACCCCCTCCCCCCCACTGGATGTGTTTTTTCTGATTATGTGTTGTTTTAGGGATGTTCATGAGTTCTTTCTGTCTTTTTAAATTAAAAATAATAATAACTGCAAGCCATCAGGAATTTTTGGAAATTGGATAGCCTATCAATTGTATGTATGGATAAATAAATCAAAACAAAATAAAGGTAGTTCTTGACTTATGACTTAGTTGCTTAACGACCCTTTGAAGTTATGATGAATCCACCCAAATTCCATGTAGACCCTGATTTAAAAGTTACAATGGCTGACACAACATATGGTCATGTGATCGTATTTTTGGTGCTTGGTAACTGGCTCACTTTTATGGCTTTTGCAGCGCTCTGCAGTCAAAGTGACTGCAAGGTTCAATGTTTTTTTGAGTATTTCCAGTGTTTACTTCTGATTTCTGGCCAAAACACCCTTAGGTAAAATAGATTCGCTTTAATGATCACTGCAAACAATGCCAAAAAGAAATCACATATGGCTATGTGATAGCTCAACTTATCACTGCAACAACTTCTGAGCGAAATTTTAGGCCCAATTACAGCCATAAGTTGAAGACTATCTGTCGCACTACTGTAAACTTGTGTTATATGACTGGGCTGCATTCCCCCCCCCCCCAAAAAAAAGTTCTTAAGGCAGCTGAACATCTTAGCAAAGCCTAGAAACCTGTTCAAGAGTGATGAGGCAACTGAGGACACTTTTATGAGAGGAAAACTATGAATGGTTCATATTGACGACACCCTATTCCATTTTGCTAATTGGCGAAGTGGTTTAGAAGAAGCGCTGTTTGAGAGCATGATGGAATTAAGAATGCTTAAAACCATTTTTAAAAAAAGACAGCTATGGTGGTTAGCCACAAAAACTTCTATCATTCACAATTACTTTGGCCCTAACAAATCAATTTCCCAACTGCAACTGTTAGGAATTTAAAAGTGAAGTAAATTAAGATTTCTCTCAAATTTTCAAGTGTACACGGTATTTATTTGCTAGATTTATATCCTGCCTGCTCTTTGGGAGTTTTAAGGCAATGTATGCAATACATCACACCAACCTCATATGGTAGGTTGAGGCTGTGTGATGGTGACAATCCAAAGTTACCTCAAAGGTTATACTGTATGTGTGAGATAGTACATGGACATTATCAATTGACAACTGAATTGTGTCAAAAACTCATTGTTTTGTTGAGACCTTCAGAGATCACCTGAATGCAAGTTGAACTTAAGTGCTGTTAAAAACCCAATTTTCTAAAACAGTCACTGTTTCAGAAAAACAGTCTTATTTAGGTTATTATTTAAGACCTAGTTTTGTGACTGTTGTATCATCACTTTCACAGATGGGCTCAAAAGATTTCAACCAGTTTTGGAAAGTTAGGGCTGATGTTTTTTCCAATTGGGTTATGATTACTTGTAATCTACAACTGCATAACCAACTTGTCTCCCTTCCTTAACTACCCACCCACTTCCATCCTGCTGGTTCATCTCAGTTAAAATCCTGGATCAGTCAAGTCCAGGGTTTTTCAACCCTGGCGACTTTTAAGTGCTGTCTGGGGAATTCTGGGAGTTGAGGTCCACACATCTTAAAGTTGTCAAAATGGAGAAACACTGGGTTAGCCACTCCGTGATGATTTAATGAAGGGGGCGGCAGCTCACGAAAGCTGATGTCTTTTAATAAAATGTGTTGGTTGGAGAAAGTGATACCAGACCTCTCTTGATTATTTACTATTGTAGACTTAACACAGACCTCCTCCTGTAATGCCAAAGTTAGGCTTGAGCCTATGTCCCCAGTACTAACTCAACAACATAAGGTCTGGTCCTCTCATTAGCAAGTAGCTCAAAAGAACAATCTGCTCCAGTTCCTGTGACATAAATGCTGCTTTGACCAATAAAGTTCTATCTGGCTTGGCATTTAACTTTTCCAACTAGAATAAAAGTGTTGGGAAAAACTGTTTTCCTTCCCAGAAAAGCTATTAATCATTCCTCATTTCTATGAAGTGTGGAAGCTGAGGCCAGCAACAATTCTTATACTGCTGCCCTGATCCTATGGTTAGTATCAGATATGCTTCTTCCCTGATGGGATTCAAGAAAATGCTACAAAGACTTAATGCATAATTCCTGCCATTGTTTTCCTGGGATTGTTTATATGTTGAGGTTATTTGGTTTGGGATATCCTGAGGAGTTAAGCTGGAGTAATTTATTTTAACATACATTTACTTTCTTTGGCAGCATCTTAACGTTTTCTTACATTTTCATTACCGTATTTATAACGCTTTCTCATGTTGTTATTACTGTAAACATCCAGGAATCCATATGGTGGGTTTATATAAATGTGATTCATAAAATAAAGTCATTAAAATAAAATAAAGTCCACATCCAGCAGTGAACTGGCACGGCCATCTGTCTTATTGTACAGGAGAAAAAGATGCACCAAGCAAGGCAAGAGATATACATGATAGCAAGGCTGCAGTGATTCAACCAAGCTGGTTTTAAGACACTTTTAATTCCAAACAGGGCTGAGATTCATTGAGCTATGCCTGATTTTACTCTACTGTCTTTATGGCAGCAGAAAAAAAATATACATATTGCTACTGCTGCCACAAAAGACAAGGCCTTACAACTGATGATGACAGAAAAGAAACGCTTGCTGTGGTCTGCCGGCGGCCAGCAGAGCTGGCAGCAAAGTTGGACACTGACGAGGTTTGGGAGGAACATGGGCCAGTCTTCTCCGAGTCTGGAGAAGGCACGGACGAGGGCTCTGCCTCAGAGGCAGAGAGGGGGTCAGGGCTATCTGGGAGTTATGTGCTGCCTCCAGAGTCGGACATCAGCAAGGAAGAGGAACAGGGGGAGCCTGTTCCCAGTGCGCGCATGCACAGAACTGTCAGAAGGCAAGAACAGTTAAGACAAAAGGGGTGACTTGGGAGTAAGGCTTGGAGATAATTGGTCCCTCCCATAAGACATAAAGGAGGAACAAAGGAACATGAGCCTTTGCAGGAAGCAACTTTGTTCGCTCTGGTCGGTTTAAAGTCTGAAGTTCCATTTTGACTCTGTGCTCCGTGTGGCCTTGCCATGCTAAGTCTTTAGAAGCATTTCAAGGGAGATAAAGGTGGGTGCTTATCAGCCTTATCCCGAAAGACTTTGGCAGACTTCTGTTGGACTCTTTACAAACTATTTGTGACTCATTACGGGCTGTGAATGAACATAATTCACAGCTGTTGAAATAAAAAGAGAGTTTTTGGGACTAAGCAAGTGCTTTTTTACTGTCTTAGGAAGTCTAGGTCAGAACAATGCTTGATATACAAGATTTCAAGATCAGTGCAAAATTTTAATAAAGGTGACAGACATGTGAGGAAGCAGAACTATTTAAGAGGAAAAGGAAGGTCAATAATAGAAAAGGCAAAAAGAACCTAACCACTATCATTTCTGTCTTTCAAAAGTAGTAAAAAACAGAATTGGCCATGTACGGTAGTATTTAGAAATTTCTTGGTTAATTCTATAACAATTCTAGGAAAAACTTAATCTGGTTCTAAATGTTGACTTCCATTTTATTTTTATTTTAAAGGATATGATTTTACTTAAAACCTTATTCATGCATTTTCAAGATTCAGAAGTTACTTTATCCAGGCATTCTTTATAAATAAGTTAACTTAACATTATGCAACTAAGTACCATTGTTAATTGATGGATATTCAAAGACAACAGAGATCAAAACACCGATGCAATCATTTTAAAAGGTTAATTTTTCAAGTTTCATACAGCTGTTTTCCTTTCTATATTTTCGCTCAAGGACATGTTGAGCGTTTGCATATGCATTTATGAATATATATATATTTCAAAAAAATATATTTTTAAAAACATATATTTTAAAAAATCACAAACACTCCCAGTTGAAGAACAATTATTATTTCTGTTGCCACTTGAAAATCAAAACACAACAAAGATCCACACACTTGTTCAGAAGTGCTGTAATAGGACATATCTACAATGAAACGCCATTTAGACTAGGACTTCAAGGAACAAAAGTGGATAGATTAACAGGGTGAATAGATTAACAGGGTGCAAACTAACATGCCACAAATAGAAAATAAGGTCAGAACTGGTGTTGCCCCAAGACCTACTTTAATTAATTTGTGAGGGGAAAGATTCTAGCAAAAATTTCTTCTACTACTTGTGTGATAATCAGACTCACGGCTACATTATTCTTTTTTTTTCTCATCTTATTTTCTATTCCTAGAGTGTGCTTCCATTTATTAATAAGTGCATATAAGCCACGGGATCCATCCACAACATCAAAGAGAAATAAAAGAAAAGAAAATCCAAAAACAAATTCAACAAAAACAACCACAAAGAAGAAATGTTAATGCTTCACAAGATCAAATAGGGACAAAGCTTGATGAGCCAATTAAAGCAAGCTTTTGGTGAATTGTACAGTACCGTAAGAGGGCACTAAGTCTCGGGTATGAATCTCGCCACATAGCAACACCTGGCTTCCTAAATGAAGAGTAAAATTACAAAGCTTTCACTTCAATAAAGATTACCTCCCTTCATCTATTCGCCTGTAGAGCCTGCATGTCTACTTACTATGATCTATATAAAACGTTCTTCCATCCATATGAATCCTTTCCTCCCAACCAGGCTGTAATTAAAAAACAACAAAAACAACATCAGAAGCAGAATTAATATTTATTGCAGCATTATTATGTTCAAGCGTTTCTAAACAGGCACATAGATAGCTTCATTTATTCTCCCTCACATTTTAAAGAACGTTTCATGCATTATATATTTAAAATTGAAATCGTGGAGTTCACCAATGTGACCTAATACGTGCCTAGCAGAGTCAAAACATTTTTGGGGGGAAATGCTATCTTCTGATGTTGAATAAGAAGGAAATTGATTCCAAAGAACTCCACGGGGATTTGTTTCTTCCAGTAAACAGACTGTTGTAACCAATGGTTTGATTAGTCAATCCCCTGACAGACGTTGCCACTGAATCTTGCCTATAGAGGGGAATATTTGTAGCTTAGGATTGAAATGAGGGATCTTTGGTGCCCTCTGAGCTTAGTTGTTTTCTTGCAGATGTTTCATTATCCAAAGTAGCTAACATTGCTTTCCAGACCCCATAGTATATGTAGAATACATAGGGAGTGAAAGAAAAATTATTCTTGAACTAGTCCAGGAGTAGCATCCTTTTTAGGTGGAAGGCACCACTGTACAGTTTTTGCTCTGTTATTAACACTCCCCTGAACCAAATTAAAGAATACAAATAAAATAGGTGAGTATAATTTAAATAAACGAAAGGTAGCTAAAATATGAGATCTAACATAAGGACATAGATAGAAACTTTCTGAAATTTGGCAATCTTGCACTTAGTGGTCATTTTAATTAATCAATGTTACATTGAAGGTCAGAGATTAGAACAGTACCAACTCTTGAGCTATTTCCTTTGCAGGAAATGCTGCATCATTTTGTTTTTCCGGGTGCCTACAAAATCTCAAAGGGAAAGAGAAAAAGTACATCTTCCTCTCTCTGAATCAGGAGCGGAACGAGACGGCTTCTATTTCATTAAAAAAAAATCAAAACATAAATCAAAAATAAAACAACGTATTTCATACGGGTATGTATGTATGTGTGCATGTATGTACGTATGTATGTAAAGCTTCCATTTCTCAAGTTGTGCACATGTGGAAATGGCCAAAGATACAGTTGTTGATGTAGCTGCCTCGTCCAGTGCTTATCGGTTCCTAGACATTAACTTTCTTTAAAAAAAAAATCAAATGATTTATTTCCCTCTCATTAGCATTTTGTAAGAGGAAAGAGTCAGAAAATGTGTTTTTTCAGGAAAATGCCCAACTTGTTGGATGGAAGCTTCCATGAAAGGGTGGGGAAAATAAAACAAAAGAAGGAGTAATGTTCCCACATAGATGTCTTATTTTTTTTGTCAAAAACTGTGAATATGTCTTCTCTTTACACTGGGATGCAGTACTTGTGAAGTCTCTATTGCTGTGTTTTTTTTGTTTTTTTTTTGGTGTATGGGATGTATTTTTATAAATGCATAGAGTTTTTTCCTTACTGTTTTCTAAGTTTAATTGTTAGCCATCCAGGGTCATTTTGGAATAAGGTAGCCTCTACCATCTTAAAAAATACCAGCAACAATAATATTGCAGGACCTAAAATAAAACCTCCCATAGAAAATGCCTTGGAATAATTTTTCCTCCCTCTATTGAGGATATGATATACTAGGATTGCATTCCTTCCCACTGTGTCTTTTGTAAGAATGAGCAGCAAGAGATGGCTGGCAGCTTCAGCACTGGCCTTAAGCAGAGAGTTAAACCATTTTTACTCTCCACAGTTGAGGAAGGAAAAAAAGAAGTTTTTCCTGTGAATTAAAACTTTTGTAGACGGGAGAAAAATCTGAACAAAGAAAGAAAGAAAAGAACTACCTTTTGTTCATTCCTCAGAAAGCAGCAAGGAGATGCTGTTGGTATGCTGCATTTTTTTAAAAAAAACAGCCCAAATTACAGGAAGGTAGACAAAAAAGCCCTTAAAAATAGAGGTTTTGGGAGCCCTGCAAGGGCTTGCCAAGTGAGAGAAGGCATTCAGTTAAAGAAAGGAGATTTTTCCAGTTGTAATCGCAACTAAAGGAACGCTTTACATATAATCTTGAGCATTTACAATCATAAGAACAGCATGGTAAAGACATTAATCTGTTCTTCCAAATGAGAAATGTAGAATTAAATACAGAGATAATACAGTAGGTAATGTTAAAATAGCAAAAGAACCACAGCTGTAGTGTGTGTGCAGGCAAAGGAATTTTTATTCTGTTCTCAAAAAGATGGATGTGGATATTCTTAGGTTTACAATAGGAGAGACGCGCTTTAGTATCTTAACAATATTTCTCTTGCTTTAGCCAATCATGAAAAATTGAATTCAGATGTTCTAGAGATTCATTATATCGTCAAAAGTCTGATAATTTAAAAAGTGAGTATTTTGTTCTTAAGAGTGTTAACATAAGATAATAATGCAGAAACCCAGATTTTAAAAATACATATGTATTAAATATGGCTTAATTGAATTATTATCTAGTGCAAGAAGAATCAGCATAAAATGACTTCCTGTTGATGACATATTTTATCATTATTTTTAAAAAATGAGAACCAAGAACAACACATGGCTATAGCAGAGCCAGATTATAAACCTCAGGCAGAGATTCCATACCAATAATACCTGAATATTAGTAGTTATTTCCTGATTTTGACAAACAAATCTTTAACAACCGAATCAGGCCTTCCAATTTCTACTCTAATTATGGAAGCCTTTGCTACTATTTCCAAGTAGGGCTGGAGAAGACCTCTGACTAAAAACTGGGACAACCACTGTCAGAATAGACAGCCTTTGTTCAGATTTCTACAGATTACTCTTCTTTTTATGTTATCCCAGTACCCAAATGAATTTAATGGGACTCACAACTAAATCTTAAGATGGGGCAAAATATAAAAGTAAATGTTCCCCTCGCACATGTGCTAGTTGTTCCAGACTCTAGAGGGCGGTGCTCATCTCCGTTTCAAAGCCAAAGAGCCAGCGCTGTCTGAAGACGTCTCCGTGGTCATGTGGCTGGCATGACTAAACACCAAAGGCACACGGAACGCTGTTACCTTCCCACCAAAGGTGGTCCATATTTTTCTACTTGCATTTTTACATGCTTTCGAACTGCTAGGTTGGCAGAAGCTGGGACAAGTAAGGGGAGCTCACTCCGTTACATGGCGCTAGGGATTCAAACTGCCAAACTGCCTATCTTACTGATTGACAAGCTCAGCGTCTTAGCCACTGAGCCACCGCGTCCCACAGCAACTAAATCTTAAGATGGGGTAAAGTATAATAAGTCATATATTGCACATAGGAACCATGGATGGCATAAGAATATAGCTATGTTTTACGATGATCCCTCGGAATCCTTACTGTATGTGCCTCCACAAGGAGAAGTGGGTCCTTGAATACAGAAGGTGTGACTTTTTTGTAACACATTCCATTATAGGTCTTTGTTTAATGTTCATTCATGCAACAACTCTTTGAATTTAAGACAACCCTGAACAAGTGATAATTACAAATGGGCCTTATACTTGCGGTCATCACACTATACTATGGTCATGTAAAGTATGGTCTTCCCTACTGGCTTTCCAAAGGCAAATTCAATGGGGAAGCTGGCAGGAAGTTGGAAGATAGGCTCCTTGTTTAACAACATGTGTGGTTCTTGCTTAACAGTAGTTCAGCCAGAATTGCCATCACTAAACAATACAATCACATGGCTTTTTGACTTACTACAGTGCTGCATTGCTTAATTGGTTTTCTGATCTGAGTTATCATAGTTTAACTCATAAGGAATTTTTCACAAGGAAATTCAGTCCAGTTCGTCTTCCCTGCTCTTAAGTGACAGTGAAGGCTGTGCTATCTGTTCTACCTATTGGTTTTATTGCAATATATATCCTTGCTTCTGTTTTTTAATGTTACTTCATTATTTGTAGTTTTATTTTTTAGACTGCGTTTAATGGGCAAAGGGTCAATATATCAAATGAAGTAATGCTAGACTGATATGGCTACAGCACTCAGGATCCAAGAAAAAACTTTTATATGCCTTGAGAAACAGCTGTGCTTGCCAAGGGAAACACAGACAATCTTTTTGAAGCAGGCTATCCTGGTCTTATAAGAACAGGCAGTTGTTTTTAATCTTGAAAAAGTGTTATACATTCTGGATGAGAAGTTCTCAATAGTATATTGTTAACAGTTACTTATGCTGGATTGAGAGAACATGCTTGCAATAGTGAGACTCTTTTTTCTGAGACACAATTCTATTTTTGAGACACAAATAATAGAATAAATACTGTTATTCAGTAGATGTCTTTACTTAATAGCACTTAGCACTAGCACTTAAGACTTATATACCACTTTACAGTGCTTTACAGCCCTCTCTAAGCAGTTTACAGAGTCAGTTTCTTTCCCCCAACAATCTGGGTCCTCATTTTACCCACCTCGGAAGGATGGAAAGCTGAGTCAACCTTGAGCCTGGTGGCATTTGAACTGCCAAATTGCAGGCAACCGGCAGTCAGCAAAAGTAGCCTGCAATACTGTACTTTAACCACTGCGCCAGCGAGGCTAAACTAATCTTACTAAATTCAGGTCGAATTGATTTGAGTTACTTGCTAAGCTCAGTATTTCTCAAACTTGACAACTTTAAGATGCGTGAACTTCATCTCCCAGAATTCCCCAGGAAATATGCTGACTGCGGAATTCTGGCAGCCTAAGTCTATGCATCTTAAAGAAGCCAAGGTTGGGAAACACTACTTTAAACGTTTGAGCTATATTAAACTAACCTGTTTCTCTGTTCTTTCTAAAAGTCTTAAAATGTATAGATGGCTAACTGCGATGAAACTGTGGTTTATCTTCAAGAGGCAAACAAATTGAGAAGGGGAGAATCCAGATCACTGAAAATAACAAGCGTCCGATTCTTTCTTCTGAAAATAAAGCAAAATGGCAGCATCTTTGCCTCTAAGTGTAATCTTGCAAAACATCTTCCTCTCAAAGAGGGGAATTGAAAGCTAACCTTGCAAATGAAGCCAACCAAATGATCTGCTGAATTATTGCAAAGATCAATAAAACAGAGAAAATGGAAGCAGACATTTAAAGAGCAATCTGCTATCTACGTTATGAAAACAGCCATCTTCTCATACCGCAAGTAGCGTTGTTCCTTCCAATTAAATCCTTTTAATGGTTTTTGATGGTTATGATGGCTACTACTCAAACAAAAGCATTTATTTGAGAAGTAGCCTTCATAAATGCAGGACCTGCAAAACCATAACCTTTGCTTTATGGGTACTTTGCCATGTTGTATGGCAGAGAAAGCTCAGGGGAATCTATCTGTTCACAGTGAAGCCTTTTAGTGCTGCAAACAAATCAGACTACTGCCATAATTATTCAAACAACACACATACACACACGTCTCGCTTTCTCTGTCCTAACTGGGGTACCTTCCAGATAGGTGTAACTCAACAATTCTGTGGTGCACCCAGGTAAGCAAAGGTTGCTCAACTACGTTTGGAACATGCAAAATGTTGTATATTTCAAAAAGTTCAGTGTGGATACTTACAGGAAGGGGGCCCAAGTCATTTGGGTTTAAAGCTGCTTTTGACCGTAAGTGAACTGGAAATTTCAGTCGGGGATCTTCCTGAAGAGATAAGCAAACTGTTGTAAGAACATCCTTACTGAAGTTACATCTTTATTAAGGCCTTTGATACTGAACTTCCTTCCTTCCTTCCTTCCTTCCTTCCTTCCTTCCTTCCTTCCTTCCTTCCTTCCTTCCTCCCTCCCTCCCCTTAGATTTCAGAAAGTATAATTTTTTTGCAGCAAAACATTTAACATTACTTCTTTTGCACATTAATGCAAGCAAGTTACATGCAGCCCTTTTCAAGAGACCGTGATATAGTTACTTTTTCAGTAAATTAGGTTAGAGATGACTTCATTTACCAGAAGATTGTATAGCAAACTGTTTCTTTTTCTCCTATTATCTGCAGAAAAGTTGGAAGAGAGGCACTGCATTATGCCTTGGCTGGGATCCTGACAAAACTCTAAGGAAAGAGATTTCTACAGCAATGAGCAGAATCAAATTATTCTGATCTCATGCAGCCACATTTAAATATTAGATATGTAAGAGAGCCAATTTGGTCTAATGGTTAAAACTCCTGGCTAGAAATCGGGAGAACGTGAGTTCTAGTCCTGCCTGAGGGATTATTAGATACTTTCTTTAATTGTTAACTGACTCATCTCACGGCTCCTTATTCTACAGGGATGTGAAGAGCCATATAGGAGTTAAAATGAAAAATCTCAGATTGTCCTGTATGCTTCTTAAGACAAGGAAACATATAGGGCACTTGCTTCTCTTTTATATTACTCCAAAATGCTACGTATTATGATGTAATCTTTTATTTGCTGTTGGAAATGATGAAAAATTGATTTTTTTTTTTTGCCAGAGTATGATTTTGTGTAGGAAAGAGAAGAAGAGAATGGCCAGATGCAAGGGGAATAGACTCAGTTAAAGTAGCAATAAGTGAATTGTGGGAAAACTGAAGGATCAGATTAGGGACAGACCATCATAGAGAAAGTCTGTCTACATGATTGCTGGGAGAGAATGACTTTATGACATATAATCAATCAAATCAATCAATGATTTATGGCACAATGGCAGATATTTAAACTATTGTAAATTGAATCCATGGCAGGAAAAACACTGTTGAAACTTGTTACCAACAAACAAAAACTAGCAAATTACCAAAAAAAAATTTATGATCAACCATCCCCTCTCCAGTCTTCACTAAAAGAGATTACCGGTACATATTAAAAATAAATAAGTTGTCTAATAATTTTGTGGACCTGATATTTTGGTTGTCCCCTACTTAACAACAATGTGAAACAATAGTATTTCCCCCTTCTCCTATCACCTACTTCCACACAGCAAAGAAATGAAAATTCATCGTACCCATGTTGTGGTCTTAGTGTTGTGATCAATGAAAAAAGGTCTGCCGTTGGGTGCTATTCGCATCTCCCAGCCAGGAGGTAAGAAACTCTGTGTCAATTTATGCTGTGGTTTTGGAGAATTATATGGAGATGGTTGAGGAGACTGTGGATTAGAAAGAGTGTCCTTCACGGCTCTTCGCACAGGAGAGTCCTTGAGAAGTCCCTAAAGAAGAAAGAGATGTTAAGACAGCTACCACTTTGGGGTACAGCGTGAATGACAATGAGCAGTATCACAGCCTGCTCAGAACAACCATTAAAACGATTCCACCATTACAATGCCTGGAAAAGAATACACCTTCTATTTTCCATTGGAGGCAATGAGATTTCCTAAAGTATTAGAACATCATTTGAAAATTTCCCATTCATACCAATTTAGCACTGTACCAATTAAGAACGTTGGGTATGGAATCCATGGGATTTAAGTTGGTAACAAGTTTTAAGAAAGATGAAGTATCAGGGTCTTGGATATTTGTTTGCCCTGTTTTGTAGCTTCCCTATTTTACAATGCAGGTAGACCTCACTTAATGGCCATTTGTTCAGTGACTGTTCAAAGTCACGATGGCACTGAATGAAAGTTATGACCAGCCTTCAAAGTTATGGCCACTGCAGCACCACCTGCAGATATATGATCAAAACTCAGATACTTGGCAGCTCATCCATATTAATGAGCACCCATATTAATGGTGTATTAGAGAATAGAGAGAATTCTTTATTGGCCAAGTGTGATTGGACACACAAGGAATTTGTCTTTGATGCATATGCTCTCAGTGTACATAAAAAAACATGAAAAGATATATTTGTCAAGAATCATAAGGTGATTTACACTTAATGATAATCATAGGGCACAATAAGCAATCAGGAAACAATCAATATCAATATTAATCATAAGGATACAAGCAACAAAGTTACAGTCCTGCAGTCATAAGTGGGAGGAGATGGGTGATAGGAACGATGAAAGGACTAATAGTAATAGTAATGCAGCTTTAGTGAATGGTTTGATAGTGGTGAGGGAATTATTTGTTTAGCAGAGTGATGGCGTTCGGGGAAAAAACTGTCCTTGTGTCTAGTTGTCTTGGAGTGCAGCGCTCTATAGCGTCATTTTGAGGGTAGGAGGTAAAACAATTTACGTCCAGGATGCGAGGGGTCTGTAAATATTTTCACAGCCCTCTTTTTGACTCGTGCAGTGTACAGGTCCTCAATGGAAGGCAGGTTGGCAGCAATTGTTTTTTCTGCAGTGCTTTAATACACCACCCACCTATCTCCCTCCCGTCTCTGCCTCTTTCGCTGCCCTGCACTCTGCTGCTGCCTCTGGCTGACTTTTGCTTCTGACACCATGAGGCTCCACACCTCTGCACAACATCATATGTATAAATGTATAACTGAGTCCTGCCAAGTATGTATGTATGTATGTGTGTATATATATATATATTTGGGCATACCAGGGGTTGTAACACACACACACACACACACACACACACACACACACACACACACACATATAGTATTGTGTCACAACCCCTGGTATGCCCAAATATGGGAGGGAGCATACTGCTTCCCTTTTCTGTCTTTCGGCTCACCCTAGGAGCCATCCAGGCAGAAAGCCATTTTTTTATGTTGCCTTTGTTACATTTGTGTTGCATTTGTGATGATAAATAAATAAAGGGAGACTATATACTCTGTGTGTGTGTGTGTGTGTGTGTGTGTGTGTGTGTACTCGTAGATTTTCACGGGTGTAGATATGCTGGTCTTGTTGTATTCGGGTCTTTTCTCATGTAAGATAATCTTACACGGGAAAATCTTACACGGGATATATATTAGCTCTAGGTTGGTTCTCTCCTTGATTAGTGTCCATTCATTGCTTCGAGTCTTGCTTTCAAGTACTTTGGAGAATAGTTTGACCCCCTTCTTCTTTGTGGTAGCCATTTGGGCAGCTTGCGGCCACATTTGCCCTTTCTAAGGGTCAGCAGCTGTCTCAGCTCAGGACACCTCATCAGCAGTGGGAGGAAGAAGATGGAGGAGGGCTAGGTGCTGGCAGCAACAACAGAGTGGAGGGCAGTGAAAGGGGCACAGGTGAGGGGCAGTTAAGCAGTGGAAGAACTGAGGCCAAAGGGAGCACAGCAGGATAGGAGAAGTCCAAGGCCTTTGCCTAATGACCACAGCTGGGACTATTGGAAATGCCATCACTAAGTGGTATGATCATGTGATGTTTTGCCTAACAAGTGCTTCACTTAACAATTTCACTCCCAATTAGGGTAGCTAAGCAAGGACTACCTCTATCTTCTTTGAAGTTGAACATTCCTGCATACAATATTCCGAGTCTACAGTTGCAACCTATGTTTATAAAAGCATTTCGTTTTTTAATCCCTTTACCAATGATTCCCATCGCACTTTTAAATATATAACTGAGTCCTGCCAAGTGATCCACTGTTGGTCACCTCCAGCTCAATTTCCAACACAGGAAATTTGGATTCCCCTCACTTTCTATGTGCATCGCTTCGCATAGACTTATGTTGCAATGTATTCGCCTCTTTAACACAATCTTTCCAGTTGGAAGAGTCCCTTGTTGTTGCATACAAGACAGCAAAGAACTGATAAGCTCATCTACTTTACAATAGGGGGTGGGATCCATGATTTTTCTAAAACAATTTTTGTCTCTCTCATCCAGCCATGTTTTCCCTCCTAGGTTAGACATGCACAGGCAGTTCTTAACTTACAAGCTTTCATCTAGCAACCATTTACAACGGCACTGAAAAAAGTGATCTACAACCAATCCTCACACTTATAAGTGTTGGCGCATCCCCATCACATTATCAAAATTTGGGCATTTGGCAACTGCCAGTTACAGTATCCCAGGGTCATTTGTGACTTTTCCAGCCAGCTTTGCTTTGAACCACAGTGGCACAGTGGTTAGAGTGAAGTACTGCAGGCTACTTCTGCTGACTGCCGGTTGCCTGCAATTTGGCAGTTCAAATCTCACCAGGCTCAAGATTGACTCAACCTTCCATCCTTCCGAGATGGGTAAAATGAGGACCCAGATTGTTGGGGGCAATAGGCTGACTCTGTAAACTGCTTAGGGAGGGCTGTAAAGCGGTATATAAATCTAAGTGCTGTTGCTTTTTGCTTAACCACTGTGTGATTAGCTTAACAACCATGTCAAAATAGACGTAAAATTGGGTGTGACTCTGTGAAGATGCTTAGCGGTGGAAATTCTGGTTGCAACTTTGGTTGTAAGTCAAGAACTATCTCTCCCAGCCACCACCAGGTGGAAATGGCAACTAATGCTAATCAGGGAAGAGAGTGGGAAGCTCAGAGAAGACAATTAAAATGTCTAATAACTCCTGAGGCGGATGGATTTATCAATCGATAAACCAACGAATCAACTTTCATGTCATCTCAATCACAGTGACTCTGGACATTTCACAGTGTAAGTGTCAGGTTTCCTAAAAATGCCCTAATTGATTCATGAGTATTGAGCCAAGTTTCAATACAAAACTAGTCATTTATTAGGAGCCCCATTAGGCAAGGCATTTTCGCTCTCATCATCACTGTCATAGGATTTTGGTGACGGTCCCCCCTTTGTCTGGGTTGGGAGGGACCTCTGCAGCCTGGAGGGCCTTCCCAGATGCATTGGTTCCTCCCCACCCAGAAAAAAAGGGGGGGGGGACCTCAGGCAACAAAGACCAGTTGCCAGAATCCTATGACAGTGACGACGAGGGTGAAAAGGCCTTGCCCAAAGGTGCTCTTAATAAATGACTAGTTTTGTATTGAAACCTGGCTCAATACTTATGAATCAATTAGGGCATTTTTAGGAAAACTGACAGACAGTCAGATCTAAGCTTTGTTTGAGTTATAGCTGAACTTTATCCCTGCCCTCCCCTCCCTTCAGTCTGTGTCACAAATCACATTCCCCAATGAGGTACACCCCTCCCAAGCCTGCTGCAATAATCTGAGATTCGTCTTTAGCTGAAAGTATGCATGGAATGCGCTCCCCCCATTTCCCTCACTATGGCAACTTTAGGAGTTGACAGATGAAAACTCCAAATTAAAAGAAGGACCAAAGTCAGTCGCTATACTCTACCAAGGCCCTGTTGGAAGAGCCAGGTTTTTATAGCTTTATGAAAGCACATCAGGACTGGGGCCATGCTAACCCCAGGAAGGGCATTATTCTATAGGAATTGCATCATATAGCTCTTAGAAATCAAGCCTTAGCTTGAAACAATATTGAAAGTTTTTAAAAAAACATCAAATGTGAAACATGATATTCGAAAACTGAAATACACACAGAAGGCACCAAAATGTGTAGAACATTTCTAATACAACAAGTTTACAAGATGTGAAGGAATACTGGAAGGAGCACATTACCTATTGGAAGATGAATGTATTAAGGGTGAAGGGAAGATAATGGACTGGAAAAGCAATCCAATCTTAAATTGTTAAATGTGGAAAAGTAGTCAGAACCAGCAAGTGTAATCTTACAAAACAAAGACAGGTACAAATATGTCTGAGATACAAAAGAGACATTGTAAAGCTGGCGGGAGAACAGAAATGGTGAGGAGAATTAATGAGATGGGAAGAATGGAAACTCAAGAGGCAAACAAGCCCGGTTTGGGGAAAAGAACTTCTCACCTCAAGCGGTGCAGATAATGTAACTGTGGGAGTACTGAGGCTACGAGGCCGTCTTATCTGAGGCTCACTTAGATGGTTGTTACTGTTTGATGTTGACCCAGAAGCACCATCTTCAGCAAGCTATATTAGAGGCAAACACAAGTTAGCTACAGGTCACGACATCCTTGACCAAAAACTAAACTATGGTATAATAAAGGATGTCTGAAATCAATAAATCATGATTAACACTCCTTACTCATTCCCGCTTTCCATAAAGCATTCCAGTGGTGGGCATTCCAATGGAGGAAATATACTATAATTGGAACAATCTACCATATGCATCCCAATATAGTTATTTTATTGGCATTTTTGAATGAGTTTTTTTCTCAAACTGGAGATGGCATGAATGGCTGTTGTCTTCTGTATGCCCCACAGAAGCTTCTATTTAGAAAGTCATTCATGACGATGGGCTTGAACCAGTCTTTTGTCTATTAATCAAAATTTTGAAAAAATCTCCAGTTATATACTGTTGCCTGTAAGTTCCGTTAATTGGTGTACATGCCAACTTGTTTAGGTAATCTCCTTCTAGCACTTTCCTCTATTTCAGGGGTGTCAAACTCACGTTGCTACGTTGTCCTCACGTGATGTATCCCCCACTTCGCTAAACCGAGGTGGGCGTGGCCAGCATGTGATGCTTCCAGCCTGCGGGCCGCGGGTTTGACACCCCTGCTCTATTTCTATGATTCTAAATTATTGTCTATATGCCTTTCCATATTCCTGGATAAATCATTTACATTTTTATTTTGTTTTATTTCTTGGCTCAAGAGGTTCAATGGTGTTAATCACAGATAGCTATGGAAATGCAAGAATTATTAACTTAAAATCGAGGTTTGAAAAGGATGGCGTTGGAATGGGAGATTTATTAGAAAATTCTGTTCAATTTTGTTCTCATGTTTAATGCTGCTAAAGTGTAATTAAAGGGGTGGGTTAACTCCAGGGAGGGAAGAAGTGCAGCTTGGAGCTAGTTCCCGTTTGTTAATTGCAATTAACAATGTTATAGCCCCAGGAAATTGCAATTTCACTCACTGCAAGCTGACAACTAAAGCTTCACTGAAGTGAGCAGGGAAAGAGAAATCTGCTTTTAATCATCTGGTTGTAAGTCAGAACATGATCTTGCATCACCCACTTCCCTACTATCAATAGTGTGGATGTTAAAGGTGGGCTTGTCTTATGCGGCAGATCTGCCAAAGTTTGATGTGTATGAGATTTGGCACTGGCCCTGCGCCATAGCAGATTCTGCCATAGCTAATGCCCGTCACTTTTCACTGAGAGATAATTATTTCATCAGAACCTGTCCTCCCCCATAGTTTTCATCTGGAATCGGAAAGAACTGCAAATGGTTATCAAGATCTCACTGCTTTGTTGGAGGAGAAGAAGTTCATACCTGCATGACAGGACGAGTCCAGGTTGTAGTGCGATTGTTATGATTGACATAATAAGTACGGCCCTTAGCATCTTTCCTCTCTTCCCAGCCTGAAGGTAAGCCTGGTGTAGTATGAACATAGGCCACCGATGGCTGTTTATGCAAGAAATTACCATAGTGTTAACTTTGTGGCAGTGAGTCATTCTTACAATCAGTAATTGCAACAGAACAACTGAGAAGGTGTGTGTTGGCAGAGCCCTTCCTTAAAAGGGTCACTTGCAGAAAAATAAAAGATTCAGTTTTAATCACAAAAGCAAGGTTAGCACATTCACAGGTAGATAGATAGCAAGGCACTGAGATTCACAGAGGCTGTAAATGCTGTCCAGTTTGACAGAGGTAATCACCATTTTATCCTTGGTGAAGATGAAATCTGTTCATTAAAGGTAGACAATCAAAGGAGCAGAAGAATATAAAAAGCCTAGACATAATCAGTGCACAAGTACTAGGAGGACTGAGAACAAAGACAGTTAAAAAAGCTTTTACACTTTAAATGATGAAAAACTGACTTCATTTGCTTCCCTAAAACGGTACCCAATTAGAAAAAATGGTCCCTAGTGGTTTATTGTTAGTGACTTTGGCTAGGTCACAAGCTGTGTAGTCTTCATTTCAAAGACATCAGTTCATTACTAAACCGACAGGCTCATTATATTGTTTAATATATTAAATTAGAAATTCCCAACCCTTTGAACATTTTTCTTTAAAACTTCCTGCTAATGGCTGCATCCCCTTTGAGCATTTTGATGTCGTTAAATATGATTTAAATGTGACTTCCATTAGGAATAACTGTCCTATAATGATCAACCTTGGAATCTAGGATTCTCATGTTGCAACATTTTGCCCTGGTTTGCACAATGAATCCCAAAATAACTGGAAAATTGAGAGTTGCCATTCCTAATATTGTCAAATAAGATATACAATGCAATGTGCCATGAGATTCTGCCTGGACAAGAACAATAAGAGTCGTGGTGGCGCAGTGATTAAAATGCAGTACTGCAAGATACTTCTGCTGACTGCCAATTTGAGTCCCACTAGGCTCAAGGTTGACTCAGTCTTCCATCCTTACAAGGTCAGTAAAATGGGGACCCAGATTGATGGGGGCAATAGGCTGACTCTGTAAACTGCTTAGAGAGGGCTTTAAAGCACCATGAAGTGGTATATGTCTATCTGCTATTGCTACTGCTAATAAATCATATAAATATGCATCCATACACGGATGATAGGAGCTCTATATTTATATACACTAAGAAATGGGTACATATTTCATGACTTCATATGAATGTATGCACGCATACATGGTTTTTTTTAAAGAAGTTAATGAAACTAATAGGAGCAAAGGAAACTTTTGATTGAAGTTGAACAATCTTTAAACATACTAAATATGCTTGCGGTTTTAACGACACACTAAAAACATGGTTACTTGTGTAGATTACAAAATGCGATTAAAGAAAATACTCCCCTTTCTTCCTTCAATGTTAAAGATTACTTTGAAATTTTGACAATCTTACTTCCTATTGTTTTCTGATTCAAAGAGGTCATTGCTATAAAATAATAGCAGGCCATGATTATTAAAGCTTACGATCTTTATATGGAGAGAACACCCTGAAATAATTTCTCATTCGTGAGATGAACAAAAATGGCTGTTTTTTAACATAATGATGCACTGATACACATTTGCTAGAAGGAAAACAAACATTTTTAAAACTCCTTTAAAAAAAAAAGTAGCGAAGGAGAAATGTTTCCTGGTTTGTAAAAATATGAGATTCTTTTAAAATGAGAAAAAATCTGAGATTAAAAAGAAAACCTAGGAAAATGGGTTACTCAGTGACATCAAGTACAGTGTATTAATAGAACATTGTCAGAGTGTGTTAAATCAGTTTGAAAGCCAAACCAACTTTATTCTCAGGTGGCATCTCATTTTTATGCAGAGGCTTTTGTTCCAAAAGTGACTCGGCTGACTTGAAAATCCCCCTAATGTTAACTATTTTTTTGCAAATGGAAAAATATTGGGATGCTCTGAGGCCTCAGGATGCTCTAGAACAGGTGTGTCAAACTCAATTTCACTGAGGCTGCATCAGGGTTGTGTTTGACCTCTGGGGGATGGGTGGGCGTCGCCAAGGTGGGCATGGCCAGTGTGACATCACTCTTGCTGGGGGGGGACACCCTATGGTGGCTCGACCAGTCTGCCAGCGAAAATGGGCTCCTGAGTTCCATTTCTGGCTGCGACAGCCTCCTGCAACCCTCTGTCAATAAAAATGGAACTGGCAGGGTGTGTGTGTGTCGACTTGTGGCCTTCTTGAGCTCCATTTTCACTGGCAGAGATACCACAGGTCGGTTCTTCCCTGTTTCCAGAGCAGCTACCAATTTGTCCACCATCACTGAGGAAAATGCATGTGACTGCATTATGCTTGCATAGAAAGAAATATCATAACATTATTTTTCTTCTAGATTATGAAATTGTGGTGAGATAGGTGGTCAATAAATCAAATAAATAAAACACTTTTTAAAAACAACAACAGTGGAACTTGTTATTACAACTTTATCCTTCCTTCCTTCCTTCCTTCCTTCCTTCCTTCCTTCCTTCCTTCCTTCCTTCCTTCCTTCCTTCCCTCCCCCCTCCCTTCCCTTCCCTCCTTTCTTTAGATTTGGCAGGAAATTATTAAACCATTTAACTGGGTATATTTCAACATAGCCTTGTTTTCTATTTCTCCCTCAACTTGAGTCATGTTTTTTACCCTTGGATTGTAACATTAATTTGGTAAATTTAGAACCTTCTTTTTGTGCAGGTAAGCCTCTCCTCATCAGATGGTCTTCTCTGATAGCTGATAGCTATGGAAACCACTGTAAATTGATCCATAATTGACTCATCCTACTGTATCATATAACAATGCACAGAAGGTTCAAAGCGAAAAATATTCAATGCAGGAAAATTGTCTAGTTTTAATTGACATTTCAAAATCTATAGTTTAAAATGTTGATGAGACTTCAATAAACAGATTAGTACGGAAGAGAAACAATGTCTGTTTGGAATAAAATAAATTATTTGTTATTCAAATGAGAGTCCCTTCATGGAGTGTTCTTTCCCCAAAAACATATGACACCAAGGATAAACACTACTTTTTAATAACAAGACATTTCCCCCCCCCCCCAATTCTTTCTATTATCATTACTCCTCCTTTATAACATAGACAATGAGGATACTGGCTCCTTGTTTTCTTGGCATCTCTATTCTTGAAGAACAGCAGCTGAAAACAATTGCAATTAGTTCTGATTATTTTCATTCGTTGTTTGTGTATTACTGGTGGATGTCTGTTGGATTTTTGCAATAATCTGATTTATAAGTTTTTGAGTCTGGGAAATAGGGCAGTGCAAAGCAAGCACTTGAAGTAGGTGGTTTGCAAAACCTGCCAACACAAATGAAGCATCTCTCTCCAAATAATTAAAACTTTTTTTTGTTTTGCAAGGCTCTTATGGTTACTTTGAAAGAAGTTAATGTTTGCCTTCACATGTCTGTGCATGCTTCGCTTTGTTGTTGCTGGTCCTCGTAGAAAAGCTGAAGGAGGTGTGGGCATGCATGATAAGTTCAAACAAGCCACACCGGGCAGTTGTACCAGCTGCAAGAAACACGGTTGGTTTAATAATGTAAAGGTTTGTGTTAATACATGTTGTAAACCACTTCCTTTAAATGCTCTATGCAACTTCATTGGTATAAGCGAAGTATATTTCTTCAAATTTTGTTTAAAGAATGTTCTGCCCCCTTTCTGTCATCTACAAATTGACATTCCTGTTTGGTTACAATTATCCATTCCTACTTTGCTATATTTTCTGCTTGATTCAAATGAGAAAAACTCACACAGGTGCATCTCCACTAGGTAAAAGTCAGAGATGGGATAATTACTTGCTCATTAGGTAATCTACAGCTTGTGAGGGGGTAAGTTCTACTCCACCTCTAATTTTTCTATATGTATGCACAAACAGATGATTCTTTACCTTTCAGTTATTTCAGAAGAAGCTGGGAAGCAACAGTTTAATAAACTTTCAAAATGCCACAGTTGGAGGAAGAGAAGAGAACTGGCTATCAGAAGTTGACACCCATGGGAAATATCCAATTAGATATTGAGTATGTTTCTGTAGCAGGAGTGTTGGCTGAAGTGGCTGAACAACTACATAAGATACTCAAGTTGGGAGAACGGTGGGAAGATGCAATTTATTTCACCACCAAGGTATGAAAATGTGTCTATGGGGATTCTCAGGCATCTGGGTCATGGTTGTCCTAAAGGTGCTTTTTCAAAAGGCAACTGGACTTCGACTGTCTTTCCTTGAAGATGTTTTGCTTCTCATCCAAGAAGCTTCGTTCTTCAGAACTGAAGAAGCTTCTTGGATGAGAAGTGAAATGTCTTCAAAGAAAAACAAAGGAAGTCCAGCTGCCTTTTGAAAAAAAAAAGCACTTTTGGGCTATGGAAGTATGGTATCTGTAGAGTTGAACAAGTAGAGAATCTGTGCCCAGTCTAAAAGCTGAAGCATCTCCAGCAAACCCACCAAGGCCAAGATGACAAGAGGTGCAAGGTGATGCCACCATGCAAATGCCACACCTGCCCACTTGCCTTCCAACGTTTGATACAAGTATTTTCATCATGACATCACAGATGTTTTGTCACTTGCTCTGTTTTGTCACCATCCATCCCTGACACTCTGAAAGACTGATATTCTGACAACAGAGGGAAAAGAAGAGAGATTTGAGTAAGAGAGGAGGAGAATGGTATAGATTTGGCTGGATAAAAGTATCATTACCGTCGACTCTTCACCCCCAGTGACCGTGGAAGAACGAAGTCTTCTAGAAGGGCCACTCTGCTGTTAAATAATAATAATTGTTATAGTTAAGGGATGAGCAATACGCTAATTTGAAATAATAGCATCTTGATAAACATTTTCATCTTCATTTTATAGCAGAGAACAGCAGAAAGATCTATCTATCTATCTATCTATCTATCTCTCTATCTATCTATCTATCTATCTATCATCTATCTATCTATCTATCTATCTATCTATCATCTATCTATCTATCTATCATCTATCTATCTATCTATCTATCTATCTATCTATCTATCTATCTATCTATCTATCTATTATCTATCTATCTATCTATCATCTATCTATCTATCAATCATCTATCTATCTATCTATCTATCTATCTATCTATCTATCTATCTATCATCTATCTATCTATCTATCTATCTATCTATCTATCTATCTATCTATCTATCTATCTATCATCTATCTATCTATCTATCTATCTATCTATCTATCTATCTATCTATCTATCTATCTATCTATCTCCTTTTAGCCACCTCATTCTATTGTCTATTTACACACTAGCCCTCACTAAATATGTAGAGACTGTAAATCACAGAATTCCATGCCACCATAGTGGATGGGTATGTGTATATATATAGCAGGCACCAGAAAAGAAAATGCAATGTGTCCATGATCATGAATTTTTTCTCCCCTGCAGAGGATACCAAGACAGTACCTACAACAGGAGTGTGAACAATTAAATGAAGCAAGTTGAATTTGGCCACAGCAAACGCAAAGATTTCGGTAGAATCAAGCTGAAAAAGAAGAAGCTGAGTGTGATGATTTTCCCAGAAAAAAATCATAATAGAACACAGAAGAACAAGGGGGGGGGGATCTTAGCTGCTAAAAGGAGAAAAATGCTGTGCAGGTTTTTTTAAAACAACTGTTCGATCACATACAGGAATCCCAGATTATAATAATGAAGAGTATATTCTTGCCCGTGAAATTTGCCCCAGATTAGTATGAAATTTGTATTCCCAGAAAAAAATCCTTGCAGAAACAAGAAAGTGTAACTGAACAAAGCATGTTGCAGTATAATTTTCATATGGATTACAGTGAGGGAAGACATATTGAGGACTACAGCAAAGCACCCAATCAAGAGATTCAAGCCAGAGACCTAATTAAGAATTACCCAAGACCTACGCGTAACAGAGAATTTTTCAAGTTTGCACAGAAAGAGGAATGCGTAAATGTTTCTTTCATTCCATATCTGATGTGAACCAGCCTTATCTTTTCTATCTAGGACAACATCTGCTCCACTTCAAATGTTGGACTGCAACATATATCAGCCCAATTAGCACTGAACCATAATAAACAGGTTCAATGGGATTGAGATTCAAATCATATTGAAGTGGCTTTCAGAATACTCTATTATTATTATTATTATTATTATTATTATTATTATTATTATTATTATTATTATTATTATTATTATTATTATTATTATTATTATTATTGATAATTTGTATAGTATTTTGTTTTGTATTTCTATTGTATCGGTGAACTCCAAAGTTACCCAAAGCATATAAAATATGTGTTTCAGGATAAAATATGTATAGCAATGACTATTTCTTGATGAAACACTTTCAAAAATACATACACTGAAATTTCGTTATCTTTTATTTTTTTAAGAAAATAACTAAAGTGGAAAAACTCTTTTTCAAGGGTGACATACACATTTTAAATACATCCCTAAATAAAAAGGAAACAGGACAGCCTGGATTTGAAAATGGATTGATGCAAAAATGATGACAGCGAGCTGCTCAATTGGGCTTATTTGTAGGAGAAGAGCAAGCAAGCTAGCAGGCAGAGTTAAACATGTCGTTAGCTAAGTGTCCTTAAATTGTCACAAATGATTCAAGTCCAACCTCTCTTAAATTCCATTGATCTTATCAGGCACCAATTTAGTACTGAACTTCAATTGACCAGATTCTTGTGTATAATTTTGAATAAAGCTTCTGCCCTCATCCCCACCCCGCTCTTCTCCTACCATTTCCAGATATGGTTCTTCGTAGTAAGCAAGAAGTTATTTTATTTTGTGTTTTCAAAATCAGCTTGATGGATAGGCATTTCCTAAAATAGGTCCACACTGCCATTATGTGACCTGGGGGTGGGGTGGGGAATTATCCCCCAAATAAAGTGTGGTGCCTCCAGTCCCAGGTGAAATAAAGCACAATTAATGGTGTTCATTTTAGAAGGAGAAAAGCAAAGGAAAATTCAAACGAATCAACCATTTAAAACAATTCTTTAAATCGCAAAAGATCCCAACTCCAGTATTGTGGAATTAGAGATGGGAAGCCCTGGAAAAGAAATGGGAAAATTGGGGGAAAACCCATCCCCTCCTCAAACAGGTTTGGGGGGGAAAACCCAGAAAAAAACAAATTTTCCCCAATTTTCCACTTTTATTCCAGGCCACTCTATGTGGAATACATAAGATTTTTTTTTAAAAAAATACTTTTTAGATGGTTGACAGGCTTCATAAAGTTTGACAGAAAAACTCTTTAGAATTGTTCTTTCTGCCTCTTTACAAATTCCCTTATCAATCTCCCCTTTCCTTATAAGCTCTCTTGAGACCATATCCTGAGTCCCCCCTATCTAGCAGACTCCTACATTTCTATCTTTGCAGAAATGACTAAAGGTAAAGGTTCCCCTAGCACATATGTGCTAGTCGTTCCTGACTCTAGGGGGCAGTGCTCATCTCCGTTTCAAAGCCAAAGAGCCAGCACTGTCCGAAGACATCTCTGTAGTCATGTGGCCGGCATGAGTAAACGGCGAAGGCACACGGAACATTGTTACCTTCCCACCAAAGGTGGTTCCTATTTTTCTACTTGTATTTTTACATGCTTTTGAACTGCTAGGTTGGCAAAAGCTGGGACAAGTAACGGGAGCTCACTCCGTTATGCGGCGCTAAGGATTCGAACCGCTGAACTGCCAACCTTTCGGATCAACAAGCTCAGCGTCTTAACCACTGAGTCCTGCGTCCCCTAGAAATGACTACAAACTACATTAAAATCACTAATCCAGAAATGCCTGGTTTTTAATTGAAACAGCCTTCATTCACAAACATAAACCCATGGCTGACCTTCTTTTCATTTGGAAGCTAAGCAGGAATGGCCCAGGTTTGCATTTGGGCCAGCCCATTTTTGACAACTTTTTAAAACTGGACTGGAAATATTATTGTATTATGGTGAAGATAAGTACATAGTAGCCACCAGGAGTGGGAGTTCAACTCAAGGGCAACAATTTTTTGCACACATGGAAATACGGCACATATACGGTTATTGTAAATCATCACCATCCCAATGGAAAAAAACACCAGTATTAAATTTCAAGGATGGCTGAGATCCTCTGAGTTCATATAGCGAAGTGATGATACTACCATCACAAAAAAGATTTCTCCAGCCAGTAGAAAGAATATTTTTGCTATGCATTTATTGAAGTTAACTAGTCTTTTGATCAACCTCTCTTTCCTAGAACTGGGAATTGATACACATAGCAAAAAAACAATAACCTTCCTATGCAGCTTAAAACATTTTAACACAAACACATTCCTGAAATTTGCTAAACAAACAAACAAAAACAACAGCCAAGAAATGTCTACTTACCAGTGATAAATGGGACTGTTCAGCAACAGCATCAGTTACACTACAAGATCGCAACCGTGCAGAGGGATCTCTTTGCTGGAATTTTAAAAAAAAGATTGTTTTATATACATTTGACTGTCATTTTCTCCTGGCATCCTATGTATGGTTACTTTAGCCTTCATTCAGCCACTTGCTAAGTTTACCTTTCTTCCAGCTAATAGGTTAATTTGCCCTTCTTTCGCTTGATTTGATTGACAGAAAACTCAATTTCCATTTCATAAACAAAACCTTGAATTCAATTTGAAATAGCAGAAATTTATACATTATTAATTTATATGTTATATAAATTAATATAGTATTTGGAAGGAGCCACAGTGGACAAGAAGATAATGAATAAATTTCCTTATTGGAAATTTAATTTTCTCAATTCTGAGCGGACTGTTGATAGCACAAAATAAATAAGGTGGAAAGCTATTCATGAGTAAAAGAAAAAAAAAGATTATTTCATGAACATTCACTGTCTCCCATCTTCAATGATTCCATTTATTATTTGAGGAGCAACTGGGAACAATCTTCAGTATTTCCTAAGGATGGTACAGAGAAATAACTTAAAATCTTATGAAGATTCTTGCAAGATTGGTGAGAAATATTTGCCTTTCAAGCATTTACAAAAAGTAACCTAAAATATGTGTTATATAGATCCCCAAGTAATTCACTGCTACCATACAACTGTATTAGAATAAGTTCATCGGAAGCCAGTTGTTGTTTTCTAAATGGACTCATCATAGGAATATCTATTTAAGCAAAACTTCACAGCCCTCAGACAACAAAATAATCTTTTACGGAATGTTTTCTCTGAGCTTAATATCTTTATTTGTTGAAGGTCTGGTTTGTTAGCCAGATAAGATGTGAAATTGATCTGTTGCCTAGAAGGTCTTAAATGAAAGATCTTTGTAGGAAAAAGGATTTTCTTAGGAGCCTTTGTGGAATACACAGATTTCCCCCCACCCCCACCCCATATCAATAGGATCACAATGCAACATTAACAAAATCAAAGTGGAGATTTAGGAACGTCAAATTTATTTTGATAGATTTCATTTGGAACATTTGTATTACTGGAAAACTAGATCATCGGTAAAAGTGGATTTGTTCTTAACTCTCCATTAGACCGAACTATTATAACTCTATAATCACAGCTGTCATTAGGAGCTTGGTTAAGATGGAAATACATTTCCATTTCATTATTCAAATTCAAGGATAAATTTGCTCTATTAAATGTTTATCATATAAAGAACAGAGACAAATTCCAATGTGGTTCAAATTAAGCAGTCTATTTATCTTCATCTTCATAAATCATTTGAATAGTGGCATGTTCATTATTTTTTAATTATAAGGAGCATTAATTTTACATAAAGAATTTACATCTGGAAAGTCTTAAAAACTTTGGTACTAGGATTTAAGAGAGGAAACTTAATGGAACTAAGAATGCTTAAGAATTCCTTTTAAAGACATTTCAACAAATCATAAAGAAATGGTTTTGAAACGGCTGGAATAAACTAATAATTTACTGGTTAGCAAAATTTTCCAAACATGCTGCATCATATTAATCTAAATCATTTTAGATTGAAATCATAAGCAGGTTTTGGTAGCAATGTCTAAAGTTTTTGATTAAAAGTTGATGAAATTGAGAAAATTTCACAAAATGTCTTTAAAGAGAATCCTGTAGTAAGACAGTTGTTTAAATTTCCTAAAGTACACAAAACAGAGCAAAACTGGAATACTTCCTAAAGTACACAAAATTAAGAAATGAATTCAACTTAGATTATTAATAGCTAGGTTGTTTTTTTTTTGCAAAATACTGGACAAGTAAAGCACAACATTGGCTCAATGTGTAATTCACAATGTGGAAATGGCATTGAAGAAAGAATTACCTCAACATTTTTTCTTAAAGAGATCCTCTAATAAAGAACAGGCTTGCTCATACATGGACACTGTGTAGTATTGGTATTAATACAAGTTTTCCTTATATATTTATGCCCATCAACTCAAATGTCACTTTGGGTAATGTTTTTAGTCTCCTCAACTGTATTTGTTTTAACATTTTATACTCCTTTTTAAATGTAATTTTTGTTCTTCATTATGGATTGCTTATTTTTGTTCTTTCATAATATTTAATTTGTTAGAGACATTTGTTTAAGAGTTTTTCCCCCCATTTTAGTTTTGAAAAAAAAATCCCACACTTTGGTTTCTTATTACAGTTACTTAAATGCTAAGAGGGCAAGGTGATGTGCTGTCCCGTTAAATGCATAAATGATAATTGGCTATAAAACAGTGGTGGATTACGACCAGTACGCCCCAGGAAAGGCTTACCGGTGCCTGCTGGGAGCCCCAGGTACTGTTCCGGTACGGTGTTGCAGAGGACCCACCCGCCCACCCTCGGTCCTTACCGGTATTTGAAGTTTTCGGGGCTTCCATGCAAAGGCACAAAGCACACGGCACCTGCGCGACTCTCCGCCAAGCAGCTGGAGCATCACGGAACGTCGCAGGCTGTAAGTACGCATGCGTGCGCTGTGCGCATTCATGTGGTGGGCACCCAGCCCCGTTGCACCGTACCGGTTGCACCGTGATCTGGAACCCACCACTGTTATAAAACCACTAATTAAAACTTTTTGCCTGTTGTTTATAATTAAAACAGTCTAGTGCAATTCTTACACTCATTGTCGATGTTCATCCCAGCCTATTAATGCAATTGCTGAGTTAAGAAAGCAGGCAAAATAACCTTTTGATGAATTAACATAATTATCCCAATACACAGGTGTTGGTATAAATTTTCCAGTTGTATGCCATATTTATATATGAAAATAAATTGTTAGAATTATGAACGAAGATAAATCCAGTTGTCCCAGGATAATAATTGCAGGATCCAATCTGGATGGGTCAGTCACCGAGAGGAGAGGTTTATCTAAAGAAGTTCCCTGGGGATGGAGAGGTTCAGCATAATGTGGAAATGGCACTGAAGAAAGAATTACCTCTACAGTTTTTGCTAAAGATTAGGCTCACTCATACATGGGCACTATTTAGTATTAATACATGTTTTCCTCATAGATTTATGCCCATCAACTCAGTATGAAAGCTCGGAAGACTAAACCTCTGGTCCCTGTGACTGACCGAGATTGGATTCTGTTAAAATTACTATATGAACATCTAAAATTAAATTTTTAAAAAAGGAAATAAAATCCTACCTGCCTGTTTGTTTATTTACTTATCTCAATGAAGTATTCAGAGAACTTCTACTTTGTTTGTCAAGTTCGCTGAAGTATTGAGTAAGAATAAAATCTCTTCCCATTGAAATCAGAATACACATTTAATAGCATAAATATTATTACTCAGTCTACGCAAAAGTAGGCTCACTGGATTTGGTTCAAAATTGCTTTGACTTATTTGCTCAATTCAGTGTTTCACAACCTTGACAGATTTAAGATGTGTGGACTTCAACTCCCATGATTGGCTGGGGAATTCTGGGAGTTGAAGACCATACATCTTAAAGTTATATAACTTAAAGTTGTTTAGAACAACAAAGATGATTAGGGGACTGGAGGCTAAAACATATAAAGAACAGTTGCATGAACTCGGTATGTCTAGTTTAACGAAAAGAAGGACATGGGGAGACATGATAGCAGTGTTCCAATATCTCAGGGACATTGCCACAAAGAAGAGGGAGTCAAGCTATTCTCCAAAGCACCTGAGAGTAAAACAAGAAGCAAGGGGTAGAAACTAATCAAGGAGAGAAGCTACTTAGAACAGAGGAGAAATTTCCTGACAGTTAGAACAATTAATCAGTGGAACAACTTGCCTTCAGAAGTTGTGAATGCTAGAACACTAGAAGTATTTAAGAAGATGTTGGATAACCATTTGTCTGAAGTGGTGTAGGGTTTCCTGTTTAGGCAGGGGTTTGGACTAGAAGATCTCCAAGATCCCTTCCAACTCTGTTATTCTATATTCTTTTTTCTAAGTTGCCAAGGTTGAGAAACACTGGCTTACTTAAATCACTGAATTCTGTGGAAACTGCCCTCAGGGTAAGTATGCTTTGCATCATAATCGTGGTGCACTGTAGAATGGTCCAATAATTTCAATGCAACTAAGAGGAACAAACATACACCCTTGTAGCCTGAAGCACCATGTCCACACACCATTACCAGTTGTGTTGACTCTGAGGTAAGTTCTACAAATCACAATGAGCATGTTAGCAGAGCAGTAAAAAGAAATGTTTGAGTCTCTTACAATCATAGAAGAGAGTTGTTCCCCATTTGAATCAGGAGTGATCTGAAGTCTTCTATTCAATTCCTCAGAGAATTCCTGAGGGCTGGTCCGAGAAACAGGGGAAGCAGGCGGAGGGGGCAAGGACAGGCTTAAGGAATCACTTGTGTTCGCTTCTTCAGAAATGGTTTCCCACGGCTGAGGAAAAAAAAGGTATCAACAATAAATACACCAATCTTCTCTACAATTTGCTTGGCTATCATCAATCTTCTATATATTAAAAAAAGGCTGTGTGTGTATGTATGTTCCAGCATAACTCTGCAACGCCTAGAGCTATTTCAACCAAACTTGGTACACAGATGACTTACTCTCTGGAGAAAAATACTATTGGGGTAAGACACCCCTAACACCCCTCGGGTGTGTGTGTGTTCTGTTAAGATACAGCCTGTTGTGCCGTACTGCCATACTGGCTTCTACTGTACAGCGCAATGGAGTTGCCATGGTAAAAGCTTCACAGTACACCACAAGTGGGATCCCTCTGGTAAGGGGGAACATCCAACATTAGAAATTACGTTTGGTCCAGACATTTCCCTCCTATAAATAAATACCCAGGAGACTTAGAACACAATTAACCTCTGACAATCAACATTGGCTCTCTATATACTATACTTTGAACATTATGTAAGACATTGTTTCTCAACCTTTGCAACCTTAAGATACAGTATATGGTCTTCAACTCCCAGAATTCCCCAGTCAGCATGCATGCTCACTCCCAGGGGAATTCTGGGAGTTGAAGTTAAAGTTGTAAAGTTTGAGCAACATGGGTACAGGGAGAAAAAAAATAAAGCTGGCAAGTAGAAAAAAGCAGGGTTCTTACAAAAGTTGAAAAGTTGTGGTCTTCCTTTCCATAACCGTAGCTAGGAATCAAGGAAACTATAAGAGTTTAATTTATTTATTTATTTGCACATGCGCGAAGAACAATTTACATTGAACAGGGCACGCATGCACAGCGCGAGGTTTGTGAACCGGTAGTAACACTGGCAGCAACCCACCCACCCCTGATTTCCCTACCCTACCTGTGGTACAAATTTATATTTGAAAACTACGAGTCCAAATTAAAGCCATTTTAAAGGGTCATTTTGGCTTAAGTCATGAGAAACCAGGGTGGTACAGAAAATTCAATAAGGAAATAAATAAACAAGTGAGTACATTCAGTTGGCCAAAACGATTAAAGGATCCGTTTCAAATCCTGCACGTACTTCAGGGACATCCACACTGTCCAGGGGCTCAGGGTCCAGATCCTCACTAATGTGTCTCCTTGATCGAAACCTTCGGTGGGCAGCCTCTTGGTTTATCTGCCTGATGTTATTGTCAGATTCAGAAGCCACATCCCTGAAATGTCAACAGTTGGTGAAAGAGACATGAGTCAGAGAAGGAAGAAAGACATCATTAGCTGAAATACTTCCAAGTTAGCACAAGTGCGCGCACGCACGCGCACACACACACACACACACACACACACACACACACACACTGAGCTATTAAAATGTCAGAGCCTCTCAAGTCTCTGCTGCATCAGATCCTTATTAATAATGTGAGACAAATGATAAATTACTTCTCAAAATCTCTGGCAAATCAAATGAAATAATGATCAGCTTGTCCTTCAAAGCTTGTTGTCTCAAGCTATTAGCTTGATTAAGGGCAAATTTCAATAATCAAAGCAGCAACCATTAAGAACGGGGTCCAATGTCCAAGCTGATGCAGAACACGGGTTGTCATGTATAATTTAAGTTCACCCTGTTGCCTTATTGATACAACTGTGTTTGTTGTGCATCCCCTTTAATTCAAGGGAAGATCCTCTCATGCTCTATGGCTTTTTTCCCCCCCTCTTTGATTTTTTGAAGAAAATTGAATGTTTTAACTTACTACATCATTAATAATAGTTCTGCATATGAAATAGAATGTCATGAATGATTTTTCTGGGAATTTCTCACTCTCCTCCAGGATTTACTGGGTAAGTGGATGGTTGGGTGGCAATAGGAAACAATGGAAAGTAAAAAATACAACCCTACAGTCACAAAGACATATTTGTGTACTGCGTGATCACAATTATTTCATATAAACAAAATTTGGACACAGTAAGTTTTATATCATATTGAACTTTCCCCAATTGAATAAATAAAAAAAAACATAATTTTGAAAATGATCCATAGATTACTGTCAGGCAACACGTTGTCTAAGCATACAATTCTCAGTTTGGTTCCTGGCATTCCCAATTAAAAGTTCACACAGAAAACTACATAAAACCAGTACTGGTATAAAACAGAGTAGATACAGCTCAAGAAAAGTTTATAATTCCTCTCTATTCTGTCTGGGTTTGACTGTACCAAGAATACTGTATCCAATTCTGGGCACTATAAGTTAGAGATGTTCTCAAAATAGAGGGTATGCAGAGGAGAGGAACCAAAATGATAGGGGTCTTTTGAAAAAGAAAACTTGGGATAAATGTTTGGTGGTGTTGAGTGTGCTTAGCCTGGAGAAGACTGTAAGGAGACATGGCAGTTGTCCTTAAGCTTCTGAAAGGCTATCATGTAGAAGGTGGGGTAGAATTGTTAAAATTTATTTCAGAAGACAGGAAAAAGAAACAGTGGATTTCAATTAGAAGGAAGGAATTTTGGTTGAATATCCAGGAAATTTTTTACTGACAACAGCTGTTTAGGACTTAAGAGATTGGTGGATTCTCTTTCTGGTAAATGGTATAGATGATAACCAAGGTCTCTTCCAACCCTCACATTTTATAATTCCAGAATTTCTAATGTGATACCTCATAAATATTTGTGACTATAATTCCCATTATACCAGCTAGTATAGTCAATGAGGAGGAATATTGGAAGCTGTAGGTAAAACGACAAATGGAGCACACTCTATTGAGGAAAGCTGGAACAGATCATATTGGGCTCAAGGGAAGAAAGGTATCCTTAAACAAAGTTGCATATTAAATTCTTTTCCATTAAATATATTCCATAGCACAATTCTTTTATTTGGTTTATTAACACTTCTATGCTTCAATTGGGGAGGAAAGCTATGGCAAATCTAAACAGCACACTAAAAAGCAAAGACATCACCCTGCCAACAAAAGTGTGTATAGTCAAGGCAATGGTTTTCCCAGTTGCAATGTATGGTTGTGAAAGTTGGACCATAAGGATGGCTGAGTGCCAAAGAATTGAGGCCTTTGAACTATGGTGCTGGAGAAGACTCCTGCGAGTCCCTTAGACTGCAAGGCGATCAAACAGGTCAGTCCTAGAGGAGATCAACCCTGACTGTTCTTTAGAAGGCCAGATCCTGAAGATGAAACTCAAGTACTTTTGGCCACCTAATGAGAAGGAAGGACTCCCTGGAGAAGAGCCTCATGCTGGGAATAATTGAGGGCAAAAGAAGAAGGGGATGACAGAGAATGAGGTGGCTGGATGGAATCAACGAAGCAGTAGGTGTGAGCTTAAATGGACTCCAGAGGACGGTAGAGGACAGGAAGGCCTGGAGAACCTTCGTCCATGGAGTCGTGATGGGTGGGACACGACTTCACAACTAACAACATGCTTCAATTGCTATCAATGCCACAATCTTGATTGTAATAAATCAATTTCCCCTGCGATACTGAACAGCACAACTATTTTAGTAATTTGGTAAGCAATATCCCATCTAGATTATTTCTACAATTGTACGTTATAGGGACCAATGAAGATCAAACAAAAATCAAATGGCATGATGAGTCAGACTCAAAGAATAAACACTTTTGCTGAAATATCTGTATCATTGTGGACAGAAGCAAACAAGCAAACCACTTGCTTGTAAAAAGACACACCCCACACCCTGACATATAAAATATATCCAGTCTCAGAAAGCAGGCATACCACATGGATAGAGAGTTAAACTTTATATGTGAAGAATTTGTGAGTTGGAGGCTAATGAGCTGGGTTTGCTTGCCTGCCTCATAATAATCATTTGCCCTTCCAAAAAAATTTCCAGAATTCCCTTTGATCCTGTCCATCCACTTCCTTCTAGTTCTTCAATCTCTACTTTTATTTATGAATATCAGCCTTTAGATGTTCAAAGAGCCCTGCTAAGGCATGCAAATCATGAATCGCTTGAGTATAAATCTCACGTCCAAAGAAAGGGTTGGTTAATAATCACTATTTCATCACTGTTTCAATCACCCAAAAGAGTCAGAAACTAGAGCTGGGCTGGTGAACCTATGGCGTGTGTGCCAAAGGTGGTACACAGAGCCCTCTCTGTGGGCACATGTGCCATCGCCCGCTGCTCTTCTGGTTTCTGCTGTGCGCAAGCCTGCCGGCCAGCTGGTCTTCACACTTGAACCTGAAGATCAGTTGGCCGGTGCACATGCACATGCCAGAAACTCAAAGATCAGGTGGCTGGAATGTGCATGCGCACCGGCCAGCTGGTCTTTGGGTTTCCAGCAATCTGGAATGCGTGCACGTTTCGGTTTGGGCGCTCAGTGTCAAAAGGTTTCGCCATCACTGACCCTGTTCCAGACTAGAGATTAAGCTCTCTCTGTCTCTGCCTCTGTGCAGTGGTACGTTGCTGTTACTACCGGTACACTGTTCGCGCACGTGCCTGACTTGCGCTGTGCACGCGTGCGCAATCCACTGCCCCTGCAACAACCAGCTGATTGTTGGGGCTCGCGCAGGCACCGCACACTGTTTGCGCACTTTGCTGTTTCCCATAAAAACAGCTATAAAGCACGGGCGGGTGGGCGGGCCAACTGAGCCACCGTGCCGGTATGCTCTCAGCTGCTCCCGGCCACTCCTGATACAGCTGTACCGCAGCAACCCACCTCTGTCTCTGTGTATGTGTGTACATATATTGGGCTGCTGCCACAGTGGAAATCCACAGCCCTTTTTTAAAGCATTAATTTTATTTTGAAATAAAATCAAAAGCACCCACAATGGTAAAAAAAGAATTTTTGTTCCTTTGTACAACCCTTAATTTCGGTAGAGTCTGAGCAACTGATGGAGCCGAGCATTTACTGGTTGGATGCCCTTCCTAATGCCTATGTGGAGTTCGCAGCAGATTTTTTTTGCTTTGTGCCCTAAGAGAAAAACATCTGCCTCTACCTAGGATTCAACTCTCAACCTTTCTAGTGGAAGGCAAGCTTCTTCACTAGTAGGCCCATGTCACTCACATCTAAAAACCCATCAATGGCACTAATATAGGAACAAGGGGAACTATTTTATTTCAGTTTATAGCAGTGAGGGCGAACCTTTTTTGGCTCGCGTGCCACAAGTGGGGGGAGCGCAGGGGGGTCGAGTGCGGGCGTGCTGCACCCATAATGCAATGCGCGACCCCCCCAGTGCGCATGCGCGCACAGCGCACGACCCCCCCATTTTTACATTTTTTTTTGCCCTCCCCAGGCTCCAGGGGCTTTATAGGAGCCTGGGGAGGGCGAAAAGAGCCTGCCCCGACTGCCCAGAGGCCCTCCGGAGGCTTCAGGGACTGTCCGGAGGCTTCCCTGAAGCATTCAGAGCGCTTAAAACCACCCTCCGAGCAAACCAGAAGTGACTTCCGGGTTGCTCGAAGGGTGGTTTTAAGTGCTCCGAAGGCATCAGGGAAGCCTCGGACGGTCCCTGAAGCCTTCGGAGCGCTTAAAACCACCTTCCGAGCAAACCGGAAGTGACTTCCGGGTTGCTCGGAGGGTCGTTTTAAGCGCTCCGAAGGCATCAGGGAAGCCTTGGACGGTCCCTGAAGCCTTCGGAGCGCTTAAAACCACCTTCCGAGCAAACCGGAAGTGACTTCTGGGTTGCTCAGAGGGTCGTTTTAAGCGCTCCAAAGGCTTCAGGGACGGTCCCTGAAGCCTCTGGGGGGGGCGGGGGAGCCTTTTTTCGCCCTCCCCAGGTTCCTATAAAGCCTCTGGAGCCTGGGGAAGGCGAAAAATAGCTTTTAAAAAGGTGAACTCAGCTGGCCAGCGCGCACATACGCGCTGGCCAGCTGACAGGGCAGCGCCTCGCGTGCCCTGACAAATGGCTCCACGTGCCACTTGTGGCACGCGTGCCATAGGTTGCCATCACGGGTCTATAGTTTACTGAAGCATTACATGCAGGATTCACAAAGCATACAGAGTGATTCATATAGTACAAGACCAAAAGATGGAAAAATAGTGTATCTTTCCCCTTGTGAAGAGAAGACAGACAGGACAACCTGGAAGGCCACAAAGCCACAATCTTTCCTACCATTCCAGTATGCAGGCCATGAAACAAACACAGGGGGAATTTCTTTGAATGCCAGGAATGACTTGTTACTAGTAAGAACAGTTGAACAGTAGAATCCATGAGCCAGAGAGGTCATGAGCTCCTTTCATTTATTTTATTTTATTCATCAAATTTATTTGCTGCCCATCTTGTGGATCAAAGTGACTCTGTGGCTTTTCAATAAATGTGCACAACCAAAGGTTACACATCCATTTACTGGAGATTTTACAAGTTGGAAACTTGTAGAAGTTGGCTCCTTCAAAATAATTCTATCAGCAAAACATGCGCAAATCATGAAGCTGAAACTTAATCAAGAAATGTATAGAATGTGAACAAAACCTTAAATACCTTTCTATAGAAGAAACTGAACATGTGGCACTGCATTATTTTCTTTAAAATGAGAATTTCTTCTAGCTGAATAAATGTGTACGTCATTAACGTCTTCTAGATTTTAGCAATCTCCTGTGTTCAGAAGTTTGCTGGAGAGGCGTTTACTCATAATGCTCTAAAAATGATTTACTGTAATACGGCTTTACGGTTCCCCGAATTGTTTACAACGGTCTCCACACAGGCATCTTGGGTTGTAAAGTTTAAAATCACAAAGAAGCATTAGAGAAGTGCCATTTAATGTGGCAATATTGCTAGCTATAATCAGGAGTCCCGTTAAAGAACTCTGTTGAGCATGCCAACTGAAAGTAAATGTCTACGCTCATCTGCCTTCCACTCCTTCCAACAGCAAAGGTAGTTCTCAACTTATAACTCTTTGTTTAGTGACCATTAAAAGTTAACATGGTACAGAACAAAACCCAACCTGCCCCTCTGAAGCTCCGTTTTGGCCAGCAACAAGCAGGACGAATGTTGCAGAGCCTCTGTCGTGGTACTGCAAGATTTGCAGTTTGGGGACTTGCTCCTAAGGGGGCACTTATCGCATAATTTATCACATAACCCGGGATTACCTATATCAATTAATCAATTTACAATTTGCAAGCTGTTTACAGATTCTAGGCAGCTTCCCCTGAATGACAGAGCATCAAGTATAAAATACAGAGCATTTCATGTATACTTTAACTCCAGACAGCAAGGCTAACACTGACAATTAAGGCAACTGTCATTCTAATTTGCCCCATCTTAGAGAAGTCTGCGCTCAATGAAAACTAAAACATAGCACACAAATGATGTGCCCAGATAATGCCTCTAAGTATTAGGACTGAAAGATGCACTGAGATTGTCAATGTGTCTGGCCGATATTAATGCTCAGGAAGGGAGGGAGGAACGGAGAATACTGGCCCATTGTTCTTTGCATGCCTTTCAGTGCTCTGTAGAACAATTATCTTTCCTATAAGAAATCTGACCCCAGTAACAGGATAATACATTTCCACACAGGGCATTCCGAATTTTATGACTGCTGAGTGCCATTTGCTTGGCTTTAGTTCTGGCCAAACAAATGTTGATCATAATTTATACCATTTGGCTGGGATTAGAATGGACAGAAGAAATGGAAATGTATAAAATAAGAAGCCTGTTACAGGTGGTCCTCGATTTACGACCAGAAGTGAGCCAAAAACCTCTGTTGCTAAGCGAAGCCTTTGTTAAATGAATTTTGCCCCCATTTTACAACCTTTTTTAAATCAAAGTTGTTAAGTGAATCATGACAGTTGATAAGTTACTAAAACGGTTGTTAAGGGAACCTGGCTTCCCTATTGACTTTGCTTGTCAGAAGGCTGCAAAAGGTGATTCCATGACCCCAGGACACTGCAACCATCATAAATATGAGTGAGTTGCCATATGCCTGAATTTTGATCACATGAGCATGGGGATGCTGCAAGAGTTGTAAGTGTGAAAAACTGTTACAAGTCACTTTTTCCCACTGTTATTGTAAGTTTGAATGGTGACTAAATGAACTGTTTTAAGTCAAGTTCTATCTGCACTTTACTGAGTTTGCATTACTTTATTATAAACTGCCTTGAAACCCGATGGACAGGACAAAAGACAGGATATCAACCCCAATTTGCCATAACCACATTAGTGCTGGGAATTCTTAGGAAGGAAAGACTTTTGAAAGAGGTCAGACATGCAGTGGGGTTTTAAGGTTTTGAAACAGGTAATTAAAGACATATCCAGAATGAAGATAGTATGTTCCACATTCTAAATATTCCATGACGAAAGAATTTCCACAGGAATGGAAAACGAAGACTTGAAAGTCTACGCAGATTCTTAATCATCCAGATCATGGTTGTCCCAAAGGTGATTTTCCAAAAAGAACTGGACTTCCTTGGGGTTTTTTCCTTGAAAACCTTTTGCTTCTCAGAACTGAAGGAGCTCCTTGGATGAGAAGCGAAACATATTCAAGGAAAAAACTAAGAAAGTCCCATTTCCTTTTGGAAAAGCACCTTTAGGAGAAGGATTGAAAGATAAACATAACTGAAAACTACTGTCCCACAACAGGAATGGGCAATCTGTGGCCCTTGTTTGTTCTCTTTTGGGGCAGTCCTCAGTCAAACTTCATAACAGAGATCCATCCATTTGCTTTTTCTGCACAGAGAGGAAGATAGCAAGGGGTGAAATTCAGCAGATTATGGAGAACCAATAGCGGAAATTTTGAGTAGTTTGGAGAACCGGCAAATACCACCTCTGGCTGGCCCCAGAGTGGGGTGGAAATGGAAATTTTATAATATCCTTCTCCCAGGAGTAGGGACAGAATGGGGATTTTGTAGTATCCTTCCCCTGGAGTGGGGAGGGAATGGGGATTGTGTAGTATCCTTCACCTGCCACGCAGACCAAGCCACGCCCACAGAACCAGTAGTAAAAAAAATTGAATTTCACCACTGCACTGGACAAATTAAAAAGAAAAGAAAGTTTCAGAAAAGGATTTGATCCTTTTTTTCTGTCCCATCACTTTTGGAGTTCACTCCACAAAATTGCTCTGGAGAAAATCTGCAGAGTAATAGCATTATAAGTAATAGCATTATTTCTACTGTGAACATACACTACTTATTCCCTCTCTCTCAAGGAAAAAATGAGCATCACTTACTGAATCTATTATCAGCAATATTATAGTGGAGACAACTCCCAAATAGAGCAATAAAATGTGACAAATCTTTACAATAGCAAGAGCAAGCATCCATCCTAGAAGGGTAATTTCCTCCTCATTTTGCAGTTCCATGGCCCTGAAGACTTCTGAGAGCTAATCAATACAGCGAAGCAGACTACATTTTATGGAATTAAATTGGAATGTTGACAGGAAGCCCATTATAAAGCAATTCTATAATTAAGGCTGAGAATCGGTCTTTTAGAAATGCAGCCAACACCCCAGAAAGGTCCCTTCCTCCAAAGAGTGCAAAATCTGACTTAAAAAATAATAATAATCCAGATCACAGTGCATTTAAAAAGCTCTGTTTTAAGACAATGTACATTTATAAACATGGTATGTAGCAGATGCATTGATTTCCCGTATAACTCAGGTCTAAGTCGCATTTAAACATACTTTACTTACATAATTTAGCCTTACTCCCAAACATGGTTGTAGATTTAACAGCCCAATCATATTCATCCTTACTGTGGGTTAAATGTACACTTCAGGGTTAAATGTACTTTAGTCCAGTGGGGTAAATGGAAGTATTTTTCAGGTTAAAGCCTGCAAAACCTCAATAAACCTCAGTAATTTAACTAAGCTTTGTATTGGGCGGCAAATCACATAAAGTTGGAAGGAAAAGTATGAATAAATAAAAAAAATAAAGAATTGGGATAAGTATAAAAGAGAGAAATTATATGAAAAAATATTAGGACATTAGAAGTTTTATTATAATTATTTTTAACTATCATGCTTCATAATCAGTAAATTACAAGTTAGCTTTATAAATCAATAAGATTTGAACTATTTGGACTGCAAAGCCACTGCATGAAGACCTAAGGAGCTTGAAGACTTGCATGTGGTTCACTGTGGCTCTCTTCCCCACATCATCTAGGCATGCTCAGAAAAAGTGAAGAGATACTCAAGTAGATGAACAGAGCCTTTAAGAAGACACAGTACATCATAATCATAAAAGTAGTTAGTATCAGGGCTACTACAGGTTCGCCCGGGTTCGGAGGAATCCGTAGCTAACAGTATGGCCAGTTCGGAAAACCTCTAAATCCCATTCCTGGCTGGCCCCGCCCACCACACCTGCCCCTGCTATCCCACCCCTCCCCTCCCAGGACACGTTGCCCATTTTGGATGCGAGGTAAGTGCAGGGCTCGCATGGAGGTTCAGGGAGGGGAGAAAATTGGCCTCCCAGAAGGCCTCTGGACCCAGGGGGAGGCAGTTTTCGCCTACCCAGAGGCTCGAGAAAGCCTCCGGAGCCTGGGAAAGGTGAAAACACCCCCCCTCCGCCGTGGTACAGGAAGCTGACTAGGCCACACCCACCATGGCTACGCCCACCCAGCAAGCGAGCAGAGAATCCATTGCTGAAATTTTTGAAACCCACCCGATTAGAATGCAGTATTGCAGGCTAATTCTGCCCACTGCCAGGAGTTCAATCCTGACGGGTTCAAGGTTGACTCCATCTTTCTGAGGTGGGTAAAATGATGACCCCAATTGTTGGGGGCAATATGCTGACTCTGCAAACCGCTCAGAAGGGGCTGTAAAGCACTGTAAAGAGGTATATATGTCTAAGTGCTATTGCTATAACTGCAAGCACATCTTTGGAAGGATTCCTCTGAATTTCTCCTCCAAATTTAAGCCGTTTGCACAGCCTACAAACAAAATGACATAACCTGTAATTGCAAAAATTTAATAGTGTGAACTGGAAAAAAAGCCCCACCCTTTAAAAATCACAATTCTCCAAAGTCACAACATGAGCTTGCTGTAGCCACATGATTATTATAGGCTAATTCATTAATCACGGCAGAATGTTTGTAAACAATGCTTCCTTTATTAGTCAAGATTTTAACCCAATTGACAGATTGAGATAATTTCACCTCAGCTTAATAAATCAATATTATCTATGAGCCTTTCCACACACCCCGCTCTTTCGGACTTCCCATCATTGTTGAAGACATCAAACTGCGAAGTCTCTAATGGTTTCCTGTTTTGTCTGAACTGTATGGTACCTGTGATGCAGCAAGCCAAGAAGATAAACCAACCATTGTTTCACAGTCAGGTGAAATAGGAAGCTGAGGTTAATTGGAGGCCTGATTTCTGTCATATAACAGAAGGAGAGAAAATCTGTAGGCAGATGTCTACAAATAAGACATATGCCCGTAACGTTTCCTCCTTCAATCGCATGACAAAAATCAGGCCAGGTTATTAAGTTTAGACTATTTGTTTTTTATTCTGCCTTTATTTTGGTTAATTTAAGGCAAAACACATACTTAATGCTCACATCGACAGCCCTGTGAGGTAGGCTGGGCTGAGACACAGTGACTGCCCTAATGTCACCAAATTGTTTTCATGCCTAAGGAAGGACTAGAACTTACAGTCTCTGGATTTTGGGGCCAGCATTTTCACCCCTACATTTAGTGGTCTCAATTAGATTATCTCTAGTTAGCAATAGTATTTGTATCTATTTGTGTCTATCAGCAGCAATCTCCTTTTAGAATATGGAGTAGAAAGAAAACGTGGTTAGATCAGACCAAACATCCAACTTGTTTTCAATCATAATGAGCCACTGAAGAAAACCCACAATCATGCTATGAAAAAAACATAAAAGCAAGTTTATCCTATGATCGTAAAATAAAATAAATGAGAGCACATGTTTATCCCAGCATGATTCTTTGGAGTTCACTGCCTATGACCACAGAGATTCCAGCTGCTGATTAAGCACTTCAAGATTAGGTCTTTTAGACTGTGATTAGACTCAGCAATTTAAAGATGTATGGACTTCAACTCCCAGAATTCTCCAACCAGCATAGAAGAATTCAGTTCTGAGAGTTGAAGTTCATACATCTTTAAATTGCTGAAGCTGAGAAACATTGTTTTCTATCAATGGACATATCATATAGTACAATAGCAAGATTGAGGGCAAAAGAAGAAGGGGATGACAGAGAATGAAGTGGCTTGATGGAGTCACCAAAGCAGTAGGCATGAGCTTAAAGGGACTCCAGAGGATGGTACAGAAAGACATAGAGGAATGTTGTCCAAGAGGCCACTATGGGTCGGACACAACTTCTCAACTAACAACAACACAATAGCAAAGATATGCTATGTTCAAATAGGAACTTACATCAAACTTGGTCGGTGCCACTGTGTCGTTCTGTTATTATGATTGACATAGTAGGTGCGTCCAAGGTTATCCACTTTCTCTTCCCACCCAGGAGGTAAGGGAGGTGGAGGTAATTCTTCCTGGCGCTGAGAAGGGGAATCTCCAGTCTCAACTACTTCCCAGCCATGCTTTAAAGAGGACAAATTAAAAAGTTACATTTAAAGACTAAAAGCCTTTATGGGTGCAATTATCATTATAAACAATGGAAAGAATCTTTCCTTGCCTCTATTTCTAATCATCACACTAATCTAAAAGGAAGTTGAGCCAGAATTTAAAATGATCCTTCAAAAAAGGAAGAACGGTCAGAAAAAGCATGTTAAAATGACATTCCCAAGATAAATATCTGTTCCACTTTACAGAGTCGATTGCATCAAATTTGTAGCACTTATACAGCAAACCATTTGGCTACAAACTGGACAAGATCTCACTCTGGTGAATGCAGGGATAAAGAACAGCGCTTCCATCCATAAATCTAAGATAGTGATAGAAAGAACATGTTAAAGAAAGTGCTTCTCTAAATCCACATTCAGAGATGTGACTGCCGGGGATTTCAGAATTGCAAAATTCTCAAATCCCTGGCAGGAACATTAACTGTGTCAGGAAACAAACTAATAGCTATTGCCTATTCTACAGCACATCTTTACAGTGGAACACAAGGGTGTAGTTTCCTAGTCATCTTAATCACCTATGAAAGCAGTCTTATGCACATAGCACATTAAAGTATGCATGGGGTTACCAGAGATCAAGCTGGAGTCAGCATTTCCGTACAAACGCTTATATTTGGAGCTCTATTTTAACTTTAAGCTTTCCAGAATAGTAGCGTTTCTCCCACCAACCTAGCATTGCTAATTAGAATAACAATTCAGTTCTGAAACATGATGCAGGTAGGAAAGCATGTTGGCTTCATATCCTGGAAGAAGAATTCATTCAACTAGGTTTGAAAAACAATGCTTCATGCTAAAGGCTTGTATATAAAGGTTAGAATATTTCAAATCTGAGTTATTCATCCTGATGATGGCAAAAGTATACTTATTCTGCTTTCAAGGCTGATTCAGTCTAAACTGTGATGTAATGAGGGGCAATGGTACTGCTTTACCACTTTCCGAAGTCACAGCAGTCCACATATTGTAGTAAGATATTGGAGGCCTCTTCAGTTTTGGCAATGTAATTTCTCACTGTGACCTAACTAGGAGACCTGAAAAGTAGTAGGCTAATCCTCTAGACCAGGGGTCCTCAACTCTGGTCCATGCACCACACTGGCACTTGTTCAGAGCCCTTCAGGAACTGGACCACTTAAGTGAGCAAAGACCATCTGTGCATGTGTGGGATCCAGTTCACAAGATGATTAGGGGACTGGAGGCTAAAACATATGATGAACGGTTGCAGAAACTGGGCATGGCTAGTCTAATGAAGAGAAGGACCAGGGGAGACACAATAGCAGAGTTCCAATATTTGAGGGGCTGCCACAGAGAGGAGGGGGTCAAGCTATTTTCCAAGGCACCTGAAGGCCAGACAAGGAATAATGGATGGAAATTGATCAAGGAAAGATTCAACCTAGAAATTTTCTGACAGTGAGAACAATCAACTAACGGAACAGCTTGCCTTCAGATGTTGTGGGAGCTTCATCACTGGAAGCTTTTAAGAAGAGACTGGACTGCCATTTGTCCTGCTTGTGCGTGCTTGGGCATGGAAGTTGGACTAGAAGACCTACAAGATCCCTTCCAATGTATTAACCCTCTCCCATCCATAGAAAAACCGTCCTTCATGGAACCAATCCCTAGCACCCAAAAGGTTGGGGGCCGCTGCTCTAGACCAATGTTTCTCAACTCTAGAAACTTCAAAATGTGTGGATTTCAAAACCCAGAATTCTTCAGCCAGCAATAATCCACTCAATGTGGAGGAAAAAAAGACACATATGTCTGTTTCAAAGGGCTTACCTCTGAATCTTCTCTCTGATCATTGTCATCCTCTTGACCACCGTTTTTTGGCATGTAAGCCATCTTCAGCCTCAAAAACCCTTTTACTCGAGATTTGTGACTATAGAAAGAAAAAAAAAACCATTGTAAATATAGTTGTGATTTAGAATACTATACTCGTTGGAGCTGGATAAGCACTTTAAACAAACATATATAGGGTATATTAAAAAGAGAGCTCACCTTCTTGGTCTAAGAAGGAAATCTTTAAACGTATAAGGTCTTTCCATAGTTGGGTCTTCAGTCTATTGGTGTAATAAGAATAGCAAATAATTAATGCTGAAAGGCAGACACCTAAATATCCTGGTGATAATAAATGAAAATCTTAAATGATAATTCATCAGAAGTGCTTTTTCGGACAACAGTTCCATAACTGAGCATTTCCACTAGATGTCACCCTCAACACCAGAGGTCTTCAAACTTGGCAACTTTAAGACTTATGGACTTCCAACTCCCAGAATACTCCAGATAACTACGCTGAGAGTTGAAGTCTACAACTCTTAAATTTGCCAAGTTTGGGAACCTCTGCTCATCACCATTAATTGTTCAGAACCAACAATTTTGGTGTAAAAAACTTGAGGGCTGGGGAGATAAAGACACACATTGCTGAGAAACAATTGCTATAAAATTACATGTGCAGGCATTCACTCGTTTCATTTCTCTTTAACTATTAACTGGGATCAAAAAACACATTTGACCGTGTATTGTATAGCAAACTATAGTCAGTTAACTCTAAATAATATACTCATTAATGAAGGATTATAAAGCAGAATGGCTAAGTTTACATGTTATAGCTTGTCAAGTGAAAATACACTCTTCACAACACAGGTTCACTGCCATCACTGTGTAAAAAGTATCATGGAGAGGAAATTTGAAAAATGTATGAAGAACTTGAGGTGGAAGCTCCACTTCTGGACCTTGAATGGTCACTGCTCAGTGGTCTTAAAGTTCAATCCTTGATTTGTTCACATAGGTTTGGAAAAGGATATTGTCTGAAAATGTGGAAAACTGTTTCTAATATTACTGAACGGATGAACCAGTTTTTTTTTTTAAATATCAAGTATAGGTCCACGTCTTACATTCCTTTCCACTATCACCCGACTCTCCTATAACAGATTTTTCTCATAAATCTTGCTTTTAATAATCTTCAGACATTTATGATTTGTGAACGAGCTGTGATAATGCTACGACTCAGAGATGTAATCTTTAGAATGAAAAGACTTTGCATGTTTCTTCAATAACTCAACATGTTCAAGCAATTCGCTAATAGTTTAAAGCAGAGATTTGAGGTTTGATTACAAAGAGTCTTCCCAAACAATTCACATAAAAGATCTGGTGTGTGTGTGTGTGTGTGTGTGTGTGTGTGTGTGTGTTATTTCTATGGGAAAAAGATGTAGGCTTTCATGTGGAAAAAGAGAATGAAATGGAGAACAGTAATTCTGGTTTTAATACTGAAGAAAGCCGTTTTAGGATGAAACAGATGCATTAGAAGAAGTTACTCAAGGGGCAGCTAGTACTGGTTGTAATGCTGTTTCTAAAGGGGTTAAAGAAAAGGGCATTAAGAAATATTTCAGGCTTAAGCTTGCGAAATAGTTTACAATTCCACACCTATATTATCAGTATAGGCGCAGGTGTCAAATGTAAATAAATATAAATAACAATAGGGCTCTTTCTATTTGAATAAAGAGCTTGTTATTTAAATATACCTTTACTGTATGTCGAGTTTCTATCCAGCTATGGTTCCTTCCAGCTATGGTTATATCTACAATTACTATAATTCCCTAAGAGCAGGGCTGTCAAACTTCTGGCCACACCCACACTCGGTTTAGTGAAGGGGAAAAAAGCCCCGATACGTAACCGCGACAATGTCAGTTTGACACCCTTGCCTAAGAGCTTTAGGTGGTAGAACAGGGGTGTCAAACTCAAGTCTGCAGGCTGGATCCGGTCCCTGGAGTGCTTAGATCTGGCCGGCGGTGCTGTCCTAGGAACAGCAAAGGTCTGTCCCGCAGTGCCTCTGCCAGCAAAAACGGAGCTCAAGAGGGGCGCGTTCCATTTTTACTGGCAGAGTGCTCCGGCTGCCACAGCGCCCCCAACATGAGTGATGTCAAGTTGGCCTCACACGCCCTGCCCCCCCCAAGGTCAAACACAATCCTGATGTGGCTCTCAATGAAATTGAGTTTGACACCACTGTGTAAAAGGTTGATTTGAAGGTAAGGCAGAACTTAAACAGGAAACCCCAAGCTATATCCATAGCCTAAAAATAATAGAACAATCAAGGTATTTCCATAACATTATTACCAAATGGTAATGTTTAAAATGGAAGAAGGAAATGTTTAAACAGATGATTGTGCAGAAATTGTATTACCGATCTATAATTTTCACTTGTTTCACATATAAACAAACGCAAATCAAATTGAAACCAAGTTTTGTTCTGGGTTCTAGTCCTCATTTTGGAGGGCAAGAAGGGAAATGCTGCGCACTCTTTAATTCTGGTGACACGGTGTGTCGGGGATAGCACCCCTCTTCAAATAATACAGTCTCGGTTGCAAAAGGGGTGAAACTAGGCTTAGCTTCACTCTCCCATCAGTAACACTTGGACAGCAAATGGCCTTAACATGCTGTAGCAAATGACAATATATAAAGAGCACTTTCAGAAGGATGGGATGACTTATCATTATTGTTAATCATCATGCTGGTGACAGGCCCTGCTGAGATAATGATTTTAAAGCTCAGAAAATGTGAGTGGAAGAATATTAAGGAAAATGTAAAAAAGGGAAGAGATGTAGCACGTACAAAATAAACCTCAAAGTAGAATATATATATAAAAAAACAGATGGTTCCAACTTTTATGTAGCAATGCAATTACAAGTCCTCTCTCACAGGCCAATGGAAGAATAATAAATGAGATTAAAATTGCAATGCACTCTGTACTGTTAACAGTAATGATTAATGATAGGAATAAAGAGGTGCATGTTAATTAAAGAAATTGGAAAGATCCTGAGAAATGTGGTAAATTTTTAATATAGACACTTCACTCTAAAATGAAACTACATGGACATGTTTTTAAAATTTCCAGTACTTAAGGAAATCGACTAGAACAGCTGCAACAAAGACATACTAAATTCCCAGACAAAGATGAATTTATACGACTCAAGACACCAATGAAAGTCCTAAAACAGTCTAGAATTGTTCTCTTTTTCCACTCATTACCAACTGCAAGTCTCAGCAAAAACCTGGACTTTTTCCTGATCCAATATTTTAGTTGTCTGTTGAATACCCAAAATTCAATATCCAAAGGTTTATTTATCAAAATACCAAAGACTCCTTCCCTAATGGAGAATAATAGATTCCCCCCCCCCCGCCCCTCCTTAGGACATGATTCAGTTTCATTTATAAGGGAAAATGCCTTTCAGAACTGGATTTGTATGTTATATGCAGGGACCAGCAAACATGTTTTCTTTACTAAAGAAACCCCCCCCCCCAACTAAGAATAGTTGAAGCGTATCAACCAGCATATCCTTTGTGGGAATATTTACTCTCTCAAATTCATATGCACAAAACATACATTCATACATGCAGACATTATTTCTGGTTCTTTCAAATACCTATCCAGACATATGTCTTGAATCTGTTGCTGAGAAGCATGTCTAGTTAAAATTTTGCCACGTAACAGAGAAGCATCTGTTATTGCATACCTCCATAATTTATTTTACACCCCTCTGGAAATTAGATATTTACTTCTTTACTGGATCACCCCAACTTTCAGCCTCTTAGAGAACTATAATACCCAAGGCTAACACAAATATACTGGGGGGGGGGGGGGAGCAGCTGACAAAGCTGGAAACAGTAAATTAATTCCTACAGAACAGCTGCCTGGCAAATAATGAAAAGTCTCCATCTAGTCTGTTATTTAGACTGCAGGGTTATATAGTCCTTGAAATCCACTATCAAGCTTCTTCCTTGACTACTCACTCCTCATAGGTGTCAGGGTGCCCAGTAACAGACCTAGCTATTTGCGGGATCGCATTCTGCCCCATACATCCCTGTGACCAATTCGCTCTCACAGAGAGGGACTCCTCCGGGTGCCGTCCACCAGGCAGTGTCAGAGGGTGGCGCCCAGGAGTAGGGCCTTCTCTGTGATGGGCCCAGCCCTCTGGAATGACCTCCCCCCAGACATCAGGATAACGACCGATCTCCGCTCCTTCCGCACGAAACTCAAGACCCACCTGTTCCAACTAGCCGGCCTGGCTTAACTAGAACTTTCTAACCTCCCTGGCAATTTTAATTATGGTAAATGTAAATTTTGGGGTTTTAAACTATTTTAACTGTTTTAATTTATTGCTATTTATTTTAACCTAGTGGCTTTTTATTTGAATCTTATTTGTTTAACACTGATGTCACCTCCTCCATGCCACATCTGTATATCTGTTTTGATTGTACGTCGCCCCGAGTCCCTTTGTGGAGAGGGGGCGACTGATAAGTCAAATAAATAAATAAATAATAATAAATAAACACCCCGAACAAAAGAAGACTCCGTTCCCCAAAGTTCCATTTTATTAGAGATATCATATTGGCACATCTGGGAAAACCCGAATCTGAAAGTTTCCAGATTTTCCCTACCCAAAAGGAGGTTCAAGTCCCTGCCCAGCACCCACATGTCCATCACATGATCCAATCAGGCACCATCCAACCCTGGAGATGCCTCCCAGTTACACCATCGCAGCTGCAGGGCAAGGTGGCCTTGACTCTCTGAGAAAAGAATGTTATTTTGACTATATATTTCCCATACTCCATATAATCCCCCCTCCCATTTTCCCACAGCAGAAAATGAGGCAGGCGTGAAGGCCCAAAGTAAAAGATGGCTTCCGGGTCTGATAATAGTTTCCTGGTTTTTTCCCCACATCAGAAAGATGGAAAAGGAGGCATCTTAGGGACTAGATAGAGATGGACCAGAAGGGGAGAATCTAACTTTCTACCCTGATTCTATAAAAAATTTACACGAGCCGTTTTCTGAGGGTTAAATGATATTTAGATTAAGATGCAATAAAAATCGATGATTTTTCTAAAAAAAAGAACAAAAAAAATGAATTTTTAAAATGTAAATTGGTTTTTTAAAAAATTTAAATACCGTAGATTTTTTTTTTTTTGCTTTTTATTACATTTATTTTATTAAATTTATTTGAATACAAATGCTTTTGGAGTAAAGATAGCTTTCTATTTAAGATACATTAATAATTTAGTTTATTCAACATGAAATGGAGCTTAGTTATGTAGCATGAGGCTGTATATTCTGCAATATTGGGACAGTTGGTGAGTCAACAGCAGGTCAGAGGAGGAGCTGTTGCGGGACAGAGAAGACAGTTGCTCTTGAAAAATTATGATTTAAAACGAGTTGATTTAAATTAAGCCTTTTTACTAGTGTTTTAAATTAACTTGATTTAAATCAAATCCACCTTGGTAAGATGCAATCTATACATTTGATACTGTTGGGAAAAAAGTAATCTAGATTTTCATTGTCTGCAATGATTTGTCTTCTTAGTAGCCTGCTGGAACTTGCTAGCCAAAATCTGTGATTACCAGAATGAGGTGGGAAACGTCCAAAATAATTCTCCACGGTTTATTTTCAGTCGAACCGATTCCATTTTTAGAAATGCATTATTTAACATAATCACTGATTAGTATTATATAAATGAATGAATGCGCATTTGAATTGGATGCAAATTTAACAATTTGGCATTGAATGCCACAAGCTGGAATAAGAGGAAATTACTATTATCATCTAGCTGTCCATACAAAGCACATAAGAGATATGTGCACGCAGCTGTCTTCAGTGGATTCAACATTTTTTTCTTAAAAATCTGAACAACGTAAAGAAATAGTTTTGTACTGAGTTACTAACTCTAACTGCGTAAAAAGTTGTATTTAGTGCTGCTCTCTCTTCATCTTAACCAGTAAGTGACTCATCATGGAAAAAAAAGAGAAAAAAGACTGACTTCTTTCTTTTCAGTTGTTTTAAGTGAAAGATCACAAATCTCTTTCATAAAAGATTATTTATTAAATCATTTAGTATCATTATGGTTTGTTGTACAGTCAGCCAGATTCCAATTCCACTGGATATGGAATTGTTATCTCCTAGGGCAGTGATGGTGAACCTTTTTCTTACGGCACGCCAAAATTGCGCACGACCCCTCCCCAAGCTCCAGAGGCTTTCCTGAAGCCTGGGGAGGGTGAAAATGACCCCTGGTCCCCCGAGGCCCTCTGGAAGCTGGAATGGACCATTTCAGAACTTCTGGTTGGCCCTTTGGGGCCGTTTTTTGCCCTTCCCAGGCTTCAGGAAAGACTCCGAGGCTGGGGAGGGTGAAAAATGGCCCCAACGGGCCAATCGGAAGTTCAGGACGAACTTGTTTTTCTCCCTCCCCAGCCTACGGAGGCTTTCCTTAAGCTTGGGGACAGCGAAAAATCAGCCGGCTGGCGCGTGCATGTGCGCCAGAGCTGATAGCTGGCGTGCCACCAAATATGGCTCCATGTGCCACCTGTGGCATGCGTATCATAGGTTCACCATCACAGTCCTAGGGAGTCCAACCCAAGGATGTGGGATATATTATTATTATTATTATTATTATTATTATTATTATTATTATTATTATTATTATTATTATTATTATTATTATTATTATTAGTATTATTATTATTATTATTATTATTATTATTATTATTATTATTATTATTATTATTATTATTATTATTATTATTATTATTATTATTAGACTTGCCCTTTTGTGCCTATATGGCTGCCTGTGGCTTTTCGGGTGCGTTTCAAGGTGTTGACCATCATTTTTAAGGCGCTCCATGGCACAGGACTTAGTTATTTGCGGGATCGTATCCTGCCCCATACATCCCTTCGGCCGATTCGCTCACACAGAGAGGTACTCCTCCGGGTGCCGTCCACTAGGCTGTGCCAGCGGGCGACGCCTAGGGGAAGGGCCTTCTCTGTGATGGGCCCAACCCTCTGGAATGACCTTCCCCCCGACATTAGAATGACTATGGATCTCCGCCCCTTCCGTCAGAAACTTAAAACCCACCTATTCCAGCTAGCCGGCTTGGCCTAATCCCATCTTTCCCACCTCAGTTTTATTTCTAAATTTCTAGTTTTATTTCTAAATTTTTAGGATTGGTTTTAGGGTCTGTTTTTAATGTTTTTAATTTTTATAAATTCGTACAGGGGTTGTTTAATTTGATTTTTAGCTATGTATATGATTGTTTGTATGTTTTTAAATTTATTCCTGTACACCGCCCCAAGTCCCTCCGGGGAGAGGGGGCGGTCTAGAAATTTAATAAATTATTAAATTATTATTATATAGAGATTCCAGACTAATTCCTGCTTGACTCCTCCCCTGGCTCAACCGGTCACTCTCCAACAAGTTTAGACAATGGATTTTGTCATTTTAGAAGTCCATCATAAATCATAATTGGGATGGTATTCTCATTCAACTAAACAATAACAGTAGATATGGAACATCTACAGACACTTCATATTTTCAAATTCTTGAATTCCACTACTTTTTTAGAATGAATCATGGTGCTGCATTGAATCCAAACCCATGTAAAGACAAAATGTCAGAATGAGCATGTAGATGTCTACAGGCAGCCCTCACTTAATGACTGCACCATTCAAAGTTACGACAGAGCTGAAAAAGTAACTCACACTTATGACCGTCACATTTAAAATACATGGACTTCACTGCCAGAATCTCCCAGCAAGCATGCATGCTTGCTGGGGAATTCTGGGAGTTGCAGTCCACACATCTTAAAGGTGTCATGGTTGAGAAACCCTGCTCGACAAGGTGAACTTTGTGGATTTCTAACGAATAACAGTAAAGATCTTACAAATTCTGCCTACTTTTGACTTAGATCACACTCGATTTACCTTCTACAAAATAGAGAGACCAAAGCGGTAAAAAGTTCTCACCGGAAGATGATTAAGTGGCACATCCACTTGACCCAGAAAGTCGTCTCTGGTCTGTTAATAAAATAGAAAAGATTTAGAATAATTTATTATTAAATCAGTACAGTCATTGACATTAATATCAAGTCAGTTTTTAAAGCCATCTCAAATTATACTTTAATTATTGTACACGTCAAAGTCTTGGCTTTGTCAGAGAAATTCAGTTACCTGTATTTCATATAATGTTTTTGTCCTTGAGCAGCGTGATTAAATATATATAGAGAAAGACCCTAGAGCTAGTAGTAAGGGGAAATATTTTATTCCCCCTGCCAATTTCAAGCAACCAGGAGTCACCAAAAAATGCAGAACTGAATCTTGGAGGTAGATGAAATCATCTGATCATTTTATCTTACTTGATTCATTTCAAAACAGACATTCTATTCTTTAACGATAACATTTGATAAAAAGAACAGAACGACAGTAATGTTCATTATACAATATGGACAATGAGCACTCCAGGATCTTCCCAATGATTATTAGGATTCCCATACTGGGAAAAGCAAGTTATTCTGTTGAAACGATGAATGTCTCATTTAAGAATTACATGGACCCTTTCAATTCCTCTACATGTCATCTTCCCTGTTCGCTGCAATAGATATATCTAACTGATACGGCAAGCACCGAGCAATTTCGCTGCAGCAAAATCTGGGTCCCATTAACTTAATATTTCCTTTCTGTGAAGATCTCCCCAACAAGAATTTTCTAGAGATGGCAAGAATTGACTTCCACATAGAAATATGCTCTGCTATTTAGCTACTACTTGTGCTTGACAATAAACTCTGGATTGGTAATGCCTCCCAGTGGACACTTTGAGGCAACGCCCAAAGAAAACAGACATTTTAGGAGTGACAAAATCAATTGCCTAGTTCCTTTGCTAATGTATTCCTAATAAACTGTATTGCTCGGATGCAGGGAAGACTCTAGTCTATAAACACTATTGAAATTAAACCAACTGTCAGTCAGTAATGCTGATTGGCTATGGACTGGAAGAGGCTTGAAATAACATTATGTCCTTTCTCCACATGCATTTAAATATGGATAAAACATCCCCTCAAATTTTTCTGGCAATCCTTGTGGTGGGCTGGCTTCTGGACCAACTGTACAGTCTGCTTTTTCTAGGGTAAGTCTCAGCCAGTTGTGATAGGAGGGCTTGTCACATTTCCTGTTGTCATTTAAAATCTACATCAGGGCTATTAAACCTGAGCCCCATGTGCTGGATGCGTCACACACTGGCCACACAAAAACCCGGTTAGTGAAGGGGAAAAAAGTAACAATACGTCACGTTACGCCATGAGTTTGATATCCCTGATCTACATGAAGCTACGGAATGAGGTCATTCATGAGCATGGGTTGCAGCCGATGATACAATGCTACTCTGTCCTGGTATCTTGAGGCTGTAGGTCTTCAGTGAGGAAGAGCCGCTTCTGGCAAGACTGAGTTAACTTTGGTTTTTAAGGCTTCCTGGATCGAAGGATTTTTCCATCTTCGGTTCTGATTGGCATTGCACTCCCACAGAAACAACAGGTGTGCAACCCATTGGTGCTTTCTCGGGAGGCAACTGGACTGCCTTGTTTTTTTTCTTTTGAAGACCTTCTATTCCCCACTATCCTGTCAGAGCTGAAGAAGCTTCTTGGATTCTAAAAAAAAACAAAAAAAAAAAAACACCCTAGAAAGTCCAGTTGCCTCCTGAAAAGCACCTTTGGGACAATCTGGATAATTGAGAATCTCTACAGACTTTTAACTGGTGTGCAAATTAGGCGTATTCCTGGACTCATGGCTCATTGGCTCCTAAGGAGCAGGTGGCAGCTGTGACCAGGAGAGCTATGGACACTTTTACATTGTCCATTAATTGTGCCCTTTGCTGGGCCCAAACAGCACAACACATGGTCACTCATGCCCTGATTCCATGGTCTGTACATCCTAGATAGTGTAATGCATGCACTCTATATGGGCCACCCTGGAAGAACATCTGAAAATTGCAAATGGTTTAAATTGTCGTGATATGAGCAGTTATGAGTGCCTCCTGTTCACCCATCTTACATCTTTATTAGGTGAATTGCACTAACTATCTCCCAATGGACTTCTCGATGCAATTCATAACACGGATCTTGGATCCTTGAAGGACCACAACTCTCTGGCTCTTTCCATTTGCCTTATAAAATCTAGTGAAAGGGGCATGCTTTGGCCTGTCAATTAAAAATACCTCCTTTCTATTTGTGAATCGGCTGTCCAGAGGATTTGCTTGACAGTGGGATTAATCAACAACAACAACAAAGCATCTAGCACTGAACACTGGAGCTGCCAGGTAAAATGAAAGAACCTCTCCACTTTACTAAGAAAATTCTTCTCCCTGTGGATCAGCTGTCAGGTCTGGAGAAATACCAGGTTCTGCAAATAAGTTACCTGCAAGTCTAGCCATCCCCCCCCCTCCAATGTATGCCACAGTTTCAACAATCTTGTGATCGGTAAATGGCTTTTCATGCTGTTATCAGAAAGCAGGAGGCTTTTACCAATGATTTTGCTTGACTTGTCTTGCATCTCCAAAGTCATACCACCATCACTCAGCAGCATGTCACAATGGGGGCTATCCTCCCAAGACAGGAATCACTAGTGAGCTTAACCCCCCCCTGCTCAAGAATGACTGGGAATCATTTTAACTAGGTCCATAGCTAGCATTTATTTTAAGATAAAGAAGAACATCTCTAACATTGGAGAATATTTCAGCATGTGCAAACAGGAATGAGATACAAAAATGCTGCAGCACAGAACTCTGCACAGCTATTATAAATAATCTGTCTATTCCCATCTGGAAACCTGAAAACTTGCAATCCCAGCATGTGCAAATTCAGAACCCAAGAGGCGTTTCACTTTGCAAACAGATGTCTATAATGCAATTAATATCAACAAAGGCAGATAGAGCATCATGTCACAAAAATGTTTCTTCTCACATGCTTTAGAAAGCTGACATTTTGCTTATTCATATGTTTACATTTTTGTTAAGTATATATTAAGAGTATATTTTTAAATATAGGTCTCTCCCCCCCCCCCCCCCATTATAGAAAATTGAAGACTTTGAAGCAGAGAATTGTACTTGTCTACGTAACTGGAATTCAGATTTGCCAAATACTATAGGACAGAGTTAATACAAAGCATTTAGAAACATGTAGTGTACGCTAACACGGTGGCTAATTCCCACACTCCATTAAATCTTAATTTGTTTGGTTTGGATTTAATGTGATGTGTGACCTCGCTCATTAGGGCTTAGCATTCCAGGCAATGTGGTTTGCTTAAGAAATCACAGAAATAATTCTGGCTTACTGTTATTCATGGGGGCAGCCAGAGCTTTAGAATCTTAAAATGCATGTCAGCTTCACCTTATACATGCACTGAAAATAACAACATATTCATCCGTTAGCCTATTTTTTACACTAGAAAATCTGAAAAAGGCTTCTTGAACAATTTGAAATAGGATTTCCCATTTTAATTTTTTTAAAAAAAGTCGTTCCATTTTTATTTTGCTCCTGAAGAAATAAGGATTCTGTGCACTTCTGTATGTCCATCTCCTATTATGGAAGGATGTCTTAAAAGCCTAAACCCATCATGCACAGAGAAACCTCACCATACACAAAGGAACTTCTCAAAGCTGTGAACCATCCCACTGGTGTTATCTGCATGATTAACCATACAGAATCAACCGTGCTAATGGCCCAAGGCCACTCTGCTTTGCCTTCAATTTGCATCACTGATGTATCCCTTGATAAAAGTAGATTTTGAGACCATTTAAATTGCTATCTTCTTGTAATAAGAATTAGGTCGTAAACTACCCCTAACAGCTAAAGGTATTTCATACTCAGCATGGTGTCCATAACTTCAAGCTTCCCGACTGTGAACACATTCAAACCTGCCGCTATGAATAATTTGAGAATGCAAACAGTGATTAATCTTTGTATACCCTGTTGAAATTAAAGCCAGACTAAGTATAAACCAGACTTATTTCAACCATTAGTTGTTGAACAGCTACAGTGGACTGGTTCATCATAATCCTAAGAGCTGCTTCACTTGTCTACTTGCAATGGTGTAACGACCTCATGTAGCCATTGGTCTAGGGCAGGGGTGTCACGCGTTGGCCACACCTACTCTTTTAGCGAAGGGGGGAAAGTCGTGATACATCACATGACAACATGAGTTTGACACTCCTGCTCTAGGAGATAGCCTCAAAGTGTTACCTTCAAACTTCATGTTACATTCCATCTGTGGTATGTTTTTGATTTTTATGCTTCCTGTATAACAAAGAGCAATCTTAATATGGACCGGAATTATGGAACACCATCTGGTTGGAATATACTTTCCTTCCTTAGCTGTGCTTTGATTCAAGAATTTATCACTTAACACTATCTCCTATCCCATATAAGTATATGCAATAATAAATGCCTGATTGGCTTCTATATATGAGTCTGACTGAATGTTAGCAAAAACTCCCTAACTATTAGAACAATTTGACACTGGAATCAATTACCAAGTAGGTGAGAACTCCAGTTTGTTGGAATGGCTACGGGAGAGGATGAGCATTCAATCTGTTGTGGATATTTTAAACTGGATTCTTGCACTGAGCTGGGGTTGACTCTGATAACCTCAATGACCCTTTCAATTCTGATACCCGAAGAAGAGGGAGAAGGAAGGAAAGAAGGGAGGGAGGAAAGGAGGGAAGGAAGGAAGAGGAAGGAAGGAAAGAAAGAATGAATTCTAATTCACCTTAATTAGCAAAATATTTTGAGCTACTTCTTCTGTCTTTCTACATTTATATTCCCATTTCTCCTTCTCCTTTTCTTCTCCTTTTTATCTTTTTATTCACCTCCCTTCATATAAGCTGCATGAAGCAATGTCCCATTCCCCAACCGCCCTTATATTGTTTTAAATGCTGCTTTTAAAGGTCATGAAAATTGATGTAATACAGAGAATGCAAATAGAAACCACGAACTATGTTGGCTCAGGTATTGCCCCAAGCTAATTACTGTTTCTGCAAGGTTTTCTGAATTCTGCTTGGTACATTCATGGAGACTGTAGAGATTCTGGGTGACCTGGTTAAGGTTTAGATGAGGGAATCATTTGGGAGGTTAGGTACCATACACAGAAGAGCAGGAAGCCAGGAAAAGAGAGGGGGGGGGAAACAGAATAAAGCAATGGCAATCCATTTCTATATCACACCAGCTGCATGAATGCATCTGTGTAAGTCATTAGGAATCATGCTCAACTTGAAAATGATTATACATTCTTTAGGTCTAAATGTATCACAGTCTGCCTAAATTAAACTCTGCTTCTTTAACCTAAATAAAAACTAAAATTAGACCTTCTGTAGTTTGGCTAGGACATTTACATTCCACAGCGGTGTCCCAAAGAGTGCTTCGAGGGAGGATGTGGCTGTCCACCATCGATGGACCATTGCTTTGGGAGCTTGATGTGATGTGCCAGAATAGGGCAGATTCTTTAAATATGATTGCCTGGATGAGATGTGTCCAGTTGTTTCTCATGGCTTTCTTTTCCTTGCATGCCAGCAGTTGTTTATAGCATATATATTTTTTCTGTTGGAGAAGGTCCTGTGCAGCTGTCACTGTTGTACTGAACATATAGGCCTGGTAGGTTGTAGCGAGAACTCTTTTGGCATCCTCGCAAATTGACAATTAGACCTTGGCTTCTGATGTACTCAATTATTATGTCAAACAAGACATAATCCCATTATTAGCTACCTAGGAAAAAGCCAACTGATTTAAATGTGGGGTACAGATCATGGATGGTCAGTTGAGGTCCATGAGGTTATTAATCAACTGTGACGTTTCCACATTCTCAGGACAGGACATTCTTTAGCTGGTTCGTTAGCAAGAATGAAATGAGCCGATTCACTGTGATATAACACAAGAGGGGGGAAACACCCCCTCCCAAATTTGTCAGAATATATGCATTCTCCCTTCCCTTACATTTGTGAGTGTGTGTAATATACAGATGTATATTATGTTCCTGTGTATGAAGTTTTACTTGACTTCTATCCCTTGTTGAGGACAGGAAAAATTCTCCATTTTTACACACTATTTTGTGCAGTGCTTTCATCATATTGACCATAGGAAGCTATCCATTGGTATGAAGTTATTTCATCCTTATCAGAATCATCTCCTAATTATGCATATTGGGTGATTCTCAATAAGGATAGGAAATATAGAGATAAAAAGAGGAACCAATGTCTGTTGCATGAGATGAAATAGGGCAGGGCAGGGCAGGGCAGGGCAGGATATGATGATTTGCTAATTACAAAAATTAAGGCTGTACTGTGATCCATTATAACTATTTAACATTGAGTTCAAGATAGTAGATTAAAACTTTCGTCTGAGCAACTGTTCACGAGATTGTACTACAGCGTGAAGATATTAACCAGCAAAACAACCTTGCTGCTTTTCAAGAAAAAATGGCTCATATTCTGCCAAAAATAAAAATAAAATAAATTACAGTTTTTAAATACTCTGTCCTGTTCCTTCTAAGACTATATATTCATATTGTTTCTCCAAATATAGTGTAACTGCTTGTTAAGTCACACTAAAGGGATTCTTCCCATTAATCAGAAATATTTGTCACCTTTGTCTGTGTACTGCACAAATCACACATCACAAATCAATGCACAAATCAAATCGTCATAATGACTTGGGTAACTTACATTCTTGTAGCTATTTTTAAGGTGCTAAAATGCTGCCAAAGCCTCTTTCCACCTCAAGTTAGCACCTAAGTTATTGAATGCAAGTACACATGCACAGGAGTGTCTGGATGTGTGGGTGTATCTAATGTGAAGACTAGACTGAGATCTCTTCAAGTCCAATGTAGAATATAACAACTCTTAAATGCCATGATTCTTTCAACAGTGACAAATGAAGAAAAAGCAACTATTTGTAGAATATACTGTACGGTACACAGGTAGCCTTCGACTTACAACCCCAAACTGAGCCCAACATTTCTGTTGCTAAGCAAAACAGTTTTGTCCCATTTTATGACCTTTCTTGCCACAGTTGTTAAATGAATCACCGCAGTTCTTAAATTAGTAACACAGCAGTTACCATATTTTTTTTACAAATAACTCTCGGCGGCAAACTTCCTACTCCTATTCTCTCTACCACAACAACCCTGTGAGGTAGGTTAGGCTGAGAGAGAGTGTGACTGGCCCAAAGTCACCCAGCTGGCTTTTGTGGTTAAGATGGGACTTGAACTGACTTTCTAGCTTGATACCTTAGTTGCTAGACGAGACTGGCTTTCTATTTTCCATCTTATCCTTCTATTTTCCTTTAATGGTTCATCCATCATCCATGATGGGGTTTGTGTTTTTGGTTTAATGGGCTGTGAGACTCCAAGCCAAAAAGAGAGAGAGAGAACCTATTAAACCATAAGAAGTGCTTCACAGCCCAGTGCGTGAAATAATTTACAGTATAAAAATAATGCAGAGTTTCTCTGCAGAACTGGAACTTATGTTATAGAGAGAAAACAAAGGGAATTTCAGTGGAAGCAAAGCACTAAATGTACTGTATTCTGACCATTATATGTAGAGAGAATTGGTACAAGATTTTCTACCATTGGTTCATTACTCCATGATTAAATTAATAATTCCTTTTTCTAAAAAATGCTGGAAATATAACAGACAGATTGGGTCTTTTTTTATATAGTTGAGGTTAATAATTTAAAACAGTGGCTCCCAACATTTTGGGCATCAGGGACTGGTTCTGTGGAGAGAGTTTTTCCCAGGGACCAGAGGGAGGCATGGTTTCGTGTGTTGCCTGCATACCGCGGATGGGGATTTGTTTGTGTGGCCCTGTTTCTGGCATGCTGTGGTCTGGTGCCAGTCCGCAGACTAGGGGTTGGGGACCCCTGCCATAAAACCCAACAATAATAGACCTTCCCGGATAATAAGCCCACTGGGGCTTTTGAGCACATGCGCTAAAATAAGCCTTCCCCCTGAAAATAAGACCTCCCTGAAAATATTGCAACACAACAGCAGCCATGAGGTGACCACACTCGCCGCCTATTGCACCTCAAAAATAATAAGACTTCCCCGAAAATAAGGCCAAGCGCTTATTTTGGGGGTCAAAAGAAAATAAGACCCCTTATTTAGCCTTATGACTAAAACCATATCTAATTCCGTTGACCTCTATAATGTATTCATCATTACTCTATTGGTCTTTCAAAGGTTTCTTTGAACTTTTGAAGCTTTACGATGTCCTTCAAAATCAGAGCTTCTTATGGTCTTTGTATCACTGATTATGCATCAAGGCATTATGATGTTAGCAGCATTGTTATTGTTCTTATACATGTTTAACAAATTTAAGTCTTTCTATAATATGTTTTGATTGTTGTGTTATGCTGCACCACCCAGTCTCACCCTTGAAAAATGGGCAGTCATACAAATTTGATAAGTAAATAATGCTATTTTTTTTAAACACTGTATTGTTAAAAAAAAATAACTGGAGTGCTTTTTTTTCTCACGGGACTATCTAACAACACTGCAAGATAACTTTTTCTGATGAACCTTCAGTGCGGACTTTATCACTCTTTAAGGTAAAGGTAAAGGTTCCCCTACACATACATGCTAGTAGTACCCGACTCTAGGGGGCAGTGTTCATCTCCGTTTCAAAGCCAAAGAGCCAGGACTGTCCGACGATGTCTCCATGGTCATGTGGCCGGCATGACTAAACGCTGAAGGTGCATAGAGCGCTATTACCTTCCCATGAAAGTGGTCCTTATTTTTCTCCTTGCATTTTTTATGTGCTTTTGAGCTGCTAGGTTGGCAGAAGCTGGGACAAGTAATGGGAGCTTACTCCGTTATGTGACGCTGGGGATTCGAACCGCTGAACTGCCGATTTTCTGATCGACAAGCTCAGTGTCTTAGCCACTGAGTCACCACGTCCCTTTATCACTCTTGATATGTAATTATTTTTCCTTCCATGTACATTGTTTGCCACGTGTTTACCGTGAACCACCTCTATTATCCTAAAGCCCCTTCAATTTGAAGAGCTGCCTTCATAGCTATTTTCTGTATTTTAATTCTTATCTGGAATCATCTGCAAATTTGAGCACTTCACTCTCAAGTCTAATTTTAGAACATATAGGAAAGTTAAAAGCAATACTTTCAGATCCCAGGAGGTCTCCATTAATCACATTTCAAAATCTGACTGCCAATTTATTCACAATTTCCTTTCTATTCTTTAACCAGCATTAATCTACTAAACATTCTTAACCTCGACAGTTAGAATTCTACACTGGCTTTATCAAAACTCTTTGGAAAATCCAGATAAAATCTACAGATAAGTGCACCTGAATAGTTCTTTGTTTCTAAATGTTACTTTCTGGAAATGTTACTGAGAAGTATGTTGTCAGCAATATTTTATGTTCTGCGTGTTAAATAATATTGTATAGAATAATGATTATAATAAGGAATTAGTGACTGCCTGCTGTTTTAGGAAATGTTTTCTTCTAACATACTCTGTCTATATAATTGCAGGAAATAGATACTATAATAATGTTCAATGCTTAGCTGTTACAGAAAGAAAAAGTCTATCCCAAAATGGATTCAGCCGTATTATTTTATCAATTTATGTATTCATACAATTATTATACAGTAGATTATCTCCTAACAGGCTCAGGGCAGTTTATAGTTATTTACTTACATTTATTGACCCCTCAACTACAGTAGACTCTATAATAACACACAGTGAAATTCTCAAAGCCTATTTAACTAAATAAAGTAGCCCAAGACAATCAAGTAGTCAAATAGTCTGTGGAATAAAAGATACATTTGATTTATTTGGGTGTTTGATTGATTAAATTTATATTCTGCCTATCTCCACGATAATGTGACTCTGGGAGTCGCCTCTGACTATATACGTACGTGTGTGTGTGTGTGTGTGTGTGTGTGTGTGTGTGTGTGTGTGTATAAATGGTTCTGTGTGTGTGTGTGTGTGTTCCAGCATAACCCTGGAACGCCTCTAGCAATTTCAAACCAACTTGGTACACAGATGACTTACTCTCTGGAGAAAAATGTAGGACATCCCTAACACCCTTCGGGGTGTGTGTTCTGTCTCTGGTAAGGAGGAAAATACAACATTAGAAATTACTTTTGGTCCGGACATTTCCCCCCTATAAATAAATACCTGGGCAACGCGAGGTTATCGGCTAGTAGATCATAAAAAGTTAAATAGAAGCAATTAAAAATTTAAATTACTGTCAAGTCTTCCTGATAAGCAGATGATTAGGGGCATTCTTCTTTTCAGCAAGCATGGTGTTCCAAAGAGTGAAGAGCAGACACCATGATTGATCTCCCACCCCTTCACCTTCCATGGTAGGGGAACACTCAGCATTTATTCTCTCAAAGATCATGTGGGATGGGCCAAATGCAGGACATGTCCAGGCCCAAACCACATAGGCTTTTTAAAGTTATAAAAAACCCTTTTAACTTGATCTGATTGGCTGTCATTTTCTATAAATAAACATTAGCGATATTTTAACTACATTTAAATGCATTTAGAGTTACGCTGGCACTGAAATATTGGCTGACTCCACTACTTTTTAACGGTGGCCCATAGTACAACGTTCAACTTTGAGGATAATTCTCTTCTGTGGGGGGAAAAAAGAGTACAGAGAAGAGTACCAAAGATGATTACGAGACTGGAGTCTAAAACGAACGAAGAACATTTTCAGGATTCGGGTATGGACTAGGGGAGAGACGATAGCAGTGTTCCAATATTTAAGGAGCTGCCACGAAAAAGAGGAGGTCAACCTATTCTCCAAAGCACCAATGGGTGGTAGCTTCCTTGGTTTTAAGTTGCTTGTCTCCCTGATTAGTTTATCAGGGAGACAAGCAATTTAGAATCTAGGAGAAATGTATTGACGTAACAGTTAATCAATGAAATGACTTGCCTACAGAAGTTGTGGTTGCTCCAACACTAGACGTTTTTAAGAAGAGACTAGACAACCATTTCTCTAAAATGGTATAGGGATTTCTGCCTGAGCAGAAGGTTGGACTAGAAGACCTCCAAGGTTCCTTCCAACTCTATTGTTCTGTCATTCTGTTATTCAAACTAGTGGCTGGAGGGTTGATATGTGGGATTAAAAAAGAAGATGATGTATGTCTATATCAGAGGACACTGATATAAGAAGGTCTCTGTGTCTTTGTGTGCATGTATGTATAATTTCTAAGAAATGAAAAGGAACGAAACTTAAAATCCCAAGTTGGGAAGAGAGAAATGAAAGAGAAGAACAGAACTGGGTTTTGCTTTGGGAGCCACTGAGAATTTGATAGGGGCCAATGGATTTGCTGCTCAACTTGTTTAATTGAAAGCGACTATAACAGCTGTCTCCTCAAAAGGAAGCCAATAACAGGTACGCATTGCCCTTGAAGCTTCTCACCAGCTCTAGGAAGTCAAGACTCACAATATATGATATTACACAAATATTTCTCGATAAAAATATTCAGATCTTCCATTGCTCTCTTGTCATTTTCTTTGATTTACCTGTTCAGCTGCTGGTCTTCACCAGAGGAAACTGTTTTAGGAAAGTCCCACTTCAGTTATACACTGGTAACATCCCATTCCATATCATTAAGTTCCCTCTCAGCCTTGCTTCATAAACGCCACCTACCCTCTTCCAACAAAAGTTGATATTACATTTGAAAAAAGATAAGCAGGGGTGGGCTTCAAATATTTCAGCAACGGGTTCTCTGCCCGGTTGCTGGATGGGCGTGGCCATGGTGGACGTGGCCTAGTTGGCCTCCTGCAACATGGGGGGTGGGGGGTGTTTCACCTTCCTCAGGCTCTGGAGGTTTTCCTTGAGCCTCTGGGAAGGTGAAAACTACGTCCTCTGGGCTCCTTCCAGGAGGCCTGTTTTTCCCTTCCCTGAGCCTCCATGCGGGGGCTGCACTCGCATCCAAAACGGGCTGCATGGAAACTCCTGGGATAAGAGAGGTGGGAGGAGCCAGCCATGAGTGGGATTTGGAGGTTCTCTGAACCGGCCATAATGTTAGCTATGGGTTCTCCCAAAACCGAGTGAATCCGTAGCAACCCACCCCTGAAGCTAAGGATACGCTCTTCCAGACACACAGAAGCAACATAATCACCCAGGGGAATTAAAAGACTGAAAATATTAGGCCCAGCCACTGGGAATTCAGATGTGTATCTTTCTTTGAACTATGTGAGAATGGCAAGGCAAGGATCACACACTCTGCTAAAAAGGCCTATCAAGGGAAGACTGGCTGCAGCCATTAATGAAAACCTTGGCAATGCAACAGCCAGCATGCGTTGCCCTTTGGAAGGGCTAATACTTGTGTAAATGTTAGTCTCATTGTTCTTCTGACATTTGTTTCTGTTCTGTGTCAGTATCACAGACCAAGAGAGATAAGAAGGGCATATGGCTTGGAGGCTGGAGGTGAGACTTCAGGATTGAGCAGGAAGTGTTGAAATTCCTAGAATGGGGCCCTGCTGATGTGAGGAAACAACACTTTAAGGTTACTGACCTGACCAGCACATTCATGCTCAGTGTCAGAGTACAGATTTCATTTAATGTTACATGACAGCTTACTAGCCGCCTGCCACCACCAAAATGAGAGTCTATCATGCTTATCATAATGCTCGATGCAGGAAGGAAACAGGCAAAATGAAGAGCAAAATGTGAACATTGCTTTAATGACTGAAACACTGGCTGAAATGTATACATATAAAAACAAAATACCACTCACGCAGCATCACAAAATCTCCAGAACCGTAAAGCCTACAAACTTGAAATTTGGCACGTATGTTCATCTTGGCTTCTAGCTGCTCGCTAAGAAAGGATTTTTCGAAACGACCATCAGATCATTCGTATTTCTTATATTATTATTAACACGCTCTGATGCTAAGGAGTTAGGCATTCTACTCCCCCCTCCCCACACCTGAACTCTGTTTCAACTGCCACTTGGGCATGGCCAGCGTGTGACTCATCCGGCCTGAGGGTTGGGAATTTGAAGAGGATCAATGGGGCCAGCCTGAGGGAGAGAAGGGGGATAGGAGAGGAGAGGCTTCTGGGGGGCAAGCCTGAGGAGAGAAGGGGAGAGGCGAGGCCGATCATAACTACTCATTAATTTTCAAGCTGTAAGTATCGATTTATCAAGCCCAATCACATAATTTTGTAGTGGAGCATGGTTATTCAGCTAGTACTTTATAAAATAAGTTGGAATGTACAAATAGCCTCAACTTACGATCACCATTGAACCCAATATTTCTGTTGCTAAGTGAGACATTTGTTAAATGAATTTTGCTCCCTTCTTCAGACCTTTGTTGCCTTTCACTTCTTAAGCGAATCACTGCAGTTGTTAAATTTGTAAAACACAGTTGTTAAATGAACCTGGCTTCCCCATTGACTTTGTCAGAAGGTTGCAAAATGGGATGACATGACCCGGGGACACTGTAATTGTTATAAATATGAGTCAGTTGCCAAGCATCTGAATTTTGATCCTGTGACTATGGGGATGTTGCAATGATTGTTAAGTGTGAAAAAAGGTCATTAGTCACTTTTTTTCAGTGTCATTGTTAACTTTGAATAGTCACTAAACAAACTGTTGTAATCCGAGGACTACCTGTATATGTTAAGAATAAAAGCATTTGGGGAAGTATGCATAGCATGGCCTCTAGAACACTTTCCAAGCATCTGTATTTTTGTGATGAATGTATTGTTATGATGACTATGATTTATCACTTATAGCTTTTATTTACAGTACACTGAGAGCTTATGCACCGAAGACAAATTCCTTGTGTGTCCAATCACACTTGGCCAATAAAGAATTCTATTCTATTCTATTCTATTATTCTATTCTATTCCATTCCATTCCATATAATGAAGTAATGTGTGGTGTTTGTGTGCGGTATTTCTGTTATCCTCTTGTGTCTGTCTGGGTTTGTATATTTGTCTACTTGTTGTATGTGTTTGTCTGCACTGGGAAAAGCAGGGCAGGCTGTATCTGTTCTGCTGTAAGTAATGTGACTGGGTGGGAAGACGGAAGGGAGTTTAGAAGGACGCTGTGAGCAGTATTTTGAACCCTTGCCCAACTGATTCTCCCACACGGATGCACTGGGGGTATTTTTTGCTCTGCAGCCCCCAGGTGGACTTGAGCTATTTTTAAATAGTACTTTCTTTCTCCACAAGCTTCTGTTGCCATACCAATATTCATCCTCGGCTGATTTTGGATAGTTAACTTGCTGACAAATTTCCAAACCCTTTACACAATTTCTTTCCAAGATGCTATTGGGTTGGGGAAAAAGACACAGGAAAAGTAGAACCTCGTTTGAGACTATTTAGAGATACTCTTAGGACGAGGTTTCTGCTAAGAATGTAAGCTGCATTGGCTATCATTTGTCAGAATTGCCCTACTTAGATTTATGGAGATTCTCAATCATCCAGATCATGGTTGTCTCAAAGGTGTTTTTTTTCAAAAGGCAATTGTACTTTCTTGGGGTTTTTCCCCTTGAAAACGTTTTGCTTGTTATCCAGGAAGCTTCTTCAGTTCTAACTGATTTCACACCAGTCAGTTAAAACTGAAAATGCTTCTTGGATGACAAGAGAAACATTTTCAAAGGGGGAAAAAAACCCCCACAGAAATCCAGTTGCCTTTTGAAAAAAGCACTTTTGAGACCAGCCTAGTTAGATAGGACAACTCTATTACTTTAAGTTTGTGCTTACTTCCAAAGATTATTTTTCTCTGCAGCTAAACTGTTAAGGATTAAGAACTGAACATCCAAGTAATTTTCTTTTCCAAACTGAAGAAAGCACAAGTCAAGAAACTATACAGTCTTTCGGAATACTCATAATTTAAGGATGAATTTATAATACAATATAATATAATAAATGTAATAAATGTAATAAATACAATAAATATAATAAATATAATAAATATAAATATAATAAATATAATAAATATAAATATAATAAATATAATAAATATAAATATAATAAATATAAATATAATAAATATAATAAATATAATAAATATAATAAATATAATAAATATAATAAATATAATAAATATAATAAATATAATAAATATAATAAATATAATAAATATAATAAATATAATAAATATAATAAATATAAATATAATAAATGTAATTTATATATATATTACATCAAACACTTCTGGAAATGGAAAAAAGATCTTGGACATGAAATACAGTAATAAGTATGTTTAGACCTATCAGAAGTACAGATTTAGTTTTCAGGTAACGTGAAAAAAGAATCTTAATTTGGTTTAACTTGGAATCTTTCTAGATACATTGGAATTCAATGTCCATAATTGATGGCTAAAGTTGGTTTGATTGATTCTGATGTTGGAGACCTTACTATTCCAGAATTTTATGTGCCAGGAAATAATTAGGATATATTCATTCCCAGTTTCGATTTTCATTTTTTTGAGAAATGTGTGAATTACGGATAATACCGACAAATCATGAAAAAAAATAAAAATCATTTCACATTATATTTATAAAAGAGGTAGAAGACAATTTGTGTCATTGAATTTGTCACATTCATTCCCTTGGTGTATACTATCGCTCCAAGCTGCATAACCCTCATGAGATTCAAAAGTCATTAAGTATATTTTAATAAATACCATATTTGTCATTTGAGCTAAAACTATAAAACTGCCTTATAGTAAGGTCAACGGCCAATGTGATCACTAAGCACATCTTCATACATTATTTTCCTTTCAAATTAGCTGCTTGTTCATTTCAGCTGACAACTAATTTGGTTGACTTCTCTCTGATCGGTGGGTAGAATTGGAGCACCTTTTATGTTTTGCACATTCCTGTCCTTACAGAGCAGCTTCTCTGTTTAAAAAAGTGACAAAATACATTTTATATGCAAATAGCAGTTGCCTAGAAATGAATAGGTGTAGAGTTCTAATATATACTTCAACCGACTTCTTTTGTAGGGAAGTAGTCCTCAGCTTACAACAATTTCTTTAGGGGACCATTCAGAGTCACAACAGAAATAAAAATAATGACTTATGATTAATTTTTACACTTACAACCACTACAGTAGCCCTGTGCTCATGTGACCAAAATTTGAATGCTTGGAAACTGGCCTGTATGGCTGCAGTGTTCCTGGTAGGGGTGGGCTTCAAAAATTTCAGCAACGGGTTCTCTGCCCGGATGCTGGGTGGGCGTGGCCATGGTGGGCATGGCCTAGTCGACCTCCTACACCACGGCGAGGGGGGTTTTCGCCTTCCCCAGGCTATGGAGGCTTTCCTCGAGCCTCTGGAAGGGTGAAAACTGCTTTCCCCAGGCTCCAGAGGTCTTCTGGGAGTCCCATTTTTCCCCCTCCCCAAGCCTCCATGCAGGCCCCTGCACTTACTCGCATCCAAAATGGGCTGCGTGGAGACTCCTGGGAAGGGAGGGGTGGGGTGGGTGGGGCCAGCCAGGGGTGGGATTTGGAGGTTCTCTGAACCTGCCGAAACCCGGGCGAGCCCATAGCAGCCCACCCTTGACTCCTGGGTCACGTGATCCCCTTGTCGCAACCTTCTGACAAGCAAAGTCAATGGGGAAGCCAGATTAACTTAACAATCATGCTTCTAACTTTAAAAACTGCTGTAATTCACTTCATAACTGGGGCAAGAAAAGTCGTAAAATGGGGCAAAACTCACAACTGCCTTGTTTAGTAATGGACTACCTGTAGATGCAAATGCTAGTAAAATAATAAATATCTTTATAGACAGAATTTTTAAAAAATAAGGAATAGGAACAGAAAGCACTTATGAAACCGATAAAGGGAGCGGGGGGAATGGATGGACTTATATATACTTACATTGAACCAATTATATACGATTCATCAATTATGGCCATTCCCAAGTTTTCAATATTCTGTCTTAGACGAAAGCTATGAACTAATCCAATTTCCCATTGCTTTCCGTTTACCGATCAAGAGTTATGCGTAATTATAATTTTGCTGAAGCAAACATTTTGTGTTTGTTTCATTGCTTTTCTGAGATTCATCCTCAAGAATGCATGAAAATCAAGCAAAGCGGAGAACTAATTATTTTTTATTCTGAAAGCTAACTGGCATGCAATCCTCTTCCAGAATTCACGTCTCCTTATGAAAAATAGGGTCACTCAGCCCCTCCCCCCCAAAAGCTAAAAAAACCAGAAGCTTGCTTTGCTAACTTAAATTTATAGGAAAGGAGTTTGAGGAATTTTAGGACTTTACTGTTTTTCTGCCAGCCTTATTATTTGTATGCATTACAACCAACTTTTCTTTTTTTTTTTTTTTTTAAAAAAAAAAGAGAAGCATGCTTATTTCTCAAATATTTGTCCATTTATACTTAAAAAAAAAACCTGCAGTGCAGTAACTATGTTAAATTTCAGATTTAAGCTTGTTTGGTTTAGCAACTGTATTGCAAAAAAAGTGTTTACCCCATTATCATGCCATCTAAAAGGGAAGTGTTTTTAATTAGAATAACTCATTGCCATCTTGTCAACTTTTTCTCTCCTCAAATGCGATAGTTACACTGCTACACTCATTTGCGCATTTCTCCAGTGGGGCACTGCATGAGTGCCGACTATCCAATTACTCCAAGATATTTTTAGCCTGAATATTTAAAATAAACATTTTATCCTCTGCTGTCCTTTTCTTTGTAAACAGTGGGTCTTGCAGCAAATGAACTATTCTTTTCATAATGCAGCGAACGGAGACACTGATTGAAAAGGGATGAATATGCCAGACAGAAAATGTTACAGAATGTTAAGCGAGCGTTTATTGAAAAAGCTGCCTCTTATTGGTTTTTAGTTTTGTAATGCAAATAGAAAATTCTGGTGCAAACTGGGTTAAACACAGACCAAATTCACTTAACATGCTAAGCATGGCTTTGAAGTAACTATGGCTAAAACTCTCACTTTGTCAACAGCGTCCAAAATGATCCAGCAACCAAGTCATGTACTATTCTCTCTTATTTTTATTGAAGTCCCAGCAATCTTTATCCAGGCTAGCATTTTCTATTTTTTTATTTTCACCTATTGTGGTCTGATCCTGGATTGGAAAACAGCACACAGGTCAAGAGCCACTGAATATTTCCACTAGTCTCTTTGTTTTCCAAAGCAGCTCTACCGAAAAATAAAATGGCAGCTAGTCTCTAGTTTTATTTGAAGTTAGAAAGTCAATTCCACAAAAACCTTCTTAAAGATAACGATACCTAGTACTTGGATTGGAATGACAAGATATAGTATACACTGAACATGAAGTGGTTCAAATCTGAAGCATTTTGTACATCCCAGCTTACTACAGCACTATACAGTAATCTATAGTTATATATACCGTGTTTCCCCGAAAATAAGACAAGGTCTTATTTTCTTTTGACCCTTGAAATAAGCACTTGGTCTTATTATTTTTGAGGTGCAGAAGGCGGTGAGTGTGGTCACCTCATGGCTATTGCTGTGTCGCAATATTTTCCGGAGAGGGCTTATTTTAGCGCATGCACTCAAAAGCCCGATTGGGCTTATTATCCGGGAATGTCTTATTTTCCGGGAAACAGGGTAGCTATATATTAATATAGAGTATACATGCTATCTATCTATCTATCTATCTATCTATCTATCTATCTATCTATCTATCTATCTATCTATCTATCTATCTATCTATCTATCTATCGTATACTATCGTATATGGTAATATGTATGTATATGTGTGTGTGTGTATGTGTGTGTGTGTGTGTGTGTGTGTGTGTGTGTATAAATATAGTGGTGGCTCAGTGGCTAAGACGTTGAGCTTGTCAATAAGAAAGGTTGGCAGTTCGGTGGTTCGAATCCCTAGCGCTGAGTAACGAAGTGAGCTCCCGTTATTTGTCCCAGCTTCTGCCAACCTAGCAGTTCGAAAGCACATAAAAATTCAAATAGAAAAATAGGAACCACTTTTGGTGGTAAGGTAACAGCGTTCCGTGTGCCTTCGGCATTTAATCATGCCAGTCACATGACCACGGAGACGTCTTCGGACAGCGCTGGCTCTTCAGCTTTGAAACGGAGATAAGCACCGCCCCCTAGAGCTGGAAACAACTAGCACATATGTGCGAGGGGAACCTTTACCTTTACCTTATACAGTAATACTATTGTACATAGTGTATTGTTTTGTACAAACATGGTCAAAGTTCTGTTTCCCCTTAGGAAATATATATATAATAGCAGTATAATTAGCTTTAGAACCTTTGACTTAGTCTTATGTTTTAGCAGGTTAGTGAGGCTTGGAACAAACCAAGTGCACAAAGTTGCAGAGTCACCCCTCTGTAAATATTTTACCCATCCCTACAGTCACGGCAGAAAACCAAGCGGAGAAACCTTTTGAACACTTAAGAGCACATAAATGCAGGCATGAAAATATGTCTCCCACAAGAAATATGTGACCTCTGAGGCAACCGCAAATGACACACCAAAAGGAATGCTGTAGAGCTGGAAAAGGTACAAGAAAACACAACCCAAATTCTTGGGGCACTGCAGGAATTTCTCTTTAAGAGGAAAGCTGCCTTCTACTCTTAGTAAAAATGGCAACTAAGGAGGTTATGGCGGAGATACATAAAATAATGAAGAGAAAATACATGGAAGATGCTTCCTTAAAGGGGAAGATACCATGGATCTGAAGGTTGGTGTAGGAGAAAATATGGCTGAATCTAGAGTCAGAGTGAAAGAGGGATCAGCCCAGAATCCCTATGTAGCTATAAGACATCTTGATCCAATATCACTTGAGTGCTATTGACCCTTATCTAATTCATAGCAGGTGCCAACTGTTAGTTTAGAATCTTGATGGTGAACCTATGGCACACATGCCATAAGTGGCACGCAGAGCCCTCTCTGTGGGCACCCCAGCTGTCACCCCAGTTCCACTGCGCATGCGCACATGCCTCCTGCCAGCCAGCTGGTTTTTGGGTCTCTTCTATGCATATGCTGCACTGGGTGCATGAGGGACACATGTGTGCTCATGTGCGGGGCACATGTGCATGGGGCACTCACATTGCATTTTGCATGGGACACTCGCTGTGCCCCATTTTGGGCCTGGAAGGCCTCCTGTACCAATCTGGAAGCCAAAAATGGGCAAGGTGGGAGGGGTGCATGCGCGTGGACATGCAGGGATGCGGGAAGCCTAAAATGGGCAAGGGGGCTGCATGTGCTGGGTGCATGCATGCAGGGCACATGCGCAGAGGCCTTGCATTGCATATTGGGCTTTCGCACGCACACTTTGGGCACTCAGCACCAAAAAGGTTAGTCATCACTGCTTTAGAAGATTCCTGCGTATCGGGTCTTTAGCACTGAAATTGAAACTCATAAAAGAAAGCATGGGGACAACACAGAAATTGGACGTCACACAATATAGGAAGCCTTAAGCAAGGATTAAACCAATTCATGAAAAATAAGATTAATACTGACTAGTCAGGTATTCCTTCCAGAATCAGACACAGGATGCCTCCTTATGTCAGTTATTGGGACTCCGGAATGTCACTGACATGGATGATGATACAAAATTGACTTTCCATAAGATTCTACTTGGCCAGGATTAAAAGAGAATGATTAACAGGTCAGACTGAGGACACTGCGAAATGGCCCAACTACTATTTCTACAATTTCACTCAACCGATTTTGACAGCTAGGGCTGTGATGACAACAATTCAGCAACCATTAGAGCAGTGGGTCTCAACCTCCCCAATGCCGCGACCCTTTAATACAGTTCCACATGTTGTGGTGACCCCCAACCATAATATTGGTATCTCGGTTCCTAAGACCATCGAAAATATGCGTTTTTCGAGGGTCTTAGGCGACCCCTGTGAAAGGGTCGTTCGACCCCCAAAGGGGTCCCGACCCACAGGTTGAGAACCACTGCATTAGAGGATGATTTGGTCTGACCTTGTAGGGTTCTTCCTATGTTTTGAAGTATCTGAGTATTTTGGTGGCTCAACTCCACCAAAAGACTGAGGGGACTGCAAGCTAAGAATATAATATCTCAGTTTAATCTATTTTAGTACCGATTATCAATAGCTATGTAGAAAGTTACAACTATTTATGATGGCGCATAATGTCTGCTGGTGCTTACAGGTTCTAAAGGCTGCACAACTTGGAAAGGCTGCTGTGTTAACTTCGTACTGTAGGGATATATTCTCTTGCCTCCAAAGATATTAACATGTCATTAGGATCCTATTTTACATTACATTGGAATCACATTTTAACATTCCTGCATGACGTAGGACTGTTATTCCCAGGGCCAGTAGCAGTAGATGCTTTTTCTAAATAAGCTTGTTCTCTGCAATGCCCCCACTCTGGTTGTCCTATAACTTCAGGAATTTCAAGTATATATGCAATGAACCTGCCTTCTTTAGAAAGTGATCTTATCAGTTTGGGTCACAATAAAGCTGTAACCAAGCAATCAGCAGAGAAGCATATATCTGGAGAGGCAAAGAAGAAATCAGGAAAGGAAAATAGGGTTAGCTCTGCTGATTCAGTTCTACAGAGGAATCATTGAGTCTGTCATCTGCACCTCTATAATTGCCTGGTTTGGTTCTGCAACCCAACAAGAGAGACAGAGACTTCAGAGGATAATTAGAACTGCTAATTAGAACTGCTCTCTACATGGGGCTCCCCTTGAGATGTACCCGAAGACTACAGCTAGTTCAGAATGCGGCCGCGCGGGCCATCATGGGGAGTACTAGGTACTCCCACATAACACCTTTCCTGCGCGAGCTGCACTGGCTGCCTGTGGTTTTTCGGGTGCGTTTCAAGGTGTTGATTACCATCTTCAAAGCGCTCCATGGCACAGGGCCTAGTTACCTGCGGGATCGCATTCTACCACATACATCCTTGCGACCAATTCGCTCACACAGGGAGGGACTCCTCCAGGTGCCGTCCACCAAGCAATGCCAACGGGCGGCGCCTAGGAGTAGAGCCTTCTCTGTGATGGGCCCAACCCTCTGGAATGACCTCCCCCCCGATATTAGAACTACTACCGACTTCCGCTCCTTCCGACAAAAACTTAAGACTCACCTGTTCCGACTAGCCGGCCTGGCCCACTTATAGTTCTACTCTTACCTCCTGGCGGATATTTTATTTGGGATAGCTTTTAAGGTTAATGTTTTTAACTTTTTAAATTTTCTAAAATTTTTAATCTAACTTAACTAAATTGTACAGGGAATTTCTACTACCTCCTCCAATCCTATGTTTAATTTATTTATTGTATACTTATAACATGTATATTTACTGTCTAACTATTTTAATATGACTGTACACCGCCCTGAGTCTCTTTTGAGAGAGGGGCGGTCTAGAAATCCAATAAAGTTAAGTTAAGTTAAGAACTGCAGAAAAAATAATTGCTACCAACCTGCCTTCCATTGAGCACCTGTACACCGCCCGAGTCAAAAAGAGGGCTGTGAAAATATTTACAGACCCCTCGCATCCTGGATATAATTTGTTTCAACTCCTACCCTCAAAACGATGCTATAGAGCACTGCACACCAGAGCAACTAGACACAAGAACAGTTTCCCCCTGAACGCCATCACTCTGCTAAACAAATAATTCCCTCAACACTGTCAAACTATTCACTAAGGTTGCATTACTATTAGTCTTTTCATCGTTCCTATCACCCATCTCCTCCCACTTATGACTGTAACTTTGTTGCTTGTATCCTTACGATTTATATTGATTGTTTCTTAATATGATTTGATTGCTTATTTGTACCCTATGACTATCATTAAGTGTTGTATCTTATGATTCATGATGAATGTATCTTTTCTTTTATGTACACTGAAAGCATATGCACCAAAGACAAATTCCTTGTGTGTCCAATCACACTTGCCCAATAAAGAATTCTATTCTATTCCATTCTATTCTATTTATTCTATTCCATTCTATTCTCACCTATACTTTTGTCAAACTATAAAAATACTGTGTGTTTAAACGTCCTTCATCATAAAATATAGCAAAATTTAATACATAACCACATACTGACATTTCATTTACTTATTTATAAAATCCTCCATTAACATTAAATCCTTATATCCTATTCTAGCTAAACATCCATAATATTTAATAACAAAGTTTTCTAATCCTCCTTTCCAAATCGCTGTTTACAATTTACATCCAATTTCCTTATATTATACCCATACATATATATAGATTATTATTATCCTTTCTTTATTTGGCTATATCATAACATTTTCCCCCTAATAATCAAAACTTAATGTGTCCAGCTTAGTTCATTATTATTATTATTATTATTATTATTATTATTATTATTATTATTATTATTATTATTATTATTATTATTATTATTATTATTATTATTATTATTAACCTTTATATATAATCCAAAAGGATTTCTAGCCTTCCCTTCACGGGTATCATTCATGTTTAAACAATTATAACCAAATAAAAGTGGAGGTACGATGATGATAATATGTATAAACATTTGAGTTAAGATACTAGAGTTAATATGAATTATACTTGATGACGGTAGAAGAGATGCACAATAACCTTTTGTAACCAACTGATACACTTTCTACAGGATGTAAAGAAGGAGGATTTTTATGTTTGTTTTGAAAATTAAAAATAAATAAAAAAGTTTTTTGAAAAAAAATACTGTGTGTACTTTTCAGTCAGCTTCAAAGAAAAACAAAAAAATTGCAGCAATATGCACAAACAGCCCTCAAAGTATTGGGTTAATATGGCCATTTGTATGTTTCAGAATATAATGTGCTTTTTATCAAGGTTATCCTCATAATACAGTTTTGTTTACATTTTATTTATTTGGGCTCTATTCACCATTGTGTCCTCGGATACTCAAGACAGCATTTATTTATTTCTACAATAAGATAATAATTCAGACAAATATAAAAGACTTGCTAAGCAAAAATTGAGCTGCATTATTTAATTGGCTCAATTGATTTTGTATCTGGCCACCCTAAACTGTTGGTAATGATATGCCTTTAAAGGAGACAAGCACGTCCTACCATCCCACCCGCCCACCAATTTCCCCCCTTCCTTTGTGTTTTGTGCAAGAAGTCTCCCTTGGAGGAGAGTCCAATGCAAATTCCATCCATCGTCTGAAATGATAAGAGATTGAAAAAAGGACATGCCATCTTTGAGTTGGCTAAGGAGGTTATGACAGAGGCACATAAAATAGTGAAGAGAAAATAGATGGAAGATGCTTCTTAGCATGACAGCAAGGCTAACACAGCATATGCCTCACATGTGAAATTTCTCAAATTCAACTCCTGCTACTTCCAACAAAATATTCTGGCACTCAGAGAAGAGATTCCTCCTCTCTGATATCAAGAAGTTCTTCTAGTCTAAAGATACACCCTGTGCTTTCTCGTGGCTGAGCACTGCAAAGATCTGCAGCAATTTGATGTGACCAAGTGCTATTTATGCTGCATTTATACTATTAAATGCAGAATGTTAGTAGCCTTCTCTGCCACCATTTCCAACAACAACAACAACAACAACAACAACAACAATACTAATATATAAAAGTCTTCATTTCCAGCCTAGAAATATAGAAGGGAAGCTTCATATTTTGGAAGATTCTTGCTTTCACACGTAGTTTTCCAGAGCGTAAAACCATACAGGTTGGAATAAAATGAAAGACCCACTTGCAAAATTAAGCACATTGCAAAATTCAACTTTTTACAAGCAAAAGACTTGAGTGACACTATAAAATGTAGAGCTTTACACACACAGCGCACACATATTTCTGAAGCAATATTTTCATTCTCCAGAGCACAATTTTGCTTCCAACATGATACAACATGGAGATATTTTCTGCACCTTTCCCTTATACCTCCCCCAAAACAACATGTTAATCTATAAGCTTAATGCATAATATTTAGGAACAGATAATCACGGGGGGAAAAATCTATGTGGTTCCTAAGAGCTGACGTTGATTGATGGCATATAACCAATCTAACATAAACATATACAATACACAACCTTTTCTAAATTAGGGTTGGCTAACTGTTTTAGAATAGGGCAGTGGTGGCTCAGTGGCTAAGACACTGAGCTTGTTGATCAGAAAGGTCAGCAGTTCGGCGGTTCGAATCCCTAGTGCCGCATAACCAAGTGAGCTCCCGTTACTTGTTCCTTGCTTCTGCCAACCTAGCAGTTCAAAAGCATGTAAAAAATGCAAGTAGAAAAATAGGGACCACCTTTGGTGGGAAGGTAACAGCGTTCCATGTGCTTTCGCCGTTTAGTCATGCCGGCCACATGACCACAGAGACGTCTTTGGACAGCGCTGGCTCTTTGGCTTTGAAATGGAGATGAGCACCGCTCCCTAGAGTTGGGAACGACTAGCACATATGTGCGAGGGGAACCTTTACCTTTAAACTGTTTTAGAGGCCTCTAAAAGAGTTGTGTGGGAATGTAAAGTACAATGAAGAAATCAGCTGACAGGCTAGGAGCATTTTTAGGTCTCTTTGGGAGAGAGTGTTGATGGACTGAAACCAGTTATTTGATGAACCGAGAAGTAGATAACTTTTGATAACCCAGAGACACAAATGAGCTGAAATCCATCTTAAAATATCATTTTTTTGCTGCTGATTTTTAGCAGTGAAAAGAAAAACAAATGCGGGTCTACCTATCTCTGTCTAAACTTATTTTGTCAAATTATAGCACCTCCATGCGCCATGCATTCATTCATTGTTTACTATACACTAAACAACATTTGCACCTTACCCCCAAATGTTAGAATTTCTATTTCTGCAAAGGATTCCATCCATAGCAAGAATATATTCAGCAATTACAGTTAGATTTGTTCCTATTTTCCCATTATGAAATGCCAGATATCAGGAGTCTAGTGTTTCATTTCAGTAAGATTGCTTTAAAGTCTGCATAATGAACCTAAATTAATGTGCTCCAGTGGCCACCTCCAGCTACAGGCTCCTGTCAATCTCCAATATTTAACACTAAATATGCAGGTTATCTTAGCTACCTTTTGCTCCTGCTGTCAATCTTACTCTGATTCCCTGGTGGTGGGGTGATGGTTGTTTTGTTCCCCAAGAATATGAAGTAAAATTGCACAAATTATTTTTAATTCAAACTATGTTAAATTCAACCCATACCCTATTTGGAGTTTGAATTATTTGTATGCAAAACAGGCGTTTTGCATTGGAAATGAGGCATTTCAATCATTTTGGAAGCATTTTAAGCCTAAAATATTTCCATTATGATTGAAATAAATCAATGGTTTCACTCTCAAAACAGGGCACTGTGAATTTAAAAATGGTTTATTTGAAATATTTTGCATGTACCTGTAAGGAATGTAAACTAAAGACAAATACAGTACTGCTTGCTTTTCAGTTTTAAATTCCTCTATAAAGACCCAAGAATATGGAAAAAATATCACATCCACAAAAAGATTACGTGCATAAATATCTGCATCATACATAAATCAGTTGGGGGAAGGGAAAGAGAAAAAGAACTAACCATTTAATCTTGAATCTTTCATGCATCTAGTAGTGGATGAGAGGAAAAGAAATAGTCAGTCAGTCAGTCTGTCATCTGTCTGTCTATCTATGTAGCTGGCATTGTATACATCTGCATATTGCATGGGCTAAATCAGACCTGGGCATTTTACAGTCCTTTGGTTGTACCTGTGCATCCCACATTGGGGGTAGCAGGAGGGATGGCAATGAGGTGGCAATGGCATCAAAAGGCAGTGGCAACTGACCCTCCCACGTCCAGGTGAAATTCCATAGAAGGCAATTGTGGAAAATAACAAAGGTAAACTCCTGTGGGGCTTCCAGATCTAGGTGGACTGGCAGGTGCTGGACAATCAACTGGGCGTTGTGGTAGTAGAGAAGGACCAGAAGACAGTGGTGGTGGTAGATATAGTGGGCCAAGTGACGGCAACATCAGGAAGAAAAATAATGAGAAGCTAGCTAATAAGTACCAGGGCCTGAAGGAGCAACTAGAAGGGATGTGGAAAGTAAAGGCCGAAGTGGTTCCAGTGATGGTAGGGGCACTCAGGATTGTGATTCCTAAACTGAGAGAATGGCTCCAACAGATCCCAGGAACAAGATCAGAGCTCTTTGCCCAGACGAGTGCAGTGCTAGGAATGAGGGAGGGAGGCAGAGATAAAATAGATTAGAGAGTTGAGAGAGGAACAAGATAAATTAAAAAGAGATGAGAGAGATAAGAGAGACACGGAGAGTTGCAGAATAGGTCCAAAATTGCAAAATAATGTTGACAAGAAAAATCCATATAATTTTCTATTATCTAATTTGGAAATAATTGCTTTAAAATACCTGTCGTCATTAGTTTATAGATAAATCATCTGTCTCCAAGTAGCCAACAAGGTCAGTGGCAAAAGATTCTAAGAGGTATATCAAAACATCTGGAAAAAGCACTCTTCAGACATTATGTCTGCTAAAGCACTTCATAATCTGATAAAATTTAGAAGACTGTGATTTTTTCTCAGTCACAGATACATAAAGAAAAAAACAAGACCTTAAGGAGACAGATGATCAAATTAGCAAGTTTGTTCCATGTGTATGTATTTGAATCTACAGCTGTAAAAAACAGTATATTAATGGGCCTTTTTCTAACATTCATCCTTTAAAATTTTGCCCGGCATTGATGCTCAGAAAGAGACAGCAGGATAGTGTTGTGGGCCAGCAGCGGCTGTCTGAGCTGTTGGTGGACTCTGACAGCTCAGACTATTATGGGACTGCTCTGGAGAATGAGGAAGACTCTGGAGGGTGTTTGGAGTCAGAGCAGGAACTAGAGAGGCCTGTTGGCCACCAGGTGGCATCTGAGTCAGGGATCAGTGAAGAGGAACAGAGGGAGGTTATCCCTGATGTGTGTACACGTAGAGGAGAAAGGAACAGCTGTGGAGAAGACGTCATAGAAGGCTAAGGTTGTGGCCCCTCCCAAAGAGTTTATAGGTAGAGCGACGGGAGGGGAATCTTTGCAGGAAACAACAGTCCATTTTACTAGCCGTTGAGAAGGCATTCCGTAAGTTTAATCTTGGCTTCTTGAAGATAGCTTTCTAGGCTCCTAGCCAAGGGGTGGCTTTATCTATGTAATTACTCATGGCAGACAGCCAAGCCTGTGTCTGCATATTCATTGGAATCACGGGACAGAACAGATAGTTACATAGCAGAATCACTACAGTATATTTTTTTCTGCATGCCACATGGAAAAATAGCTATAAAATTACAAAAGAGACGGTTTGGTTGAGGCACCAGACTAAAAATCAGGATAGTATGAGTTCTAGTCCTGGCTTAGGCATGAAAGCCTGCTGATTAACTTTGGCCCAATCAATCAATCAATCAATCAATCAATCAATCAATCAATCAATCTCTCTCTCTCTCTCTCTCTCTCTCTCCCTCCCTCCCTCCCTCCCTCCCTCCCTCTCCCTCTCCCTCTCAGACTACCAGGGTTTCTGTTGTGTGAAAATAGGAGAAGAAAAAAGTGTAAAGTTTGTTTGTCACTCTGAGTTACTTGTAAAAATAATAAAGGCAGAATAAAAAAATCTTTAAAAAAAGGACGGCATTTTAAGAGGTCAAGGTTTTACAAAATAGGGCACATAATCTTCATCAATGCTAGAAATGTGTTCTATGCTATTGCAAAGAGAATATTGTACAAAATAACAAACAGAAGAACCATCACCACATAATAGCAACCATAAGAACTAAATTGCTTAGTTCCGGGAGAGCTAATATAGGTTCTCTTCTGATTGTGAGTTTGCAACCAATGTACGTGTGCTATAAATTCCTAGGCAATGAGAAATAAGTTATACTTGTCTCTCAGATTTTAATTTTTAATTCTAGAATAGGCATTTCCTTTCTTTTTATCCAGGACCCAATTGTTATAAAACAGCTGTAATTATCTATCAAGGAAACAGAGTTGGTACTAGATTCAGCTCATACTAAACTCAGCAATAATGTTTTACACTAACTATGAAAAGTTTTTTCTACAATGAATATGTGAAACAGCAAGCTGACTTCATCCAAAAGTCTGTAGAGATTCTCAGTCATCCATCCCAAAGGTGCTTTTTCAAGAGGCAACTGGACTTTCTTGTTTTTTCTTTTGAAGTTGTTTCACTTCTCATCCAAGAAGCTTCTTCGGCTCTGGCAGGATAGTGGGGAATGGAAGGATTTATATTCCTTGCAGATAGCTGGTCATTTGCATCCTTTTACAGGGTACAAGTGCTTCAACGACCCTCTAAATACTCTGCAAGGAGTAATAAAGCCTACCATCATTCCCCACCATCCAGTCAGAGCTGAAGAAGCTTCTTGGATGAGAAGCAAAATGTCTTCAAAAGAAAAAAACAACAAGAAAGTCCAGTTGACTTTCGAAAAAGCACCTTTGGGACTTCATCCAAAGGTAGTGTGTTGTTATTTAGCTACCATAGTTACCATTTATCCTGTCAAAAGAGGATTTTGAAAAGCAGCCTGGCTTAATCTTAGTGCATTTTATTAAGAAACATGCAAGGCTTCCCTGCAGTCCCTTAATTACATCATCAAAATCACAATAAAAGAACAGATGCCCCTATCTTGCTCTCAAGTAAGAGATGAGCATTTCAAGTCCAGTGGCTGCCTCTGACCAACTCTGTTGGGGTTTAGAAAATAAGCAGGCTTGAACCTGGTTAGTATTCAAAGCCTGAAGAAACAGCAGGGTGTAAGCAAGCCTAGGACATTGAGAAACCTCTGTCCCAGGGGTGTCAAACTCAATTTCATTGAGGGCCACATCAGGGCTATATGGTTGACCTCGGAGGACCAACTGGACATGGCCAACTAGGTGAGCGTGGCCAGCTTGACGCTACTCACTTGGTATGGCTGACTGGATGGGCGTGGCCAACTGGGTGGGCATGTCCGGTTTGATGCCACTTCCTAAACTGCTGGCATGTTTCCTCTTCGCACTGGGTAGACCGGGCAGAAGCCGCACTGGGTAGACTGGGCCGAAGCCGCGCTGAATAGACTGGGCTGAAGCGACACGGGCCGGCACCTTACATTTTCCAGGACGGCCCTGCAAGCCAGATCCACACGGGCCTTGTGTTTGACACTCCTGTTCTATCTTATTGACCAGGAAACTGCATACCTGTAGCATGTGGCTGCAAGAATTTCAACCCAACTGAAAGGGGGGGGGGGTTATTTTAAGAAATGAAATAATTATTTTCATGGCAGGGAAATGGTGAATTTAAGGCACACGCTAATCCCCTTATCCTAAACCACAACAATTAATTTAGCCAGCACCTAAACACAGCCATTAATTTTGAAGACTTAATGATTTAATGAAATTAAACCATGCAACAAAGGACAAAATAAGCAGTGAAAAGGACAAAACTGCACAGATACTGAAAGCTCTTAGGCCAATATTACCCCCAATTCCTAAATCTACATTTTTGAACAGCAGGTCCTGCTATTGTTTAGATAATATGAACTAAATATTAATCCCAAAACAGTGTGTCCCTCAAAAATGGAATTTTATAGTCACATAATGATACAGTATTCTTGCACCAATTGCTTTCAATAGTATGTGTAATGCAATTAGTTCTTAGAATTTATATACCAACTGTTAGTATAAAAGAACTCTCTTTGTATATGCTCTCTCTCCCTCTCCCTCTCCCTCCCTCCCTCCCTCCCTCCCTCTCTCTCTCTCTCTCTCTCTCTCTCTCTCTCTCTCTCTATACACACACACACACACACACACACACACACACACAGCCCGGGTTCTAATCCCAGTAAGGGTGAAACAGCAGTTTATGAGAAACTGACAAACTTAGGAATCAAGGTTTCTAGCACTGACTTTGTGATTCTGACAATGGTTTGGTTGACAACTACAGTTGGGACCCAAACCAATCTAACTATTGGTATAACTATTGGTCCATCCACCTAGCCCAACACGCTACACTTGGAATTGAATGCAGCATTCCAGAAAGTTCCCATTACACCCCTCCCCCACTTGATACTCTTATAAATAAAATACTACTGAAAATTTCAGGTGCAAAGCTCGTACAGTGTGAACAGAGAGTTGATTCTGCTAACGTTTCAATAAGAATTTATTTTTTTACTTTCTCTGCAATATCCTAACAGTGAACAGGTTTGAACAGTGAAAAAACAAGTTTGTTTAATGCTTGTTTGTGTTAGTCTGTAACATTAATATGATCACCCAACTCAGCCAAGGGTATTCTGGGTAGTTTCACTCCCCCACTCTTATTAATAATAGCTAACAAAAATAAGACAAAAAACACAACACATGTGCCTAGAAATAGTTATGAAAGCTTATATCTTATTTCAGATTTTATATATATATTTATCTTCTACAACTAGATTTGGTGGTTATGCTACTATTATTATAGTTGGTTGCAGTCATCCAGATGTTTAGAGTAGATCTGGAGTTGAAGGTTGCAAAGGGGCCATAGTTATCTGCCATCCAACATAAATCAAACATGCATACATGTGACATCTAAATATACTGCTTCCTAAATTCAACTAGGTCAGTTCCTATCTATTTTTTCTCCAGAAGAAAAACAACAAGCCCGTTTTAGTAACAGGAAAATCCTTCAAAAAATTTAAGGAGGTTAAAAATCTTCAGGAAGCATAATTGTACAATCCTAAAGTTGTCTTACAGGAAATTCTGATTCCCTTCTTCTTGGACATAGGTTTCTTTTTTCAAAAATTAAAAGTAGGACTATACAAGTACCAGTGACGTGCGGTGAGGGTTATGGCTGGGGAGGCTGGTGACGTCATCAGGAAGGCGGGGAATGGGACCACGTGTGCAGACCACGTGTGCAGACCACGTGGTCTCGTTCTCCGCCTTCCTGAGTGAACATTAAGGGGACCGCGGCGTAGCATTACTTCCTCCACCGGCACCAGTCCCTTTCACCCCGCTCAAGCCTTGCCGCCTGCAGCCACCGCCCGCCCTCGCTGCTCCTTTCGTTGCTTGCCCGCCCGCCTCTAAGGCACGCCAAAGCCTCCTTCCCCCCCCAGCGCGCGCCCTTTTTATTTCCCGCGACACCCCCCCCATTTCGGGAAAGCTTTCCCCATTGCCTGGGGGGTGAGGGGGGCGGCTCCTCTCCCCCCACTCCCTCCGTCCCTGCCTCTCTCCTCAGCCCCAAAGCTCCGTCCGCGCGACTCACTTCCAAGGCGGTGGCTGCTTCATCCCGCTCCGGCTCTGGAAGCGACCGAAGATCAGGCTGCGTCGCTCGCTCGCTCGCTCGCCGGACTGCTTCGGCGCCATTCTGGCTACCTTCGTCCATCCGCGCCCGGGAGATGCGGAAGCAGTCCGGTGGACGAGTGACCGAAGATCTCGCTGCCTCGCTTGCTGCCTTGCTCGCTCACTCGCCGGACTGCTTCGGCGCCATTCTGGCTACCTTCGTCCATCCGCGCCCGGGAGATGCGGAGGGAGAAATGTTGTCGGCGCCTCCAGATGACGAACCAGTCGCTTGCTTTCGTCATCGGGAGGCCGATAACATTTCTGCCTCCACGTCTCCCGGGCGCGGATGGACGAAGGTAGCCAGAATGGCGCCGAAGCAGTCCGGCGAGCGAGCGAGCGAGATCTTCGGTCACTCGTCCACTGGACTGCTTCCGCATCTCCCGGGCGCGGATGGACGAAGCTAGCCAGAATGGCGCCGAAGCAGTCCGGCGAGCGAGCGAGCGAGGCAGCGAGATCTTCGGTCACTCGTCCACCGGACTGCTTCCGCATCTCCCGGGCGCGGATGGACGAAGCTAGCCAGAATGGCGCCGAAGCAGTCCGGCGAGCGAGGCAGCGAGATCTTCGGTCACTCGTCCACCGGACTGCTTCCGCATCTCCCGGGCGCGGATGGACGAAGCTAGCCAGAATGGCGCTGAAGCAGTCCGGCGAGCGAGCGAGCGAGGCAGCGAGATCTTCGGTCACTCGTCCACCGGACTGCTTCCGCATCTCCCGGGCGCGGATGGACGAAGCTAGCCAGAATGGCGCCGAAGCAGTCCGGCGAGCGAGCGAGCGAGGCAGCGAGATCTTCGGTCACTCGTCCACCGGACTGCTTCCGCATCTCCCGGGCGCGGATGGACGAAGGTAGCCAGAATGGCGCCGAGGCAGTCCGGTGGACGAGTGACCGAAGATCTCGCTGCCTCGCTCGCTCGCTCGCCGGACTGCTTCTGTGCCATTCTGGCTACCTTCGTCCATCCGCGCCCGGGAGATGCGGAAGCAGTCCGGTGGACAAGTGACCGAAGATCTCGCTGCCTCGCTCGCTCGCCGGACTGCTTCGGCGCCATCCGCGCCCAGGAGACGCGGAGGCAGAAATGTTATCGGCCTCCCGATGACGAAAGCAAGTGACTGGTTCGTCATCTGGAGGCGCCGACAACATTTCTCCCTCTGCATCTCCCGGGCGCGGATGGACAAAGGTAGCCAGAATGGCACAGAAGCAGTCCGGCGAGTGAGCGAGGCAGCGAGATCTTCGGTCACTCGTCCACCGGACTGCCTCGGCGCCATTCTGGCTACCTTCGTCCATCCGCACCCGGGAGATGCGGAAGCAGTCCGGTGGACGAGTGACCGAAGATCTCGCTGCCTCGCTCGCTCGCCGGACTGCTTCGGCGCCATCCGCGCCCGGGAGACGCGGAGGCAGAAATGTTGTCGGCCTCCCGATGATGAAAGCAAGCGACTGGTTCGTTATCCGGAGGCGCCGACAACATTTCTCCCTCCGCGTCTCCCGGGCGCGGCCGGACGGATGTATATAATATTATATATATAGTATATAATATTATATACTATTATTCCATGAAGAGAGGTGAGGCCGTGCCTCCCTTGCCTCTAGTGACCGCACGTCACTGACAAGTACAGATAGCCACTTAATGACCCAAAAGAGAACTAGAAAACCATAAATCTGTCACTTAAGAGATCCTCCAGATATTGGTGCCTAGATAGGGCAGCTCGGAGGATGACCTTGTAATATTCAAAGTTTCGACCCCATTATCTAAGTTCTATAGTCTTACAATCTGTCATTGTGACAAACTTTTACTACCTGGAAAATGTTACATTTGGGTCAGTAAATTAAAGACAGAAACAGATCTTTGGAAAAAATTAGAATTTGAAACCCAAGGCAAGCAAACAGAGCAGAGAACTGCAAGAAATGATGATGGGTTGAGTACATAGTGAAAAGAATCAAGGATCAGAACTTTCAACTGATCTAAGTTGGTTTGGTCTAGTACAAGGGTCGGCAACCTAAAACAGTCACAGAGCCACAAAGGTCCTAACTGGAAGCCCCCCCTTCAATTCTAGAGCCAACCGGAAGTCCGGTTCCCCCACCATAGAGTCTCCTCCTAGCACGCCATCCTTTTTCCTCTGCTGACCGGAAGTCCGGTTGCCTCACCATAGAGTCTCCTCCTAGCATGGCATTCTTTTACTGATTAGTTACAGGGAGCCGGAGCGGGATGAAAGAGCCACATTCACAGGGGTTGCTGACCCCTGATCTAGTAGACTTTTGAAATGGGGTTAAGGAACCTGAGGCAAGTCCACTGTGTTGTGGAAGGATTGTTTCTGATAACACTGCAAGGACAAGTCATCTCTCATTCAACCCCATGTTCATTTTTGAAAAGTCTTTATTACAATAATTATTTGGCATTGTTTCTGTCCTTTAAGGACAGTTCATTATGAACTGCTCCCATATGGACTCCCAAGATACTATCAACGTCCTGATCCAAAATCTTGCTCTGGCATTCTTTAGCAATGCGTAGCATCCAGACACTGGACCCATGTGGATTAAGGAAGGTTGAAGCTTCTGTGACCAAGGAAATTGGAATCCCCAAAATAGTCACCGCTGAGTGAAAATAAACACAAAGCAGACAGACCAGCCAGCACCAACAATTAGATCTGTACTACAATTAAATCCGTCTTGTTCTTGACCAGAAGTCTGGCCATTCAGGAGTTTTTCCAAATATATTTGAAAACCACCATGTTACAAAAGGCTGGGGCCAAGGTTTTGAAGACAAGCTGATTTGTATTCTCAATAATTGAAGAGATAAATTCTGTATCTTGTGGAGCTTAGGGGGTGGGATGAGAATGGCAGATTGTGATCTAAATAAAGAATGCAAAATTAGTCTTCTCCTGGCTTTGTATTTCTGCATCAGTTCTTCAAAAAGTCTGTGTGTGAGTTTTCTAGGAACAGAGACACACACAAACGCCTTTCTAAAGCATAAGGAACATTTAATTTGCAGGCAAAATGTCTCCACGTTCAATTATCTCCCTCTGGCAATTCTATCTATGTGGAAAAAAGGAAATTTGAAGATCTACTGATGGCTACCCACATTCAGAGGCCATGATCCAAAATCTAGGGAATTCTGCCTTAAAACATCTAGAGCAGCCCAAATTTTAGCATTTTAAATCCTGGAACTTGCATACAGCTTTATTAACAGATGAACAGAGTTGGAAGGGACCTTGTAGGTCATCTAGTCCAATCCCCTGCCCAAGCAGGAGATCCTACACGATTACTGACAAATGGCAGTCCAATCTCTTCTTGAAAACCTCCAGTGATGAAGCTCCCACAACTTCTGAAGGCAACCTCTGTTCCATTGGTTGATTGTCCTCACTGTCAGAAAATTTCTCCTTATTTTTAGTTTGAATCTCTTCTTGATTTTCTATCCATTATTCCTTGTCTGGCCTTCAGGCCTCCTTGCCTTACAACTGTTTGCTTACACACTGATCAAAGTTATAATGGCACTGAAAAAATTGACCTACAACCAATCCTTCTGCTTATGACCATTGCAGCACTTCCCGTGGTCATCTGATCAATATTCAGATCCTTGGTAAACCAGCATCTACAGGTAATCTTACAGCAATTCATGTAGGACTATTCAAAGGTACGTCACCGAAAAATTGACTTATGGCCATTTTTCACAGTTATGACCATTGCCGCATCTCCATGGTCATGTGATGAAATTACGAATGCATGACAACTGGTTCATATTTATCATGGTTAACTTATCAAATGCAAATGATTCACTTAACAACGCTGGCCAGAAAAGTCACAAAGTGTGGCAAAATTCAATTAACTACTGCTGTCCGTGTTCCAAATATCATGCAGAATGAAATCAGAGTCCAAGGCAGAGCTATCCGTAAAGTTCCAATTTAATAAGACGGACATGTTGGCACATCTGTGGAATTCCAAATCTAAAAGCTTCCTGAGATTCCACCCAGTTGAAAGTTCATGATCTTATCCCCACACTCATAAATCCATCACATGGTCCAATCTTCTTCGGCCACGCTGGCATCTCCACCCAGCTGGTTCCGGTCAGGTGTCGAGGTGCGGAGACAAAAGATGATCTTGGGCTTCTAGAAAGGAATGACAACAACACATTCCACAATTCTACTCCTTTCTATTCCCCCTCCCAACTACTACACTAATGAAACAGCACAGTGAAATAATAGAGAGTGTGGCAGGCCAAAGATCCTAAAAGGAACATAACTACAGGCCTGACAACTGCCTCACTTAGCAACAAAATGTTTGGGCTCCATTGTGGTCGTAAATTGAGGATTATCTGTATTAACAATGGCTGCAGTGTTCCAGGTTCGTGTGCTTGTCATTTCTAACCTTCCCAGCCAGCTTCCAACAAGCAAAGTTAATGGAGGAAGCTGGATTTGCTTAACGACTGCATGATTCATTTAAGAACTGCAGTGATTCACTTAACAACCATGAAAAATGGTAATAAAATCAGATATGCTTTACTTTACAAACCATCTTGCTTGACCACAGAAATTCTAGCCCCAATTGAGGTCATAAGCTGAGGACTACGTATACTGTGAAACACGGTTTGTAGCAAGTAGATTCCAAGTTCAACCCCATTAGTTCTCAGGTATGGCTGGGAAAATATCCTTGACTGGAATTTAAATTATTGCTTGTCAGGAAAGTAACAGCAGGCTAGGTGTATCCCCATTCTGGCTTGATTTAAGATGGCTTCTTATGTTGTTAAAATTCCTAAGCCGGGGCCTTGAGTGGAATTAGAACTGAATCCAATAGCAAGGCACTTAGCTTCCCCATCATATGCCAAATAGTTATAGATTACAGTTAAATGTCCTTCTGTATGTCATCAGGCACATTTCTCATTCTTTTGCATAAACAAATCAGGGCTTTGAAAAATTATCTAGCGATTCTTCCTCTTATTTCACTTTTTATGGATAGAAAATCTCTATGTATATGTATGTTGGTGAAGGAGTATAAAAATGTTTTGAATGCCTTTAGAAAAACGCTAGCACAATCTACATTCACTTAAACTATCATAGCAGAGTGACTTTGACAATCAAGAATAAGCATTGGTTGTCTGTCAAATACAATGAAAGAGATATTGCAACATTTATCATCCAATGCTTTAGTCCACAATGGGCTTCACTCCATAAAATTGTTCATAAAAGGGCTATTACTTCTGCTCTATGTAGACTAGGGGTGTCAAACTCAAGGCCCATGGGCCGGATGTGGTCGGATCCGGCCCATGGGGCTATCCTAGAAAATGTAAGGGGCCGGCAACATGACCCGGTCTACCCAATGCGAAGAGGAAACATGCCAGCAGTTTGGGGAATGGTGTCAAACTGGCCACGCCCACCCAATTAGCCATGCCCATTTAGCCAGCCATGTCCACTGAGATGGCCACACCCACCCAGTCAGCTATGCCCTCCTGACCCACCAAGGTCAACCACAGTCCTGATGAGTCCCTCAATGAAATAGAGTTTGACATCCCTGATGTAGACTGAAGTTTCACCCAGTATGCAAAAGAAAACCACCTCTCAGGTGCCAGTACCCAGGGACAGGAACTGAGTTCAAAACACTGAAAGTTTATTATATCCTACCTACATACACAAATTTTGATCTACTAGTGCTCAAGGCAAATTGGCACTTGATAAGTGTAAGGGGGCTGGACTTGGGTTATTGAAGTTGCATAAGGATTCCAGACTAAAGATGCGTTTGACCCCACCTTTGGGGTTCTCCTGATTATCTCCTATACCACCAAATTCTTTGAGAGTACAATCACATGCTTTGCCCATGTAAACTCTGTTGTGATAGAGAGCGCCAGAAGGCTTACTTCAGAGGTGTGAAACTCGCAGCTGGCAGGCCGGATGAGTCACGATGCTGGCCACGCCCATCCCCATTTTAACGGAGGGGGAATAATTGTAATACATCACATGACGGCAATGTGATGACGCGAGTTTGACACTCTTAAAGTTGCCTGTGATTTCTGGCTCAAACACTTGCAAAAGGGCATTTGATAAATGCAAATAAAAGAAATCTTGCATTTTTCAGGTGGAGGTACTGTTCGTTAAAATTACAAATACTATCAACGTACAAATTTTTACTTTCACTTTTTTAAAAAAAATACCAGAAAATATTATTTCGCAACCTCCGCATTCATTGACCATTCACAGTTACAATAGTGATGACAAAGTGACATGGCTAAAGGGACATGCTAGAAGAATCAGCCTAAAACATACATTAGCATATAATTATGCAAGGAGATTGTTCCACTTGAAAAAAATAACTGGCTTGTGAATAATCTAACCGTTCTATTCATCTTTGATGAGTTACGGTTAGGAATCATTTGAGATCTCATCATTTATGGGATACTCTATCTAGACTAGATTGGATGGTGTGGGACACCAATTTATTTATAAATCCTAAATAGACAATAGTTGGTGATGACCTTTGGACTGAAAAATTCAGTTCCAGAGCAACCTCAAGAAAAGAACTTCATCTCCTTTTTTATATTTCAGGCACTGATTGAAGTCAAGAGAAATAAGCTTTTTTGTGACAGTTATACTGCAATGTAGTTTTTTAAAAAAATATTGGAACGCTCAGTCTTCTCTCTTATGTCGTCCTGTCATATTCGAAACTGCTTTTCTGTTTAGTTAAGTGTCAGAGAGAGAACGTTTCATGAATAGTCTACTCACAAAAGAGCCTGCTGCACTTATCTCTTTCTTCTTGGTTGTCAAAAAAAAAAAAAAAAAGAGAATATCTTCATACCTTTTAACAAATTTTACTTGTTGCTAGCTACTCTAAGTAGTAATTCACTAAAAGAAAAACGATAAATGGTGTAGAAAGTACAATTTCCCATGAAGCTTTGCATTCAAGAAGGAGTTATCGCTTACAATAATGATTTAAGAAAGAAATGCACACATCAAGTAAAAATGTATAATTATATACATTTTAATCTGCATTGCTAGATGGATATACAGTACATTTGTATACACATCAAAATGTACCATATTTTTCAGAGTATAAGACGCACCAAGATTTTGAAGGGGTAAATTAAAAAAAAAAGGTTTTGCCCTCCCCGGCCCCCAGGAGCACTCTGGTTTTTTGGGGGGAGGGCAAAAACGTGACACATGGGGGCCGCCTCCTTGAACAACCAGGCTTATTCACAGCCCTCTTGGCAACCCCGCTTCCTTAGTCTCAGGGCAAAAGCAGGTCCCAGGTTGCAGGGAGACTCCTGACCTGGCGCTCCTGCATTCCGAAGTTTCCTTTCTATCCTGCACTTCTTCCACTAGCCAAGATCCCAACGATGCCAATAGCTTTTCCCGGAGAGAAAGTGAAGATCTAGAATCTTGAGAAAAGACTTCAGATGAGGAGATTGTTACCCTTCCCTTCCTCCACCCCCACCCCCACCCCAATCCGCCGGGATTTGTCATGAAGCAAAGAGATAACGGTAGCTGGGCACAATAGCAGCAATAGCAATAAGCAGATCCCGAGAGATTCGGGGTGGGAGGTGGAGACCGCTAGATTGGGAAGTTAAAAACCTGAAATGGGGACAATGAAGCTTGATTCAAAGGCTTTGGCTCCTGAGAATCTGGAGAGATTGGGGTGGAGTGGAAGAAGGGAAGGGAAGAGGAACGATCTCCTTTTTACAAAAGCTTTTCTCAGAACGCTAGATTGGGAAGTTAAAAACCTAGAATGGGACACAATCAGGCTTGATGCAAAGGCTTTGGCTCCTGAGATCGGTGCACTGCCACCCAGAAATGCTATTACCGCGATCTCTGCCATCTGGAACTGCCCAAGAAGGGGCAGGCCAAGAGGGCGCTGCAGAGATCGTGGTACCAGTGTTTTGGATGGGTTGATCTCAGGAGCCAAAGCCTTTGAATCAAGCCTGATTGTGTCCCATTCTAAGTTTTTAACTTCCCAATCTAGCGTTCTGAGAAAAGCTTTCATAAAAAGGAGGTTGTACCCATCGCTGCCACTGCCTAAGCCCGAGGGGGAGCCCAGCTGAGAGGGAGCTCTGAAAGCAAAACCTCTCTCCTTTCCAGCCATCACAATCTCTGCAGTGCCTGCTTCGCCTGTCCCCTTTTCAGACAACCCAGGTGGCTACATTCGGAGTATAAGACGCACCCAGATTTTCACCCTCTTTTTTGGAGTAAAAAGGTGTGCCTTATACTCCGAAAAATATGGTACAATCTTAATCACACTGTGATTAAGAATTTACAGTCGTAGACCTTTTCTGGCTTGGAGAGCTGACAGGCCAATATCTGCAAAACTTGGTAAGGACTCTCGGAGAGTCACGAATCAATTAAGTGAACTAATTGTCTCCTGCAAACTCCACTCCCCTTTCACTCCTCTTTTATTTCCTCTGGGAGGGGCCGTTCATCGTCTAGCCTTACTCCCAAGTCGACCCCTGTTCTTTAGCTGTTCCCTTCATCTGGCAACTCTGCGCATGTGCACATTGGGAACAGGCTCCAGCTGTTCGCCTGCCTCACTGATGTCTGACTCTGAAGGCAGCTGATAACTGGCATACGGCTCTGGCCCATTTCTGCCTCCAACACAGAGCCCTCATCAGAGCCTTCCACCGACTCCAGGACTGGCCCATGCTCCTCTCCAACCTCCTCACTGTCTGAATCTGCTGCCAGCTCTGCTGGCTGCTGGCAAGCCACAACACCTACCTAATGGAAAATGCCAATGAATTAAGTTCCAGAAAGGTGGCTTCAGTTATTTTACTGCAGAAAAGCAGTGACATGATGTTATACAACTTTAATGGCACAAACTTTAGTTTAGAATATAGTAATCAGGCATGAAATTTTCAAAAGACAAGACGGGCACAAGAATATGATTATGATCTGAGAGACTTGCAACCAAAGAAACTATAGATGAACTGCAGAGTTCAAATGGATGCAGAATCCGATTCAATAAGGTAAGATACAATTAATATAAACATGAGTCACTCTTAACTGGAAATCTCTGGAAATGAATAGCCATAGCAAGGTCAAGAAGTTAAGTGAATAACTAAAGAGGACCAATTACTTACTGGAGTAAGCTAGCCATTCCCGGATTCTGCTGAGTCAGAGTTCTTGGGTATCACATTTGCTAATGTATTCCAACTCAGGAAGGCCCTGGAAACTCCTGGACTTCAAGATTAATGATTTTGAAAGCTCTGTTGCAAGATGCATGAATAGATGGAAAACAACGAGCCGGCTGCAAGTGCTATCATTTTCAAAGCCTGCTTTGTGTGTGTTTCGTCCCTAAATCCAGTACAAACCACGAAGTTGTACTAAATGACAGGAAGATATTGCTAAGCTTATAAGCTTCATTTTGTAACCCAGGCAGGCTATCTTCTTCTGTGTCCAATAAGCAGATGGAGGAGCCCTTTTCAGAAACCCTTCATTGGCTAGGATCAAGAGTCAGTGTTTGCAACAGACACAATAACCCCATCCTCAGACAGTGCTTCAAGAAGAGTTGAAAGAGGTTACTGAATTAAACTTCTTTCTCTGTGTCATGAAATATATGTGGGTATATGCATAATTTTGTTTCTATTTGTTTGTTTGTTTAGTCATGTTTATGTAGTGTATGTTGGAGGGGGTGACCCTTTGAGAGCTGTATGGAACAAAATTTTATTTTAATGTACGCCGATTAATGTACATTCAAAGTGACAATAAAGCAATGCTATGCTATGCTATGCTATGCGCTGCTCTGCTCCGCTCTGCTCTGCTCTACTCTGCTCTACTCTGCTCTACTCTACTCTACTCTACCCTATTCCTATTTATTGGATAGGCTAAGAAGAAAAGGGAAAATACAGTGGCAGCCCCTTCTCCAAATTGAATGGAAATGTCTTCATCTCTCAGCACAGTGGTCTAACATTAAGCAACTTTATTATTCCTCTTTGATGCACTTTCTGGAGGGACAGCCATGGGGGGGGGGATGTGGATTGAGAACTATTAAATGCAACAGACTCCAGAATCGGTTGCAGTCTGTTGCATTTAACAGTTTCATTCCTTTTAATGCACGTAAAGATTTTTTTTTGAACCCCACAAGTATTAAATTTTAAAATAAGCACGTCATGATTATGTGGCAGTATCTTTTTTCAAAAAAAAATGTACTGGGACATCATTTCAGTAGGGAGAAATCCAATGTATAGTTTTAGCCATACTGAAATGAATACTTATAATCAAGAGGCCTTGTGTCTCTGGATCAATTCATCAGCAATCCATTCTTTAGGGGAGAACTTCCAGCTCTCGCAATGGAGAAGCTCAAACTGCAGACAAGATACACCCAGCAACCTCATAATAAGGTTAAAATCAGCAATCTCAATGAATGAATGAATGTTTATTGTCCTAGAAGGATGTTCCCACTACTGGATATATCTTGTCCATGGCCCCACTACTGTAAAGATTATCATGCATTAAGAAGAAGAGGATTCTTGTGCTACTACATGTCATATTTCAAGAAATCTATGATTTGACCTATTCCTTCTGACAAACAGAGTCAATGGGGAAGCCAGAGTCACTTAACAACCTTGTTACTAATTTAACAACTGCAGTGATTCACTTAACAACTGTGGCAAGAAAGATCATGAAATGAAATCAAAATTCACTTATGATTTTTTTTTTTAGAAGCAACAATAATATTCATCTATTGAGTTGAAGATGGGAGCATATAGCTGAACCACATGAAACTGAAAAAAGGAAGGTCAGCTCACACCATAGAAATAAATACAGAATACCTGCTCCTCTGAAGAAAAAATGCTTTGAAATAGTTCCCTTCCATTTCTGTTCACACTTCTAAATGATGCATCAAATAACACTTCTGGTTTCAAAGAACAGAGAATGACAGGGAGAGAGATTCATGGGGCTGCTTAACAGCTTACAACAGGGGTATCAAACTCCAGGCCTGCGGGCTGAATCCAACCCCGGGATGCTTAGATCTGGCCTTGGAAACAGCTAGCGACCAGCCTGTGATGCCTCTGTTGTTTTCGCTGGCAGAGGATTGCAGGATGCTGTCCTGGCTGAAAACGGAGCTTGTGAGCTCATTTTTGCTGGCAGAGAGTTCCGGCTACCACAGGCGCCCCCAACAAGGGTAACGTCAAGCTGCCCAAGCTGCCCGAGGTCAAACACAACCCTGATGTGGCCATCAATGAAATCGAGTTTGACATCCTTGGCTTATAAGGATTCAACTAAAAGCCTTAATCAAATTAATCAAAGAGTTTGATTAATAAGGCTATTTTTATCACTTCTATTGCAATACTACTATAAAAGCTGAAGATAGCATCATTTCTGTACAAAATTATTCATGTTTTATCTTACATGTTCTAAAATCTGTGATGTATAGTAGCAGTGGCATGGCGAGGTGATTTAAAAAATTTCTTTTATGTTAATCTGTGCAGATTTATGCACTTTATTGACTTAAGTTTTCTTTAAAATCAGACCATATTCCTGGGCACAATCCAGTCTGAGCATCTTGTCGTTTTAAGAAATTAACCAATACATTTATAGGGATTAGGCTGTATTAATGTAAATGAAGTCTATGACTATTGCACAATAATACACAGTGTTTTGCTATTTTTAGAAGAGAAATTCAATTCTTGACAGAAGAAACAGAAGATTTCAGCAAAACCGAAGAAATCCGATGGAGATACAAAGAAATGGTATTTTTTTTACTAGCAGCACAACCATATTATGGATGTTTATACAACTGCAAATGTTATGGTATTCAACAAAGCTTATATTTACGTATGTTACTTTAGAAGCAAACTCTACACTACATCATGAAGTTCAAGGACTACAAAAAATTGCCACTGGTATGTAATTACGAGTAGAAGCAAAGGGGATAATGTTAAACATACTCAAATACCTTTTAATTAATTAGATATAATTAAAGACGGATCTCTTTCTTGCTGCGTCTTACCTACTTTTCTTTCTGATCATCCACCAGCATGCAATTCAAAGGCCGTATAGTCTTCAGTATCAAAACGCTGAGCCTCTAACCAGAACCTGTTGAGAACCTATTTCTCAATATGCATGCAGAGGATCAGACTACTAGTCGAGGTCAAAAGAACCCAGAAGATAGTCTACCTAACTATTTGAAAAGGATGCAGCATATCAACAAGGAAGAGACTGAAGGTAAAAGTTTCCTCTGTCCAGTTGTATCCAATTCTAGCGGGGGGGGGCATTGCTCAGTGTTGTCTTTATGTGGTCATGTGGCCAAATATAACTACCCATGTTTCCCTGAAAATAAGACTGGATCTTATTTTCTTTTGGACCCCAAAATAAGCACTAGGTCTTATTCCCCCCCACATCTATGGGAGGCCCACTTCTTCTTGTTGCGGCGGGGGGGGGTGTGGAGTTGCCAGGGCCGCCACCATGAGCTGGGCAGTGGATCTGCCCCTTGTGCCCCGCACCAACTTATGGGTGAATGGGCGGCTGCGCAGGCTCTTAAGTAGGGTTTATACTAGGCGCCTACATTAAAAAAACCATGGTAGGTCTTATTTTCAGTATAGGTCTTATTTTCAGAGAAACAGGGTATATGCTAACACTGTTACCTTTCCACCAAAGTGGTACCTATTTATTTAGTTGCATTTGCATGCTTTCAAATTGCTAGGGGGGGGCAGGAGATGGGGCAAGTAATGGGAGCTCACTTTGTTGCACGGCACTCAAGTCTCAAACTGGGCTTTCTAGCTGACAAGCTCAGCGTCTTTAACTGCTGAGCCACTGCGCCCCTTAGGGAAGAGACCAATGCTATCCTAAACTACTGCAGAAAGTCAGATTGCACCCTGAGCTCTTGCTTATAATACTAGCCCCAGAAGAGTCTTGATGGATCAGGCTAACAGCCCATCTGGTACAGCTTTCTGAAGGGCACACTGGCTAACTCAGTGCTTTGACAATGCTCACAAGCATGGCTTGAAAGGAGATATCTCATTTCCACTGTTGCTGTTTAACAGCTGGTATTTAAGACATGTTGCCTGGGATTTAGAAGGTAGTAAATGGCCATCACAATGAGTAGAAACTGATAGCTTGATCCTTCTTTCAACTGTCCACTCCCCTTTTCAAACTGATTAAACTGATGGCAAATATTGAGACAAATTCTAGGCATGCCAAAGAAATATGCTCACCAAAAGCATTTGCAAGCTGATCGTTGTCTGCAGGACCGATGCCATGGGAAGAGCTGAGCTCAACCACGTCCTCTATATTGTAATTAATAATGAATATGTTGACAACTGTTCTAACCAGCATAACCATTTATGTATTCTTTGTATAACGGTATTTCTCGAGACGGCACTTTGTTTGCCAGCCACGTTCCACTGACGTTTGCAATTGTTAAGGTGGCATAAACACATTTTTTTCCCATCTATCTGGAGAAACTATTATGCTGATTCTTGTGACATTCCTGGCATTAGAACAGATAGCTTCTGCATCAATTGGGTGTGTAAAATTAATGATCAATTAAATAATTAAAATCAAATCAGGAAAGGGGGAAAAACAACCTTTTCTCCACTTTTATTGAAATAAAAATCCTATTAGAGAAATTTCTGAAAGAAATGATCTTGATAGGGAGGGAGGGAGGGAGGGAGGGAGGGAGGGAGGGAAGGAAGGAAGGAAGGAAGGAAGGAAGGAAGGAAGGAAGGAAGGAAGGAAGGAGACTTCAGCCAGCTGTTTGCATGTAACAACTCAGATATTGCTAACTCATATTGTTAAGCACTATAGCGACAGGAAAGGGAAAGTTGTGGGTTGACGTTAAGCAAAGATTGGGGAGAGAGAGTCAGAGAGAAGGCTGGCATGATATTAATTGATGGATTTTATAGCTTTTCTATTTTTTCTGAAGAGTAAGGAGTTGACTATTATTCAGCCTTTGTCTCAAAAGCTCTTAGTGTTAATACAATCTAATCTCACCAAGTGACCACTTAATTTTAAAATTGTAGCACACTATAAATGCTTGGACACCAAGTTCATGCCCTGCTTTTTTTTAAAAAAAAATACTGTATTAGATATTTTCATTACTACCTAAACTGTTTTAATAATTCAGATGACTCCTCCCCCGTCCATTTTCTCAATCACTTTCACATTTTGATTTAACTTAACTAAACTTTCTCTTATTGTAGAAACAGGCAACAGAAGGATTGTTGACGGCTACAATCATGTCTCCTTCCACAAATATACTCTGTTTCCCTGAAAATAAGACCTCCCCGGATAATAAGCCCAACTGGGCTTTTAAGTGCATGCGTTAAAATAAGCCCTTCCCCCGAAAATAAGCCGTCTCCAAAAATATTGCAACACAGCAGCAGCCATGAGGTGACCACGCTAACTGCCTCCTGCACCTCAAAAATAATAAGATCTCCCCAACAATAAGGCCAAGTGCTTATTTCGGGGGGAGGGGGGGTCAAAAGAAAATAAGACCCTGTCTTATTTTCGGGGAAACACATTATTAAGACAGAAATTGTAATCCTGGCCTGATGAGAGGTGGTTCCTCCTTGGCTGGCAACTTTTGTAACTTGTTTCTAACCAACACTGGACTAGGGGCCATATTAAAGGAAGGAAAGACCCTTCCCCAAAAGCCAGAATAAAAAGAAAATGGAAATATTTCAGCCAAGAGCACATGTGAATATACAGTCCAGACACAAGAGTTTCCCTCATTGCTTCATTTGTCAGGCCCGGGAGCCATCTTTTATATTGGGCCTTCAGGCCTGCCACATTTTCTACTGTGGGAAAATGGGAGGGAGGGATTATATGGAGTATGGTTTGCCAGGGTTTCCATCCTTTGGGCTAAATCAGGGGTGTCCAACCTTGGCAACTTTAAGACTTGTGGCCTTCACCACCCAGAATTCCCCAGACAGCTCTCAGTTCTCAGTAAGAGGCAAGCCAGCAACACGATTTTATTGGGGATGCTAGATTTTCCCAGTGGGGTATTCAGAAGGTGCAAAGGTTGTTTGGAAATGTGTCCTGCTGTCCAGAAAAAGGATAAAACTAAACAGATGTGGAAGAAAGTATTCTGTGGCAGCAGGAGAAGGAATGGTGATCTGGTAAACAGATGCTTTATAAATGGCTATACAGGTAGTTCTTGACTTGTGACTGGTCACTTGGCAACTTTTTAAAGTTCTGACAGACCTACATGGGGGGGTTATTTATGACCAGGATTCAAAGTTTGAATGGTTTCCTCACACACACACACACACACACACACACACACACACACACACACCTGGGCTGTGATTATAGTTGTTTGCTGTGTCCCACTGTATTTTATGACAGCTTTGCTGAAAACTGTATTTCCAGTTTTCGGCAAAACCAGCCCATAATTCTAACATTTGATTGGTCACGGGTGCACCTTGCTTTACGACAGTCACGAATTATGACTGTGATGAGAAGGCTCTATTACAGTTGTAACTCAAGGACTACCTGTAGTAGATTTTTGTGAGTGCATCCACCACTTGTTCACAAAACTCCGAATGTGCTTGCTGGCTCCCAAAAGTAGGATTCCAGATCCCATTTTCAATGTAAAAATCCTACCATGAGCTTATTGTTCATGGTAAACATAAAATCAATTATTCCCTGCACCCTCCAATTATTTTGGAAGTATTTCACACATGAATTTTCCCTTTCGAGATCCCTTACATTAGTAAATAAGAATGTCTCGGAATAAGCATTAGTAATAGCATTTCTTTTAATGGCAACATTAAATATCTATGGGTGAGTAAGAAAGAAAGAAAAGAGATGGCTTTGTTTATGATATTTAAACTATTCCTCAACAACTTGAGACAGGTTTACCATCTTAAGGCAAAACACCAAAGAAAATAGCTCCATGCCACATACAATACCCTCTTCCTTTTAACATTTTCTCCATTTCAGCCAAACAAGGCAGTTGTGAAAACCAATCAAATTACAGGCACTCTAAAATCTTGGCTTTTGAGAAGTCTCTCGCCTCCCCCCCACCCCAAAAAAACCTGTTAGTACTTGATAAAAATCAGGAAGTAAGGCAGTCTGAACAGAATTTCTATTTCCGAAAGTAGGGTTATGAATGTTCTGCACTGACTTTTTGAACTTTCCCCATGACTAATACAAAAGCAATAAATCCTAAACCTATCTATACAAGTATATTTTTAATGTGCTCCCCCCCCCCCCCCGGGTTTCAATTCATGCAGAATTCTGCTTTTTCCCATTTTCAGGGTTACAAATTCAGTGCGGAACTTTAAGACAGATAAAATCTTCACTTTGGTGATTTATAGTCCTATCCCTGCCCACCCCTTACTGCAACCAAGGAAAGGAAGAATTCTATATTTCTTATTTTTTGAATAGGATAAACTAGTTTTTGCCAGCCTGGGATCTTCCAGATGTGTTGCACTGCAGTTCCCAGAATATACAAACCAATGATCTCACTAGCCAAGTATTCATAGAATTGCAACTAATTATATCTGGAGAACTTCAGGTGCACAGCCTCCAACATCGCAGGCTAAGTCACAAATACGTTTTCTTTAGAAACTGGCTTAGTGCTGTGTTGTGTGAACCCAACCACCGAAGGTCCTCAATTTAGCATCCCAGGCATCCTCTGAAATAATGGACAATGCATACTGTAGTTTAAATAATTCAGGTAGTTCATGTAATTTTACATCTTCTTCTGTTAAACGTCATGTTTAACAGTATCCTTTCCCCAAATGGTTTGTTAAATGTATATTTCACTGTAACTTGTCTACATGTTTAGTATAGTTTAATGCATAAACCATACTACCAACCTTGGGAACTTTTAAAATTTGTGGACTTCAACTCCTAGAATTGTTTTTCCCTTTGCTGTGAATTGCTGGCTGAGGTATGCTGGGAATTGAAGTCCACAAGTCTTCAAGTTCCCAAGATTGGAGACCCCTTTTTTAGTGCTTGACTCCAGTGGTAGAAACGAGATGCAAAGTTCCATAGATACTTCCCTCAACTTTCTGGTCTCCAGATGTGTTATAGTACACATCTGGAGGCATGATTTCAAGTTGGAAAAAATGCTCTACAAGGGTGTCAAACTGGCAGCCCATGGGCCGGATGGATGCATCATGCACAGCTCACCCCAGCTCCACAAATGGGAAAAACATCATGAAATATCATGTGACAGCAACGTGATGTGGCAAGTTGACACCCATGTTCTACAGTATTCAACATTGAACCCCAAAAGTCAATGGGACTATCCAAGGAGCCTATTATTATATTATTATTATTATTATTATTATTATTATTATTATTATTATTATTATTATTATTATTATTATTATTATTATTATTACTAATAGTTACAATAATATTTATTAAATTATTTTCCTATAATAAATCTTTGGGGATAAACAACCTGAAACTTCTTGAATTTGGGGATTCTGCTCTAGAAATTACTGTCATGAAATGTTTGAGTTTACCCACTGAATTTGGAAATAATTAGAACAATACATTTGCATAGCTAAATATAAATTTTCCATTTCAATTTAATGAAAGCCAGAAGTCACAACCTGCTTTTATGTCATAGTGTAATTTAGATGAAAATCATCGTTCACTGTTGCCTGGCAGAAAAGGCTTGTTAACCTCCTGAATGGATCCCGTGAAATAGGAACTTCAAACACAACAATCTCTGCAACAGGGAGGAAAAAATCCTAATCGTACAAAATCAGCAGCGTGCACCATTTGATTGTGGTGCAGCCTTAAATCAAGCCCAGAGGTATAATTCAGAGCAAAGGAAAAGGGGAGGTTTCAAATAAGACTTGGAGACAAACAACTTACTGCTACTCCAGTCCCATGGAAAATTAAGCTGGCAGCACAAATTAAGGACATTGGCTTCTTTGTCCCTCCTCCTGTTTCAACATCTGTTATGGTTGCCCTGAAAGGCAGGCATTTTGATCAGGGTCACCTAGCCAGAAATTATCCCAACTTGCAATTCAAGCAGAGTGGACACCAGAAAATTCATGCAAGATCACAAAAAGCCAAGAGAGCAGATAGCTTCTTGGCAAACCTAATGAAAACCTTGCTGCTTGGCACAACCAACTCTTCTTTGCATTGGCTTCCCCTGCAAAAACACAAATATTCTAAACATTCTTCTACTCTTCTAAATATTTCCCTTACTGTTATTCAGGGGTAACAAAAGGCTGGGAAGCAAATAGAAAATAAGCACTCTGTGTTGATTATAAAGAACCAATCCAAGGCTTCTACAATCTTGTTAGACTAAAAAAAGCATGATCATTGCCTTGCTAGCGAACACTTTCAGACTCTTGAACATGAGTTATTTACACACATATCTAGATTAAAGTGTGTCTGTATCTATGTATGTGTGTATGTGTGTGAAGACAGACAGGTCTAACCTATGTTAAAGCATCCAATAATGCATACTAAAAATACAAGGCATATTTTTTTTCAAATAGTCCTGGGAAAATGGCTTATGAGAGCCATTCTCAAGCATCGATTTTTAAATCAGGACAATGTCAAGCTTCCAGACTCAGAATTTTCAGTGAAGAATGAGTCTGTTTTCTTAAATTTAAGGCAAAAGATCTGTATCACCATTCCTGGTTTATGTTTCTCACATTATCAAGATCAACTCCTTCCCATATTCAGAGTCAGCAGACCAGACGAAGATTCAGGCCCAAAGGAAAAGTTTTTGGATTAAAAAAAAAAATCTCCTTGTGAATAAAAAGAGATAGGGAAATAGAGGCCCAATCAACAAATGAATCCTGTTCAGAGTAGTGTTTCTCAACTTTGGCAATTTTAAGATATGTGGACTTCAATTCCCAGAATTCTCCAGCCAGCCATTAATTCAGGCCGCTGAAATCCACACATTTTAAAAATGATAAAATTAAGAAACTGATCTAGAGAGATTGTTAGACTATTGCAATAGGGCCTGAGTATGATCCTAGAATATTTAGTAATCATTGTTAGAGTAGTACCTGAACTAGTTCTTGGCCAATTTAGATATTTCATTGTCTCTGGAGTCCATTTATAATCTATGCTTGCTTGCTTTATACTTTTTCTGATTTTTTTTCTGGCTAAATCTAGCTATTTTCTCAATCATGCTTCCAATTGATTATGAATTTTCCATTCTCTACCTACCCAGATCATGAGATAAAGATTTTTGAGGATGTCCATAATCAAAATAGAGCAAGGAGAATATCTCTTTTGTTTGCTATTACTTCAAAGTATGTTATTTTTCTAAGAGAAATTAATTATGCTACCCACAGGATAAAGCAATACAAAACAAAACTTCTCTGTAAACTAAGCATATTCCTTAAGACCAGTAAGACAGGAAAATTTCATAAAGTATGTGATTTTAAAGTAGCTTCCCCAACCTCACCTCCTGACTGACTAGAGAGCCCATAATTCTTAGCTGCCTTTAGAAATGGCAATCCCAGCATAGCTGAAATGTGCCTGATGGAAGACATCAGGTTAAAGCAGTGGTTCCCAACCTTTTTTCAGCAATGCCCCACCTAAACATCTCTAAAATCCTGACCCCCCTCCCCCATATAATTCTTACTTTACTCAAAAAGTGAACTCTACTCACAAGGAAGCCTAAAAGGCCATTAACTTTGGTTTAAACAAGGTTCAAATTACTCCCATTAAAAATCAAATTGCCTCCCTGTGGGGCGTGGGTCCCACATTGGGAATCACTGGGTTAAAGTAACTTAATGACTTACTGTATTTTATATCTGGCTCATGACCACAGCACTGAAATTGAGCAAAGAGCAATGCATTTATCTGATATATGGAATGGTGCTGCCTTCTTTCCTCCCTGTGCAGCTAGAAATTTAAAAAAACTCCAAAATCTCTATGAAATATCTACTTTGTTTAGAGCTCCTAATTTATATCCTAAGTTTGGCTTTCCAAACCAAATGAGGTTGCTAAGCCCTTTCCTGTATCACAGATCCCTGAAGGTGAATTCTGAAGAGTGTGTGTGTGTGAAAACTATTCCTTCTGTAGTCTTCCCTCACAAATATCCCAAATATTCTGACTATTTTCATTTTGAAAATTCACAATTTGCTTCATTGTTTGGGGCGGGGGTGGTGGGGGAGGACTGCATTTTCCAAACAAAATCAGCCTCGGGCCTTTTAATTTCTGAAGGAAGCCCTGCCAATAGAATTTGTATACTTTGCACTCATCTGCTTTGAAAGATTAGTTGCCTCAAACCAGACTGACCATTTTCTTTGTGAAGGTATGTAATATGCCTTGTTCAGTTCTTAAAACTGAGAAGTAAATGGAAAGTCCTTGCACTTAACTACCTTCTTTTGTAAGAAATAGCTCATGTCCAACTTTCTTAGAAACTTTGCCCCATTGAGAGAGAGGGGGAGGGGGAGAGAGAGAGAAAGAGAGGGAAGGAGGGAGAGAGAGAGAGAGAGAGAGAGAGACTTAAATTAAGTTTGAAGGGAAATGACTTGGAATATGCCATGTGCCTGCAGCGAAGTAAAATCTTCTTCAGCAGTTGTCTGAAGGCGAATTGGCACAGGCCTCCTGCTAATCTAAGTCTGTAACCGAAAATGATTCCAGCAGAGCTTCTGCTATGGTCAGCCTGACGCCAACAGCCCTTCCCTATCTTTGCCACCCGAGTCTTGACAATACGTTGCTGTATCCAGAAAGTCTTTGCATGGGATTAAACATTGTTTTAACATTAACAGTGGGATGTAATTTGATGCAACAGAAGACAGATGCAGGCCGCTGCATGGACATAACACAACCACATTCCGGTGTTCTGTGAGTCTCCGCATCCCTCAGCACTTCCTTAACAACACCAATATTAGCATGTCTGGTCGTTTCCCATTTCATGGCACGACCCTTTGCCTTCGTGCTTCTACATATTGCTAGAGGTTGCAAAACCCCAATACAATAATACAATAGTAGAGTTGGAAGGGACCTTGGAGGTCTTCTAGTCCAACCCCCTGCCTAGGCAGGAAACCCTATACCAGTGATGGCGAACCTATGGCACGCATGCCACAGGTGGCACACGGAGCCATTTGTCAGGGCACGCTCCAGAGGCTTTATAGGAGCCTGGGGAGGGCAAAAAGAGCCTCCCCCCCCCCCGGAGGCCCTCTGGAGGCTTCATGAGCTTCCCTGATGCCTTCGGAGCGCTCAAAACGATCCTCCGAGCAAACCGGAAGTCACTTCCTGTTTGCTCGGAGGATCGTTTTGAGCTCTCCAAAGGCTTCAGGGACCGTCCGGAGGCTTCCCTGAATCCTTTGGAATGCTTAAAATGACCCTCCGAGCAAACCGGAAGTGACTTCCGGTTTGCTCAGATAATCGTTTTGAGCACTTTGATGGCTTCAGGGACCGTCCGGAGGCTTCCCTGACGCCTCCTGAGGGCGTCTGGGGGGGGGGCGGGGGAGGCTGTTTTCGCCCTTCCCAGGCTCCTATAAAGGCTCTGGAGCCTGGGGAGAGCGAAAAAAGCATGTAAAAATGGGGGGGAGCACCTGTAATGCCCGCATGCACACTGGGGGGGTCACGCATTGCATTATGGGTGCGGCACGCCCGCACATGACCCCCCTGCGCTCCCCCCACTTATGGCACGCGAGCCAAAAAAGGTTTGCCATCGCTGCCCTATACCGTTTCAGACAAATAGCTATCCAACATCTTCTTAAAGACTTCCAGTGTTGGGGCATTCACAACTTCTGGAGGCAAGCTGTTCCACTGATTAATTGTTCTAACTGTCAGGAAATTTCTCCTCAGTTCTAAGTTGCTTCTCTCCTTGATTAGTTTCCACCCATTGCTTCTTGTTCTACCCTCAGGTGCTTTGGAGAATAATTTGACTCCCTCTTCTTTGTAGCTACCCCTGAGATATTGGAACAATGCTATCATGTCCTTCTTTCTCTTAAGCTAAACATACCCAGTTCCTGCAACCGTTCTTCATATGTTTTAGTCTCCAGTCCCCTAATCGTCTTTGTTGCTCTTCTCTGCACTCTTTCTAGAGTCTCCACATCTTTTTTACATCGTGGCGACCAGAAACAGTTGCAAAACCCCAAACAGTTGCATATACCAATGTGCAAAAATATGTTTCCCTCCACTTCTCTTCCTCTTTAATACAGCCAGATAAAAAATAAAATAAGGGAGAGGTTTATGATATTATCAGAGGGAAGTCTGCAACATCCCTTGTGTTTACAAAAAGATTTTACTCTTACATTGTGGGCCACAGGTTTTCTTTTATGACTTGTTTTCCGATAACAAGGACTGAACTACATCCTGGCTCCTTCAGATATCCGAAAGGTCATAAACACTCGGTGGCATTAGGACTACAGACGCCCGCGTGCATGTTTTCACTCCAGATAAATAAGGCTTGAAGCAGCTGCTGCCTTCAGACCAAATCCTGGGTCTTATATCAACCCAATGCATTCAAACTAGCCAAATTGGACAGGAGGAAACACATTTTGTCCAAACAGCTTTTGAAAAATTTATTCTGCTCTGCCGTTTCAGTTGAAAGGAGATGACAAGCCAGACAGATTATTCCAAACAAAATGGAGGTCATATGTAGCTATCTTTTTTTCAAATAGCCGCTTGAAACAGGAAAGGTCCGTATTTAAGCCTCCTCATACCAGTGCAGTGTTAAATAGGTTGCAGACACTGTACTGGAAAAGTTTCTACTATGGGCATAATTGAGATTATGACTGGATAATGGAAAAATACTTCTCATTAAATATCCCTAGAAAGATCATTCGATGGAGTGCAGTATTGTAAACCAATATTGTGAAAACAAATGCTACTTTAAAAAAGAAAAACCACCTTTTTTTTTGTAACCATACATTAAGATCGGACAATTCTAATAGGGCAACTCAACAGTGCTAGAAATTATTCAAAGTTATCAATACATTTCCTTTGTTACCTAGTTCAATTGGGCCCTTCTCCCATAAGAACTTGTAATATAAATAATTGTGTTTTAATGCCAGGGCAATTTCAATGGCACCGTTCATCTAGAAATTCTTTCCCAATGTCCTTTTGACAAATGGAATTTTGTGGGTAGACCTGCAGAGCAGCAAATAATCACATTTCCAGATGAGAAGAAATTCTGTTGAATAGATTAACCAATTGTCTAAATGTAAGGCTGGTTCTTATTTTATTATAAGGGTAGATATTACTTTGGTAAGGTTAATGCCCATGTCCTTATTAGCAAAAAAAAAAATTACTAAAATGAAAACCTGCCATTTGGTTTTAGAAAATACATTTATAGAGTAGATAAAACACATATATGCAGAATTACGTCACAGCAGACATCAAAAAATCTAGATCATACATTGCAAAAACGAAACCACCAAACCTTTCTTGCGTTCCCCATCCTTTGGGGATATTTGACTAGCTCTACTTCAAACCTACTCTGATTCTAAAAAAAAAAAAAAACCATTCAAGATTATTGTGTAATGAATATCCTAAAAATGATTATAACAACATTTCTTAAAAAGGCATTCTTCAAATCCTGTAAAGCAGGGGTGTCCAACTCAAGGCCCGTGGGCTGGATTCGACCTGTGGGGTGCTTAGATCTGGCCCACGCTCCCCCTGGAAACAGCGGACTGGCACAGGGTGCTTATGCCAGCGAAAACAGAGCCTGGGAGGGCTGCGTGTAGCCCTCTGGGGCTCTGTTTTCGCTGGCAGAGGGTTGCAGGAGGCCATGGCAGCCAAAAATGGAGCTCGGGAGACCATTTTTGTTGGCAGAGCGCTGGGGTGACTACAGCTGCCTCCGAGCTGAGTGATGTCGAACTCTCCATGCCCAACCATGGCCACCACCCACCCTCCAAGATCAAACACAACCCTGATGCGGCACTCAATGAAACTGAATTTGAAACCCCTGATGTGACAAATGATTTCACCATACTAAGCTCTAATTCCTGCAACTCCTTTAATATAATAAAGCTAGTATATATCCTGCAACATCACAAAAATATTTTTTTTTGAAAAAGTAACCAATAACCTAGTGCAAATATAAAGGTGAATTTACAGAACTAAGCAGTATGACAACAACCTTTATACTTTTTAACGTTCTCTCTTTATTCCCACGGTGAAAATGAAAATTAACATTCTTAATTTATTGCCATTTAGTAAACAAGCCACATCCTAAGCCATGGTTTGAATTAAATACAGATGGATAACAACAGGGTTTTTTTTTAATTCCAAACTTTAAAAAGTTGTTCATAGAAAAAGAAGAAAAAAACTGAAGTATTTCTATTGACTTGAGAAGAAAAGTGGGAAAAGGAGTTCAAGGTTCACTTTAGCATCAAGATCTGATTGGGGTACCAGCCAAGCCTTTTCTTCCTCTCACATTATGGAACATAATATAAAATTGAGTTCACATATTGCAGTGAGCCAATTGAAGCAGTTATGGTTTACTAAGTGAACCTTAAGTGGCTGCATTTACACAGCACAGTATTTCATAAATGACAGCTTACTAGCCACACTAAATGGGTTGTGAAGGCACGTCAGGGCAAAACTAAACCAACCCTTTATGGATTTGTGCGAAGCAGGAACCCACCTATAAGCATCCTCATCAGTTTTTATTTATTTACCAAATTTAGGTGCCACCCATCTCATTCTCCAAGTGACTAAGAGAGTATTTATTTTGCAGCGTTTATTTGTGAGCACAGGTGTTTGTTCTTGAAAGTTAGATTAAGTGAAAAAGCCACAGGCAATTTAGATACATTTATGGAAAACCCTATTCTAGCCACTATTCAACCTCTACTCAAACATCACTGTTAATGTACAATGGAAAGCATAAATCAGTTCTGTCCACACTCAATTTCTGCTAAGACATTCACTGCTGTTCAAAATGTGAACAGAGTAAAACAAGCATTGCAAAATATAGACCAAAGGAACATTAGTGTAGTTCCTGTATAGTACCATAACGTGACCATCTCAATGAGAAATCTCATACAATACCCTTGTATCTGACAGGTGCCTTTATCACCTAGGGGGCGATGCTGTACAATCCAATTATAATTTGCACAATTCCGTAAACTTTTCAGGTGAATAATAGTGATCCGACAGAAGACAATAAAAAGTGAAAAAGATTCTTTGGAAGCAGTGCTCAAGTTGGAAACTTCCTCCTGAAATTTTAAATTATACCATATAGAATTATAGAGTCTTACATACATACAACTGTATTGTATTGTATTCACACAAAAATGATTTTTTTTAAAAAAAAATACCCAGTCTGTTTATTTTGCATTGTTTTGTTTTTCCTGGCTCCTCCTGTCTAGGAAATAAGCCACATTGTTATCTTGTATTTCTTGTTTGCATCTTCTTCAACAGAACTCAGAACAGATTACCAAATACAAATCAATTATACTAACTGATTAGTATGAAATTGTATACAAAACCTACCCCATTCGACAAAAGAGAAAAACATAGGAGAAGCCCTATGTTCAATCAGATAGATTCAAATGGACACTTAAGCCCTCACTTCACTTGTAGTGTCTGAATTAAGAACTATATTTATTTCTAAGACATGGTTGGTTTAATTTGTGTAAATAGTTCCCAACATAATGGCTGATATATGGAGGGAAAAAATAATCAAAACGTTAGATCTAGAATAATCGTATATGCAATGGTTCTTATGATATTCTACAAGCCCAACCCGAATTTGATGACATCTTTGGAGAAGTAAAATATTTCAAATCAGAATGGACATTTATTGTATTGGAGAAATTCAACTCAAGTAAGTTTCCCCTGATTTCTGTTGGAAAAATTCCATTGTTTAAGCCCATCATTTTATATTGATTTGAACAGAATCACATGTAACAGCAAACAGAATAGATTTCTTTGCATACTTTCTTTAGGTCTGGTGCTTGCTTATAATATTTCTGTGACTTACAAAGAAACAATATTGCATATAAATATTTTAATCCGCTTCCTTGCTATTTGGCTCATTTGTTAAAACAAAGATTAGTACCTGAAATGGTTGAACAACACTGTAATTTTTCTTTTTTATTCTTGGATAAAAAGAAAACTACAGTCATTGCTTATTACTATATTAAGTCACCATGTGTCACACAAGGGGTGCAAAAGTGTGGGGAAGTTTCCTCTTCTGTATCGATTGGCCACATTGGCTGGAATTAATATGAGATTTGTGTTCAACATTATCTTGGGAGTTCCAAGATTTTCAGCTTGGTCCTGAAAGAACCTTCTTGTTATGGTAATTCATGGGGGAAAAACTTTTTTTGCAATGAAAATTGAAACATGCCCCTGAATTTTTTATTCCAAAGAACGGCCCATTGTAAACATATTCTGTTTAAATGAAAATGATTGCCATTTCTGTATTTCAGAATCCACCTACTTTTGAAAACAGCATTGTAAAATATAGATCAGATATAGGAGATCATTTTGAGTAGCCATCGACTCCCCATAGGATCCAATTAAAATGCTGCAATTCACTACAGATGGAAAGTATCTGTCTTTCTTGAATTATTTTATATAATACAGTAGATTCCATGGCTTAATACCAGCTACTATTAACTTTCTCATTACACTGTTTTGTTTTGTTTTTGACTTTGAAGAGTGATTAGAAAAAGCCTCTTAAATCTAAGATGAGATAGATATGGACTTTAAAAAAGTCCTTGGTGTGTATGTATATAACACACACACACACACACACACACACACACACCATACAAAAATATGGTGAAGCCCTTCTCTTGGTAACAATACAAGTTTAAATTTTGGAGTGTATTTTAATAGTATGGCATAAAATGTATATTTTAAACGGTCAGCTATTTTTCTAACCTAATTTCTCTATTCTTTTCAGGTGCCCTTTAAAGGGTGGAGTCATGTAGGTAAGTCAAAAACCTTCACAATGAGGAATTGTGTATATTTAGCAAACAACATTGCAGCAATTATTATACACAGCGAAATATTTGTAAAATTCCTTCAAAAAGATATTCACAGGTTGGTGGAAAACCCTTACCTTACGGCCATTTGCTCATTCGTTGATTGACTGATCATATGCCATCAAATTGTTTTTGACTCCTAGCAATCACATAGATTTTTTAATTCTATATTCCATAATATTCTACCCTAAAATAATGTAATATGAATAATGGTTAAGGCACCAGGCTAGAAACCAGGAGACTCTGAGTTCAAGTCCTGCCTTAGGCATGAAAGCCAGCTAGATGACCTTGATCTAGTCCGTCAGACTAACCCACCTCACAGGATTGTTGTTGAGGGGAAAGCAAGAGGTGGAAAGACTATTAGGTATGTTTGCTACTTTGAGTTATTTATAAAAAATATATATATCTAACATCTTGAAAACAACAATAGAGGCATTAGCTTTTACTCTTAAGATATTTTTTTAAAAAGGACAGCCCCAAAAGTTTAGAGTGAAAAATAAGCTCAGATCATATGAGCATGGTTTCAGTACGCCTGCAATGAAACCTGAAGGAAGTAGCAAGGAGAGTAAAATATCAGGATAAGCAAAGTTTTAGGATTCTTTACTTTTCCTAAAACAGATGAGGAAAAATAACAGGGACTGTTATGGGCACAATATGCAGATCAATAAAAAATTTTTTTGTTTGCTAACCTTTCTATACTCAAATTTGGTTTCTACAGATTAAAAGTTTTGTTTTTATCGCTAGGTTGTCGTAAATGTTTTCAAAACGCACATACTACAAGAATTAAAATTAGCGTAGAATAAAGCTTTTAGTGTAATTCCTGCTATTAAAGCAATATTTAGTACTTTCGTCTTCTTTCAGCAGTCACTAATTACGTTACGCACGAGCTAGAGCCTTCTAAACGTGGCATGGTTTCACACAATATTTATTATTCAGATTTCACATCACCCAGCTTGCAAACTCCAAGGACCAACAGTTAAACTGCAGCCATACTAAAATTACCCAGTAAGATTCAGACTTTAATCTTTCTTGATTTGATTTGAACTTCTATGCCACCCAATCATGCAAGATCTCTGGGACATTGCAATCATTCAGAAGACATTAACGAAAACCTCAGTCCATTTAAAAACTACATAAAAGACGATGCAAAAGTAGAGATTAGAAAATAACAGATCCATGCAACAGATATGGTAAAAGAAATGGTAGTGGCAATGAATACAGCATAAAGTTATCCTAATTTTAAAGCAGAACCAAAGCAGTCAATTTTGAAAATATCAAAATGATTATTTAAATGCTTGGAAAAATAAAATGTTTTCACATGGAGCCAAAAAATATATATCAAAAAATGCCAGTATCAGAATGTAAGAGCCTGGCAACATTTCTATTGTACTGTATGCTGTAAATCTGATACCTATTATATTTCAAAGCTGAATATTACCACAAAGTGCTTGTTCATTGTTACATCTAATGGTTGTAAAACCAAACTGAACTGAATAAATCAAAACATTCTGAGGTTCCATGCAGTTTTTCAAGTTGCTGGAAATTTATAACTAGGTATCTTACCGCCCAATGTACAGGAATAGCTTAATTAATAGTACTCCTGTTTAAACAAACAATGGTGCACCTATTTAAATAAGTAAAAGTATTGTAACGCCATTGATTTTAATCTGGATCCTTGGTTCTTTGATCGTTCAAGTCTAACGTGTTTGTGCATGTATTTGTATATGTGTTGTGTGTACATCATATATTAGCCAGATTTCAATTATTCGAAGATTAATTGCAGAATTTTTGAAATCCTAATTTATCATCTGGAGCACTATTTATAAAAAGTGATACAGCAGTTTACAGATTTGTCACAAAAAAGAATCCCCATTGTATTTAGATGATGTAACATTAAATTAAGTAACATCTGAGTCAGTAGCAAATATAAAAACCACTTCTCTGGATTTAGTCATAGCTTAGCAAAGGAAGATGCTCTGAGATTATTCTGGATGTATGCAGTTCTTTCTAGCATTGCAGAGTTGTGTTGCAAAATTACATAACGCACCCTGGATTTATTTGTTTACTTATTGAGCCAGCAAAGTGAACATTTAAGTTGCCAGGATACTGGTGTTTCTACTTACTGATGAGTTGGCTGCCAATGGAGCAGCTGTATTTGAATTTTCTTGCCCACATGGTTGGTTCTTCTCGTGAGTTACAAGAATTCTGAAATGCTGCTGCCTTGAGTTTTGATCTGGACAAATTTTAAAAGTGCATCCTTGCCCCGGGGAAATCCGCTCGACTGAATTGCTTCTGGCCATGTCGGGACCACACTGGTCATTTCCACAATGGGCATCTTCTTCCATGGGGCTAATTCGCTCAGCCTGCGGCTGAATTGGATATGAGGTGCTCCTCCCTAGCCGTATCCGTGGGTACCTGACTAGCCTGTCTCCTTTTGTTCCGGTAAAGCCAAAATTACAATCCGCTCCTGCGCCGTTTGACTGAGACTGCTGCAACTGAAGAACGAATAGCTTTTTCCCAGAGTTGGCTGACCCATCTGGCAGGTGTTGCAAAGACCAGCGCCTGGGTTCTGAACAAGAATTATTATTTTGGGCCTCTGGACCAAACGGCATCAGCGTAACTTGAGGCATATCTACACTTGAAGCCCGATGCTGAATCCTTACCCTGCTAATATTTAAATCCAGCGCAGGTTTGTTTATGTTATCCTCTTGACTGCTGGCTGTACCCTCGTTATTCCAGTTGTTAGAAGGTATCGTACAAAATATTGTGTGGTTAGAAGATCCTCCGTTGACCTCATGTCCCAGGTTCTCAAGTTCTCTGGTTGGAGAATCCTCTGGAGTTATCTGTGAACTGCTTGGAGAAGAATGGCTTCCATCAAGAGAGGTACACCGCTCCCCAAGACCAGAAAAGGGACACGGCTCCTCTGGGGGAGACCCAGATTCATTAGCATGTCCATTCACAGCATTGCGCTGAAGGGAGATCTGCATGGATGAGCTCCTCATGGGACGCGCATCAATGCTGTTCAGAAGTTGCGGGATAAACATGGATGTGCTTCTTTTCAAGGAGCCGCCTTCCTGCAGACGGCCGCTGCCATCTTCACAATCGATTCTTCGCCTGGAGAAAGGGTGAGGCCCGTTCCTTCTTGGCAAAGTGTGGCATGCCACGAAAAAGTCGTCATTATCTTCCCTCTCGGGGTCTAGGATCTCCAGTTCAGGAGCTGTATTGCTTCGCCCCGAGCCAAAATGAAACCGCAACCGATGGGCCATGGTCTCGGGGAGAAAGCAGAGGAGAGGGAAGGCAACAAGGCCAGGCACTGCCAGCAGTTAAGAACTAAAGACATAAACTCCAAGAAAAAAGTGTCCCATCTGCCAAAGTGTTAGCACTGCTGCACTGATAGCGACAGATAGCAGAAATAGCCCAAGTGGCAAGCGACATTCCATGCGTGATTGGGCAAGACCAATCCATGCTCCTCCACACTGTGACATCGGGTAGGAGGGCTGGCGTCACATGACCTGTTTTCCCCTCTCCAATACAAGCGACTATTCCTCCCCCCTCTCTTTAATACCAGCAAGAGCCTGAAACAGCACCTTCCCAGCTGCTCCTTTTCCATCAGAAAGGATCGGTCCCAGCGGGAGATCTCTCACAGCTGACTAAGGCAGCAAGCACACTCAGTCAGCTCTGCTATAAATCTAAACTGCATCATATTCGCAGAAGACTTTTCAATTACTGCAAAAGAGAAAGAAAAAGGAGCGTGTGTGTGTGTGTGAAACCACAGGCACAAACTCACACAGAGGAGACTTCCTTTCTCTCTTCTCCACCCTGTCGAATTGTCCCTGTTATGCTATTAAAATTCCCAGGCTGGTCAAATATTGCTGAAATGATTGGAAGAAGGCATGCGTGTGTGCACACACACACATAAAAAAGAGCAAAATAAGCACAGACAGAGTGAGTGAGTGAGAGAGAGAAAGAGAGAGACAGAGACAGAGAGAGACAGAGAAACAGAGACAGAGAGAGAGACAGAGAGAGAGAAAGAGAGACACAGAAACATACACAGAGAGAGAGAAAGAGAGAGAGACAGAGAGACAAAGAGTGAGAGAGACAGAGGGAGAGAGAGAGGGAGAGAGAATGAGAATGTGTGAGATAGATTTTGTACATTTAAGCCTTTTGACTACTACAAATAAAGAGTAAGATCTCACCCTTTCTTCCCTTCTACTGAAAAGTAATTTAAACGCTCCTCTTTCTGTCCTAGCAACCAACCCAGATATCAAGTTGCCACTGCAAACAAACGGCAATGACCTTCTTCAACCACATTCAAATGTTTTCAGGAGAGAAAAGGAGAGAGATTCTTACATGCACAATTCAAGAGGCAACTCCATCCATCTTCCTGTTCCCTAGGCTGTAGAAGACAGGGCAGGCGATAAAAGCTGGAGCAGGGCTAAGCATGAAGAACTGTACAGAATTTGAGTTAAACTCCATGCTTAAACGATGGCAGCCTTCCAGTGAGAAAGCGAGCAGTATTAGAAAGGCTGAATTGCCAGCAAGAAATAGAGCTCTGCTTTGTTAGGAGCCAAGAAGCGTCAGAAGTACAGACAGATGGACTGGAACCCAAAATTAAACAATGCCCAAATTCGATTCTGCTGTGAGTGGTTATTTAGAAAGGGGTGGGCAGAAACAGGCATCTTACGGTCTCAAAATCTGCAGGCAGCACGAATTAAAAACTGGGTCAGTGAAACTAAAGTGTTTATTACGGAGATAAAATAAAACCACTTGGCTTTCTGTATAAATGAGAACCTCATAGCAAAAGCTACAGAGAGAAGAAAAAAATCATGGGAATATCCACCGAGGCTGATGTCCTAAATATTTCAGGCTTAAGTATTCTAATGATTTATTTCACGTGAATAAAGTAAGTCTCCAAAGGGGACAAAACTTTCAGTAATTAAAATACCAAGGTCAGCATAATCCTCTGTTTTGTTAAACGGGCAGGAAAAAAGCAGTACTAATAATAATAATACTGATCAGATCATCCATCTGCTGCTGTTTTGAATAAAGTGTGAAACATCTTTAGCATATTTAAATACAATTTGAGGACATATTTCCATCTTATTTGATTAATCAACCAACTATGATACTATAACTACATTTGTAACCCTTCTCCCAAAGGCTTCACTGGTTATTTTAACCATTTTAAGCACTTACGAATACAAGTTTGGACTCCGGACAGAAGGTATTTTGGTAACAAGTGATTTGTGATGAATACAAGCTACCTAAGGACAGTTTAAATACCTCTTTACTTCTCTTTTTACTCCAAAATGTTTTGTATACTCCGAACTGTATCTATAGGCTCCATTACTTACAACATGAACTTTAATTTAATTTGAATACATTTTATATTCCTGCTTTCTAACAGTGCAGATATCTGCAATAACTCACAATAACCGTTCTTTACAATAAAATCAGAGCAAAATTCCCCAAGAGAGGGAGATGAGATGAGAGGAAAGGAAGTAGATAAATAAAAATAAATAAATGGTACTTTAACATTGATTCGATCATAAATAAAAGGAACGTTAAATGCATTTTTAAAGATAGGCCTGGTTCAAGTTATAAGCTCAAAACCAACAACACAGAAATACATCGGCCAGTAGGTTGGATTAAAGAAATTTGGGAGCTATTGTAGAAAAGTCACAGGGACATGGTAGATCAGTGGCTAAGATGCTGAGCTTGTCGATCAGAAAGGTCGGCAGTTTGGCAGTTCGAATCCCTAGGGCTATGTAACAGAGTGAGCTCCCGTTACTTGTCCCAGCTTCTGCCAACCTCGCAGTTCAAAAGCATGTAAAAATGCAAGTAGAAAAATAGGAACCACCTTTAGTGGGAAGGTAACAGCGTTCCGTGCTCCTTCAGCATTTAGTCATGCCGGTCACATGACCACAGAGACATCTTCAGACAGCACTGGTTTTTTGGCTTGAAAACGGAGATGAGCACCACCCCCTAGAGTTGGGAACGACTAGCACATATGTGCGAGGGGAACCTTTACCTTTTTCTATAGAAAAGCTTCTACATCAGGGGTATCAAACTCGTGGCCAGAGGGCTAGATGTTTCATGCGCTGGCCATGCCCCTACCCGATTTAGAGAAGGGGGAAAAAGTCACGATACGTTACATGACGCCACTGTGACGATGGAAGTTTGACACCCCTGCTCTACATTTATTAGCTACTTCCTGGAAAAGGGATAAAGCAGCTGCTCTTCACCTGAGTGGATTCATATGGAAGCTTGGAAGTCACACCATACTTCATTAGAGAAACCAAGTGCATGGCAGCCAGCTCAGGTCAGTTGACATTTTATTAACCTGGTTTCTCATCATTTTTCAACCTTCCTGGATCCAAGCCTAGGCATCTTGCTGCTTAATTGCATTAATTTGTCTACTATATCTGACATCTCTCTTCAGTAGCAAAAATGAGTTACCACCATTAAGTCCAAGGTTCTGAAGCCATTGAAGGGCTTAATAGCTATTTGCTATCTTCTTGTCAATCTGAAAAGGAACTGTATTTATTAGCCTCTTACTACTAATGCATATTACATCTCTCCCTGTCTCACTTTAAAGAAATATTTTCCCCAGTGGAGAGAGAGAGAGAAAGAAAAATGAAACGTATGGCACAATGTTCTCATCCATAAAGTCAATAACCGTAGGGGGGAAAAGTACTCACCAATCTATTTTCATCAAACACTTCAAACAGCAGTCTATGATTAGATGGATTTACCTATAAGGGAACAAACAGAGAAGTCTATAAATCCAAACTCATTTGGCTCTTGCTTTTCTTTCCCCCATGAGACTTGTTTTAAAAATGGAAGCTTATTTTCTCCAAGAGTTCCAAATTGGACCCTCCCCCTTTAGATCATATCCCGTATTAAGCCAAGCTCCATCAAGTGGCAATATTTAATTAACTGGTCAATCTCAAAAAGCTGAACAAGGTCATATATGATAGGAATGGGATAGGATGAGAGAAGCTAGGATACCCCAAGGCTGTAAGCAAATTGAGAAGTTGAAAAAAAAAACCTATCAAAAGTTGTCAGTGGCCAAACACTTCTTGTTCTCCCCTCCTGCAAGCAGGAGGTAAGTCCAGACAAGGTGGCAAATGACTATTCCTTTAATTAATGTCCATTGATCCTTTTGGAGCTGTTCATAGCCCTTTGTTGTTTGTACCATCCTGAACAATTTAGCATCATCAGCAAATTTGACTATTCTACCTGATCTCAGATTATTTCTACATCATGTTAAAAGGCACTGGTCCTAGGACAGAACCCTGGAGGTTCCCATTAGTTACATCAATGCGAGAAATGTTTGTTGACTCCTACTCTTGGTTTTTTTACTCTTCAACCAGTTGCTTACCCACAAGAGGATCTGCTGTGTTATTTCATAGCAGTTAAGCTTACTGAGAAGTTTTTGATGAGGGACTTAATTGAAGTTTTTTTTAAAAAAAATCTAAGTAGATCAGGGGTGTCCAAACTTGGGAACTTTAAGACTTGTGGACTTCAATGTCCAGAATTCCCCAGCCAGCCATGCTGGCTGGGGAATTCTGGGAGTTGAAGTCCACAAGTCTTAAAGTTCTCAAGTTTGGACACCCCTGAAGTAGATGATGTCTGTTGGCTTGCCCTTATTGACTTATTTATTATCAGCCTCAAAAATACTTGTGTACGTTATTTAGACAGGACATTCCCTAGTGAAATCTTGTTGGGAATTCTTAGATTAGGCTTGTGCCATAAAAGTTTGATATTTTATAATAGTTTCTGCTATCTTCCCTGGTACAGATGTTAAGCTGACAGGCCTCAAATTTTCTGGGTCTTCTCGTGAGTCCTTAAAAATTGGAATTCCATTGACCAACATCTAGTTTTCAATTATAGAGGACAATTAGAGAGAGACTTCGTATTTCAGTTTGGAAGTCCACCATTTCAGCCTTAAATTCCTTAGTAAGCTTGCAAGTAGCTATTGCGGTGTGCGAATTGCTCACCTTGTCAATAAGGCCTAGCACTTTTTCTCTTGTCACCACTATATCCTTCAATTCATCTGATTCGCTTCTTTAGAGCAAGAACTCAGATTTAGGGAATGGTTCCAATTTTTCTCCAGCGCAGATAGAGGGGAAAAAATGTGTTCAGCTTCTTTGCAATGTCCCTTTCTAGCATATCACTCCTTCATCCAAGGGACCAATGAATCCGGCTTATTTGAAGAAGCTTGACAGATTTGGCAATATGCTAAGCTACCAGAATTTGGCTTCCAGAACCAGAATTTCCTTCTTTCTTTGATGTCCTCATTGCCCAGGACTCTCATTCTCTGTAACAGCCAAGCGGTGATACACTTTTGAGTAGGGCTTTGCTACCACATAGCAGTAGCACCTAGACCAGGGGTCAGCAACCCACGGCTCTGGAGCCACATGTGGCTCTTTCATGCCTCTGCTGTGGCTTCCTGTGGCTGGTTGGTGCCACAATTTTGAGAAGAGCTTCCTGTTTGGGGAGGGATGCACAGGGTGCCAGGGGGAGACTCTATGTCAATGAGCGGGTTTTCTGGTCAGCTCCACAACTGATAGGGCTTTCAGTTAGGACAGGTAGAGGAAAAAGGATGCCATGCTAGGAGGAGACTCTATGGTGGGGGAACTGGACTTCCAGTTGGCTCCAGAATTGATTGTGGGGCTTCCGGTTAGGACCTTTGTAGTTCTTTGAGTGTTTAAGGTTGCCAATCCCTGACTTAGACTCATATACCGCTTTATAGTGCTTTACAGCCCTCTCAAAGCGGTTTACAGAGTCAGCGTATTGCCCCCAACAATTTGGGTCCGCATTTTACCCACCTTGGAAGGATGGAAGGCTTAGTCAATCCTGAGCCTGGTGAGATTTGAACTGCCAAATTGCAAGCAGCCGGCAGTCAGCAAAAGTAGCCTGCAGTACTGCATTCTAACCACTGTGCCACTGTGGCTCACATCTTTGTGAGTTCCACCCACCTACTTCTCTCTCCAACTTGTTTGTTCCAATAGAGCTATCCTGATCTGAAAGCATTGAAATCATTCTCTAAGTAGTAGCAGCTGCTTGCACCAAGCATACAAACACAATATCTGTCCAGTGGTCAGATAATGATATTCAGAATGACCCCACATGTGTGCTGCATCCCTTCTGGCTGCCTATCTTCATATCTATTTTAAAAAGTAGTTTATTTAAATCTATTCTATGTTTAGCCTGATTCTTTAATTTTTGTAAAATCAATTATGATATATATTTTTTTATTTTTGAATTTTAGGTCCTCCACCTTCTCAAGAGTTCTTTGATTCCACTCTTTGGTTACTAGGCAACAGAAAGTCCAGGAGCTAGCCCGAGTCAGAAAAAAAAAACATTCAAAAATAATTGAAACCTCACTTAACACATGGATAAACTCCTTCTCTACATGTCTCCTTTTTATGACCAAGAAGCTTCCAAGTTTAACATTCTCTACTACTTCTCTGCTCTGAGCAATTCCAAGAAGCTCCAAGAAACATTAGGATTACAGCCTTAATTGCAAGCTAGATGCTACCACATGAGCCCTTAGACACTCTCATAAAAATGTAATTAGTAGAAAAATACACCAAATGAAATTATATTGCTGTTGGTTGCACAATAAGCCAGCTGTTTCGGCTAGATTTAGCATTTTTATTCCATTTTCCAAGGAATGGTTTAAGCGGGTGTTGTTTGATGCTGTTAAAAGATGACACCTAACCCCTTGCAACTGACATGATTTTGTCAATGCCAATGATGTTCAAGGCGTGCTCCGGATATTTTGGGATCACACCCTAGTTCTTCTTCTATTTGCAGTTCTTATCCTCATTTATCAGGCCAACAAATACCAGTTTTTACACTTGGGTATTATCTTTTAGTAAGTGGTTAGCGTGATTCAGCAGGCTCAATCTGATGATCAGGCAAACCCCTACATGTAATAATCATTTCGTTAGAATGCCATACGAACTGTCACATTTCTCATGTACTCATGGCATCTGGTATTTTTCATCATCCCTCAATTTTATGTCCCGGGTTTCTGTACTTGACAAAAAAACAAAGCAGTATGTTTGTAAGCAATGGATTGCAAGTTTGATCCGTAGCAATTTTCAACAGGAAATGGGAATGATAGCACTTCACCTGAGATCTGGGATCTCCCATAGGCGAAGTAGAAGCTCTGTTCTTGGCTACACAGCAGGGGTGCGATCCTACTGGATTAACAACCGGTTTGCTGCGTGCTCGTGTGCAATTCAAAGACTAGTTACCTTCCGGATTACTGCTAGGGAAGGAAAACACCTTAGGCATGGCAATCCACTCAGCTGAGAAGATAAAGGTAAGTAAAGTGCAGGGGCGGAAGGGGCGGGCCAACTTGATTGTGGGAGCGAACCGGGTCCCCTAAACTCAGTTGAACCGGTTCGCTCTCAGCTGATGGTTGGAGCTACAGGTTCGGGCGAACCGGTCCGAACCGGTAGAATCCCACTACTGCTATACAGATAGTCCTCATTTAGTAACTACAGTTGGGATGTCCAGCTCAGTCATTAACATGACTGAATTTACACAATAAATAAACAGCAACTGTGCTGATAATCTTACAGCAACTTTCCTTTGCTTTACAGACCTGGGAAGTTCATAGATGCCAAGGATTGGTCATAAAGTTATTGTTAAAACTGCAAATGGTCACTAGCAAGACAGTTGTTAAATGAGGACTACTTGTCATTCCTCTCACTGCGATAGTCCTAATCCGTCTGAGTTTAGGGGAAGCTTCCACACTTAACACTAATCATAAATTGCCATGTCTTTTTTGCTTTTAAATTCAGCCTAAACTTGAATTAGGTTCAGGGATCTTTCAGATATTTTATAGTTTGTGAAATACAATGCTATAATTTGCAATAAATTAGAATATATTTTACTGAATAGATTAACAGCTGTCAGTCATCTTTCTTCCTCATTCTTGCTTTCCGGGAGTGAACATGTCCAAAAAACTAGTAATATTTGACACACACACCCCGATCCCCAGATCTGGGGCAACTTTACTGTTTTTCTTTGCAGCCTTGCCATTTTATGAATTTCATCAAAATATTTTAAGGCAACTACTGAAAGTTGGATAAACATTTTGGCTTAACCAACTGTATTAACAATATGGGCTTACTTGGAAACAAGTCCTACTATGCCAGGGGTGTCAAACTCAATTCCATTAAGGGCCACATCAGGGTTGTGTTTGACCTTGGGGGGGGGGGGGCAGAGTGGGCGTGGCAAGGGTGGCTCGATGTCACTAGTGTCAGGGGCACCTGTGGCAGCACAAGCGCCCTTCCAGTGAAAATGGGCTCCTGAGCTTTGTTTTCAGCTGCACCAACCTCCTGCAACCCTCTGCCAGGGAAAACCTGTGGCCCTCTCAAGCTCCCTTTTCCCTGGTAGAGGCACCAAGGGCCGACCCTTCGCTGTTTCCAGGGCGGCCCCGTGGGCCAGATCCGGCCCCTGGGCCTTGAGTTTGACACCCCTGTCATATGCCCTAATGGGACTTGTATAACGTATATAACATATATAAGATGGCCATCTCACAATTGAATCCTATGAATGCTTACTTGAAAACAAACCCCACTGCAATCAACTAGGTTTACTCTGCAGCCTGAGAGTTCAGCATTGCAAGCTTTATTAACATAAAGTGCAAACTGACCAGACACAAGTTCTGCTAGAAAGATTCCCATGTATTAAACTTTGTTATGACTGGAATGGAAAAAGCTAGGACCAGACACCCAGTGCCAAAACAATTCCTAGGACTGTGCATTGCTAATCAAAACAAATGTGATCCACTCTCAATTCTGCCCCACTCCCACCCGCTCCTTAGTATTAGAAAGATTCAGTGTTATTACAAAATATCTACAGAAATCAAACCTTACTTCTCACTGTTAAGACTGCTATAGAAATCCGATTGAAAACCATTTATAATGCTACTGAGACAGTGCCAAAATATTGTTTCTAAAACACTGAGCATAAAGCAAGCCAACTGGATAGACACTGTTTGAAAAAGACAGTAGCAATTCAACAGCTTACAATGCCTCAGTCTGTTGGCAGACAGCTGCTGCCAAAGATTAAATTTAAATTGCTGAAATTTTACCTTGCCCCTTTTCTGCTTGAATTCCCCCCCCCTCCTTTTCACTCTCTCTTTTTAAATAAAATTTGAGAGAGACGTGAAACAATATACTTTTCCATGTTACAGGACTTCAGTTCACTAAGCTTGAAACAGTATAATTTCTAGATAAGGAACACTTTCTATAGCATAAATCAACTCCAAGTAATTGAAGAAGACATCTGTCGGAGACACAGAGTTGGAAGGTGTGAAGTGTCACTTATGGAAGGCTAAGGATGTAATTTGGAGGATACAGAAGAAGTAATACAAAGAGTGAGAGTTGATAATCCTGGATAATTGTGAGAATATAGAACATGACTAGGGATTGTAATATGTCTACACTAACACACACTAAGAATAATTGTATGTTGCAAACAATTGTGTTTTTGTGGCACATTTGGGCATGGCCTAGATGCTTTGAGCTATTTATAGTCCAATACTCTCTCTTTCTTTTCTTAATCTATTAATTAAGAGTAATCTGTTAGATTAGGAAATCAAGCATGCTACTCCAAAAGCTGCGGATTATATAGGAACTATAGTGTAAAATTAGAAGGCACCAGCATGGATAAGTTTGAAAAAATTACCAAAGCACCAAATGGGATTCATTTTTTTTTACTATAGGTTCTGTGGCTTGGTGTGGCTTGGTGGGTGTGGCAGGGGAAGGAGCTATGAAATCTCCATTCCCACCCCACTCCAGGGGAAGGATACTGCAAAATCCCCATTCCCTCTCGATCAGCTGAGTCTCGGGTGGCAGAGAATAGATGGGGCGGGGCCAGTCAGAGGCGGTATTTACCAGTTCTCCGAACTACTCAGAATTTCAGCTACTGGTTCTCCAGAACTGGTCAGAACCTGCTGAATACCACCTCTGCAAAGCACTATATGTTATAAATGTTATAAACCCGGGCTGTCAAACTTGCAGCCCATGGGCCAGCTGTATCACGCGCAAGACACGCCCATGCCCGGTGTAGTGAAGGGGGGGAAAGTTGCCATACGTCACGTGATGCCATCGTGATGCCGTGAGTTTGACATCCCTGTTATAAACTAACATTTTCTATCTCCCACTGATTTTGTTTGAGTGAAATGAGAACACTAAAGGCATTCTAATAATGGGGAACATGCTTAGTAGTAGTCATAGTAAGACTAGATACATCTCAGATTCTATGCCAAATATTTTCATTCAAAGCAAGGATGGGGGGGGGGGGAATAAAACTTAAAAAATGGCATCATCCTTAGAGAGAAAGTGCAAATAATGCCTGAGTGGACTGACTTGGAATGAAGCAATTAAGAAATCATTAGAATGTGCAGAAATGGACAGATTAACGCTCATTGTTAAGGATAAATAAGAAACTGAATATTTCTTGATCCGTGATGTATTTTAGAAAAGGTTAGACAAAAGAAACAGAAATTAGAAAGGAGGAGATATATAAAAAGAGGATATGTTAATGCGGAGAGAATTTGATGATGAAGATGTTATGTACTATTGTAGTTGTATGGACATATCATTATATTATTAACAATATTGTGGTGAATATTGCAACAAATATGGGGATTTTGATTGTTTAAAACCCAGATCTCACAGTGTTCGGTGGAAATGAAAAGTAACATAAATAAAATAAAGCAACTTCCTATATTATTATCCCTTCATATGAAAAGTTGTCCCATTTAATGTGTATTTTGCAGGACACTGCATCTTTGTTTCCGTCACGTGCTTTCGTTCTTAAGAAAACAGGCTACACTGCCACAAATACAACTACAAAGAGATGGGCAGGAGAGTGCAGACATGGGAGGGTAAACGGTGTCCTATTCAGAATGTTCACTTCTAGCCAAGGAAACTAAGATTAGATCAGAATGACTGGGATTGGAAATTCTCGTTCTTATTTGAAACTATCAGGGATTAGCAAGAGGAGTCTCGTTTACCCAATATTTCGAAAGTATGTGATGGCTTGTTGGCTTGCCACACTTAAGCCAGCTCTCCAGCAAGCACACCAGGGCCCAGTAACAATTCAACAACTCTTGCCACTGAATAAAGACTAGCAAGTCCTCTTCAAACCTGTTATGGCCCGCCAGCGGCCAGCAGAGCTGGCAGCAGATTCGGACAGTGAGGAGGTTGGGGAGGAACATGAGCCAGTCCTGGAGTCTGAGGAAGGCTCTGAAGAGGGCTCTGTGTCGGAGGCAGAGAGGGGGCCAGAGCCATATGCCAGTTATCAGCTGCCTTCAGAATCAGATATCATTGAGGCAGATGAACAGCTGGAGCCTGTTCTCACTGTGCGCGTGCACGGAGTTGTCAGATGAAGGGAACAGCTAAAGAACAGGTGTCGACTTGGGAGTAAGGCTACAGGTAGACGACGAATGGCCCCTTCCATAGGAAATAAAAGAGGAGCGAAAGGGGAGTGGAGTTTGCAGGAGACAATTAGTTCGCTTAATGGGTTCGTGACTCTCCGAGACTCCTTGCCAAGTTTTGCAAATATCAGCCTGGCAGCTCTCCAAGCCAGATAAGGTCTGTGACTGTAAATCCTCTCTTGAAAGACTTTGCTGAATGTGAACGAGCAGAATTCACAGTAAATTAATAAAAGGGTTTTTTGCCAGGACAAGGAGTTTGCTTCATACTTTTGGGACGCCTCGGTCAGAACAAAACCTTAATACCCCAGAGATTACAACCCAGGCTTCCTATAATGACCACCATTGACTATCATCAAACGGACACGTGTAGCACGCTGTGTTGCCAAAACTCTTGCATCTTTGTAAGATACAAGTCTTCCTGTCCGTCACCCAAGAGTAGGCATCCCTTCTGAAGAATCTCTAACAATGTACTCAACCTTGCTTGTATACGTTTTTGAGAGATCAGTCTATGATTAACCAGAAAGTGGCTCAAAGGTGAGACATAACAAATCTGGAAGATCTAGTTCAGGGGTGTCCAAAGTTGGCAACTTTAAGACTTGTGGACTTCAACTCCCAGAATTCCCCAGCCAGCTCTGCTGGCTGGGGAATTCTGGGAGTTGAAGTCCACAAGTCTTAAAGTTGCCAACTTTGGACACCCCTGATCTAGTTAAAGATTTGGAACTTTAGATCTGGTTAAAGCAGGGGTGGGCTGCTGGGGGTTCGGGAGAACCTCTAGCTAATATTCTGTGCAGTTCGGAAAACCTCCAAATCCCACTCCTGGTTGGCCCCGCCCATCCCGCCCCACTCCTCCCAGAAGTCCCCATGCGGCCCATTTTGGATGCAGGTAAGTGCAGGGTGTGCACAGAGGCCCAGGGAGGGCGAAAAACAGGCCTACCGAAAATTTGGGAAAGGCTGGAAATGGGTCTGTTTCTTGTCTCCAGAGGGCCTCCGGAGCCTGGGAAAGCCATTTTTGCCCTCCCTTAGGCTTGAGGAAAGCCTCTGGAGCCCGAGGAGGGCAAAAATGCCCCCCCCATAATGCAGGAGTCCTACCATGGCCACGCCCACCCAGCAACCGGGCAGAGAACCCCTTGCTAAAAATTTTGAAGCCTACCCCTGGGTTAAAGTCTGGGTCTTTTTCTCAGGCACACATACAATTTTTAGTTCTCTCTGTACATAAAAAGAAGAAGAAGCACTAATCTAGCAGTTTTTGACTTCTTAAAACCTGGTTCAACGACCTAAATAGCAACTTGGACATTAGGATCTGGTTCTTTTTAACCAAACATGGTTACCTTTTTTTCTAGTTTTTTTCTCTACCTCTATCTGCTTATCTTTTCTTCATCCCTTTGCTCCAATTAAAACTAAGGCAACTAAGAAAATGGGGAAGCTATAACATTCTGGCTAAACCAGGCCTGTCAAACTGATGGCCCGTGGGCCAGGAACAGGGGCCAGTCCTGGGGGCTGAGGACAGCTCAGACGAGGGCTCTGTGTCGGAGGCAGAGAGGGAGTTACACAGCAGTGAGGCAGAAGAACAGCTGGAGCCTGTTCCCAGTGTGCACATGCGCAGAGCTGCCAGAAGACAAGAACAACTAAGAAAGCAGGGTCGACTTAAGAGTAAAAGCACACCTTGGAGGTGATTGGCCCCTCCCATAGGAAACAGAAGAGGAGCGAATGGGGAGTGGGCTTACGCAAGAAACAATTCGTTCATTCAGTCATTTTAAGAGTGGAAAGTTCTGTTTGTGACTATAAGAGACTCTGTGCCAAATGTTGCCTTGCCCTGCATTTGGAACCTAGTTATCTGGCAGCTTGCCAAGCAAGATAAGGTTCGTGTTGATAAATATTCCTCTGACAGACTGTTTGCCAAGCCTTGCTGATTGTGAATGAAAGGAATTCACAGTCGTGTAAATAAAAGAGGTTTTGCCTGGACCAATACTCTGCTTCATGCTTGTTAAGGAAGCCTAGATCAAAACAGATCTAAACAGACAACAAAACTCTTGGGTTGGTTTTCTTGGCAAATTAATGGTATACAAGTATTCAACGTAGAGTAAAACTTCTTAAAACCAAAACTTACTCTAAAATAAAATTCCTCGTTCCATTTCGGATTGAGAGTCTGTAAGGAAAAAAAAAAGAGGTGGAAATTTTAGTAACACAATCCTTTAGAAAATGCTGCAAACATACAGTGCAATTTGTGGTGCATTACAACAGAACAGAGAGAGGGAGGAGGGAAGGAAAATCACTGGCACAGCTTTCGTCAGGAATAAAGACATTGTTATCAAAAGGCTTCAAATTCATTTGCCAAGCAAACTACTTGTGGGAGGCCATGTGAAGTGGGATAAACCAGAAATAGAAGCCACTATTATTAGGAACTACACAATGGGAGCTGATCAGGGATGACCTGGGCAGAGATGTCTTAATAAAGAGAGTTAAATATTTCATTATTAAAAATTCTTCAGCGTGTCACTGGGGAAGTTACTGGAGGATACGATGAAGAATATGCCAGTAGAATGATTGCTCCCACTCACGTTATTATTTACGCAAGTATAATTTATACTCTTTACTCTTAAAAAAGGAAAGGAATACCAAGTGATACATTTCAAAATATGGTTCAATCATCTTATTTAATTGATCTATCAATTAACACATTGGGAGTACCTGAGAGAGCTTAGAAGAAAAACCTTTTTTGTAACGGTATAAGCCAAAGGGGGAGTGGGGACACAGAGATTTTTTTAAAAGCATGAAAAATATCTCAATTTATATTTTTCCCCCAAATAGCAACAGCATCATGAGGAAAAGAATAAAAAGAAATTGGGCAAATGATCATTCTTGTGAAGTGACAATCCTTTATTCATTTTTAAAGACCGGGAACAGAACAAACAAACCTGATAAACTAGGTTTGGTATTTAACCTGAGAAAGAGAATACCAACATTAACAAAGCCCTAATATTCATTAATGCTTTCTTTCTGGTGTGCAGGAGAAATGGAGCAAAGCATCTTTTCATATATTTACTTAAAGGTAAAAGTTCCCCTCTCACATATGTGCTAGTCGTTCCTGACTCTAGGGGGCGGGGCTCATCTCCGTTTTAAAGCCAAAGAGCCAGCGCTGTCTGAAGGCGTCTCTGTGGTCATGTGGCCAGCATGACAAAACGCCGAAGGTGTACGGAACGCTGTTACCTTCCCACCAAAGGTGGTTCCTATTTTTCTACTTGCATTTTTACATGCTTTCAAACTGCTAGGGTAAAGCTGGGACAAGAAACGGGAGCTCACTCCATTACGTGGGATTCGAACCGCCGAACTGCCGATCTTTCTGATCGACAACCTCAGCATCTTAGCCACTGAGCCACCGTGTCCCTTCATCTTGAACCTAGAGTCTTAGACTATTAATAATTGTATTAATAACTTAATATTCAGTGATGTTCTACCAGAACTAATGTTACATGTTCTCTTTGGCTGAGATTGAAATAATAGGTTCTGAATCATTGATACTTTTCTCACACCATGCCAATGGAATATTTTTAGTGAGCATCTACTACAAGGGCCTTGCTAAGGCCGCCAGATTTAGACTGACGCAAAAGTTCCAAGCACCACCAGATGGCAGCAAAGATACATGAAACACTTTTGTGCCACCTACTGCCCCTCTGGGTTTCTGAAAATTCTAAACATTGCAGCCAAGATTTTCTGTTCAATTCCACAAATGATCATCGAAGTCTAGCAGACCAGCTGGCGGGCTTATAATAAGAGTTTTCCAAAGGTGATTCTAGCTTTATGGAATTCTTGGGTATTTTTATTATTTATTTATATCCTATCTTTATTAGTTTTATAAATAATTCAAGGTGGCCAACATATCTGATACTCCTTCTTCTTCCTATTTTCCCTACAACAGCAAACTTGTGACGTGCATTGGGCTGAGAGAGCATGACTGATCCAAAGTCACCCAGCCAGCTTTCATGCCTAAGGCAGGCCTGGAATTCATGATATCCTGGCTTTAACCACTAGACCAGACTGGCTCCCAGGCTAGAAATAACTGCTCTTTTTGAAACACATGAGAAATACTGGTTTTTAAATGTGTGCTTATTACTTCTACTTACTTTTTTAATGGTTTTTGTTTGCACCAGGGCAAGTTCTCGGTTTTCATCTGCTACATACAACGAAAGTTTCACGTAAGGATCACTGCAACAGAGAAACCTGCTGTTAACATTACATTACATAATGTAATTTCCTAAGACGACTTATTGTCAAGCTGTTGTATTTGTATACTTATGAAATTTGTATTGTACTGTTGAAACCAGTTCAATTCCCCAAGGCTTGCAAGAAAATAAAATAAAATAAAATAAAACATCTGCCCTAATGAAAATTAAAAACAAGCATGAAAAAACATCAGTAACTCACACACATGTAGGCACGCCATTTAAAAAATTCTCTATGACTCTCTCCTTAACATCAGAGCGCAGAACAACTCAACAAGTCAAACCAACATCAATAAGTAATAGCAAAAATCACCTTGAAGACCAAATGATGAAGGTAAAGATCACATCCAGAGATCCTCTGGAAGAGTTTCAGCTTTTTCTAGCTTCTGGAAGTCCACTACTGAAAGTCTCCCTAATTTCTAGAGACTAGGTGACATAACTGAAAATGTTTACTAGCCTCAGCCACCCTTCACCTCATGCATCACAAAAATTTGATGCATATGTAGGCCTCTACTGATTGGCCTGGATGGAAGTCATCCTGGAGGTGGTTACTGGATTAAACAGAAGACCCCAACTCCGCTCCACTATCTATCTTAGCTGTTTTTCTGCCAATGTTAACCTCATACCCTGTTTCCCCGAAAATAAGACCTCCTCGGATAATAAGCCCAATAGGGCTTTTGAGTGCATGTGCTAAAATAAGCCCTCCCCCCAAAATAAGCCCTCCCTGAAAATATTGCAACACAGCAGCAGCCACGAGGTGATCACACTTGCCGCCTCCTGCTCCTCAAAAATAATAAGACCTCCCCCGAAAACAAGGCCAAGTGCTTATTTTGGGGGTCAAAAGAAAATAAGACCCTGTCTTATTTTTGGGGAAACACGGTATTTACTCTTCTACTGTTTAACCTTTAATAATATTGTTTTATCAGATTGTAAGCTGCCCAGAGTCACTTGATAGTGAGATGGGCATCATATAAATTTCATAAGTAAATAAATATGATTCTGTCAAACGGCTATCTAAACTATTGTTGAAAACCTCCAGTGAGGGAACACCATAAGTTTAGCTGTTCCATTGCTTAATACCCGTGTTTCCCTGAAATAAGTGCTTGGCCTCCTTTGGGGAGGTCCTATTATTTTTGAGGCGCAGGAGGCGGCGAGTGTGATCACCTCATGGCTACTGCTGTGTTGCAATATTTTCAGGGAGGGCTTATTTTCAGGGGAGGGCTTATTTTAGTGCATGCGCACAAAAGTCCGATTGGGCTTATTATCCAGGGAAGTCTTATTTTCAGGGAAACAGGGTAGTTCTCACAGGAAATTCCTCTTTAGTTCAAGTTGGATCTTTCCCTGTTAAGGATTTCCGCTCGTTGGAATTGTACTGTATTTTTCATATTTGACAAGTTACTCTCTTCGCAACTTGGACCTTTTTATAACAATCCCCATTAACACTTCCAGATTTTGATGGGGTTATTAATCAACTTCGACCTGCTCTTCTCCATAATGCATGAGAACAATTTTTAATTTTCTCACAACTAACAAATCCAATTGGCTGCCTTTTGTGTTACAGAGAGGCATCTACTTCAATTCATCCCAGCATTCCAGAGAATCTTGTTCTCAGCTCTGAAATTCTCTCACCAAGCGATGTTCTGGAAAGCTTCCTAAAATACAGTTTTTGTTCCTTTGTAAAGCCATTCTAATATATTACCCAGCAGACCTCTGGTTTGACTTTTCTTACAAAGCAGGGAGCCCGCTTGGCAGGCAGGATTTAAAGAGAAGCTGACACATTTGGAGAGAAGGAGAGAAAAAATGGCACCCCTGGGATTTAATTTCCATCGATTGACAGGATGACATCAGCTCAGAAACACGACTCTAACTCACAGAATATATTTACTTCCCCCTTGGCTTTCTACATAGCAGTGCCGTAGCTAGAAATCAAGAAGTGTATTTGTTATTTCTATTTTCACGCTCTACAGCAGAGGTCTTCAAACTTGGCAACTTTAAGACTTGTGGACTTCAACTCCCAAAATTCTGGTCTTAAGTCTTAAAGTTGCCAAGTTTGGGGACCTCTGCGCTACAGTTTTGTTGCTACAGAAGTCCAGAGTTTGAAGTATTTGCAACGAGCAGAAAAGTAGTTTGTAAGCAAAAAGATCCCAGTAACAAAATGGGAACAATTAAACATGGTTACTGGGTTTACACATCATGCTACCTTTAATCACAATTTACTGAATAAATCATTCCTGGCTAAGTTTACACAACACGCTAAATAAAATCTGGACTACATCTGAACCCAATCAGTCATAACTGGTCATATCTCATCATCCATTAGATGACACATTCATTGGATGATTAATTTATGATCTTCTTTGAATAGCTTGGTATGATGGTGGGTGAACAAAGCTGTTAGCTGGATGTTCCTGTCCTGATTATCTTAAAATTCTTCTATGTTAAGAAGAATGAATGATGATGCTTGCTTCTCAAAGCACAGAGTCCATTTGGGCTAACTCATCACATATAATGCTATGAAGATGATGGGCAAAGTTTGACTCATTTATTCTTCCATCTTGGGACAAGATCTTTGATCCAAGTTAGTATCTGCCACAGGATTTGTATTATCTGTATGGTTGAAGCTGATCTTCAACTCCAGTAGTTCCAACTTCTCCTGTGCTTCTTTGACCATCATGGCATGAATCTTGGACCTCAACATCAAAAAAAAAACAAAAAACCTTTAAGCCAATACTTCAAATTCTGCCCCCTTCCACCAATTAAATGGATAAGAGTTTCTCGATCTTCACAATTGTAAAATGGGTGGACTTTGTTGTCAGTGGTTGATGGCCATCAGAAAGATGGATATCTCTTATCATGATGCCAGGCCTTAAATGATATTGAAGTGGGCCTAAATAATTCATTCAAGATTCTGCACTTGACTTGACGGATGAACCGAGTCCAACATTTCTGGCTCGAGATTTTCTTTTCATGGTGTCTGTTTTCGCTGGCAGAGCACTCAGGCCACTACAGGCTCCCCTAATACGAGTGATGTTGAGCTGGACACACCAACCATGACCCCCCAAGGTCAAACACAATCCTGATGCAGCCCTGAATAAAATTGAGTTTGACACCCCTGCTCTAGAAGATCATCCCCCTGAAGTGAGATCAGCCTCAATTAACCCTTATGGCCTTCTGGAAAACCTTCAAAGTATGTTCCCCCCCCCCCCAATCAGATTTGCGGAACCCCTGATGGGATAGAGCCCTTGCACTGGTTAAATGCATATGAGATTTTAATTAACCCGCTCACAATCTTGACTGTACTTATGTTGATTATTTAATTGCCTTAATTGGTTCTTATATTCAATTTTAAATGGTTGGTTTTGTTGTATGCCACCCAGAGTCACCTTGTACAAGATGGCCAGTCATGTACATTTGATTAAATAAATAAATAAAATATGTGTTTTAAAGAGGCTTCTCTTAATGCTGGGAAAAAAATATCCTCTTAATCAGCATCCCTTTATCTCAAAGTTATGTAAGTTTCAAACACCGGGCTATGACTAACATACAAGTATATTTAAATAGTTATGTAACGGTGACTTATCTGTGCTGATTTGCAGTTCGTCTTGTGCAGAAGGCACAGAAAAGTTAAGGAAAAATCCATCAATATGGATAGTTTAAGTATCATGTAGGATGAATGAATTGATCTAAGACTGCTAACTGAACTGCCAGTCATTAAATAAGCATTTTATGGAGCTTCCCCCATTAAAAGAAAATCTGTTTTCATATATATTTATAACTGAGGTTTAGCAAGTTCCCAAATTTTAAATATATAAAATCATGTTCAAGGGAAAAAGTTTCTTACAGCAAACTTTTCTTGTTTTCTTTTCTTCACCAGATGTTTTGACTACCATTAAGCTGCAATTTTAAAACAAACTTGCGGGTTCCGTATCTGATCTCATCCTTAAAAGCAACCCTAAAAAAAATAGTTTATTTTGGCTTGGCATTGGTGGATCTTACAGAATTATGGTTGACCTCTTAGTTGCCACATGTACATTAAAACGCTTAGCTGTTCCAGACTGAGTACATCTGAACACATGGCACTTTAAATAGCTGGAATGATTTTTTAAGTTATGTTTTATTTATCAAATTTATACTTGCTGCCAGGCCAAGTTGCTGCTCAGCTCTTTAAATCTCACAAGCAAGCTGATTGATTTCATTCTCTTGAATTTCTATAATTTCAATTTGAGAACAGCAACAATAACAAACAAAAAAAGTAGCGGCAAAACAGATGAGTTATTAGAAAGTGCAATACTTGCACACAAAGACTATATTTAATAGTTTCAAAATAGGTGTTTTCCCCTTTCCAAATTCTTATTGCTGACTGAAGCTACTTGGCATCAAATTACAGCTATACTTCATATTTGGAAAGTTTCTGCACTGCATTTTAAATTTCAGGAACAGCAGGAATATTTTATGATAATTTTGTAACCATAACACTGAAATATTGCATGATTTCAGCATTACTGATTTTGGAAATTAACAGACAATTCTGCTGCATATTCCTTAGTTAATTTAAATGCACACATTTTCCTCCATGAAAAAGTATTTTTTTAATCTTTTATTTATTTATATCCTGCTTTTATTACATATAAATAATTCACGATGGTGAACACACACCGTACTCCTTCCTCCTCCTATTTTTCCCATAACAACCACCTTGTCAGGTGATTTGGGTTGAGAGAGTGAAATATATAGGAGATGAAAGAAAGGACTTCAATTTTTAATAATAAAACAACTTGACTCTGCAAATTTAGTAGGTTCTCTTAAAAACCTGATTCTGTTCAAATGATTGAATTAAAGGAGGCTTCATGAGTTAGAACAGGGGTGTCAAACTTGATTTCATTGAGGGCCGCATCAGGGTTGTGTTTGACTTCAGATGGCTCTGGTTGTGTGGCTGGGGATGGGCATGGTAGGCATGGCCACTTGTATTAGAGGGGGCACTGGTGGTGGCCACGTGCTGAGGCCTCCCTCACTCTCATTATAATCTCCTTCCTTCCTTCCTTCCTTCCTTCCTTCCTTCCTTCCTTCCTTCCTTCCTTCCTTCCTTCCTTCCTTCCTTCTCTTCTTTTTCCTTTCCTCTTCATTCTCCTTTCTTCTTCCTTACCCTCTTTCCCTATTTTTTCTTCCTTTCTCTCTTCCCATTTTCCTTCTTTTTCTTTGTCTTTCCTCTTTCCCTTTCTCCTTTCCTGCCCCTTCTTGCATGTTCAAACGCAAAAGGAAAAACATTTCTCCTTTTGTTTTGTTTTTAGTTTATTTCAATAGCCCCTTGCCAGCAAAAACGGAGGTCAGAGGGCCCCCGTGCACCTCGCCCCCCTGAGCTTTGCTGTTTCCGGGGTGGCCTCGCGGGCCAGATATAAGTGCCCTGTGGGCCAAACCCAGCCCATGGGCCTTGAGTTTAACACCATTGAATTAGAATATCTCATTCTTCACCACTGCCTTTGAATGTATGGTCTTCATCCATCAAATATTTACCATCGCGACCCCCCCCCCCAAAAAAATATGCATGCTGCTTTCTCCTCCTCCTAATAATTCTGTGAGCTAGATTGGTAGGCACGAAGATTGGCCCCACTGCAGATTTCTGTAGATGACCGTAAAACTTCACAGTTCTACCCAACTTTCCTCAACATGGTGTCCTCCAGATGGATTGGGCTTCCCCTTGTAAAATTCCCCGATAAAATTGTGTTTTAGTCACTACCATTTCTAACTTTTACTGTACACCATCTGAAGAGGTTTAGTCACTGCATAACCTATTTCCATGGAAAGGATTTATTGCCACTGAAAAGTAGCAAAATAAATTATTTTGGGGCCTGGACCTGTTTAAGTGATGATCGCAGGAGGATCACAAATCCTACTTAATGCCAGAGTATAGGCAGAAAGCTGCCACTAGCCCAGTACAACGTGGAAAACATTTCCTCAAGCAGGACTATCAAAGAGCAACAGTCTAGTTTCCCAAGTCTTCTGAAGAATGAACCTTTAAGATTATTTTTTGTTCCATGGCTGATTTCAGAGCGTAAGAGACTAACTTGGCTGCATAAAGTCCAAGTTCCTTGTATGTTTAAGTAAAACCTCCTCTGCCGTTTATTTTAACCGCTACAATGCATGTGTGGACTTTGAGGGAGGAAAGAAAGAATATTTATGCTTTTGAACTTTGGTGTTGCAGAAGACTCCCGAGAAATGCTGTGGACAGCCAAGAAAACAAACATCAAACAAATCAATCCAGAGTTCTCGCTGGAGGCACAGATGACCAGGCTCAAATTATTCAACTTTAGACATACTATCAGTAGTGGGATTCAACCGACTGGTTCACTTTGCGGGTGCGCACACGCGCACACACGCACAGTCCATTTGAAAACAGCTCTAAAACATACCGTATTTTTCGGAGTACAAGACGCACCTTTTTTCCTCAAAAAAGAGGGTGAAAATCTGGGTGCGTCTTATACCGTATTTATTCGAGTATAATGCGCAAAATTTTGTACCAAAAAAAGGAATCAAAGTGTGGGTGCGCGTTATAAACGAGGGCTGGGGTGGGGTGGCAGTGGCGGCTGGGGAAAATTTACTTGGCATGGTAGCCCCTGAAGCATTCGATCCTGCCGACTGGAGGAAGAGCAGCGGCGGCAACGATCCTCCCAACTGAGGCTCCTTGGCACATGGCGGCTGCGGGGGGTCCCGTCTTTTTGTCCTGCGGTTCGACCAAGACGCTGTAGATGCTGCTGCTGCCGCCGCCACCACCTCCGCTCTCCGACGAAGCCCCCTTGGCCATGGTGCATGGGGGGATTCCCGAGTCCCGGTCGCCCCCTGCCAGACGGATCGAGATCCTGCCGACTGGAGGAAGAGGGTGAGAGGCGGGTCCTGTGAACGGCGGCAGCAGCGGCGGCGATACTCGCAACTCAGCTGCCTGCCGCCTTTCCCCTCCTTTGTCTCCCAGCCGGGGCGGCCCGCCGCCGGGCAACAGTCACAACTCGGCGGCGGGCCGCCCCGGCTGGGAGACAAAAGAGGGGAAAGGCGGCAGGCAGCTGAGTTGCGAGTATCACCGCCACCGCCTCCGCTCTCCGATGAAGCCCCCTTGCCTCCCAGCCAGGCAATAGTTGCAACTCGGCGGCGGGCCGCCCCGGCTGGGAGACAAAGGAGGGGAAAGGCGGCAGGCAGCTGAGTTGCGAGTATCGCCGCCGCTGCTGCCGCCGTTCACAGGACCCGCCTCTCACCCTCTTCCTCCAGTCGGCAGGATCTCGATCCGTCTGGAAGGGGGCGACCGGGACTCGGGAATCCCCCCAGGCACCATGGCCAAGGGGGCTTCGTCGGAGAGTGGAGGCGGCGGCGGCGGCGATACTCACAACTCAGCTGCCTGCCGCCTTTCCTCTCCTTTGTCTCCCAGCCGGGGCGGCCCACCGCCGGGCAATAGTCGCAACTCGGTGGCGGGCCGCCCCGGCTGAGAGACAAAGGAGGGGAAAGGCGGCAGGCAGCTGAGTTGCGAGTATCGCCGCCTCCGCTCTCCGACGAAGCCCCCTTGTCTCCCAGCCGGGCAATAGTTGCAACTCGGTGGCGGGCCGCCCCGGCTGGGAGACAAAGGAGGGGAAAGGCGGCAGGCAGCTGAGTTGCGAGTATCACCGCCGCTTCTGCCGCCGTTCACAGGACCCGCCTCTCACCCTCTTCCTCCAGTCGGCAGGATCTCGATCCGTCTGGAAGGGGGCGACCGGGACTCGGGAATCCCCCCAGGCACCATGGCCAAGGGGGCTTCGTTGGAGAGCGGAGGTGGCGGTGGCGGCGGCGGCGGCAGCAGCATCTACAGCGTCTTGGTCGAACCGCAGGACAAAAAGACGGGACCCCCCGCAGCCGCCATGTGCCAAGGAGCCTCAGTCGGGAGCAAAGGGGAGGCCGTGGACTCCTGCAAGCCGACCCTGGCCTTGCCGCCCCGCGAGAGAGAGACTTGGACCCGGCAGATGGATTTCATCATGTCCTGCGTGGGCTTCGCTGTGGGGCTAGGCAACGTGTGGCCCTTTCCCTACCTGTGTTACAAGAACGGGGGAGGTGAGCAACCTGTGGCCGTGAGGGCTGGTGGAAGGGATGACGTGGGGAGGGGGGTCTCCAGGATTTTTGCCAATTACAATGCTTGGTGTGAAACAAAATTTTATACCGATTTTTAATCAAAAATTAGGGAGTGCGTGTTATACACGTGTGCGCGTTATACTTGAATAAATACGGTACACTGAATACAATGGCCTCCTGAATGCCCCCCCCCCCGGTCGCACAAATGGTCATGCATAGCCTTTAGGAGGCTTCCAGAGTGCTCCTGGGGGCCAGGAAAGGCAAAAATGAGTGGAAACCAGGCAGTTTTTTGCTCGTTTTCGCCCCCCCCCCCCAAACTCTATAAGCCTCCTAAAGGCTATGCATGCTCTTTTTGTGACAAAAACCGGGCCCGTTTTCATGAAAAACAGGCCGTTTTTGGGAGGTCTGTAAAGTGCAAAAACTTTTTTTAAAATTTGTCTCTTCAAAATCTTGGTGCATCTTATACTCCGAAAAATACGGCACCTTCTACTGCAGTTCCGGGGAGTAAAACAACTGGTGGCAATCCGCTCTGCTGCGCCTCTCAGCTGGGTTTCAGACAAAGGAAATATGAAACAGACTAGCGCAGGGGCAGGTGGGTGGGGCCAAATGATCGCCAGAACTACCGGTTCGTGCGAATCTGAATGAACCGGCTGAATCCCACCCCTGCATATTATGTGAAAACTTAGTTCTCTGGAAAAGGCTCTACTGCTGGGAAAGGTGAAAGGGACGAGAAGAAGAGAATGACCAGCAGCAAGGTGGAAGGACTCAGTTACAATGGCAATGGGTGCACTGTTGGGAAACCTTAAAGACCAGAATAGGGAAAGTGTCAGGCCTGTAGTTATGTTCTTTTTAGGATCTTTGGCCTGCCACACTTTCTTATAATTTCCTATGCTGTTTCATTAGTGTAGTAGTTGGGAGGGGGGAATAGAAAGGAGTAGGATTGTGGAATGTATTGTTGACATTCTTTTATAGAAGCCAAGGTCATCTTTTGTCTCCGCACCTCGACACCTGACCGGAAGCAGAGGGGTGTAGATGCCAGCGTGGAAGATGATGATTGGAACATATGATGGATTATGGGATGTGGGGATAGATCATGAACTTCCAACTGGGTGGAATTCCAAGAAGAAAATCAGTGTTGGAATTCCATAGACGTGCTAACTTGCCTGTACGAATAAATTGGACCTTTAAGGATAACTTTGCCTTGGACAATGATTTAATTCTGCATGGTATTTAGAACGCTAACAGAAAGATCATAATGGAGAAACTCTTTCTATATCAGGGGCGTTAAACTCAAGGTCTGCTGGATGGATCCGGTCCATGGGGTACTTAGATCTGGCCCACGGAATCATCCTGGAAACAGCAAAGGATCGGCCCGCGGTGCCTCTGCTAGCAAAAACTGAGCTCAGGAAGACCATGTGTGACCTTCCTGATCTCCACTGGCAGAGGGCTGCAGGAGGCCATCTAAGCCGAAAATGGAGCTTGGGAGCCTGTTTTCACCGGCAAAGTGCTCGGGCCACCACAGGTCACGACATGAGTGACGTCAAGCTGGCCACATACACACACACCAGCCCCCTCAAGGTCAAACACAACCCTGATGCGGCCTTCAATAAAATTGAGTTTGACACCCCTGATCTATATGGTCACTAAGAGTCAACATTGACTTGGCACACAGTCAAATAAACAATAATGCGTGTTGTTTTGGTTTTGGTTTTGAAGTATAACCAGACATATATTTTGACATCGTTGTAATTGCTTATTATAACTCACCAATATAAATAAATGGTAACATTTATTTTCGTTTGAGTCAAGCTCAAACCTTAGTGACTTCATGGATATAATGAGAAATAGATTTATTATTACTGATCTTAATTTTTATCCTGCCTTTTTATATATCTCAAGGCAGCAAACACACCTAATAGTCCTGTTTACTATTTTTTCACACACTAACAACCCTGTGAGATGGGCCTGGGATGAGAGATAAGGAGGGGGGCTGGTGAAAAGTCATCCAGTTGGCTTTCATATAAATGGGAGGCCTAGCACATCTGGTTTCTAGGCTAGCCCCACTGCACCAACCTGTTTCTTTTTATTTATGTATTTACATTTAAATTATTTATTTTTATCTACATATGCATCAATTACAGATGAGGTTCAGGGAATTTGTTTAGTCCGTATTTTAAAGGAGCAACCAAGTTCATACTTCCCAAATTAAATATTAAATAGTAAGGGTAGTCCTCTGCTTATGACCACAACGGAGTCCAAAATTTTAATGTTCCTTAAGACAGTTAAGTGACGTTTGCCCCATTTTGCAATCTTTCTCGCCGTAGGTGTTAAGTGAAATCACAGCAATTGTTATGGTAGTAACACAGTTGTTGAGTGAATCTGGCTTCCCCATTGACTTTGATCGTCAGAAGGCTGTAAAGGGGGATCATACGTATGACCCCAGGACACTGCAACCATCTTAAATGTGAGTCAGTTGCTAAGCATCTGAATTTTGATCATGTCACCATTGTGATGCTACAAGTGTGAAAAATGGTAATAAGTTACGGTATTTTTCAGAGTAAAAAACGCACCAAGATTTTGAAGAGGTAATTTTTTTTTAAAAAAAAAGTTTTTGCACTCTGCAGGCCTCCCAAACCCTCTGCATGCCTTCTTTTTTGTGAAAAATGGCACGCAGAGAGTTTGAGAGGCCTACAAAGTGCTCCTGGGGTTTGGGGGGCAAAAACGAGCAAAAAATGGCCCGTTTTTTTTGCAAAAAACAGGGCATGCATAGGCTTTGGGAGGTTTGGAGAGTGCTCCTGGGGGAGGGCAAAAATGAGCAAAAAACGACCCATTTTTCGTTCGTTTTTGTTCTCCCCAGCCCCCAGGATCACTTTGCAGGCATCCCAAACCCTTTGCAGGTCCATTTTTGTGAAGTAACTCGAGGACTCCTTGTAATGCAATGAGGTTGTACACTTTTTAAATTCTCCACAGTTTTCCGCTTTAAAAAGAAACACCAATAGAAGAGAATATTTGTAGCCCAGTGGAACTGTGGAGCCCTTGGTGCTCTCTGAATTTGAGTGCTTGCTTGCAAATGTTTTTGTAAGTCTAAGACTGAAGGTGTTAACAAGTCTGCTAAACCCCTGCAAGCAAACAACGAAGATCAGAGAACACCAAGGTGTCCACAGTTAAAATAAAACCACAAGGCGTATATAAAAATCTGTATCTTGAAATACAGTGCACGCAAAAAAGCTTACTTTAAATTGAAATGACCAGAGGACAGTAAGGATTTGTTTAAGTAGTGGTTGACGTGGAAACAGATGGGCCATGAATTTATGAAAGAAAACATGCAAAAAAGGATACGAATGGATAAAACACAAGGAGAGCATTTTACGCACGTTCCAAAGATAGAAAGGAGAATGCTGATTCCCCAAAGTGCAGTGAATTGAAATAATGGTCCAATCAGTGCTTAAGAAGACAGAAAGGAAATTTACCTTCCATTCAGTGGAAGGAGATTTTTTTCCCCTACTAATTGTGGCTTTTTTTTTTTTACATAATTATGGCAAGTTATACATAATTCCAGAATGTGGAATTCTAGTAAGGAAAAACCCTTAAGTCCCTTGTTGCCAGTTGGCCACTGTTGGGGATTTCGTGAGCAATAGGAGCAACAAAAGACAAAATGAAAGGTTTGTACAGAACATGATTCAAATTCTACAGGCCCCCCTCATGATGGGAATGGAATAAGGTAAAGGTTCTCCTCACACATATATGATAGTTGTTCCCAACTCTAGGGGGCGGTGCTCATCTCTGTTTCGAAACCAAAGCCAGTGCTGTCCGAAGATGTCTTCGTGGTCATGTGGCCGACATGACTAAATGCCGAAGGCGCATGGAATGCTGTTACCTTCCCACCAAAGGTGGTTCCTATTTTTCTACTTGCATTTTTTACGTGCTTTCGAACTGCTAGGTTGGCAGAAGCTGAGACAAGTAACGGGAGCTTACTCCATTACACGGCGCTAGGGATTCGAACCGCCAAACTGCTGACCTTTCTGATCGACAAAGTCTTAGCCACTGAGCCACCGCATCCCTTGGGAATAGAATAAAGGAGTACAAATAAAGCTGCCCTGGGAAATAATCACCCAGGTAAACGTGCCTCCTGCCACTATAATCTACCAGCAATGTTCAGTGACTAATTTGCTCTGTTGCTTTAAAGAACATTCTATTTTTAGAGCTTGTCAGATCCAAGTTTACAACTCAAAGACACATTCCCCCATCAATGCATTCACCTGGAAGATTTGCATTAGCAAGCAAGCAACTTCCCCATCAGCATGAACCAGTCAATCTCCTGTTTCCTAAATGATTAGCACTTATATAACATTGTTCCCAATAGAAAGAAAGCTGGTTTGAGATAAGACTGCTTAGCCAAAGGGAGCTCCACTCTCAACATAATTGACCCAGCTGTTAAGCAAATTACTCCAGTAATAATCTCCACAACTGAGATTCTGAAGCAATCACTCCACAACATATCTATCTTCTTGGATCAGTCTTAAAACAACAAAAACCAGAGAGTGAAAGTTGCTGATGATCTTCTTTCAAGATCATCCGAAGTCACTTTCATCTTAGCCTTCTCACTAGCTACAATTGGGTCTCCTACTACAGTGGGTGTAATGCAGGGGTGTCCAAACTTGGGAACTTTAAGACTTGTGGACTTCAACTCCCAGAATTCCCCAGCCAGCCATGCTGGCTGGGGAATTCTGGGAGTTGAAGTCCACAAGTCTTAAACTTCCCACGTTGGGACACCCCTGGTGTAATGCCAAGAGCCAGCCTTCCTGTTCCCTTTCTTTATTTTTATTTAATTATTAAGAAAATATATCTGGCCACCCAACTCCAGGCATCTTATAGAAATAAAAACCCGAATACAAAACCCAATAAACCAGAGGTGTCGAACTCAAGGCCCGCGGGCTGGTTCTGGACCACGGGATGGTTAGATCTGGCCCGCGGGGCCACCCTGGAAATAGGGAAGGACCGGCCTGCAATGCCTCTGCCAGCAAAAACGAGCTGTCCCAAGCTCTATTTTCGCTGGCAGAGGGTTGCAGGAAACCGTTGCAGCTGAAAATGGAGCGTGATAGCCTGTTTTCATTGGCAGAGCACTCGGGCTGCCACAGGTTCCCCTTGAAACGAGTGACATCGCGCTGGCCATGCCCACTCTGGCCACACCCGGCCCGCCCCCCCCCCAAAGTCAAACACAACCCTGATGCAGCCCTCAGTGAAATCGAGCTTGACACCCCTGCAATAAACCCTCATCCACACACTCTGGGCGGCAACTGTCAGACAAAGCACTTGATGGGTTCTGTATCACCCTGGATCTCCAAATAAGTCCACAGGCAAAACTATGCTTTCCAGGCCTTTCAAAAAGGGTCAATTTTATCTCTGCGTGAATGATGTTCCACAGGGAGAAAGTCACCATGGAGAAGCCACTTCTTCTTAGTTCCATTACATAGAGCTTCTTCATGGAGGGGATCTGTAACATCCCTTCCCTCTCCACTCTGGTTGGTCGGGTAGATGTAACTAAAAGAGAGATGGTCCTTCAAATAACCTTCCCCCCGAGTCATATAGGCTTTTAAGGATGACCATCAGCATCTTTAATTGGACTCGGAAGAAAATCAGCAACCGATGCAGCTCCTGTGAGGTGACACGCGTACAAATATCTAGACTTGTACAAAACAAAGTGGAATGAAACATTTTCAAGAAAATTGAACCTCCGGATACCATGTTTCCCCGAAAATATGACGTGTCCTGAAAATAAGGCTATGCCAGATTTTTGGGGTGGCAAAAAATATAAGCCCTCCCCTGAAAATAAGCTCCTTGGACATCCCCCCCCTCCGGCCAGGCAGAGTGAGACTCACCGACCTAGGGGTATCCCAAAGGCGCCAAGCCGTGGGAGCCAGGGGGAACAAACGCTGGTGTGGCTTGGCGCCTTCGGGATACTGCTGGGTCAGTGAGTGGCACTCTGCCTGACTGGAAAGGGGGGTTGGCGGGCAGCTGCTTCTGAGCGTGGTCACCTCCTGGCTGCTGTGTTGCGCTGCTGCGACAGCGCAACACAGCCATTTGCCCCTAAGCCTGTGCCCGGCTCTTCGGGAGCCCGCTTGCAAGAGAGCAGCTGCCCAGCAACCCCAAAACAATAAGCCTCCCACCCCCCAATAATAAGGCCCAAGCCATATTTTGAAGGTGAAAAGAAAATAAGTCCCTGTCTTATTTTCAGGGAAACATGGTACTTTTTAAGGTAGTTCCATGTAGATCCCGGGTGTCAAACTCGATTGCGTCACATGACGTATTGTGATGTATCACAACGTTTTTTGCCTTTGTGGAGCAAGGGTGGGTGTGGCCTGAGTGTGACACATCCGGCTGGCTGTTTGACACCCCTGAGATAGACTGTATTGCAAAGTGAAAATGAGAGGCAATTAGGGTGTGGGTTACTGAGCAGGGTCTGTTGATCAAGGAAAGGGTGTAACTGATGCACAACCCACAGTTGTACAAAGGCCTTCCTGGCCAAGACTTCAGGTCTATATACCTAGACAGTGATAGCCTTACAGCATGGCTGGCTGGGGAATTCTGGGAGTTGAAGTCCACAAGTCTTAAAGTTCCCACGTTTGGACACCCCTGCCTTACTGTATCAATGCTACAGTGTGAGGCTTCAAAAATGGTCCTAATGTTTCAATTACTCCAAAACAGGGCAGCGATATTGGATTGTTCACCACTGACCAATATGGCTTTATTTTGTCCATAGATTCTCAGTCATCCAGGTCGTGGTTGTCCCAAAAGTACTTTTTCAGGAGGCAACTAGACGTTCTTGTTTTTCTTTGAAGATGTTTCGCTTCTCATCCAAGAAGCTTCTTGCATGAGAAGTGAAAGGTCTTCAAAGAAAAACAAGGAAGTCCAGTTGCCTCTTGAAAAAGCACCTTTGAGATGACGTCATGTTGTCCATACTTTGACCGCTGCCGCACTGCTTTGAGTCCCAATTTTAGGTGAAGCCTATAAAGCCTTAAAATGCTTTGAGTCAAGCTCTCTAGAAAAACCATATGCTTCCATATTTATTTAGTAGATCTGCAACAAAAGTGCAATTTACCTAAAATCTGCAAGTGAGATCCTCCTTCAGGAACCAGGGCCAATGAGGCAAGCCAGATGAATTTGACTTTTTAGAAAATAATTAGAACAGGGGTGTCAAACTCGATTTCATGGAGGGCTATATAAGGGTTGGGTTTGATCTTGGGGGGGCAGGTAGGCATGGACACGGTGGCTGTGGACAGCTTGATGTCACTCATGTTGGGGGCGCCGGTGGTGGCCCAAGCGCTCTACTAGCGAAAATGGTCTCCCGAGCTCCGTTTTTGGCTGCAATGGCCTCCTGCAACCCTCTGCCAGCAAAAATGGAGCTCAGGAGGGCCATTTCCAGAGCTCTGTTTTTGCTGGCAGAGGTACCCAGGGCAACCCGGCGGGTCAGATCTAGGCACCCTGTGGGCTGGATCCGGCCCTTGGGCCTTGAGTTTGACAGCCCTGAGCTAGAGAACTAACTTTTTGATGGGGATCCCGTTGGGAATCCCATCCTACAGAGAGGCACCCCTGTTGTCTACATTGTTTTGGGGGAAGGTACCAGTTGAATACTTTCATTTTCCCAGGCTTTTTATGAACCACTTCAATCATTTTGGAACTTCAGGTTTTTGGTAATGAATTTGGAAACAGTTACAATCTGTGGTGCTCTCACTATAATTTTCCTATTGTTTTAATACTGTTTATTTTTGGAAAAAAAGATAGACTGACTTCCTGGAGAATGTTATCATTGTACACATATAATAAATGACAATGATGATGATAGAAACGACAAGTTTCAGAGGAACTTTAACTGCGCGCTGAAAAAAGTTATGAAATATATTAACCCCATCACACTCATATAACAAAACCAAGTTACTGAGGTTTTTTTCAAGACAGAGCTATGATTGGTGGAAACTGTTAAAGGGTTATAATACTGCGACTGGGAGTTCCACAGGCAAAGGGTAGTCATGCTGTTTTATCTTGAAAGCGGGTTAATGAAAAGTACACTTTTTAGCTTCTGATGGAAGATAACCAGAGTTGGGCTTCAAAAGTTCCAGCAATGGGTTCGCTGCCCCAATGCTGGGTGGGCCATGGTAGGCGTGGAGTAGTTGGCCTCCTGCACCACAGTGGTGGGGGCATTTCCAGACTTCCAATAGGCCCATTTTTCGCTCTCCGCTGGCTCGGGAGGCTTTCTTCAAGCCTCTGGGAGGGCGAAAACAGATCCCCTAGGCTCCGGAGGGTCCCCAGAGGCTGGAAACGGCCCATTTCCAGACTTCCAGAACTTCCAGTAGGCCCGTTTTTCACCCTCTCCGAGCCTCTGCCTGGGCCCTGAACGTACCTCGCATGATGAACAGACCACGTGGAGACTCATGGGAGGGGAGGGGTGGGATGGGGTGGCAGAGCCAGCAAGGAGTGGCATTTGGGGGTTGGCCGAACCGGTTAGAATCCTAGCTAGAGGATCGCCCAAAGCCATGTGAATCCCCGGCAGCCCACCCCTGAGATAACCTCTTGGTCCCCTCATCCAATAAGACCTCCCTTCCTTCCATCTTAATTGGCTTAGGGCTAATTTCTGAATCTTAGACTTTCCTATCAATACAGATCTTGTCTGTATAGTTTCCAATCTACAGTTTCCCCTATCCACGGTTGTAATGGTAAGTAGGCAGGACCTTTGGAGACAGGAGGAAGATCCGCAGCATAAGCAACCTTCTGGTAAGACGTAGCTCAGGGGGAAAATTTGATGGAATACACTCCCTGCTTTCTGGGAATCCGGACAATATTCCATCATAGAAAAGCATGAGAAGCATTTCAGAAGGGACCGTCCCTAGTTTTCCAGAGACTAAAAAAAGAAGGGAGGGAGGAATACTTTCAGTCTTGCAAAACCCTGTTAACGTATCCTTACAATGAAGTAAAATTAGTTCATCTGGGCGTGCTTCTTGTCTGAACTACCTCACAAAGCTGACAACAGCCCAACAATTTAAAGCTGCTCAGCGTGTACAGGTGAAACTCGAAAAATTAGAATATCGTGGAAAAGATCATTTATTTCAGTAATGCAACTTAAAAGGTGAAACTAATATATGAGATAAGACTCATTACATGCAAAGCAAGATAGTTCAAGCCGTGATTTGTCATAATTGTGATGATTATGGCGTACAGCTCATGAAAACCCCAAATCCACCATCTCAGAAAATTAGAATATCACATGCAATCAATAAAACAAGGATTGTACATAGAACAATATCGGACCTCTGAAAGGTATAAGCATGCAGATGTACTCAGTACTTGGTTTGGGCCCCTTTTGCAGCAATTACTGCCTCAATGTGGCATGGCATGGAAGCTATCAGCCTGAGGCACTGCTGAGGTATTATGGAAGACCAGGATGCTTCAATAGCGGCCTTCAGCTCTTCTGCATTGTTCGGTCTCATGTCTCTCATCTTTCTCTTGGCAATGCCCCATAGATTCTCTATGGGGTTTAGGTCAGGCGAGTTTGCTGGCCAATCAAGCACACTAATCCCACCGTCATTGAACCAGGTTTTGGTGCTTTTGGTGGGCAGCTGGAAAAGGAAGTCAGCATCCCCATAAAGCTCGTCTGCGGAAGGAAGCATGGAGTGCTCCAAAATCTCCTGGTAGACGGCTGCATTGACTCTGGCCTTAATGAAGCACAATGGTCCAAAATCTTGTTGCTCAGTGGTCCAAAGTCCTCTTTTCTGATGAGAGCAAGGACCCAGAGTATGGAGGAAGAATGGAGAGGCCAATCAAGCACAGTAATCCCACGGTCATTGAACCAGGTTTTGGTGCTTTTGGCAAAAGTTGCTCTCATCAGAAAAGAGGACTTTGGACCACTGAGCAACAAGATTTTGGACCATTGTGCTTCATTAAGGCCAGAGTCAATGCAGCCGTCTACCAGGAGATTTTGGAGCACTTCATGCTTCCTTCCGCAGACGAGCTTCATGGGGATGCTGACTTCATTTTCCAGCTACCCACATTGCCAAAAGCACCAAAACCTGGTTCAATGACAGTGGGATTACTGTTGTTGATTGGCCAGCAAACTCGCCTGACCTGAACCCCATAGAGAATCTATGGGGCATTGCCAAGAGAAAGAAGAGAGACATGAGACCGAACAATGCAGAAGAGCTGAAGGCCACTATTGAAGCATCCTGGTCTCCCAGCAATATAAGACCCAATACAGCACATGCTCTCCATGTTCCCTCAACTAAGAGAATCATTCACAGAGGCATGACTTTCTAGTAAATTCCCCTCTTTCTGGAATACAGGTAGTCTTTCAACTTAACCACAATTGAGCCCAACATTTTTGTTGCTAAGCAAGACAGTGGTTAAGTGAATTTTGCCCCATTTTATGACATTTCTAGTCACAGTTGATTTTGCTTGTCAGAAGGTCGCAAAAGGTGATCACATTATCCCAGGACACTGCAAACATCATAAATACGTGCCAGTTGGCAAGCATCCCAAAATTTTATAACACAACCACGGGGATGCTACAACAGTCATAAGTGTAAAAATAGTCATATCACTTTTTTCAGTGCTGTTGTAACTATGAACGGTCAATAAATTAATTATTGACTACCCATAAAATCTCTCCAGATGTTCAAATGGCCCTCTATCTCCCAACTTTTAGAAAGTTTGTAAAGACTTGATTGTCCTATCAAGTCTTCAGGATGGCTTGTTATGAGTATTCTTTTGCAGAATGATGTGATGATGATGATGATGATGATGTTTAAAATGACCAGATTCCTGGTTTATGCGTGGTGAATTGTGGCGTTTAATCCTGATCAACTCAAGTTTGACTCAGCCTTCCATCCTTCTGAGATCGGTATAATACTTGAGGGCAATATACTCACATTTGTAAACCGCTTAGAGAATGCTGTAAAGCATTGTGGAGCCGTATATAAGTCTAAGTGCTACTGATAGTTTTTGGTTGTTAGTCCAATTATTTTGAACTTTTCAGTTTTAATGATGATAGTTTTGGAGATATATTTTTATAACAATAATATTAAAAATACATCAACAGTATGCTCAGATTTTATAATATACCTGTATTTTTTTGGAGTATAAGATGCACCTTTTTTCCTCAAAAAAGAGGCTGAAAATCTGGGCGCGTCTTATACATCGAATATAGCATTTTTTGCCTCCCGAAACCCTGCCCCCTTCACCAAAATGGCCGTGCATACCCTTATGGGGGCTTTCAGAGAGCTCCTGGGGGCTGGGGAGGGCAGAAATGAGCAAAAAACAGGACGTTTTTTGCCCCCCCCCAACCCCCAGCAGCACTCTATAAGCCTCCATAAGGCTATCCGTGCATTTTTTTTGACAAAAAAAGGGGCCGTTTTCGCGAAAAATAGGCCATTTTTGGGAGGTTTGCAGAGTGCAAAAACTTTTTTTTTCCTTTTGGAAAGCTCTTTGATTGATGAGAATTAGATTGATCAAGTGCTGTGCCAGCAGAAACAAAGTCTTAGGTGCTGCAGATTGTCAGCGATTTCCTCCTCCAGCACATGGATAAATACACCTGGAAACATCTACCTACTCTCTCTCCCTCCCTCCCTCCCTACTGTATCTCTCTCCCTCTATCCCTCTACCTACCAACCTACCTACTCTCTCTCTCTTACTCTCTCTCTACCTATCTACTGTATTTTTCTCTCTGTGTCTCTTTCTATTTCTCTCTCTCTATCCCTCTACCTACCTACCTATACTCTCTCCCTCTCCCTACCTACCTACTGTATTTCTATAAGATACCTATCTTTCTCTCCTTCTCTATCCCTCTACCTACCTACCTTTTTTTAAAAAAATGCCTCTTCAAAACCTTGGTGCGTCTTATACTTCGAAAAATACGGTATATAAACATGTGAAGTCATAGCTGCTCGTTTTTGGCTGGTGTTGGCTTTCATGCATATCAAATTATTCCCAAGAACTAGGATGTTATGATGTATTGACATAGTTTAAGTGCAGATCCAAACAAAATCGGTGGCCTTTTGCAATTGACCGTTGGAAATTTTGCCAATGCCCAGATTTTCTAAGTGCCATCCAATAATGTTTGATAGGGCACCCAGTGTTTCGATAACTATCACAGCTAGTTTATGCCATAATCTTTCAATTTCTTTCTTATTATTATTTCTGATCTGATACATTTTTCTTTGTTTATTTTAAACCAAAATTATGGATTGGTATAATTGTATTATACCATGGGACGCGTTGGCTCAGTGGCTAAGACACTGAATGTGTCGATCGAAAGGTTGGCAGTTCAGCGGTTCAAATCCCTTGTGCCGTGTAGCGGGGTGAGCTCCAGTTACTTGTCCCAGCTTCTGTCACCCTAGCAATTCGAAAGCACGTAAAAAATACAAGTAGAAAAATAGGGACCACCTTTGGTGGGAAGGTAACAACGTTCCATGTGCCTTCGGTGTTTAGTCATGCTGACATGACCACGGAGATGTCTTTGGACAGCGCTGGCTCTTCAGCTTTGAAACAGAGATGAGCACCGCCCCCTAGAGTCGGGAATGACTAGCACATATGTGCAAGGGGAACCTTTACCTGTAATTGTATACTCCTCAAGATTGGTCTGATTGAAAGGGCTTATGGAGTCCTGCATTTAAACAATAGTGCACTATTAGTGCACTCCAACCTTGGCAACTTTAAGACTTGTGCACTTCAACTCCCATAATTCCCCTGCCAGTGGCTCAAGAATTGTTGGGAGTTGAAGTCCACAAGGGGTAAAGTGGCCAAAGTTGGCAAAGCTGGAGATCCATAGTTTAAAAGTTGGAAAAACTGACATTACAACAGCCACTGAATTCATTAACAGAAAAATCACACTTGGAATCCTGATTTCTAAATGTTTCCATCCCTCATTCATACTGGATATTCTGTTTACTAGTTTTCAGAAATGATGCCCCTGTAATTTGAATGATGCTGAATTGACATTTGGCTTTCAATAATCCTGCATGGTCTTCTTAACAGAGGTGCTGACCAACCAGCATTCTGAATAGAAAGAATGAAAACATTTGGTCCTTTTTTTCCTTCTTCCTGGGTGTGGCTTCTCCCAGAATAGAAACAGGGGTGTTGAAATGTTCAAGAGTGCAGATATCTATCAGCATAAAAATAGTCCAGGTTGTTTATCCAAGTACCTAGTGCAGAAACCTGTTCCCTTTAAGCATTCACTTTGGGACTGCAGATTACAATTTCCTGAACTCACAGTGGTTGTAAGCAAAAAAAAACCTTAACAGCCTGGCTGGACTCAAGGATCAAATCTAATCTACATATAATATTTGGCCAAAAGCCAGCGGTCAAAAGCTCAATCGTAATGCCAGGTGGGTTGAAGCATAGAACATGGACAAAGAGGAAAGGTAAATCCAAGATTATCAATTAAGAAGGGCAAAGAAATAAAGTATTTTCCAAATCCTGTAAACAATAGAAAGGGGTAGCTCTCTTTGGAATCTCATTTTGCACAGCGTTTCAACAAACGGTTACTGAGCCACAAAGAGACACATTTTTAAATGCCCAGAGGTCATTAAAAAAAAAAGCTTTGAAAAATGTGTTTTACTGTTTACAATGGGAGAGAGCAACACAGAGTGAACTAGCTAGAGGACCGAAGAAACGGCGCTCAAACAAAAGGGGATGCTTGCGGGTGAGTGGGTTGGACTAGATGACCTATAAGGTCCCTTCCAACTCTGTTCATCTGTTAAAAGCAGACAGAATAATCATCATCCTTTTCTGCCTTGTCTTCCTGTAAACATTGCCTAGCAGGAAGTTCCAAGCAAAGAAACATTTTTTCCCCCATTATATAACTTTTAAACTGACTCACTTATTTGATTTGTACAATGCGGCCACCGGATTGATAGTTTAGACGGATTGCCGGGTGGCTTTAAAGAGAGATGAGGCCTACAGGTAGGAAAACCTGGCTTGTTTTATACACATGTTCAAAGGCAGAAGTTAGGGCAACCCTGGAAGAAAGGGGAGGGATGTTGAAGACCACAAAATGCGTGCACAGCATCACCCGGGGCTTCCTACGACGGTGTAAGCAATTCTTTGTGGAGATTCCTAAGAGGAAGAAGGAACACTAAATAAAACAGGAAGTAGGAAAGGAAGAACAGACAGACTGCCCTGTTAAGAAGAAACCCCCTTAATGTCTCTTTTTAAACCTTTGCATCGCCTTCAATCCCCATATTCCGCATGTCCATTTTCTGCTCTCTTGTGGCCTACGTTAATTAGGTAGCCTCTGCTTTGACTACCCGTCTAAAAGAGACAAATGCCACAATGCTAATGAGGGAGTAAACGACAACGCATCTGCTTCTATGGAGGAGCCTCAGCTGCAGGCCTGCAGCACAAGGTGGAAGCAGCCCATTAATACAGTGCAGGTTTTCCGTATGGAGAGAAGGCATCGCAAGGTTTTGGGGGGGGGGGGTTTCTGTTGCTTACCTTTCTCCTTCTACTCAGAGCAATCCTAGATCCAGGAGCCATGCAGCCACTTTCCTCTCTCCCAGCTGGGAAGGAGATCCTTCCAAACCACTTCCTTATGTATGTTCCTTTTTAGACACTAAAGGACAGAAGGCACACCTCCGCCACTCTCTTAGAAACCTCTCCAAGACTCCCTCGCACTGCTGAGCTGGAATTCAAGGAGCTGCAAGCTATAATGAGGATGACTCACCGGGAAGACAGCAGTGCCCGTCTGTGTGAAGGAGGCTTTAAGCAAGCACATATCAGGCCCCACCTTTTGCTGCCTCTACCAGACAAGGTAGTAATTTACAGCCAGACTTCCCCAACTGGGCGCCCTCGGCAAGCACTTCTCTAAAACCCTCCAGCCACAAAGCCAGAGCCAGATGGAACAAATGGGAACTTCCCCATCAGAAAGGAAACAGAGGCAGGAAAAAGCTTTCCAGGGTTGGCATTAACTTGAGCTAATGGTTAAAAGGTAAAGGTTCCCCTCGCACATATGTGCTAGTCGTTCCCGACTCTAGGGGGCAGTGCTCATCCCCGTTTAAAGCCGAAGAGCCAGCGCTGTCCGAAGACGTCTCCGTGGTCATGTAGGCGGCATGACTAAATGCCGAAGGCATACAGAACTCTGTTACCTTCCCACCAAAGGTGATTCCTATTTTTCTACTTGCATTTTTTTACGTGCTTTCAAACCGCTAGGTTGGCAGAAGCTGGGACAAATAATGGGAGCTCACTCCGTTATGTGGCACTAGGGATTCAAACCGTTGAACTGCCGACCTTTCTGATCGACAAGCTCAGCATCTTAGCCACTGAGCCACCGCATCCGATTAGCTAATGGTTAGAGCAGAGCTTTTCAACCATGGCAGCTTTCGAAGACAGGCGGTCCTCGACGTACGACTGTTCATTCAGTGTTCGAAATTACGACAGCGTTGAAGAAAGGGACTGTACCCAAAGTTATAGCTGCTGCAGCACCCCTACAGTCACATGAATGAGATTCAGGCGCTTGGCAATCTGCTTGCCCTTATCTTCCACCCACCATTCTGCCCTGTTGGGTCGCTGCAGCTTCCCACCCCACCGGGTCCCATGGCCTCCTCCTGCACCCCCATCATAGCTCAGACCACATCCCTTTTCTGCAGATCTGCCCTTGTGGATTTTCTACAATCTGAGAATTGCAGCCTCTCCCCAGGTGGTGCTTGTTTTGGGGGTGGCGCCATGAAGAGTCTGTATTGTATAAGAAGGGCGTGGGATGAATTGCCCAGTTCTCCTTCCAGAAGGCTAAGGGCATGGGGGAGGCCCGGGGAGGCCGCATATAAACTGGGGAGGTGCTGCAGTGAGGGTCTGGGCCTTCACTAGTCCTCCCAGAGTATCCTCTTCCTCCCCTCAACCCAAGATACAAAGGGGGATAGAACCAGGGGTGGGATTCAGCCAGTTTGGGCGAACTGGTAGTTGCGGTGAGCAGTTGGCCCCGCCCACCCGCCATTTCCTGTCCTATAGTTCCCTGTTTTTTAGCTCAGCTGATTCGCGGGGCACAGCGGATTCCCCCCCCCCCCCGTCAGCTGTTTCAACTGAAACAATTGTTAAACCAGTTGCATCCCACCACTGGATAGAACTGATTATGGTTACTAAGTGAGGCAATTACTAGCATGTCTCACTTAACAACCACAATGACTTACAACCATTACGGTCATAAATCAAGAAGTATGTGTGTGGACTTGAAATCCCAGTATGGTGCCCGGGGAATTCTGGTAGTTGGAAGTCCACATAACTTACAACGTTGCCAAGGTTGAGTAACAGTGCATGAGAGCATGAAGTTGGGGATCCTCACACTCTATGACAAATCTACACTGCAAGATGGTTGTGACTTGAAGGTAACAGATAACCAGATATCCCTGCAGAGACCTGGATGACAATTGTCTTCCGAACTGAGCCATGATTAAAGAGGATTCCCCACAAAGACTTTCTAGTAAGGCAGAGACGATTGATGAAGGCAGAGAAAGACGCTGGCTGGCTGGCTGCCACTGGCTGCCATCTGTACCTTACTTAAGACAAACACACTAGTGTATAGAGAATGGGGTGGTACGCGCAACCTTGTTGTTTGCACATGGATCAATTAAATAGACTGGTGGCATTATGTTCAAATCAAGGACTGATCTTTAATACCCCAAGGATTTAAGCAGTACTGAAACAAAGTTTGTCCTTGGCTTATTGGAGCACCATGAAGCATAACCCTGGCTGGCCGTCACGGCAAAACTTTCCCTTTCACAAGGGAAAGCAGCGCAAGAGAAAACAGCACAATGCATGTGCTCAATCGCAATGTGATTTAACATGCCTGGATTCTGGGCTTATTGTGAACTTACTATGAACTTACTGTGGACACAAGTTCATACAGATTCACAAGGAAGAGAAAGTACAACGCAGATCAAAGAGCTTCAGCCAACGGGCTTATTGCCTTCCCATCCCACCTTTCATTTAGGAGCAAAAGAAGGTGATTCACAATGTTCCTCCTATTATATCCATCACATCCCTCTTGGGAGGTTGGGCTATAAGAGAGAATGGCTGTCCCAGAATCAGAGAACACCCATCTTGAGGATGCCCTTCCTTCGCCTCCCACGTCTAGTCAACTGTGTTCACCATTACCCTACAACTGGTCCTGGAGTGGTTAAGTAAGGCAGCACCAATTTTGTCTAATTGTGTCTGTCTGTCTGTCTGTCTGTCTGTCTGTCTGTCTGTCTGTCTGTCTGTCTGTCTGTCTGTCTGTCTGTCTGTCTGTCTGTCTGTCTGTCTGTCTGTCTATCTATCTATCTATCTATCTATCTATCTGCATCCCATCTTTATTATTTTTACAAATAACTCAAAGAGGCGAACATATCCAGAAACTGATCCTAGAGTGGCAAGTAGGGCAGCACCGAGTCAGTCAGTCAGTCAGTCAGTCAGTCAGTCAGTCAGTCAGTCAGTCAGTCAGTCAGTCAGTCAGTCAGTCAGTCAGTCAGTCAGTCAGTCTGTCTGTCTGTCTGTCTGTCTGTCTGTCTGTCTGTCTGTCTATCTATCTATCTATCTATCTATCTATCTATCTATCTATCTATCTGCATCCCATCTTTATTATTTTTACAAATAACTCAAAGAGGCGAACATATCCAGAAACTGGTGAGTGGCAAGTAGGGCAGCACCGAGTCAGTCAGTCAGTCAGTCAGTCAGTCAGTCAGTCAGTCAGTCAGTCAGTCAGTCAGTCAGTCAGTCAGTCAGTCAGTCAGTCAGTCTGTCTGTCTGTCTGTCTGTCTGTCTGTCTGTCTGTCTGTCTGTCTGTCTGTCTGTCTGTCTATCTATCTATCTATCTATCTATCTATCTATCTATCTATCTATCATCTATCTATCATCTATCTATCTATCTATCTATCTATCTATCTATCTATCTATCTATCTATCTATCTATCTATCATCTATCTATCTATCATCTATCTATCTATCTATCTATCTATCTGCATCCCATCTTTATTATTTTTACAAATAACTCAAAGAGGCGAACATATCCAGAAACTGATCCTAGAGTGGCAAGTAGGGCAGCACCGAGTCAGTCAGTCGGTCGGTCGGTCGGTCGGTCGGTCGGTCGGTCGGTCGGTCGGTCGGTCGGTCGGTCGGTCGGTCGGTCGGTCGGTCGGTCGGTCTGTCTGTCTGTCTGTCTGTCTGTCTGTCTGTCTGTCTGTCTGTCTGTCTATCTATCTATCTATCTATCTATCTGCATCCCATCTTTATTATTTTTACAAATAACTCAAAGAGGCGAACATATCCAGAAACTGGTCCTAGAGTGGCAAGTAGGGCAGCACCGAGTCAGTCAGTCAGTCAGTCAGTCAGTCAGTCAGTCAGTCAGTCAGTCAGTCAGTCAGTCAGTCAGTCAGTCAGTCTGTCTGTCTGTCTGTCTGTCTATCATCTATCTATCTATCTATCTATCTATCTATCTATCTATCTATCTATCTATCTATCTATCTATCTATCTATCTATCATCTATCTATCATCTATCTATCTATCTATCATCTATCTATCTATCTATCTATCTATCTATCTATCTATCTATCTATCTATCTATCTATCTATCTATCTATCATCTATCTATCTATCTATCTGCATCCCATCTTTATTATTTTTACAAATAACTCAAAGAGGCGAACATATCCAGAAACTGATCCTAGAGTGGCAAGTAGGGCAGCACCGAGTGAGTCAGTCAGTCAATTAGTCAGTCAGTCAATTAGTCAGTCAGTCAATTAGTCAGTCAGTCAGTCAGTCAGCCTGCCAGCCAGCCAGCCAGCCAGCCAGCCAGCCAGCCAGCCTGCCTGCCTGCCTGCCTGCCTGCCTGCCTGCCTGCCTGCCTGCCTGCCTGCCTGCCTGCCTGCCTGCCTGCCTGCCTGCCTGCCTGCCTATCTGCATCCCATCTTTATTATTTTTACAAATAACTCAAAGAGGCGAACATATCCAACATACCTTCCTCCTCATGTTTTTTTGGCCACAACCACCACCCTGTGAGGTGGATTGCGCTGAGAGAGAGGGTGACTGGTCCAGCTGGCTTTCAGGCCTGAGGAGGAACGAATACTAGAGATCACGGTCTCCTGCTTTCCAGCATGATCTGTGAGGTTTCCTGATCCATTTGGATTTTGGCCCTTTTTAATTTGGACACAAAAGGGAATGATACCCTGACGTTGCATACGAATGGCTCTAGGCTCAGAAAAGTTCCCAAACAACAACAAAAACACGGCTACCTCTGGTCACCAAAGCACAAAAACACTACTGCAGAACCCTTGAATTATAAACACAGGGAAAGCGGAGGGGAGGGGATAACATAAAATCTGCGAAATCCAATTCACAGATGTCAGCAAGTGTGTGCAGAAATGTTTAACAATTAAGAGTAGAGATGCCCCCACCCCCGCCAGGCTCCCATGGTAACTCTGGCACGAGAATACATCATCACGAGACAAAATAGGCTGTGGCAAACTCCAAGCTCCCTGCTGCATCGAAATAACAGATGGTGCGCCTCCACACTACGATGATATAAAAAGGGGCACTCTTTTTACCTTCGTATTCCCCCCAAGGAGGAGCCACACATCGTGTTTAGCTGTAGGTATTCCCGAGTTCCTTTATATATATACATATATATATATATATATATATATATATATATATATATATATATATATATATATATATATATATATATATATATTGATCACGAGCTTTTTCATCAGGACAAAGAAGCAACGGGCGGAAACTAATCAAGGAGAGAAGCAGCCTAGAACTAAGGAGAAATTTCCTGACAGTTAGAACAATTAATCAGTGGAACAGCTTGCCTCCAGAGGTTGTGAATGCTCCAACACTGGAAGTTTTAAAGAAGAGATTGGACAATGATTTGTCTGAAGTGGTATAAGGTTTCCTGCCTAGGCAAGAGGTTGGACTAGAAGACCTCCAAGGTCCCTTCCAACTCTGTTATTCTATTCTATCCCAAACATCGAGCCAGTTTTAAATCCAAAGCAACACTGGAGAAATACTGGTAGTCCTCGACTTATGATCACAACTGGAACCAGAATGTCCACTGCTAAGCAAAACAGTCTTGAAGTGAGTTGTGCCCTATTTTATTACCTTTTTGCCATGGTTGTTAAGCAAATCACCACGGTCATGAAGTGAATCACATAGTTATTAAGATTATTAAGTTAGTCAATCAATCAGAATAGAGCTGGAAGGGACCTTGGAGGTCTTCTAATCCAACCCCCTGCTCCAATAGGAGACCCTATACCAGTGCCTGCGGACCTTTTTGGCATCAAGTGCTGAAACGAGAGCACGCGTAGACGTGCCAGAAACCGGAGGAACTGCTGCCCGGTGTGCCTGTGTGCGCCGGGCAGCTGCTCTTTTGATTTCTGGTGCACGCATACACACCGACCACCTGGTCTTCTAGTTTCTGATGTGCATGTGCACCCTGGAAATTGGAAGAGCAGCCACCCAGTGTGCAAGCGCAGGCCGGGAAGATGATCTTCCAGTTTCAGGCATATGTATGTGCACTGGCCAGCTGGCCTTCGTGCATGCATGCACACTAGAAACTGGAAAACCAGGGGGCTGATGCGCATGTGCACAGTGGAAATCAGAAGAGCAGTTTCCCGGTGTGCGCATGGATGCCGGGCGGCTGCTCTTCCGGTTTCTGGCACCCCCGTGCATGTGAAGATCAGCTGGCCAGCACGCCAGAACCTGGAAGAGCAACGGGTGACGGCTCTGCGTGCCACTTCCGGCACGCATGCCATAGCTTCACCATCACGGCTCTATACCATACCAAGTGGCTGTCCAGTGTCTTCTTAAAAACCTCCAGTGATGAAGCACCTACAATTTCTGAAGGCAAGCTGTTCCACTGGCTAACTGTCCTCACTGTTAGGAAGTTTCTCCTTAATCCCAGGCTGCTTCTCTCCTTGATTAATTTCCATCCATTGCTTCTTGTCCTGGCCTCTGGTGCTTTGGAAAATAAATTGACCACCTCCTCTTTATGGCAGCCCCTGGAATACTGGACTACTGCTATCATATCACCTGTAATCCTTCTTTTCTCTAGACTAGCCATACCCATTTCCTGCAACCGTTTTTCACATGTTTTAGTCTCCTAGGCCTTTAATCATCTTGGTTGTTCTTCTCTGCACTTTTTCCAAAGTCGCAACATCTTTTTTGCAATGTGGCAACCAAAACTAGTTTGATTTCCCTGACTGTCTTCGTTTGTTGGAAGACCTCAGGGAAGGTCATAAATAGTGATCATGTGAATCCAGGATGCTGCAACAGTCACAGGCACATGACTGGGTCCACATTTTGATCACACGGCCATGGGGATGCTGCAATTTCCATAAGTACAAGACCAGGTCATAAGAAGTCATTTTCTTCAGTTCTAACTTTGAATGGTTGTTTAATGAATGGTCGGAAGTCCAAGAGCCACCTGTATAGGAGTGGGTAACCCGTTAGGCCTCGGGCTGTTACAGGTGCCAAGTGAGACCCGAGGGGCAACATCTGTTGGTGCAGGTATGACAATGAGCAGCACAGAGAAGCACAGGGACATCCATGCATACCTCCGCACAGTTCTAGACACGCAGCATAAATCCGTGGGAGGCAAAAAGCATTTCCTCATTCTCTCCAGGAAAGAGAACAAAATCCAATTCCTTTGAATGGAAGCAATAAACGTGTGGGACAATTTCAGGTTTTCCAAGTTTCACATTCTTCCAAAGTTATCAGTTTGGTTGGGCTGAGAGGTAGCATTTTTTCCCCCTCACAAAGTTCACACACTCGTTTGCATGTCTGCATGCAAATTGGATGCAAATGCTTCCAAATATGGGCAGATTGGTTTCCAGTTTTGCCTCAGCATCCACAGCCTTTGCAAATCTATTTTTGCCGGTATCATGCATTTTTATGGTTATTCTCATGAAGCCAAGCATTTTGTTAATTTCTGCCCCCCCCCCTCCCCTCCGACCCCACTAGCACCTTAGATCAGTGGTTCTCAACCTGTGGGTGGGGATCCCTTTGGGGGTCAAACGACCCTTTCACAGGGGTCGCCTAAGACCATGGGAAAACACATATTTTTGATGATCTTAGGAACCGAGACACCAATTTTATGGTTGGGGGTCACCACAACATGTGGAACTGTATTAAAGGGTCACGGCATTGGGAAGGTTGAGAACCACTGCCTTAGATGGTCACTAATCGTTATTATTGAACTGCATTCTGAAAATTCAGAGAACTGTGAATTTCAAAAGGCAAGCAAATTTCAGGCTGTGTGCTGATCCAAAAATGCAAAACCGTAAGGAGCAGGGGACAAAATGCATTTCATTTGCATCTGAATACAACCCTAATGAAATAAAGAAATTTCACACACACACACCCTACCCCCCATCCATTCCTAGTGAATGGCTTTGGAAGCATAATAATGTGCAGCCTTTCTGTGGAAAGATGGAGATACAATCTATTGATCAGCTGACAGACAGATTGCTCAAGATATTCCCCATTTTCAAGGGCTTAAATTTTAGAAATCGGATCCTGCTCTAAAGGAATCTACTTGCAGAAGTATGCCATGATAGAAGAAATGTAAATTGTATGGGATGAAAGCTATGGCAAATCTAGACAGCATACTAAAAAGCAGAGACATCACCCTGCCAATAAAAGTGCGTCTAGTCAAGGCTATGGTTTTCCCAGTTGCAATGTATGGCTGTGAAAGTTGGACCATAAGGAAGACTGAGCGCCAAAGAATTGAGGCCTTTGAACTATGGTGCTGGGGAAGACTCCTGCGCATCCCTTGGATTGCAAGGTGATCAAGCCAGTCAGTCCTAGAGGAGATCAACCCTGACTGCTCTTTAGAAGGCCAAATCCTGAAGATGAAACTCAAATACTTTGGCCACCTAATGAGAAGGAAGGACTCACTGGAGAAGAGCCTAATGCTGGGAAAGATTGAGGGCAAAAGAAGAAGGGGACGACAGAGAATGAGGTGGATGGATGGAGTCCCCGAAACAGTAGGCGTGACCTTAAATGGACTCCAGAAGATGGTAGAGAACAGGAAGGCCTGGGGAAACATTGCCCTTGGGATTGCGATTGGTCGGACACGATTTCCTAACAACAATTTGTATTAGATGTAAATATGTATTATTTTCTTTTTTTGCACTCTTTAGTCAGTTTTTGACTCCTAGTAACTGCACAGACTAGTCCCTTAGGTTTTTTTGGCAAGGTTTCTTGGAAGTGGTTTGCCGTTGTTTCTTTCCCAGGGCTGAGAGAGCATGATTGGCCCAAGGTCACCCAGTTGACTTCTTGCCCAAGGGGAGACTAGAACTCAAGATCTCCTAGTTTCTATCCTGATGCCTTAACCACCACACCAAACTGTTTGTTTCCCACAGGAACTCAGCCAAGGGAATCTCTGTTCGTTTCATCTTCCCATGACCCTTGTAAGGTAGGTTTATCATTGAGTTACCTGCGCTTCTCCAGTCATAGGCTATCAATCATACTTGGTAGCCTACGACCCTTGTACGAACCAAATACAATAACAACTAAGGATGTTCCTTAGCAGGGTTCCCTATGAGGGGGAGGGAAGGTCAAATCAGTAGGGCTCATAGCATCAGAACAGGTACAGAGGAGAAATTTACTGTGTTTCCCCAATAAAATAGGGTCTTATTTTCTTTTGACACCCCCCCAAAAGCACTTGGCCTTATTTTCAGGGAGGTCTTATTATTTTTGAGGTGCAGGAGGCCCCTTAACCTCGGCCTGTGGCCCGTGGATCAGCTGATCCAGAGAGGCATGGAAGTTCTGTCTCTGTTTCTGGCACACTCTTGCCAGCTCTAGCGTCCCTGGGCCTGCTGCTCTTTTTGCGGCTGCCACTAAGAGAAGGGGTGAGGTAGCTAAGGTTTGTGGGAGCGGCCTTCGTAAGGCTGTTCTGCGTAGATGGCAGGTGCATGTGGGGTGCATGAAGCATGTTCCCCCCAGGAAATGGCAGGGACTGGCTACATATGCATTTAAATATTTTAGGAGAGGGCTTATTTTAGCACATGCACTCAAAAGCCCGATTGGGCTTATTATCTGGGGAGGTCTTATTTTCGGGGAAACAGAGTATAGTAGCCAGAATTAATAGCCTCTTAGGAAAACAAGTAAATCTGTTTACTGAACACTTTAATACCAAGGTGCTTTGGAGTGCGACTTAGTCCAAGTAGCAGCTGTTTGAAACTTTAAACCAAATCTTTATTTTTTCCAAGAATGAATTGCAGCTGCAGAGGGAAGCCATACCATCCCAGGAAAAATCAGAATTCCTTTTAGGAGTTGCAAACAAGTGCAACATGTACCATCTGTGTGTGCTAAAGAACCTTTGAGCCATGGGAATCGAAGCACATCAAACTTCTAGAAATGGGCTATGACTTGCACCGATACCAACAAAATTTGCCTCTTTTTCAGAACAGAACAATTTGCTTCTCGGGCCACTAAAAGCTTTCTCCGTTTCCCCCCTTCCTGATTGGTTGTGAACTGGGCCTGCTTTATTTATTGAGATTTATATAACCACCCAAAAGGGACGCGGTGGCTCAGTGGTAAGACACTGAGCTTGTTGATCAGAAAGGTCAGCAGTTCGGCCGTTCTAATCCCTAGGCCGAGTAACGGAGTGAAGTCCCGTTACTTGTCCCAGTTTCTGCCAACCTAGCAGTTTGAAAGCATGTAAAAATGCAAGTAGAAAAATAGGAACCACCCTTGGTAGGAAGGTAACAGCATTCTGTGCACCTTTGGCTTTTAGTCATTCTGGACACATGACCACGGAGACATCTTCGAACAGCACTGGCTCTTCAGCTTTGAAACGGAGATGAGCACCGCCCCCTAGAGTCGGAAATGACTAGCACATATGTGCGAGGGGAATCTTTCCTATATATAACCACCCATCTCAAAGGTGTGACTTTGGGTGGCTTACAATTTAAAAACTACAAAAGGAGCCAAATGCAATCTCAAATGATACCAAAAGCTGATAAACCCATCTTTTAAAAAAACAGTTCATGGTTTATTATCTTAATCAATAGAAAGATCAGCTATTACTTGCAAATGAGAACAAGAAATCCAGTGGTCAATGGGCAACCTTTTTTTTCATTTAGAAAGTGAGATGAATTTTTGAAAAGTAGTAAATGTTATTCCTTGCAGCATGCCTTACTTACATTTACCAGTTAAATACACTTTTTTTCTATTCCAGCATTTGTCATGACTACCTCCAAAATTCCTTTCCCTTACATACACAGACATTCAGACACAGAAATACACACAGATGTGTCGAAGTCAGTTCTCTGCCGTTGGGTAAAATAAATGGAGACTTCAGAGCATGGCCATGAATGGTGACAATATATAAGCTATTCACTGTGTCACTGGACTAAAGCATTATCACTTCATTCAAAACATTTTGAGGACACTTTTGGAAGATTAGTTGTTCAGAGCTTCTGATCAGAAACGGAAACATTTACTGGAAGAAGAATAGAGGCTATATGTCTATGGAGATTCTCAGTCAACCAGGTCATGGTTGTCCCAAAGGTGCTTTTTCAAGAGGCAACTGGTTTTTCTTTGAAGATGTTTCACTTCTCATCCAAGAAGCTTCTTCAAGTCTGAGCTTCACTTTCATTTTTTTATCCAAGGAGCTTCAGCTCTGAGCTGAAGAAGTTTCTTGGTTGAGAAGTGAAATGTCTTCAAAGAAAAACCAGAAAGTCCAGTTGTCTCAAGCACCTTTGGGACAACAGAGGCAATAGTAGAGCTTCCTCATACCTGAAGGGCAGGTAGTCTTAAGCTGCTGGGGAGAAAAAAAGTAGCTAACAAGAAATCTATTGATGGCTGATATTGTAGGAAAAATGGAAGAAGAACGTCAAGGAAATTCAGCAAAGCAGAAGGAACATGAGAACCAGTCAACTCAGAGACCACGTCAAATAAGAATAGATCCTGAAATCTCCCAGAGCTTTTCAATGCAAGCGTCAAAAGATGCTTCCAAATTTCTGTATTGATTTCAGAGTTGACCCAAAGTAAAGTCGAGTTAACTTCATTAGGTTATTGTCTATTTCTCACATGCCAATAAAATATACTCTCTTCATTTTTATATCTATGATAGGATCTATTATCAAGTTCGTCAATAAATGAAATTGAAACAGAGATCCATGAATCTGCCAATCTTCAGGGGAAGGGGGGGGGACCCTGATTCATTATACAATACAATACAATACCATAGTAGAGTTGGAAGGGACCTTGGAGGCCTTCTAGTCCAACCCCCTGCCTAGGCAGGAAACCCTATACCGTTTCAGACAGATGGCTATCTAACGTCTTCTTAAAGACTTCCAGTGTTGGGGCATTCACAACTTCTGGAGGCAAGCTGTTCCACTGATTAATTGTTCTCACTGTCAGGAAATTTCTCCTCAGTTCTAAGTTGCTTCTCTCCTTGATTAGTTTCCACCCATTGCTTCTTGTTCTACCCTCAGGTGCCTTGGAGAATAGTTTGACTCCCTCTTCTTTATGGCAACACCTGAGATATTGGAACACCGCTATCATGTCTCCCCTAGTCCTTCTTTCTCTTAAACTAAACATACCCAGTTCCTGCAACCGTTCTTCATATGTTTTAGCCTCCAGTCCCCTAATCATCTTTGTTGCTCTTCTCTGCACTCTTTCTAGAGTCTCCACATCTTTTCTACATCGTGGCGACAAAGCTGAATGCAGTATTCCAAGTGTGGCCTTATCAAGGCATTATAAAGTGGTATTAACACCTCACGTGATCTTGATTCTATCCCTCTGTTTATGCAGCCTACAACTGTGTTGGGTTTTTTGGTAGCTGCTGCACACGGCTGGCTCATATTTAAATGGTTGTCCACTAGGACTCCAAGATCCCTTTCACAGTTACTACTGTTGAGCAAGGTACCACCTATACTGTACCTGTGCATTCCGTTTTTGTTGCCTAAATGTAGAACCTTACTCTTTTCACCATTGAACTTTATTTTATTAGACAGTGCCCAATGTTCAAGTTTGTCAAGATCCTTCTGTATCTTTATACTGTATATACATCTTTATTATACTTTGTATACTTTTATATTTTATTGCTCTCTCCTTCCTATATATCCTACATCCTGTAACCGTTGATTTATAATCTTTAGCCTGGCGCCTAGGCGCTCCGGCATTTTCTCACCTTTTGGGGAATGTAAGGGGAGGGAAGGAAGGCATGTGGGTTGTATCACTAGAAAGCCAGCTGAGGATGATCCTGAGAAAGTTCCCTTATCACTTTCTCAGAGTGACCGGTACAATAACATCTTCACGCCTGCAGATTGGCTGAATCCACATTGATTGACTGTTGGGAGGGGTTTCTAATTCCTCTTATTCTAATTGTGTGGCCTGAGGGCCCTCAGAGCCTGCTTTGATTTTGCCCTGCTATCATTTCTATTCAATAAAAGGTTCCTTTTGAAATGCTAAGCTTCAAGAGTCTTTACTTTCTTGAATAAGGAGGAGAGGCCAGGCCTTACATAGAAATTTAATTACAGTTCTTTGCCAGTATGAAACTTTGCCACTTTTCTTTTTAATTCCAGATAACAAGACCAAACTCCACATTACGCTTACTACAGAATGTGAAATCACATTCTGAAAATTGTGATAATTTACAGCCAGTTGGAAAGCAGATTTTTAAAACAAAACATAACAAGGGATGGGTTGACTTGCCATTCACATTTTGGGTTAAGTCGATAAACCCATGTGGATTTATAGGAAAATAGTCCCACTGAGGTAAATGTTTTTCCCAAAGTTTGTAGTTGCGCTTTGAGGCAGGAGGTTATAGCTAGGATGAGCATTGGTAGTCATGGTGGTTGAGGGGAGATTGTAATCCAACAGATCCAGGGATGGGTTCTAGCCAGCATTACTACCAGTTTGCTCATGGGTGTGCTTTGCGTGTGCGCATGTGCAGTTCAATAGAAATTGTTCTGTGCATGCACAGAACTCAAAAACAAGATGGCGACGACTGCAACAACCGGGGAACCAGGAGGCACGGCCAGCCTGGGTAGCTGCCGGTTCTGTGACCCAGGCCGGCATGCCACTACTGGTTTGGCCGAACCGGGCCGAACCTGTAGAAACCCACCACTGAACAGATCTTTAAGATTCTGCTATGCAGGAAGTGTAATGGATAGGTTTATTCTCATGGGCCTTCTGTCTAGTATGATGAGGGTGTGCCCAGACAATGAGATGAAGTGTCAAAAGAGACATCATCCCTTCAAGCTGCACGCCAGGGATATTATTTTCATATTTTCTCACAATCAAAACAACTTTCAGTTAATAATGCAGATTCACACAAAAGCATGCAACAGTTTTTAGCGTTTATCAAAAACACTTTTTGTCTCCATTTTTTAAAAAAATCTAAGACTGACGCATCGGTAAGGCCGCACTTAGAATACTGCATCTAGTTTTGGTCACCACGGTGTTAAAACAAAGCAAGGAGAGAAGCAATTTAGGACTAAGAAGAAAGTTCCTGACAGTTAGAACAATTAATCAATGGAACAACTTGCCTCCAGAAGTTGTGAATGCTCCCAACATTGGATGTTTTTAAGAAGATGTTGGATATCCATTTGTCTGAAGTGGTGTAGGGTTTCCTGCCTAAGCAGGGGGTTGGACTAGAAGACCTTCAAGGTCCCTTCCAACTCTGTAATTCTATTCTATTCTTATGTATCATAAGGAGAAACACGGGTTTTCTCAAATAAGATGGCAGCCGCCTATATCCATTTTCAGTTTTTAAAACCATGTGGCACAAAGCAATTTGTCAGATAATCCCAGTTTGACTTTCGGCACCGCTCTTACAACTAGGAATCTAAATGTGTGTCACTGCAAACTCTCGCACATATAATTGATTTGAACAAACCAAGCCCCACATGAATTATACTGACTTTAGGCCTATTTAGTCACATTCAAAATCAATTTGAGTGTGCTACAAATAATCCAGCAAGAATTACTCTCACGGACACAATTGATCTACTATCAGAATTTGAAACCAGTCATTTATTAAATGCTTCTATAGATTTTTCAGCCAAGTGGATTGGATATTTCTGTTCTTTCCTTCAGTAACCATTAAAGAAAAGAAAAGAGTCACACCTGAGTTATAAATTCACCCTCTGCCTTGACAGGTCAAACATCCAAATACGTTTACAGAATGTCCAAATGCTACGTAGAAAGAGGAAAAGAAATCTCAAAGCAACATATTTCCTCCAAGGAAAGTGTCAATCAAATTGTTGCCTTGGATGGTTTTATGAGAACATAAAGGACACTGAGCCATTCAGGCAAAGAAAAGTTGCCCAACAGGCTCCCAGAATGCACCAAAATTGGAGAATGGAAAAGATTAAATGCTGGAGGCAGAGTGTGCATCTAAAACTCAATCACGTCACGGGACGTATTGCAATGTTTTTTTGCCTTTGCGGAGCTGGGGTGGGCGTGGCCTGCACGTGACTTTTCCAGCCTGTGGGACACCAGTTTGACACCTCTGATCTAAAGAAATCAGAGCACTTTGACATTAAAGATGGTGCTTCCTTGTCATCGAAATTGCTAGGAATTCTGGGATTGTAAAGGGGGGGGGGGTTCTTCTTAATTTAGCATCGTATCCCAACAAAAAGTTTCCATAACCAATAACTATAGAACAAACCCAATTTCGTTCATAATTCATGATGGTCGCAAAGTGAGTCATGATGTGGCCGCACCAAATTTGTGCTGTGATCATTAAGTGAATTCGACAGTCATAAAGTAAACAACAGGATTGGGAAGTGAACCTCTTGTTTGCTATGAGATATTTTTGAAACAAATGGAAGTAAATACCAATTTCAAGCAAAGACATCATAAGTCATAGTCAAGTGACTAATGAATGCTGCCAACGAGATAAATGGCCAGTTGCCAAGCATGTGACTTTGGGGGTGTTTGTGTATGTGAGCATTTGTGTGTATGTATGCATATGCATCTGTGTACGCTGGAACTTCAAATCTGGATCTTAAATAGCATTTTGGGATCCATCACAACTTTGTTCACTAAGTGGCCAGTTTAAGTCAAGGATTACCTGTACAGTAATTTTTTTGATTTTACAGATGTCTGTTTAGGAGGTTTGGAACACAATGGCAACATTTTTCAGAGTTTAATCCACTAACAACAGACAAATTGGATTGTTTCCAAAGCTCTAGACAATTCACACAAGTTTACATTTAGCTACCGGTATTCAACAATTTGACATCACTGAACCTATGCAAATCATATCAATTACATCATACATATAAATATCACAGGCACCCGTTCACACACAATAGTCTATTTAAAAAGTTTCACTGTAGAGAAGGATGATACAATTAATCAAGAGGTTATTACAACTGGTTTACATTTTAACGCAGTCTTCCCAAAGGGACGTTTTTAACTTGAATTCTGCATTCTGCATTCTGGCTGAAGAACTCTGGAGGTTGAACTTACATGCACATACAAAGGACTTCCCATTGGAGAAGGTTTTTCCAATAGACTTAATTAAACTAGGTCTATGGGGGATGTTGCCTGGAGGAGATTATATTACGCACCATGTCACAAAAAATGTCTTCAATGTGATATGGGAACACAGGAAAGAGGTGTGTTAGTGGCAGGAGCAGATATGCCTTTAAGACAATAAACTGTTCGACTTTATGGTTTTACTTTAAGAAACTGGTCTGGATATTTCCACTGAGCTGGTAAAAATACTACCTAACGTAACTATGTTCCACCCTCGGAATATACCCTGAATCACCTGCAATCACAGAAGTATACAACATGTTCTGCTTTCATGCCATATAGATTCAATTAGCGATCTGGCCAATGTTAAAGCAATCTTTAAAAAAGTCAAAAAACTAAATCCATGATAAGGAAGAAAGTAACTTCCCTCCTGGGTATCAGGAAACTAACCAGGGTGGGCTTCAAAGATTTCAGCAATGGGTTCTCTCCCCGGTTGCTGGGTGGGCGTGGCCAGGGTGAGCATGGCCTAGTCAGCCTCCTGCACCACGAGGGGAGGTGTTTTTGCCTTCCCCAGACTCCAGAGGTTTTCCTTGAGCATCTGGGAGGGCAAACACTGCTCCCCCAGGCTCCGGAGGCCTACGGAGGCCGGAAATGGCTGGAACTTGCAGGAGGCCTGTTTTCCCCCACTCCCAGAGCCTCTGCACGGGCCTTGCACTTAGCTCACATCCAAAACAGGCCACACAGAGATTCCTGCGAGGGATGGGTGGGGCCAGCCACTGGTGGGATTGGAGGTTCTCCGAACCGGTCATAATGTTAACTACAGGTTCTCCCAAACCTGGGTGAACCTGCAGCAGTCCACACTTGAAACTAGCCCCAGATCAGGATGCAGATGAAGAGTGAGAGGAGGAATTCTGGGAGTTGAAGTCCACAAGTCTTAAAGCTGTCAAGTTTGAACACCCCTGGGGTTTTTTTTCTAAAGGGTTAGGGGTGCAAGGGTCTTGTAACTTGACAGCTTTAAGACTTGCACACTTAAATGCCAGAGTTCCTGAGCCAACATGACTGGAGGAGGAATTCTGGGAGTTGAAGTCCACAAGTCTTATAGCTGTCAAGTTTGAACACCCCTGGTTTTTTTTTTAAAGGGTTAGGGGTGCAAGGGTCTTGTAACTTGACAGCTTTAAGACTTGCGTGCTTCAAATGCCAGAGTTTCTGAGCCAACATTTTGGTTGCTAAGCAAGAGCGTTGTTGAGTTTCACCACATTTTACAAGTTGGCCATGCCCACCCAGTCACATGGCCGGCAAGCCACTTCCACAAAGCAGGCCACACCTACAGAAGAGGTTCTAAAAATTTTTGAAATGCACCACTGCTGAAGGCAAATGCAAAAGTTGGCTTCCAGGCCTGACAACTTGGAAATTGATTAACGTTTCCACAATCAAAGAAATCCAACAAATATTTCTGTATTAGATGAAAATATTTACATTGCTCAGGGCTCTAATGAGAGAACTGAAAATCCAACTTGGAAACAGAGGTATAATGTTATACGTTAACCAAAGGAGGCAAAATAGAGCATTTCAGTTGATTTGTTACAGCTCTCACAATTTTTTACCACTGGCATGATAGGTCAGATTTAGGCAAGTTCCAGAACACCTGAAATAGTTCAGGTTGCTTACCATTGAATTAAATGATTGGCTTCCGTGTGTCAACCTTACATCAAAGTAGCCATTCAAGCTGGTCCCCAAAGTCAATTCACATACTTCAGTCATTGTAGACGATCCACATCCTGGGGCAGGTACATTCCTCCTTGTTAAAACACTGCCTCCTGACTCCAATTGTTTTAACAACTCTATAAAACCCAGTGAACAGCCACTTTGCTCTCCCTCTTAATAGCCTTATCCTGCACACTACCTAAATTGGGCTCATAACATCACTCCCCTGAAGTGACTTTTTATAAAACGTAAACTGCACCAAGGACATCATGTGGAGAGCCAGGAAGAACATGGATTTCCATGTTAAAAGGGCTTGCTTAGCTTCCAAAACGGATCCAACAAGAGTATGTTCATTACAATGCCTCTTGTTTACTCCCACCTAAAAACTACTAGGGAAGGTGAGAAGACGGAAGTAATCAAGGGGATGGAGGCTAAAACATATGAAGAACAGTTGCAAGTATTGGATATGTCTATCTAATGATGTAGGAAGTTAGCACCCACCATTCTCCTAGAAGAATAAAACATCCTAGGAAATATTGAAAAGGCAGATATTTATATTTCCCTGGATAAGAAATGGAGAAACATGTTTTAGGCAGGAAACAGACTCACCCTTAATAGCCCCCACCTTTGTCAAGGGGCCATTAAAATGCCTGAGCCAGTCTATTCTACATAACAAAGATAAGATTAAAGCCTGCAACAGAAACTCACCACATGGCATCTGGGAACTCAACCAAGCTTGGGACTCAAAAGACACACAACCTACAAAGTTAGCTAACACCCCACCCCCACCCCTGGGAGTCTGACAACCAATCAGAATACATTTCTTACACAGGAACAGGAAATAAGAGAGGTGGGGCCGAACAGGGAGTATAAAAAACCCAGCAAGTCCCCTTTTCTCTCTCTCTCTCTCTTCTTCTTCACCCAACATCTTGAAGCATGTGATCACCTTTTTCCCCAGGACCCCAAACCATGTGGTCCTGTCCACCACTAAAATCATCTTTCCAAGCAGTCTCCATGTTTCCAGTGTCTTTTTCCCCATTTGCAATTGAACCCAGAAGGACATTTCTTCCAACAATGAAAAGGAGGACTAAGGAGGACATGATGGTTCTTATATCTAAAGGGCTGACAAAAAAGAAGAAGGGGGTCAACCTATTCCCCACCTGAAGGCAGGACAAGAAGCAATGGATGGAAACTAATCAAGGAGAGAACCAACCTGGAACTAAGGAGAAATTGTCTGACAGTAAGAGCAATTAGTGAAACAACTTGCCTCCAGACACTGGGAGTGCTCCAACACTGGAAGTTTTAAAGAAGAGATTGGACAAGCATTTATCTGAAGTGGTGTAGGGGTTTCCTGCCTAGGCAGGAGGTTGGACTTGAAGACCTCCAAGGTCCTTTCCAACTCTGTTATTTTATTATCCCCAAATTAGATTTTTGAATTAGAAGATCATATTTTCTGGAAAAAATAAATCTAACATAAAGTGCTGATACAAGAAGAATTACATTATTAAACATAAATTCAACACTATGTCAAGATTACGGGTGCTGTTCTTTTTCTCCAGCACAAAGACAAAGTGAAAATAATTATGGGCTCCTTGTTTACGTTGATGAGTTTTCTGGAGGCAACAACCATTATTCCTTCCAATGTGATGATCTAGAATAGAAGGGTGACTTAAATTAGCTACTGGATTTTTGCCTAAAATTCAAAATCCTTTACCTCACGAGTCACCACCACTCAGTTAGAGATAATGCTTTTATCTTTTTTGATGAGAAATGTCTTGGACTCACATGGGAGTCCCAAAATATTCCAAGGAAATAACAATTAGGTTGCAATTCAGTGTGAGATGGAACTGAAATATGACTTCTGTTATATGTACATAGGATCAGGAGGAAGGAAAGCTAAATGCTTTCTGTACTTGCAGAAAAGAGCAAAAAGAATGGTGTGGCTAATTTATTTCTCTTGGCTCCATGACCCAACTCCTAAGGAAAATGAATTCAATGCACAAATGGTTGGGTGAGCAAATTGGATGAGAGGAATGAGCTGGAATGAGCTGCCCCTGGAGCTTTGCATAATCCCTGACCTCCGGTCCTTCCGACGCGCCCTAAAAAGTTGGCTTTTTCAGCAAGCCGGCCTGGCCTGTTAATTTTATCAAATTTTTAAAATGTTATTGTCATATTAATTGAGTTTTTTTTTATATTTATCTAATTTCCTTTTAACTTTTGTGATATGTGTTTTTTAATGTTGTACGCTGCCCTGAGTCCTTTGGGAGAAGGGTGGCATATAAATCCAATAAAACAAACAAACAAACAAACAAACAAACAAACAATGTACTTTAGAGAATGCACAGGGTTCAGAATTTACTGCCATAGTAATTGGCAACACCTACAGACTTTGCTTGAAAGGGTATAACACCTATTTTGAATCAGATTATTGGCTCAATCAGCCGCCTTTTGTTGACATTGGTTAGCAAAGTTAAGACAGTAGTTTCTTGTAGTTATTTAGAAATGAACTGTGGCCAAAGTATGTGCTTTAAACCATGTTCTTTATGGAGCTTTCACAATCATAGCAACTATGTCACATTTAACTCTTTCCACAGCTGGAAAAGATCAAGAAAGCAAAAACTACTTTGATTTCAAGGAAGCTCTCCTTAATGTTAGTCTTAGGGTAGATAGAGAATGTTGGAAATTGCAAGAGGAATGTCTAACCCTCCTTTTATAGTGAGTTCATTCAGTTGAATGTGACTTTCAAATGATCTGAAATGATTCTTCCCTGATTTCTCCACTCCTGGACTGAGTTGTTTATAAGATAAGCAGCAAAGGACTTGGTTCTATCTCGTTTGCTTAGACCTACTCTTCTTTTTATGACTTTGCAGTTCTCACATGATTGATAACTGTGTGCAAGAGCAAAAGGATGACTTAATGCTGTCATAGGAGAAACATGAAGTTGGATTTGATGAGCTTTATCTGCTCCAACATGGCCTCTCTTATGAAAGCATCAGCATTTGCAAGGCAAACAAGTATAGCTGGAAATATAGTTAAAGGTTTACCTTGACCACAATAGGGCGAGAGCATTTTTAAAGTGCTGATGATGTTCATCCATCGTGTTTGGAGAAGATCTTGACATCTAATGGATTGTGGGCTGTCCACGGTGTGTCCACAGGTGGTTGGTAAGGCCTTTACGGGCACGAAATATTCTGCCACATGTCGGGTAGACATATGTGGGCACCATTATTGCAGCATTTGCACTTCTGGCTTTGCAGAGTGCTCGCTTCTCTTGTGCTATGGTTGTTCTTCTGTCTTCAAATGTCTGGCAGCCTTGGTGAATCAACATGTGCCATGTCGATCAATCTTGTTGTTAAGCGGTATGATAGTTAAGGAAGACATCAGGTGACCACAACATTTGACCTTCCCTACTGACTTTGCTTGTCAAAAGCTGGCAGGGAAGGCCACAAATGGCAAGTTTGTGACTCCAGGATACTGCAACCATCGTAAATGCACAATGTTTGTAAGGTACCCAAATCACAATGATGTAACTGCCATACAACCATTGTGCATTTACGATGGTTGCAGTATCCTGGAGTTACAAAATTGCCAATTGTGACTTTCCGTAACAGTTGTAAATGCAAGAACTGGTTGTAAGTCACTTTTTTTTAAAATTTCAGTGGTGGTGTAACCTTGGGTTACAAACCAAACGGTTGTAAGTCAAAGACCACCAATAATTATCTACCATCATAGCCTAGGGCCGTGATGGCGAACCTATGGCACGCGTGCCACAAGTGGCACGCGGAGCCATTTGTCAGGGCACGCAAGGCGCTGCCCTGTCAGCTGGCCAGCGCGCATGCGCGCGCTGGCCAGCTGAGTTCACCTTTTAAAAGCTATTTTTCGCCTTCCCCAGGCTCCAGAGGCTTTATAGGAGCCTGGGGAGGGCGAAAAGAGCCCCCCGCCCCCCCGGAGGCTTCAGGGATTGTCCCTGAAGCCTTCGGAACGTTTAAAACCACCCTCCGAGCAAACCGGAAGTCACTTCCGGTTTGCTCGGAGGGTGGTTTTAAGCACTCCGAAGGCTTCAGGGAAGCCTCTGGACAGTCCCTGAAGCCTCCGGAGGGCCTCCGGGGGGTCGGGGGAGGCTCTTTTCGCCCTCCCCAGGCTCCTATAAAGCCCCTGGAGCCTGGGGAGGGCAAAAAAAATGTAAAAATGGGGGGGTCGCGCATTGTGCGCGCATGCGCACTGGGGGGGGTCGCGCGTTGCATTATGGGTGCGGCACGCCCGCACTCAACCCCCCTGCGCTCCCCCCACTTGTGGCACGCGAGCCAAAAAAGGTTCGCCATCACTGGCCTAGGGCAACCTGTACTTAAAATAATGGCTATTCATGTACAGATGAGTAAATGCTGTGTTTGTTAAACAGGACACTGGTTTGGACTGATATAATTAAAATGATTATCATCTCACATCAACAAACCTTAAACTGAAATAAATTGGTTTCAAAACATATGCTGTTTGGATATTATAGAATCACCGAGCTGAAAGAGGCAAATTAGTCTACTAATTCCAACTCTCTGCTCAACGCAGGAATTTAAATTAACGTATCCACAACAGATGGTTTCCCAGCCTCTGCTTGAGTATTTCCAGTAAGGAGAAGCTGTTTTTTTTCTTGGTAAATACTTCTACTGAAGAAGTGTTTACTACGGGGAAGCTTTTTCCTCTATATACCATATTTTTCAGAGTATAAAATGCACCGGACTATAAGACACACCAAGGTTTTGAAGAGTCAAATAAAAAAAAGTTTTTGCACTATGCAAACCTCCAAAAATTGCCAGTTTTTCACAAAAATGGGCCTTTTTTTTCAAAAAAAGGTCATGACTAGCCTTTTAGGAGGCTTGTAGAGTGCTCCTGAGGGATAGGGGCCCAAAAACGAGCAAGAAATGGCCCATTTTTTGTCAAAAAAAGGACATGCATAGCCTTTAGGAGGCTTATAGAGTGCTCCTGGGGGTTGGGGGGGCGTTTTTTGCTCATTTCTGCCCTCCCCAGCCCCCAGGACCACTCTGAAAGCCTCCTAAAAGCTATGCACGGCCATTTTGGTCAAGGGGGCGGGGTTTCAGGAGACAGAAAATGCTGTATTCAGTGTATAAGATGCACCCAGATTTTCAGCCTCTTTTTTGAGGGAAAAAGGTGCGCCTTATACTCCGAAAAATACAGTAACCAGAATCTGTTTTCTTGTAACTTAAAACTGTTGTTCCATTTTCAATAAAATTAGTGTTGAAAGTATGGGCCCAATGGTTCTTTTTTTTCAACCCAAAGAACAGTCTTTCCTTGAATTAATCTACTGGGAGGTTGGTTGGTTGTTTTTTTACAGAAGTACAGGTGTTACTATCCAGGAGGAAACATGATTGGAGCACCCTAATCTGAAAGTCTTTGCTGCTCAAAACAAGTATAAATGACAAATGGTCAAATCTACTAAAAAAAATCACTGATTTCCTTCACAGTCAAAGATATTCAGTGTCAAATCTTTTAGATACTTAAAAATGTTCAGCCTAATTCGGCCTTTATTGTGTACGAGCTGATAACCTGGAATTGTCCGGGTATTTATTTATAGGGGGGAAATGTCCGGACCAAACGTAATTTCTAAAGTTGGATTTTCCCCCTTACCAGAGGGAGTCTCCTTGTGGAGTACGGTGAAGCCGTTACCATGGCAACTCCACTGTGCTGTACAGTAGAAACCATCTTATGGCATCACAGTAGAAGCCATTTGAAGACACAAGCTATATTGTAACAGAACACACACTCCGAGGGTGTTAGGGGTGTCTTACCCCCCCCCACCCTCAGTATTTGTTTCCAGAGAGTAAATCATCTATGTACCAAATGATTACTCTGTCCATTATGTAATAGAGTAAGTGATATAATCTATAAAAGAAAGTTATATCAGTTATATGATACAGTCAATCAAAGGATTAAAACACCACACATTTGTACACAGTCGATACAATAGTTTCAATGCCAAAAGCACGTTCATTTATTTTTAAACACTGTTGTCGTTCATTCAATTTTTGTATGGTAAAGAAGATTCCTGAATGCATTCAGATGCTATGGTGAAGCTAGAATTTGCTTTTTAATTTTAAAAAATTGTTCTGTTGCGTTATAAAATTAAATTAATTTTATTTTCTTATTTTAAAGACACCTCCATAACTGTTTGATCTGGCTCTGCAACCAAACAAGACAAACATAGACTTCAACGGATAATTAGAACAGCAGAAAATACAATTGCTACCAATGTGCCTTCCATTGAGGACCTGTATACTGCACAAGTCAAAAAGAGGACTGTGAAAATAACTACAGACCTCCTCACATCCAGGACATAAATTGTTTCAACTTCTACCGACACTATAGGGCACTGCACACCAGAACAACTAGACACAAGAATAGATTTTTTTTCCAAATGCCATCATTCTGCTAAAGAACGAATTCCCACAATACTGTCAATCATTTACCAAGAATGTATTACTATTCTTCTTCTCTTCATTCCTAGTATCTATCTCTTCCCACTTACGACTATAACCATGTTTCTTGTATCTCTCAATTTATATTGTTTTTATTGTTTCATAGTACGATTTGATAGCTTATTAGTTACCTTGACTATCACTAAGTGTTGTATCTTTTTATTCTTGATGAATGTATTTTTATTCTCCTTATGTACACTGAGAGCATATGCACCAAAGACAAATTCCTTGTGTCACACTTGGCCAATAAAGAATTCTAATTCTAAAGACTAATTTATTTGAGCCAGCTGATTAAGCAGAACAAGCCTAGATTTCAACTCTTGCAACCAATGGGATCACAAAATAACCAAGTCAGATTTTTCCTACCAGCAGCAACTCAAAGGAAGACTTGGTTCATGACATCATTCGTGTCTTGGTAGAACATCCCAAACCAACGCATGGTTAGAATCAGAGTCCAATTTAATGGACCAGGAAGAAATAGTTTTTGGAACTCTGGCTCCATTTTTTGTCCAAGATGCTTCCAATCCACTCATTAATCCTTTCAAAAGTTAAAAGAACTTATAAAACGAAAGAATGCCGTTTCGAGAAAATGAATGTACACTCTCGAAACCAAGGAGACGATTACATTCTGCCAGCTACATCTGAAGTGGTGGATTTCTATGTATTCTTCACTGTTTTTCAACAGGCGTAATATTTCACCAAAAGAGTTTTGCAGGTTCTTTCTAAAACGTTACACCTTTTATGTGGAAACCGTAAAAACTAACGACAGACTGTTATATTCCAATCTTGCCGTAATGAGTTCTGGAGAACATTAAAAGCCACAGCAAGAAAGCAAAAGCTAGACCCACCACAAAAATGTTCCCAGAAAGGCATCTATTGAGTAATTGTTCTGCCTCAAAGCATGGAATTTCACAAGGGTTACTGATGACACACAGTGTCCTACTTTTATTTCTCTATAACTTCCTGTCTTAATCTATAGCTTCTTCCATCTGTCTATCTTACCACAGAAAAATCCATTTAGAGGGAAACATAGAAGTTGCTACAAGATGCCTTCTGACAGAGAGTAGTAAGAATTGGCAAGTAAAAAATGATATAACTGAAAAATAATCAATCTGTCATCTTTGAGACTGGAATTAATCTGGAGCGAATCAAATAAATGCCTTTATTATGACATACTGTAAATGTTTCCTTATAATATGGTGAGGACACATTATCCTGTTTTTTTATACAGGTAATTCTTGGCTTGCAACCACAATTGAGCCCATAATCTCAGTTGTTTACAATGAAATCGAGGACTACCCATACAACACATCCTGGCCCAGGAAAGTGTCGTGGCCCGCCAGTGGCCAGAGGAGCTCACAGCAGATTTGGACAGTGAGGAGGTTGGGGAGGAACATGTGCCAGTCCTGGAGTCTGGGGAAGGCTCTGATGAGGGCTCTGTGGCCGAGGCAGAGAGGGGGCAGAGCCATATGCCAGTTATCAGCTGCCTTCAGAATCAGACAAAAGGCTGGAGCCTGTTCCCAGTGTGCGCATGAGCAGTGTTGCCAAAGGAAGGGAACAGCTAAAGAACAGGGGTCGACTTGGGAGTAAGGCCACAGGTGGACGATGAATGGCCCCTCCCAGAGGAAATAAAAGAGGAGCGAAAGGGGAGTGGAGTTTGCAGGAGACAATTGGTTTAATTAATTGGTTCGTGACTCCCCGAGACACCTTGCCAAGTTTTGCAGATATCGGTCTGGCAGCTCTCCAAGCCAAATAAGGACTGTGACTGTAAATCCTCCCTTGAAAGACTTTGCTGGAAGTGAATGAGTAAATTAATAAAAAGGTTTTTTGTCGGGACCAGGAGTTTGCTTCATGCTCTTGGGAAGCCTAGGCCAGAACAGAAAGAAAGCAACTGGCACACCAGAGGTATTTGGTTTTCATCAGATATGCAAAGAGTCACTGGGCTGAGATGGGCGGCTACAGAAACGAAATAAAACAAACAAGCAAACAAATCCGTTCACAGCTTATTCTTGTAAGATTGCGCACACTGCAAACCAGTTTTGACAGAAGAGCCCAAGCCCAGCTCCATGCGGAACTAAAGATGCATCATTCAGCCTCTGTATTCAGGAAGCTTTGTGCAGAGCTACTAACGCTTTCGTTGCCACGTCATTCAATGATTACCTCTAACTTGTCGATACTGGTGGTGGGTGAATGTTTTTGTTTGGTTTTGTTTTCTAACGGGGTAGCAAGCTGAATGAATCTAGCCAACCTGGTTAATTTGGTGCTCAGCAAACCGAGTGAATTCTGAACATTGCCAGACTCTAAACACCACTTTTGTTTTGGAGTAGTACCCTAAAATTATATATCAATGGAAAGTTAATTCAATCAAGAATGTAATGTAACAAAGTGTGTTCCATTATCTGTATTCTAGGAAATGTTATAGCCAAATATAGCCAACAATAAAGCCCAGTTAATAGAAGCAATCATTCAATCTTGGTTTCACATTATAACAGCTGCAGAACTAAAAGACTTGGTTCACTCCATGGGATAATGTGGTAAGGTTGTAATTCATGCTAAAGGTCACCCAACTAAGCATTAAGTGACATGGCGATAATTTTTGTATATCTCATTTTTTTCTATGGTGAGAATTTTTGTGTATCTCGTTCTTTCTACGTGTTTCACTTTTCTTCTTTATAACTGCTATTCTAATAACAAATCCTTCATAAAAGTTATTGCATTGCATTCTTGATTAAATTATCTTTCCATTGATATATAGTTTCATGGTATTACTCCAAACAAAAGTGGTATTATTAACCCTCAAACCTCAAAAATACTGTATACCTTTTCCAAATGGTTTCCACAATTTTGGCCACTACTGTAGATAAGGGCTATCAACCTTGGCAAGTTTAAGACCTATGGACTTCAACTCCCAGAATCCCCCAGTCAGGAATTCTGGGAGTTGAAGTCCACAAGTATTAAAGTTTCCAAGGTAACCGGTCATAGATTATTAGAATGGACATAACAGATGTCTGTGATGGCTTGGTTTGACATTTATTTCCCACTTTAACCAAGTGCTTTACTTATTAATTTGATTTGTAACCTGCCTTGTTTTCGAAGGTAAAGGTAAAGGGTCCCCTTGCACATATGTGCTAGCTGTTCTCGACTCTAGGAGGCGGTGCTCATCTCCGTTTCAAAGCCGAAGAGCCAGCGCTGTCTGAAGACGTTCTCCGTGGTCATGACTAAATGCCGAAGGCACATGGAACGCTGTTACTTTCCCACCAAACGTGTTTCCTATTTTTCTACTTGCATTTTTACGTGCTTTTGAATGCTAGGTTGGCAGAAGCTGGGATAAGTAACGGGAGCTCACTCTGTTATGCGGCGCTAGGGATTCGAACCGCCAAACTGCCAACCTTTCTGATCGACAAGCTCAGCGTCTTAGCCACCATGTCCCTTGTTTTCTAGGAAGCACATAAAACAGAACATGACCCTCAAAGAGGGCTGAGGTAATCTCTCAAAGCATCAAATGCTCTGTACGTCGCCCCGAGTCCCTGTGGGGAGAGGGGGCGACTAATAAGTTCAATAAAATAAAATAATAATAATAAATAAATCAGATTAAGATTAAGAACAGGGTTAGGCCCCAAGTGGGTCCCCCATTAACTCAGGCTTCTATTTTAGATTCAACTGTACATGCATAAATAGCAGCAACATTGAGACAGATTATCAAAAGATTAAAGGGGGGGGGGTCAAAGTGAGCACTTACAGCATGAAATTCTCATTAAAGAGTAGCCCAGCATATCTGAATGACCTTGTTTTCTAGATATGGCTTAACAAGCAACAGCTCAATTAAGCTTGTTTGCCTGATATGGCTGGATTTACCTTGCAACCAGATTAGGCTCAATGGCTACCAGGCAAGGTAGCTGGATTTTCCAATGTAAAGTCTGTGAGCTCATCACTGAAAGACACATTTACCACTTGTGCAATAATTGGCATTTGAATCCCCCAAGCTCTGTTTTTCAGACTTTTGGAGGCATGGGCTTCAATTCCCAGAATTCCACAGCCAGCATGTTAGCTGGGGAATTCTGAGAGTTGACGTCTACACCCTCTTGTAGCTGTTGACGTAGAGAAATACTGCTCCAGGGCACAAGGACTAGTCCCTGCCAGGTTTCTGACCTCCCCCGTCTTGTTTTACTCTGTCACTAGATTGGCTCAGTTGACAAAAGTCAAACCAATTTACTGGCTCCTCTTCTACGATGCCCTGTTTCACCCAGTTGAAAGTTACAGACATGAGAGTTTTAGTAGAAACACCTCTTATTTCCCCTAGGCTGGTGGAAATTCCCTGGTCATATCTAGAGACCTCTTGGAACCAGATAACATGCCAGACATTCTTCAACAATAATACTTACAGAATATTATTTTTTCAAAGTTCAAACTGCTTTGCATACAAAGTCCCCTAACAACTCTCAAAGTTTGTTCACTACTATTACCCCATAATAAACATGAGGAAGAATTGCTTAAGATGGGTTACGTAAGGCTATTTGTCAACTACATTTTCAACCTGCAAAATATATATATATAGTTTATGTATATGTATATGTATATCAGGGGTGGCTTCCTGTCAGTTCTAACCTCTTCTATAGAAGAGGTTCCACAAATCTACAGTGCTGTTTAGAACCGGTTCCAGCTCCCTCCCCCCGCCCGTCCGCACATCATCAAGATGAAGAGCGAGAGGAGGAATTCTGGGAGTTGAAGTCCACAAGTCTTAAAGCTGTCAAGTTTGAACACCCCTGGGTTTTTTTTCTCTAAAGGGTTAGGGGTGCAAGGGGTCTTGTAACTTGACAGCTTTAAGACTTGCATGCTTTAAATGCCAGAGTTCCTGAGCCAACATGACTGGAGGAAGAATTCTGGGAATTGAAGTCCACAAGTTTAAAGCTGTCAGGTTTGAACACCCTTGGGGTTTTTTTTTCTAAAGGGTTAGGGGTGCAAGGGTCTTGTAACTTGACAGCTTTAAGACTTGCATGCTTCAAATGCCAGAGTTTCTGAGCCAACATTTTGGTTGCTAAGCAAGAGCGTTGTTAAGTGAGTTTCACATTTTACAAGTTGGCCATGCCCACCCAGTCACATGACTGCCAAGCCACTCCCACCCGGTCACACGGCCGGCAAGCCACTCCTACAAAGCAGGCCACACCTACATAAGAGGTTCTAAAAAAATTGAAACACACCACTGATGTATATGTATATACCACACACACACACACACACACACACGCATACACACACACATTTGCATATTATCTCAACAATAACAAAAGTGCTTCAGGGGGCTTCAGTCTCAAAAGGGTGTAAAAGGGATAGCTAAGAGCATCAGTAACAAAATCCAACACAGGCAGGGCTCAAAGTTATGACTGCTTGTTCAGCGATCATTCGAAGTTACGACGAGGCTGAATGAGAGCACTTATAACCCTCAACCCTGAAGTTATGGTCACTGCGGTTTCCCTGCAATCACATGACCATGATCTGGGCAGCTGGCAAGCCTTTTGCATTGACGATTGGTTGCCAAAGACCCCATGATCATGGGACGGCCATTTGCAACATTCCCTGACGGCTTTCCCAGAAGGTCAATGTGGATGTTGTGGCCCACCAGCGGCCAACAGAACTGGCAGCAGGTTCGGACAGTGGGGGAGTTGGGGAGGAACCTGGGCCAGTCCTAGGGTCTGGGGAAGGCTCTGAGGAGGGCTCTGTGTCGGAGGCAGAGGGGGAGCCAGAGCCGTCTGACAGTTATCAGCTGCCTTCAGAGTCAGACATCAGTGAGGCAGAAGAACAGCTGGAGCCTGTTCCCAGTGTGCGCATGCGCAGAGCTGCCAGATGAAGGGAACAGCTAAAGAACAGGGGTCGACTTGGGAGTAAGGCCACAGGTGGAGGATGAATGGCCCCTCCCAGAGGAAATAAAAGAGGAGCAAAAGGAGAGTGGAGTTTGCAGGAGACAATTAGTTCACTTAATGGGCTCGTGACTCTCCAACACACCTTGTCAGGTTTTGCAGATATCGGCCTGATAGCCCTCCAAGCCAAATAAGGTCTGTGACTGTAAATCCTCCCTTGAAAGACTTTGCTGGATGTGAATGAGCAGAATTCACAGTAAATTAATAAAAGGGTTTTTTGTTGGGACAAGGAGTTTGCTTCATGCTCTTGGGAAGCCTAGGTCAATACAGGGGAAGCCGGCAGGGAAGTCACTGGGGCAAGCCTTCGCACCATGGCTTTCTTATTATATGCACCCACGTCCTCTTTTCCTGACTTTTAGGAGCTCATATTGCACCAAGCACTCTTTTCCCTGACTTACACACAGTCTTCCCCATCCCCCTGAGACACCCCCTGCGTTCCTTAACTGAGACTTCCTCCACTTCCTCCTTAACGAACCACATGCCTTAAGATACAAACAATAACCCAAACTGCCTGAACTGTCATTGCTAAGCAATGTGGCCATGTGACATCATTGCAGTCACAACTGTTAGCAAGAGTTCCAACTGCAGTTGTAACTTACAATATCATAAGTACAGGTAAGACTGTTACTATAACAACATCACATGTTTTACCAATCCACTTCTATGAAACGTAATTAAGCAGCCTCTAAAGGCTTTTCAAACCAGCTGAAGATTAACATGCTCTGCAAAGACCATAAAATGGGAACCACTCTTATGGTATGGCATATGAACCCCAAAGAAACTGCATCAGAGAGCAAGAAGGATACATAATCACAGCATTCTTTATTAATTTCTGGCCTGCATTCTTTAGAGAAGCAAACTCACAATTGCTTGCACAAAATAAAAGCCACTGTCCATTATCACACAACAATTTCAACAGCATGGCATACACACCTGGCTCCAAAGATGTCCTTTTTGGCAAGGTCTATTCCAGCTACGACTTTAACTCGAAGGACACGAGATTCTTCCTGAAAAAAAGAAGAAAGAGTAGATTTAATTTTCATTCATCAGGTTTGTATCTCACAATGCAAGCAGCATTTCAATCACAGTATTTTTCTGAGTATAATACGCTCCGGAGTATACAATGCACCTTAGTTTTTGGGAGGGAAAACAAGAAAAAAAAATCTGCCTCTGCCAAATAGCATCCATCAGTATTCATCTGGCTAGCATCCTAGCAGCAAATAACGAACAGACAGGTCAGCTTCAGCACATTATCACAGCCTAATTTCAGCCTCTGCGCATCGCATTTTTGGCCTCTGTGCATTGCATTTTCGGGCAGTTTCACGCAGTGAGGAGCAGAGGAGGCAATTCCCGCTGCCTGAAACAGCCCAAAAACGTGATGCGTAGAGGCCAGAAATGGGGTGTGCAGAGGCCGGAATCGCGATGTGCAGAGGCCAAAAACGCAAGGCACGGAGGCAGCAATTGGCGGCGATGTGCTCTGGCGGTCCCCGCAGCCTTGAACGGGTCTGAAACGGAGCATTTGGAGGCCAAAAACACAGGGCACAGAGGCAGCGATGGTCTGTGGCAATTCCTGCAGCCTGGAACAGGTCTGAAATGTGAGGCGCAGAGGCTGAAAATGGCCGGCGGGTGTGGGCTGGTGGGCAGGGCTACATTCAGTGTATAAGACGCATCCAAATTTTCACAGTACGGTACATCAGAAAGCTGTTTCAAATATAATGTCCCTCAGTAGCTTACCATTCCTGACCACGGCCCATGTAGTCCAAACTGTATCAAAGGCACCAGAATGAGAAAGATTGATAAGAAAGACACTACAAAAGATGCATTGAGCTGCTCAGAATTTATCTTAACACTTCTGAAGAAAGGAACGTTTTCTGCTTGCTTGGTCAGAGTAGTTCATTCATGGGATCTATTACTATAGGAACATTCCCTGAGAGTATACAAGGAGTTGAAATTACAATACTCTACATATGGATTTCAGACATCATGCAGGTGGTGAAACTAAGATATCCTTCAAAAGAACCCCTGAAGTGGAAGATTTTTCCAACCTTATGTGTCAGACCTGCAAGCCATCTTTTTACACTGAGCCTTCAGGCCTGCCCTAATTTCTACTGTGGGAAAATAGGAGGGGGGATTGTATAGAGTATGGGTGAGATATAGTCAAAATAACGTTCTTTTTTCAGAGAGTCAAGGCCACCTTGCCTTGCAGCTGCAATGGTGTGACTGGGAGGCATCTCCAGCTTTGGATGATGCCTGATTGGATCATGTGATGGACATGTGGGTGCTGGACAGGGACTTGGACTTTCGTTTGGGTGGGGAAAACCTGGAAACATCTAGATTCGGGTTTCCCCAGATGTGCCAATATGACGTTTCTAATAAAATGGAACTTTGAGGAAATTCAAGCATCGGAGTCTTCTTTCATTGGGGGTGTTACTTGGAACCTTGACACTTATGTTTATCCCATCCATTTTCTCTGTTACAGAATTTTGCCCAGTTTAAACATTTTTTGAGAGATGTTCTCTTTAAGGCAACTGTATATTTATCTTGTATATTTTAATGTCCAAGTATTTTCATTGCTAGATTCCAAGGAGCGCAAAACACTAAGGGATAATTCTGTTCCAATTTGCATATTCTGAAAATACGGTATTTTTAATTATGCAAACTGAATGAAATTCTCTCCAATGGGGGAGATATTTAGAAGCAAAGGATAAACTAATAAAACACTAACTTTCGGCTCTTTGCTAACGAGTGCTCCAAGATTTACTCATTGCTTGAAAGAAACTTGCCCCCATCCCTTATTTTTCCTTCCTTGCTCTCTTCCCATTTTTCCTAATTTTTCTTTGTCCTTCCCTTTCTCCTCTCCTGTCCTTCTTGCATGCTCATTTCCAGGGTGGCCCCAGGGACCAGATCTAAGTCTTGAGTTTTGACACCTCTGTTTTATGCTTTCCAAGAGCAGCCAGCCAATACTGGGCTGGCCTCTCCCACATTCTTAGACTACAGGTGGGATACAAGGTATTTTACAACTTTGCTAGGAGGTACTCCAGAAGAGATGGTAGCCCCTAGTTGGCCAAGGTTGATCTCATGCCAGGTGAGCACAGCTGGACTCAGTTGGCACTTGGGTGGGAGTCTTTTAACTGGGTAGTTAAAAAATAAACAACAACAACAAAAAGAGAATTGCAATGAGTTCCATATTGCTGCCAAGAAAGCATCTTAGATGTGTTCATAAATGTGGCTCAAAGGAGAATGTATGTGCCCAGCTTCCTATTGTTTTATGATAACAATAATTAAAAAGCTTTTTCCTCCAGAATGCCAGGAAATCTGAGAGTTGAAGTTCACACCTCTTAAAGTTGCCAAGGTTGAGAAATACTACTTTCGGTGATTAAATTGGAAGCTGGTAAGCTGTGGGAGGTGGAAGAAAAACCAGTCTCTTCTATAAGAATAGCAATTCCAGTTAGGCTTATATACTGCCTTATAGCACTCTCTGAGTGGTTTACAATGTAAGCATTATTCGTATATGCCCCCAACCATCTGGATCCTCATTTTACCGACCTCGGATGGATGGAAGGCTAAGTTCTAACAGCTCTTGGGTGCATAAATATTGTAATAATTATTGCTCGTTGCTCGTTCGACTCCTACTCTCAAAATGACGCTATAGAGCACTGCACACCAAGACAATTAGACACATGAACAGTTTTTTTCCGAACGCCATCACTCTGCTAAACAAATACTTCCCTCAACACTGTCAAACTATTCTCTAAGGCTGCATTACTATTAAGTCTTCTCATTGTTCCTATCACCCATCTCCTCCCACTTATGATTGTGTGACTGTAACTTTGTTGCTTGTATCCTTACAATTTATATTCATATTGATTGTTTCCTGATTGCTTATTTGTACCCTATGGCTATCATTAAGTATTGTACCTTATGATTCTTGACAAATATATATTGTCTTTTTATGTACACTTAGAGCATAGGCACCAAAGACAAATTTCTTGTGTGTCCAATCACACTTGGCCAATAAAGAATTCTATTCTATTCTATTCTATTCTATTCTATTTATTCTATTCTATTGTGGCAAAGAAGACCTGAATATTCTCATAAATAGTTGCCAAACTGCAAATAGATCCAATGAGCCCAAAAGGAGCTGCCCCTACTTCAACATATCTGACTTTATCCTGAGAAAGTATGACTGGCATCTTGTTTGCGTCTTTCTCCAAGACACATATAGCCCCCGGAAGTCTGTTTCCTTCCTAACCTTCCAGAAATTGATGAAAGCCATTTCATTCCACTAAGGACTTTAAGGTTTTTAGTCTCCATCTCTAATGGTTCTGTTATTGATTACTTGTATTGTTTGGCTTTTAAAACTGTGTTTCAACTAATTAATCTTTTTGTTGCCTGAGAGACCTTGGAGGCAGAAATCAGGCTCAAACTGGGAAGGGGGAAAAAAAACACCCCAATTTCCCAACAATAGCCAAATCTATCAACTATAACAGCAGAATTCTGGAAACTGCAAGCTGGAAGGACACCAAGTTACAGAACCACTTTCAATTATGTTTCTGAAATGAAGAAAATTTAGGTTAAACAGAACAGGACTTCTGTTTAGAAGGACTGCAAGCTCCATTCAAAACCAGTTAAGAATTGCTAAAGGACTGCAGTGTTGGCCAGCTGAGTTCACCTTTTTAAAAGCCATTTTTCGCCTTCCCCAGGCTCCAGAGATTTTATAGGAGCGTGGGGAGGGTGAAAAGAGCCTTCCCACTCCCTGGAGGCCCTCCGGAGGGTTCAGGAACTGTCCGGAGGCTTCCCTGAAGCCTTCAGAACGCTTAAAACCACCCTCCGAGCAAACCGGAAGTGACTTGTGGGTTGCTCAGAGGGTGGTTTTAAGCGTTCCGAAGGCTTCAGGGACCGTCCGGAGGCTTCGGAGCATGTAAAAATGGGGGGGTCGCGCGTTGTGCGCGCATGCGCACTGGGGGGTCACGCGTTGCATTATGGATGTGGCACGCCCGCACACGACCCCCCTGCGCTCCCCCCACTTGTGGCACGCGAGCCAAAAAAGGTTCGCCATCGCTGGTATAGATAGTCCTCAACCAGTTGCTAACAATGACATGAAGTTAAAATCCCCCCAACACAAAAAGCTACTTATGTCCAGTTTTCGACCTTGCAAAGGTTGCACATACAGTCCTGCAGTCTCAAAAATGAATTTTGGACACTTGACAACCGTCCCACCTTTATGGGCACTTGTGCCATCCCTTAACCACATGACCAAGATTTGCAACGTTTTTTGGCAGATTCTGGCTTTTACTTCTAGCTTCCAGCAAAAAAAAACAACCACTGGGAAGAGCCAATTTGCTTAAAACAACTTCAGTGTGCTCACTTAATGACCACAACAGAAAATGTCATAAAATCAGGCTTCTGGTCATGTGATCCTTCACCTTACAACCACAACTTATGACCGTAATTCTGGGTTCAATTACAGTCATAACCTGAGGACTACTTGAACCATAATCTACCTATTATAGTACCACCCACATATTTTTCTTCTTTGAAAAGAAATCTGAAAAAAAATCTCTTTCATCAATTGGTATATGGAAGTTTTTTTTCATTTCGACAGAATTTTTACACAGCTACAAAATGTGGAAGACACAGAGAGTAACCTGAGAAATCCATCTTTTTTCAGTTTTTATATTAGATATATTTATATTTATTCTACATTCCACCCATTCTTGCCTGGAAGAGACTCTAGGCAACTTGCATTCATTAAAAACCAATAAACAACATTAAAATAATAATAACATCACTTACAGTAGTTTAAAAATAACAAGATGGGAAAGAAGGGAACAAGATTTTAGGAACTGGATAAAAGCAAGATTACCAAGAAACATACTGTACGTTGACTTATTATTATTTTGCTTTGAATTTTTCTTCCAGTTGCTTGTTTGTTTAAGGGGAATCATACCCAAACCCGCCTTAATCAATGGAAAGGAAAATAATTTTTAAAATGGGATTAAGTTTATCTTACTGATGTTTTAAAATGAATTGGGATAATACTTTAATAATTTGAAGAAATGTTTTCAAAACAGAAATATTTGCACTGTAGGAAGTTAACACCCACCCTCTCCTAGAAAAATGAAATATTCTAAGAAATATTAAAAAGGCAGAATATTATATTTCCCCGGATGAGAAATGGAGAAACATGCTTTTAGGCAGGAAACAGATTCACTCCTAATAGTCCCCACCATCCTCAATAGCCCACAACAGATGTCCTCACTTAAGAGATAAAGAGATAGTTAGGTCTATTCATAGGCAAATGCCCTCACCCAAGCTCCAAGAAAGGTAGCATTAGCCCTCTACCCATCTCACTACATGGCACCTGGGAGATTACATCACCCAGCAAGGCTCAACCAAGCCTGGGACTCCGGACAGACTAGAGAGTTGCCCCTGCATAGCTCCATGGGAGTCTGACAACCAATCAGAATACAAGCTGAAATTCAAAAGCCCAGAGAGGGTATAAAACTCAGGCACTCTCAACATCTCTTCCCTTTCTTTTTCTTCACCCAACATTCTCAAGGCATGGGATCCTGTCCACCATTAAAACCAGCTTTCCAAACAGCCACCATGTTTCCAGTGTCTTTCTCCCCACTTGGAACTGAACCCAGAAGGGCATTTCTTCCAACAGCAATAAATTATGTTTCCAATACAGTACTTGTGGTGCCCTGTGAAACACAAGAGTTATTGCTATTTTAACCAAATATATCACAAAGGGAAGGACTGGGAAAGTGGCAACAGGAAAACAAATTACCTTCACAAAGGCAGACATCCTGCAGTTCTATTGTAATTTGTATTTTAATTCCAATTCTTTTTTTAAAAAAAGTTATGACATATGTGTAGTTGTACATCCCAAACATAACAATAAACAATAGTGGTTAAATTACTACCAGCTCACCAAAAGGTAATTAAACAAATTATGTTACAGTTTAAGCATTGCGTGCCAACTCAATCACACTTCCTTTTCCAACACTTTCCCCCCCATTTCTTCCTCACGTTATGATGGACATACCGCATTTCCCCGAAAATAAGACAGGGCCTTATTTTCTTTTGATCCCTGAAATAAGCACTTGGCCTTATTTTCAGGGAGGTCTTATTATTTTTGAGGTGCAGGAGGCGGCGAGCGGGGTCACCTCATGGCTGCGGCTGTGTTGCAATATTTTCAGGGAGGGCTTATTTTAGTGCATGCGCTCAAAAGCCCGATTTGGCTTATTATCCGGGGAGGTCTTATTTTGGGGAAAACGAGGTAGTTCAACGCATGGCCTAAGCTGCTTTCCTGCTTCTCTTTGTTAACTTTCATAGGTGTGCTCCAGAGTAAAACAGCGGCAGGGGGAAAAATGCAATTGAGACATGTCTCCAATTTCAAATAAGTCGGAAGTTGGGGATTCTAAATAAAATCTGGTTGCCTTTGGAGTCTGCAGGAGATCTTGGAAAACTTGCAAAAGTGTTTTACTGTTGTATTGGAATGGGGTGAAAATGTGCTACATTGCCTTTTGAAACAGGCCCCCTGGTGGCCCAAATGGCTGACTGCAAGGCATAATATTTGGAGTTTGCCTTCTACATTCTGCCTGAAGCTGCCCAACACCGCAGTCCTTTAGCAATTGTCTGGTTATTACGATATGGTCATCACTGAAGAAATATTCAGCATGATGACACACAGGCTGCAAAACTGGCCACCCAACCCTGACAGAAACCTTTCAGGCAGTGTTTCTCAACCTTGGCAACTTTTAAGATGTGCGGACTTCAAGTCCCAGAATTCCCCAGGGAAGCAAGACTGGCTGGGGAATTCTAGGAATTGAAGTGCACACGTCATGCACCAAAGACAAATTACTTGTGTGTCCAATCACACTTGGCCAATAAAAAAATTATGTTCTCTTCTGTTCTGTTCTGTTCTGCTCTATTCTATTCTATTCTATTCTAATGTTCTATTCTATTCTATTCTAATATTCTATTCTATTCTATTCTAATCTATTCTATTCTATTCTATTCTTCTATTCTATTCTATTCTATTCTAATCTATTCTTCTATTCTAATGTTCTATTCTATTCTAATATTCTGTTCTATTCTATTATTCTATTCTATTCTATTCTATTCTATTCTATTCTAATTTAATCTATTCTTCTATTCTAATGTTCTATTCTATTCTAATATTCTGTTCTGTTCTGTTCTGTTCTATTCTATTCTATTCTATTCTATTCTATTATTCTATTCTAGTCTAGTCTTCTATTCTAATGTTCTATTCTATTCTATTCTATTCTTAAAGTTGCCAAGATTAAGAAACAGTGCTTTAGTTTTATAAGTTGGCTGATCATCATACATACATCAGTCGGCAGTTCAGATCATGCTTTCATTCCAGTAAAAATAAATATTAGCCAACGTTTGAACAGCTATTTTCAAAGATTTCCATCACAGAAAGTATTTCTTATATCTTTCTGGAAATGCAAACTTGCAACGAATAGCCAACTTCCCTTAAAAAAAATGAGGAGTTTTTGTTGTGAGTGGTTGTTGGTTGGTTTGCCCATAAGCTATTTTTCTTTCTTTTCTCTTCCTGTGGGAGCAGAACATGGGCATTGTGCAATTTTCTTTCATCCCAAAGCTGCTGTTCGGAGCAAGAAAACAATTTCTTTCTCCCCTCTGTAAGGAGCGTACAAGCACAATCTAAAAATAGGCTAGAAAATAAACATTTTAATCCTCAGGCGCAAATGTATATGCTTTGCAGAAGTATATACTGTACAAGGCTATTGTAAAACAGACTCTTCCCCACATCGCCAAATAGAAACAACTCGGACCTTTCAGGTATCAAACCTAAATACGGTAGGTCTGTGATGGCAAACCTATGGCACAGGTGGCACAGGGAGCCATTTCTGAGGGCACGCGAGGCGTTGCCCTGTCAGCTCCAGTGGGCATGCGTGCACTGGCCAGCTGATTTTTGGGCTTGATTTTCTGCTGTTTGTCGCCCTCCAGAGAGTTCAGGGAAGCCTCCTGAAGCCTCCGGAGGGAGAAAAACGGCCCAATGGCCAACCCAGAGCACCGTCACAAGAAGGGGATCACACAATCCTGGGACACTGCAACCGTCATAAATATGAGTCAGTTGCTAAGCGTCTTAATTTTGATCACGCGGCTATGGGAATGCCGCATCAACTGTGTGAAAACGGTCACTTTTTTCAATGCATTGTAACTTTGAACCGTCATTAAATGAATTGGTGTAAGTTGAGGGCTAGCTGTAACTGTATTGGCCAAAACCCCAAACAGATAAATGAGCTTATTTCGGCTTTTTTCATTCAAAACATTCTGAAACACAATTTTAGAATATATCAGATCTTGACATTACGAACTTTACTCCAGCAGATATCTTCCCCAATTGCTGCAAACAAATTCAGGAAAAGAGATTTTCGCTATGATTACTTATTCCTCTTGGATGCCACAAAAGAATTATGGAGGAGTTCAGTCAGTACCTAATTAACATCTCCAAATCTTAAAAGACAAAACAAATTCTATTTCCGTGCCAAATTCCAACTTTTTCAGAAATTTCTGGCACTAGCATACTACACAATCATGTACCGATACTTACATTACAGGGGGTGCAAGTCTTAAGAAAAAGAATCTCACACACACGCTGGGAAGAAAAGATTAACTTTCACGTATTGGGAAAAACGCATGCAGGTTTCCCTTGACTTATCATCACAATGGAGTCCAACGTTTCTACAGTTGCTAAGCGAGGCAATTGTGAAGCGAAACATCAGGCTTATTTCTGTGTCCACCGGGCTTCAATGCACATTTTGAAAAAGTGCACCACAAGGTATAGCTTTCGGGCAAGATAAGATTTCTGGCTGGGTTTTTTTTTCCCCCTTCCGTTCACTCATGCGTGATTCTCTGAGACTGCTTGGACAATTCCCAGTAGTTTTCTTGGCAAAGATTTTCAGAAATGGTTTGCCAATGTTTCCTTCTTGGGACAGAAAGGAAGTGATGGCTAAACTTTTCCAGACCAAGTGCCGAAAGCGCATGCGCACATGCGTGAATGCATGCACACATGTGTGTTGTCCCCCAAAGCCCCAAAATGCAATGTGTGTGTAGCCCCTGCACATGTGCCCAGCCCCAGCATGTGCGCCACCCCATGCACATGCACGCATGGCCCTCTTGCACGCACCCCACGCATGTGCACCACCCCCGTGTGTGCGGCCCCCTTTCACGTGCCCTGTCTTGCGCATGCGCATACCCCCCCCCCCCCCGGGTACCCACAGCAGAGACCCGACGACCCGCTGGTTGGCAGGAGGAGCACACGCATGCGAGGTGGAGCTGAACAAGGGCGACGCCTTGTGTGTCCAGAGAGAGGGTGCTGCATGCCACCTGTGACATAGGTTTGCCATCACGGGACTACTCCAAGGCTACCTAGCTAAGCTTTGTGCCTAAGCCAGCATTAGAACTCACAGTCTCTGGGGTTCTAGCCCGATTCCTTGATCACTATATCAAACTCAGAAAGGCTGATAAACCCACCAATTAGCTTAATTGGATCCCCAATTCATGGAAAACGCTGACATGAGAGACAGAGGTGACATTTATCGCTGGACTTAATGCTGTCAGCAAAGCAGCTAACAAAGCAACCTGCTGCTCCCTCTTCACAGCATATCCTACAGCATCGTTTTTATGACTGGCATGTGCTTTTTTATCACACAGTTCAAAGGTCCCCGATTGAACATGTGGACTAGAACCTTATTCAGTGGAGGAACTGCTTAAAGCACTTCAAACAGATGACTAGCTAGCCTCTGTTTGAAGACCTACCTGTACTGAAGGGGAACATAGCACTTTATGGGGAGCAGCTCTCGACATCAGGAAATTCCCTTAATATCTAGCCTGAATCCACACCCCTTCGTTTTAATCTATTGGTTCTTCTCCTGCTTTTTAGAGTTAACAGAGACAGTGGTGGGTTTCTGCTCGTTTGGCCCGGATCCGGCAAACCGGTAGTGGCGGCAGTGGGAGGCTGAGCCCACCCACCCCTGGACCCTTCTGCAAACGCACAGAACGCGGGCGCGCATGAGCAAACCGGTAGAAAAACAACAACAACCCGATAACCCACACGGAAGAGGGACCACGACTATTTCCTCCTCCAAATAACAGCCGTTTGATTTCTGAAGCATGCCATTGTACCTTCCTTCCTTCTTCTTTTCAGCCAGTGAAATCATTTCTTCAAGTTTTCGTTGCAGAATTCAGTTTCCACTCCCACCGTCACAGCCCGTGATGGCGAACCTGTGGCACGTGTGTGCTCTCTGCAGGCATGCGAGACGTCGCCCCGGTTCTGCTCCACCGCACATGCACATGTGGGAGGAGTGTGCGTGGGGGCACATGTGGGAGGAGCAGGTGCATGCATGGGGGGTCAGATCCAGAAGAGGAAACTCAAATACTTTGGCCACCTAATGAGAAGGAAGGACTCACTGGAGAAGAGCCTAATGCTGGGAAAGATTGAGGGCAAAAGAAGAAGGGGACAACAGAGAATGAGGTGGCTGGATGGAGTCACTGAAACAGTCGCTGTGAGCTTAAATGGACTCCAGAGGATGGTAGAGGACAGGAAGGCCTGGAGGAATGTTGTCCATATGGTCGCGATGGGTTGGACATGACTTCGCAACTAACAACATCAACAATTGACTCATATTTATGGTGGCTGCAGTCTCCCAGGTTCATGTGATCAACTTTTACGAACCGCTGACTGCAAGCAAAGTCAATGGGGAAGCCAGATTTAACAACTCCAGTGAGTCACTTAACAACAGGGACAAGAAACGTAATAAAATGGGGCAAAACTCGCTTAACAACTCATCTCGCTTAGCAGCGGAAATTTTGAGCTCAATGGTGGATACAAGGGCTACTTGTATTGCACCTTGCTTCCAAACTAACTCTCCTGTATAATCAAGAGTGAAAAACACTATGGTAACGAACGAGGTGCTAAGGCAAAAATGGCTTCATACCGTATTTTTCGGTATGTATAAGACGCACTCCCCCCCACCCCCGAAAAAAAAGTGGGTGGGAATGTCTGTGCGCCTTATACTCCAAATATTGTGGCAGGGGAAAGGGAGGTTGGTACAGCGTTGATCAGCTGTCCTAGAATGGGCGGCATTGGAGAACGGGCCACCCTGAACGAGGGGTGGAAAATGGGTGGCGGTGAATGGGCCATGCTAAACAGGCAGCGGCGGCGAATAGGTGGCAGAGAATGGACCACAGCAAATGGGCTGCAGCGAATGGGCCGTGGTGGCAACAAAGGGGCCATGGCAAACAGGCGAGATGAATGCTGGGAGGCAGAAGTAGATTTTTTATTCTTGTTTTCCTCACCAAAAGTCTTATCATCCAGAGCGTCTTATATTCTGAAAAATACAGTAATTCTTTGTGTTATCTAAAGATAAAATATCCACAAATAAGGCCAGAGTCATTCAGCAACCTTGTTGACTTTCCGGGCTCGCTTGCTTGGATACAATAAGCCTGCTTGATAAAAACAAAAAAACGAGGCAATGTAGGAATAGATAGCTGTGCGCTACTCGCTAATTCACCGTGTGGCTTATTAGGTGAATTTCCAGTGGAATCAAAACATAATAATGTTCCAAATAAGAGAAAATAAGAGGAGTTCTCCCACCAGCACAGAGAGCAAATGTTCTCTATTCTTCCACGCTGCCTATCTAGGGGAGATAGGCAGGACTAGGGGAGACATGATAGCAGTGTTCCAATATCTCAGGGGTTGCCACAAAGAAGAGGGAGTCAAACTATTCTCCAAGGCACCTGAGGGTAGAACAAGAAGCAATGGGTGGAAACTAATCAAGGAGAGAAGCAACTTAGAACTGAGGAGAAATTTCCTGGCAGTTAGAAACAATTAATCAGTGGAACAACTTGCCTCCAGAAGTTGTGAATGCCCCAACACTGGAAGTCTTTAAGAAGATGTTGGATAGCCATTTGCCTGAAACGGTATAGGGTTTCCTGCCTAGGCAGGGGGTTGGACTAGAAGACCTCCAAGGTCCCTTCCAACTCTGCTATTGTATTATTGTATTCAATCACCAGAATGCCCCAAGCAAATCTCAGGAGGCCAAAAAAATCCACATCTTTTCTTACAACAGCAACAGCCGTAAATGAAACTGTCGACAGACTTAATAATACCTGAGAGCAGCAGCTGCCTGCATCTTCGTCTATTTTTCCTTCAGTGGTTACATGATAAAAAGTGTAAACATTGACTCAAATGATGATGATGACAGTCACTTATACAATCACTTTAATTACTCCCTTAGCCCCTTGGTTATGAGAGTCACCACAACTTGATAGAGCCTTAGACTTAGAATAACTTTATTGTCACTTTGAATGTACACGAATCGGCATATATTAAAATGAAATTTCGTTGCATGCAGCTCTCAAAGGGTCACCACCCCCAATATACACTGCATAAAGGTAAAGGTTCCCATTACACATATGTGCTAGTCGTCCCCGACTCTAGGGGGCAGTGCTCATTGTGGTTTCAAAGCTGAAGAGCCAGTGCTGTCGGAAGACGTCTCTGTGGTCATGTGGCCAGCATGACTAAATGCCAAAGGCGCACGGAACACTGTTACCTTCCCTCCAAAGTGGTCCCTATTTTTCTACTTGCATTTTTTACGTGCTTTCGAACTGCTAGGTTGGCAGAAGCTGGGACAAATAACGGGAGCTCACTCCATTACGCGGCACCAGGGATTCGAACCGCTGAACTGCCGACCTTTTGATCGAATAGCTCAGCCTCTTAGCCACTGAGCCACACGTCCATATAAACTACATAAACATGACTAAATAAGTAAATACAAAACTATGCATATACCCAGATATATGACATTAGATGACCCGTATTATATGAAATATATGATATGAATAGATTGATATTCACAAATTTGCCACTAGGATCCCTTAGTGCTGGGGTGTCAAACTCAATTTCATTAAGGGCTGCATCATGTGTTTGACCTCGGGAGGAGGGGGGGCTGGTGTGGGTGTGGCCAGCTCGATGTTCCTCAGGTCTGGGGCGTCTGTGGTGGCCCCAAGCTCTCTGCCAGCAAAAATAGCCCCCAAGCTCCGTTTTCAGCTGTGACTGCCTCCTGCAACCCTCTGCCAGCAAAAACAGAGTTTGGGAGGGCCAGACAAGGCCCTCCCGAGCTCCCTTTTCACTGTCAGCAGCACCACAGGCTGGTCTTTTGCTGTTTCCAGGGTAGACCCGCAGGCCAGATCTAAGCACCCCATGGGCCGGATCCAGCCCACGGGCCTTGAGTTTGACACCCCTGCCTTAGTGAATCCGAGAACCAAGTATATAATGTATTCTAAGCTAGATGTGGCTTCTGTGCAAGCTACCACAAAGTAAGTCAGTGGGACCAAGGCGTTCTGCAGATCCCAACCTGCAATGCCCAGAGGCACTACTGAATATGCCCAAGGTCATCTCTTAGCACTGGCAGCCCTTCTGCCCTACTTCACTTTGACATCATATGTGCAATATCAACAGCAATAAAACAGTAACTAGTAGTACATTGCGAAGAAAAACAACGACCATTGAAAACACCTTCATTTATAAGAGCGTCCATTGAAAAGAAAAAGAAAAATAGTGAATAACTGCACCCAAGCGCTTCGTAAACATGCCAATCTATCCAAAGAAAGAAAAGACAAAAAGGTGGGCATTGATAATAAGCTTAATCTAAGGTGGGGGAGGATGGCTGGGAGAGGATGGTCCATCTGTTTCCCTTTTGATCAGTCACTCAGTCAATCCCTCAGTCAGTCCCAAAGTCTGACTGTCAAAAGGGAGCTGGACTTCCATACTTTTTTACACAAAAAAAGTAAAGAAGCATCTTGGATGAGAAGGGAAAAGTTTTCAAAGAAAAAGCCATGGACATCCAGCTGCCTTTTCAAAAGCACCTTTAGGATAAACATAATCTGGGGGATTGAGAATCTCCACAGACAGACATTCAATCAGTCTATCAGTCCATCCATCCCTCCCTCCCATCCAATCCATCCCTCCCATTTCTAGGCCATCCCTCTCTAAAATTAATCTGGGTAGCTTCAGTGATGCTAAGGAGTTCTACTCCCCCTCCCCACCTGAAAAGAACTCTATTCCAACTGCCAGTTGCCTTATACTAACACGCTCTGATGTGAAAGTGTTAGACATTCTACTCCCCCTCCCCACCTGAAAAGAACTCTGTTCCAACTGTCAGTTGCCTCATATTCCATTACCTCAGTTCAAACTGGCACTCCTTCATTCAGGAGCAGCCTGGGGCTCCTTACAGTACTAAACATCGGTACCTCACCAAAATGTCTACACCTTCCACCTATGGAACTGCTTCCGGACTCAAGGCGGCGGGAGCGATATTCCCTTATGTGTTTCCATCACTGACCACCACTGAGCCAATGGATTGTGAACCGAATTTCTCCTGTATAGCCCAATCACATAGTTTTGTCACGAATCGCGGCTATCCAGCTAGCAAAATATAAAAAAGAACAGCAGCTACCTGGAGGGAGCAAATCCACCCTCCCAAAAAATCCCCCATCCTGACTTAAAAGCGCTTGAATACACATTAACTGAAGACTTGGCAGAGGAAGCAGATTTTTAAGGGTTGTTCAAAGGCAGGTAGGGAGAGCTGTATGAATCGTGTGCGTGTGTGTGTGTGTGTGTGTGTGTGTGTGTGTGTAAACAAGCACACACACACACTGTTCTACGTACAAGCTGACTTTGCGAGAGCAGGAAGGATTTCTTAGTGGCTGGTAATTCTCAGGGAGGTTGGCTGGCTAGTGGCATGGTTATAGTGCTGAATTCCAAAATCAATCCTGCCTGGATTCTCGGAGCAGGAACGCAGAGAATGTAAGCGCGCGACTGGTTTCAACGGATGGCTCAAACACCAGTTTCTGAAGAGCGAGAGACAGTAAGGCAAATGCCAAAGGTAGAAACAGCATAAGAAAGCGGAGGAATAGTCCTCAACTTATGACCACATTGAGGAGCAGAATTTCAGTTGCTAAGCAAGGAGGGGGTTCTTAAGTGAGTCGCATCTGCTTTCACGACCATTTTGATCAGAGGTGTTATTCAGCCAGTGGGATTCCACTACCCGAACCGATAGTGGAAGCCCACCCGCCCTGGCTCTATACCGTCCTATTTAGGCACGTTTTCAAACGGAAGCGCATGCGCGGAAGTTCAAACGCATGCGTGGATGGGGCCCGTGCAAGCAAAGTGTGCACACATGTGCACTCACATTTGTGAACTGGTAAGGAAAGTAAGTGAATACTCACCCCCTGATTTTGACCATGGTGGTTAAGCAAATCACCGCGACCATTAAGTGAACCACGCAGTCATTAAGTGAATCCAGCTCTCATTCAAATAAACTTGTGATGCTATGGGCCCAGCTTCCCGAGCCTGATGTCCTTTTCTACACGTTTGAAGGGGAAGCTAAATCAATGGTAGCCTATAGCAGCCACACCCACAGCAGGGAAATCCCAGCTTTCAAATTACATGACAAGCAGACTGGGAAGACTAAAATTTTTCTTGTCCTTGGGAGACAACTACTACTTGGTTACACCTTCAACAAGTAAAATGAACTTCCCTCTGGACAGTATGACCTTTGTATTCCAATAGGAAATCAATGCACTCATAAAACAAAGATATTAGGTTCAGAAATACAATAATACAATCATAATACAATATTATTATTATTAATTAATTAATATTATTAGAAATGTGCCTTACGAATATGCCTTATTAGGACTTTACTATTCATTAGAGTGGTGGTGCAGTGGTTAGAATGCAGTAAAGATAAAGGTAAAAGTTCCCCTCGGACATATGTTCTAATCATTCCTGACTCTAGGGGGCGGTGCTCATCTCTGTTTCCAAGCCGAAGAGCCAGCACTGTCCGAAGACATCTTCATGGTCATGTGGCCGGCATGACTAAAAGCAGAAGGAGCCCAGAATGCTGTTACCTTCCCACCAAAGGTGGTCCCTATTTTTTCTACTTGCATTTTTACCTGCTTTCAAACTGCAAGGTTGGTGGAAGCTGGGACAAGTAACGGGAGCTCACTCCGTTATGCGGCGCTAGGGATTCGAACCACTGAACTACCGACCTTTCTGATCGACAAGCGCAGCGTTTTAGCCACTGAGGCACCACATCCCTAAAATGCAGCACTGCAGGTTAATTCTGCTGACTGTCAGCAGTTCAATCCTGACCGGCTCAAGTTAACTCAGCCTTCCATTCTTCCAAGGTAGGTAAAATGAGGACCCAGATGGTTGGGGGCCATAGGCTGACTTTGTAACCGGCTTAGAGAGAGCTGTAAAGCACTGTGAAGCGGTATATAAGTCTAAGTCCTATTGCTATTGTCATAATTAGCTTCCTGCTCTTTTTACCCGTAGAAGACCAAAGCTGCAATACAAAAGACCAACTACAGTCCCCAATCTTTAGAAACAAAAATGGCAAACGTAGATCACTTTTAAAAAGTAGATTGAAAACCAGCTTGATCCAAGAGCGGCTGGAACTCTATAAATGCTTGAATAAACAGACATATCCACAGTTGTTGCATAATGCAAGGCAACATAGGGTCAGCTGCAATTTACAGCAAGCAGGTGCCAATTTGCCATGGTGCACCAAAGGATGCCCACTATTTGCCAACTCTACATCCTCACCAGGCTTCATGTGGCTTGCCAGGGAGTATAGTATATACAAAAAGCAGGCAGGATTGAGGTGGAGGTTAGTGGCTAAGAGTAATTAAACATGAAATGGCACACAAACCCTCTGCAAAGCTTTTTGTACCTATTCCCACTTCTTCCAGCACTCCTAATAAACAAGGTCAAATTTCTTGGGTCTCTGGAGGCCAAATAATTCCAATATCTTTTGGAAACAATGCAAAGCAGCATGATTTTACGAAGGGAAGGGAGGGAGATCATTTAAACTATAAGCATTTGAGAAAGGTTTGAATGGCCCAGTTTTAAAACTGACCTTGGATCTATAAGTGACGATAAGCGGCTCAGATCCGAAGACATTTGATGCTGTTTATTTATATAGAAACAACTCAAGGTATTTGCAAGCCAGCCAGAACTGTTATACTATACAGCTGCCGTCTTGTGATATTGTACAGATTTTAAAACTACAGTCAGAAATATTAATGATTGTACTGGAAAAGTCTTAATGGCATCTGGCTAGAAACCATAGCACCAGAAATAGCTTCGTGCGGTGATGAGCTTGGCATAATTAAGGTAAACCCCCGTCTTCTTAAGTAATCCATCTTAAAGGGATAAGATTCTAAATGTAGCTGGAATTCCAAGTTAGCTCTTTATTTTGTTCCCCAGCTGATAATAATCCAAGCTTGCTAAGACAAAGTTTTTCTCCTATAGTTTTTCCTACCTCTCCTGGTTCTGTATTCCAGGTGAATACAGAACCTTCTCCTGCAGCCCCTCACTTAACTGTCTTCACTTACCTTTTTCCAAGCACAGGGTCACATTCACTACCAGTGAGCTGCGCACAGACTGAGCTGCTTCCTCGTTGTGCTGGCCAACACCACTCCCACTTCAACTTTAAAGAGGAGCGTTGAGCAATAGAAACTACCTCTTCCATCAACCTGGGTGTGCCACCTTTACAACAGCTCTTGAAAATCTTGGCATTGGAAACCGGGCACGTGTCCTGGAGCTATGGTGCTACCTTGGTGTGTCTGTGTGTGTGTGTGTGTGTGTGGAGAGGATAAATGCGGGTAGGCAGTGCTGTGTGTTTTGCAGTTGTAGAGAAGTCGCTTTGGAACTTCCGCCTGACGCCGATCACTGGAAGCTTCAGGATTTGATCTTCCACTAGGAAACGCTTTGCCTAGATTATTTCTCTGTGATTGGCCCTGATAAAAGATTTAGAAGCTAACCCAGGGAAAACAATAGGCCATTCTACTGCTATTTTTTTCCTCCCTTTTCCTCTTACTGTATAATTACTTTATATGTTCTGATGAATGCTAATGACAGAAAACGAATAGTGGTTTGGTTTTCCTGATACAAAGAGGAAAACCGTCACTGTTATTTTATTACAGGTTCATTTCTGAAAAGCTCACCGACCATGTCCTTTGTTACATAACTGGATTTTTATAACAAAAGCTGGAGAACCTGCCAACTTGCTTCGTTTTCTATATAGGTAGTCACAGAACCCATGGGGCTGGAAAGGACTTTAGAGGTCTTCTAGTCCAGCTCCCTTACAACCACAATTGGGAGCAGAATTTCCATTGCTAAACAGGACAATTGTTACCTTAAAGGTAAAGGTTCCCCGGGCACATATGTGTTGGCTTTCCTGACTCTAGGGGGCGGTGCTCATCTCCGTTTCAAAGCCGAAGAGCCAGCGATGTCCGAAGACATCTCCGTGGTCATGAGGCCGGCATGACTAAATGCCGAAGGCGCATGGAATGCTGTGACCTTCCCACCAAAATTGGTTCCTATTTCTCTACTTGCATTTTTTAACGTGCTTTCGAACTGCTAGGTTGGCAGAAGCTGGGACAAGTAACGGGAGTTCATTCTGTTATGCGGCGCTAGGGATTCGAACTGCCAACCTTTCTGATCAACAAGCTCAGCGTCTTAGCCACTGAGCCACCGCGTCCCAATTGTTACCTTAGCTGTGCTGATTTTACAACCTGTTTTGTCACAGTAGTTATGCAATTTACTGCAGTTGTTAAATAAATTGTGCTGCTGTTAAGGGAACCTAACTTCCTCTGTTCATTATGCTTGTCAGAATCCAGGTGGGAAGGCCGCAAACGTTGATCACATGACTCTAGGATTCTGCAACTGTCCTAAACAAAGGTTTGAATTTTGATCATGTGACCATGGGGATGCAGCAATGGCTATAAATGCAATTAAGTCACTTTTTTCGGTGTTGTAACTTTGCTAAATGAATGATCGTAAGCTGAGAACTACCGTATTTTTCAGAGTATAAGGCACACCTGTTTCCCCCCCCCAAAAAAGAGGGTGAAAATCTGGGTGCACCTTATACACTGAATACATCATTTTTGGCTTCCCGCAACCCCGTCCCCTTCGCAAAAATGGATGTGCAGAGCCTATAAGGAGGCTGAAATGAGCGAAAAATGGGCTGTCTTTTGCTTATTCCCCCCCCCCTCCCGTCCCCAGGAGCACTCTACAAGTCTTCTAAAGGCTATGCATGCCCTTTTTTGGCAAAAAAAACCTCGGGCCCGTTTACGTGAAAAACGGGCCGGGGTTTTTTGCTTGTTTTTGCCTCCCTGCCCAGCTCCCAGGAGCACTTTGCAGGCCTCTCAAACTCTCTGCATGCCTCGTTTTTCACAAAAAAATGAAGCGTGCAGAGGGCGTGGAAGGTCTGCAGAGTGCAAACACTTTTTTAAAAAAATTTACCTCTTCAAAATCTTTGTGCGTCTTATACTCCGAAAAATACGGTACCTGTATATATTTTTTCACTCACAACTTCCTGGTTCAATTCCACCACTAGCCAAGCCTGATAAAGACTTTGGGGGATTTGCACCGTTGCTCCCTTCTGTGTGGTCCTAATGAAGAGGTGAATCTTGTGACTTCACTGTTCATTTTTCTCTTCTGGAGCACACAAAGGCTATCCCCTTATGAAACATTACCATTATCTTTTTTGCAGGCTTCCCTCTTGCTGCACACATACAGCACATCTGATTATTGGAGCGTTTCCCAAATAGCCAGCACAACGGTGCTATACATTTGCACACCAAGTAGACAAGAGCCCTGTGTGTGTTCCTTCCAGATCATTATTAATCCGATCTTTATGCAACCAGATAGAGAAGCCTAGAGAAAAGATTCTGCAGTAGTTTTAGGTTTTCCTCAGCTCTCTTGCACCCTGCACTTGCTTTGAAAGAAGCAGAAAGTCCATAGATGCAAGAGAGCTAAAGAAATGTCCTAAAGCAGGCAAAACTCAGGGCTTTGTTCCCACTTGTGTCTCGTTGTGGTACAAGCAATTAGCTTCACAGATTCTTTCGCCAAGCCTGAGCCAGACCAACCCATAGAACAGGGGTGTCCAAACTTGGCAACTTTAAGACTTGTGGACTTTAACTCCCAGAATTAAAGTTCCCCTCGGACATATGGAATTCTGGGAGTTAAAGTCCACAAGTCTTAAAGTTGCCAAGTTTGGACACCCCTGCCATAGAACAACTAAACAATGCATAAGAAAGAGCTTGAGCTGAAAGGCTCCCAATTCTGAATGCAAAATCTGGAATGAAAACCAGGCAACCCCCCAACATCTCAAATCTTAGCCAGGTCTACAAAGAGTTAATCCCAGATTGTAGTTTTCCAGCTTCTTGGGAACAAATTTGCACAACCAGGAAAGCAGTTTTTTAAAATGTTTTACTATTTTTGCTTCCGCTCAAGGCCAGGGGTCCCCAACCATTCGGACCTCAGGGATCACTAAATTCATAATTTTAAATCCCGCGGACCACAAATATGATTTGCCTAATGACTGCCTGGGTGAGCGTGGCTAGGTGGTCATGTGACTGGGTGGGCATGGACAACATGATGTCACTCACGTCAAGGGGGCCTCACAAGACTCTACTCGCCCCTCCCCTCCCAGCCACTTCTCGCCTCCCTGCCCGGGCGCCTTAGGGCCCCAACAGGAAGCAGTTGCTGGAGCTAAGCAGCCACCACGAGAAAGTCTAGGCAAAACAGCTCAGTTCAAATTGGATCTGACCGAGAAGGAGGCTCAGCAGAAGCACCTCACTGAGGACTACGAGCATGGGGTTTCCAAGCAGAGGGAAGACCTACGGGAGTGCAAGGCCAGGCACTGGCACCTGGAGGCTCAGCGGGCTGAGATGGTCAGCCAGTTCCAGGCCATAATGCAGTCTCACTGGAACGAGGCCCTCCGGCTCTTTGCCATCAGCGGCACTTCCCTCCAGCCTTCACCCAAAGCTCCACACCAGGAGGCTGAAGCAGACCCCAAGTCGGAATTTCTGCCCCCGTCTGACACACACAAAAAGACCCCGAAGGGGGAGACTTTGCAGCAATACAAACGTTCATTGCACATATCCATCCCAGGGACCATAGTTTGAGGACCCCTGATTTAGTGCAATATAAAAAATGCAAATATTTTTTCTGCGGACCCCCAAAATGTTCTCGCGGACCTCCACTTGGAGACCACTGCTCCAGGCCCTTCCTAAAAAAGAGTGATATGAAACAGAGGAGACTGAGGGGAAAGAGGACACACATTTTTTTCTGGGAGCATGGTCTCTTGCTTTAGGACTCCCTGCCCCAACCCAGTGCCCTCCAGTGACATTGCAATTCAGGTTACTTATTGTTTGCACAAGCAACAGGCAGGCTGGGAGGTACCTGGGGTGGGCTGCCCTGAAGGTGCTAACTACTTCAAGTTCAAAGAAGAGGAGCAGATAGAGAAACAGCTTGCATGCAATAATAAAAAAAGAATATTGCAAACGTTTGCCATTTTTTAAAAATAACCTGCCTTCTGTCTGGCCTTTGGCAGTACTTAGCAGAATTAAACACAAAGAAAAGAAATAAGGAAAACAGGCTGCAAAAAATGGTCCGTTTGTGCTTATTCTATGAGGGGCGCCTGCCCTCGTGTGAACCAACTAGAGCAGTGTTTCTCAACCTTGGCGACTTTAAGTCCTGTGGACTTCAACTCCCAGAATCCCCTCCCCAGATGGCTGGGGGATTCTGGGAGTTGAAGTCCACAGGACTTAAAATCACCAAGGTTGAGAAACACTGAACTAGAACATCTCGAGGAAGGACAGAATAGATATATAAACCATCAATCAAGAAGAAGAGGTCCATCTCTTTAAAAAGGCATGTGCACGCTGGCCAGCTGGTATTTGGGTTTCCGGCGCTCCATCATGCATGCACATGGTTCGCCATCGCTGGAGTAGAACTCACAATCTCCTGGTTTCTAGCTTGATGCCTTAACCCGGGGGTGTCAAACTCAAGGCCCGAGGGCCACACTGGTCCATGGGGTGCTTAGATCTGGCCCACAGGGAAGGACCAGCCCGGGATGTCTCTGCCAGCAAAAATGGAGCCCCTCCCTCTCCGAGCCCCGTTTTCAGCTGTGACGGCCTCCTGCAATCCTATGCCAGCAAAAACAGAGCTCCTTTTTGCTGACAGAGCACCCGGGCACCGCAGGCGCTCCCAACATGAGTGACATTGAGTTGGCCATGTCCAACCTGCCTCCTGACCATCCCAAAGTCTAACACAATCCTGATGTGGTGCTCAATGAAATCAAGTTTGATACCCCTGCCTTAACCAGTACACCAGACTGTTCCTCCTTGTGTTCTTGAATTCTCCAAATGAAACAATTCTTATGGGTGACTTATATTCTATCTATAAGTAAATTGTTTCGGGGTGCACTGAAAGGGGGTGGATGTCTTCATAGGGAAGTCAACGAAGACACCTTGACAACTGCATCCATGTGATTGAAGTCCTTTTTGTTTGTTTTTAACAAGTATCACATACATGGAAAAAAGAATGAAGCTTTGCTTATGTAATGTCCACTATCTGATTTTTCTGACAGACACGTATAAACTCACAGGGATAACTTCAGGCTGCTCTCTAGGCTAAACATATCCAGTTACAGCATTATGTGCTATAAATCATCTTAAAAGTGCATACCTTTTCCTTGGAGAATCAAACATAATCCAGCTGTTAAATGATTCTCAAAAATTATACTTACACTTGTGGGAAAACTCAATTTCATGCAATTGTTTCATTTGTTCAGTACAAAACAATAAGAGCCTTTCGTGGACACTAAAACACCCTTAATCTTTTTTTTTCTTTAATCCCCTCCGTTGCAGTGTAAACAGAAATGAGAGCAATAAGGGGTTTCCCCAACCCCCTTCCAAATGACTTTCACTGAAATACTTTCACCGAGGAGTTTTGAGAGATGCTTATTGGCACTATACTTATTAACTCTTCTGTTAAGCTCCAAAAGGCATAAAGTTTCATGCAAATCACTCCGCTAACAAATTGAGGCAAAAAACAACCACCCCAGAATACGCAATGTGGTTAAGTAGTAGGCAAATTATGATGAATTTATAATCCCATCGACAAAAATACAGCAAGATGCATTTCTGTCGATTCCAATTACACACTTAGATTTAAAATAAAGGGGTTACCTTCACCTTATTTTTTTCCTTTTTATCCCTGACATGTAAAAGGGTTTTTTTAAGTCTTATTTTTACCATGTAGTCTTTAAGACACTCCGATCACAACCTGAAACTAAGCCTTTTGCTTAAATTAGTACCCCATCCAAATCCTTCTTGATCAGAGCACACTAAATCAAAGCGCCCTTGCGTTCTTTTGGTGAAATTCACTTTTGAGGCCGTCAAGTGTCTAGCTCTTCTGAAGGAAGAAATTCTAATTGTTCAAATAAACGAACATTGCAGCTGTTAAGTGGTCCTAGACGAAGGTGCCATGTACGCTCTCCTAAGCACCTTTCAAAGTTTCAGTTCAAAGTATTGCCCAGCTGTACAACACACCCTCCCTCCCTCCCTCCCTCCCTCCCTCTTATGGAAGCCATAGAATTAAAAAGCAAAGAGAAATCAGAATAAAGCTAGCCAAAACATCTGCAATATTTATGACCCAGCAGATGCAATTCAGTCCTTCTACTATGCTGTTTACACATGACATCTGCTCAACCCCAGTTCCAGTTCTACGTGAATGTCATACTGCTGCAAAAAATTTGCAAAACCGCAGCATTTCTTTAGCACATGGCACATTTAACCACTGGATTCCTGAACAGCACGCTAAACTTTCTGATGTTTTGCAAGGGCACTGAGCCCCTGGTATGCGGAAGATATGGAGAACAAAAAAATTTCCACTGCCCAGGGAAGGAGGTGAAAAGCCACAGCTTTCACATACATTGTTTGAAGAAACATTAACAAGAAGTGAATACAAGCTGTGGTGGCGCAGTGGTTAGGATGCACTATTGCAGGCTTGTTCTCCCCATTGCCAGGAGTTTGATCCTGACCGGTTCAAGGTTGACTCAGCCTTCCCTCCTTCCAAGGTCAGTAAAATGAGGACCCAGATTGTTGGGGGCAATAGGTTGACTCTGTAAACTTCTTAGAGACTGCTGTAAAGCACTATGAAGCGGTGTATAAGTCTAAGTACTATTGCTATTGCTATATTTCAAGAATGAAACCGTTCATCACCAAAATGACCCTCCGAGCAAACCGGAAGTCACTTGCTCGGAGGGTCATTTTGACTGCTCCGAAGGCTTCATGGAAGCCTCATGAAGGTCCCTAAAGCCTTCGGAGCGCTCAAAACAACCCTCCGAGCAAGTGACTTCCGGTTTGCTCGGAGGGTCGTTTTGACTGCTCCGGAGGCTTCAGGGAAGCCTCATAAAGGTCCCTCAAGCCTTCGGAGCCCTCAAAACGACCCTCCGAGCAAGTGACTTCCGGTTTGTTCGGAGGGTCATTTTGACTGCTCCGGAGGCTTCAGGGAAGCCTCATGAAGGTCCCTAAAGCCTTCGGAGCCCTCAAAACGACCCTCCGAGCAAGTGACTTCCGGTTAACTGCTAAATAATGGGGGACATGAAAGATGTAAGCAGTCTGAAGAGAAACCAACCAACATGGAAGGGGGGTTTATCAGGCCCCAGATCCGCATTTTGGTTTTCTTCAGCAAATCACTGAACCATGGATAACCCCTGTTCTTGTTTCCAAGCAATCAATGAAGAAGAATTTATAAGGGTAACATCATCAGCACTGGTGATATTACCTAGTTTGGCTAATGAAACATCTGCAGGAAAACAACCAAGCTAAGTGTAGCTTGGTGTAGGTTTTCCTGCCTAAGCAGGGGGTTGGACTAGAAGACCTCCAAGGTCCCTTCCAACTCTGTTATTTGATTCTAGTCAGGAATTGGCAACTCTGGCAACTTCATGACCTATGAACTTCATCTCCCAGAATTCCTGAGCCAGTCGATCTTAGTGATTGCCTCTATCATAATTGTATTATTTTTATTTTCAGTTGCGTTTTATGCTTTCTTTTCAGTTATATTTATAGGATTTAGTAGTGTCTCTGTACATACCTAAAAGGCATGTGTGATGGATTATGCTGTGCTTTCTGACTGTACGGCCATTATGGAGATTAGGCCTAAGACAACCCTGTTCTAAGGTCCTGAGGAAATTCTTCGCCCTGCATTCTTTACTCATTCATGTATGAATAAGAACTTCCTAGGTGGCCAACCCCAGTCATCCTTCTCAGATTACACAATTCCTTAAGTAGCTACTAAAAATGAAGCAACGGCCGTCATGGAACACCATAGTCTCCGTGGGAGAGACTTGAGCAAAGCAACTACAATGCTATTGGTTGGCTATTTTTTTTTTTAGGTATGACCATGGAAACTTCAGCAACCATGTTTGTTTAGACGTGATTGGAAGCATAGAGGCACTTAAAGAGAAATTTGTGGTAGAACAGGTTTCCTAGAAGACCTGAGAACCTGCAAAAATCCTATGGATTCCCAAGAGACATTTGGGAATGATGGTTTAGAATTTCATGCCTGATCGTCAAGTTTATGCTTTCTTTGTTATTAGATTTATATCCTGCTTCTTCTCCAGGGCTCGAGAGGACTTAGATGGAAATCTCCCTTTATTTAATTCTCAGCACAAGCTGCAGTCAACCTCCCTTTTCCTTTTCTTCACTTGTACCAGTGGTAGCTTCCTACCAGTTCAGACCAGTTCGGCCGAACCGGTAGTGGTTTGGCAGCTTGGGTCGCTGCCAGTTCCCATGCCCTTAAACCAGTTCCTTGGGTTAGGGTCTTACATAACAGTGGCTCAGAAATTTCATCTGTTTGCTTAGAAGCTTAATCATGAAAAATCAACGTATGATCCTAAAGTGAGATGGGTGGAGACATTTAATCTAAAATTAAAGCCTATGAGAGCTAGTGCAGTGTAGTGGTTAAAGCACCAGATAAATGTAGGGACTAACCCAAGAATCAACACTGACTCAATGGCAGAAAAATATTTTAAAAAAATATACCATTGTGTTATTGTGCCAATACGTTAAATATAGTAATAATTCAATTGCGTGCTACTGAAGGTCTAAGCATTCCAAGGAAAGCTTCTGTTGTAGTTTCCTCAAACATTTCAACCACACAATAAACACTTTGTAATTTCTTCCCTCTTTTGCCTAAGCCAAATATTTTAATTCAATCACTTGACTAGTTCAAAAAAATAACCCCAATATTTACACTGTTGCAACTCAAAGCACCCTGGACATTTATGTAACAGAGCCAAAAATGGAAGCAAAATGAACACACCTAAAATCATAGCTCAGAGCTCCCTGGACTTAAGAGAGAACATTCTCTCCCCCTCTCCTTATAGCTCTCATCTGGCTTGCCTGATAAATTTTAAGGAATTGGAAATGAAATGCTTTAGTCCAAGGCTAACAAAAAACACAGAGATGACTTAACATCTGTTTACATGTCCAGAATACAAATCAAATACTGACTAGCAGGCGGTAAAAATAATTAACACGGCAGTTAACAAGGGCTATTTTTGAACACATAAGGATTAAATACAGTAAATACGCAGAGCAGAGTAGAATAGTAGTTTTCCTCTAATTCATAAAATTCAACTTAGAGCCTGCCTAATTCCAAATCAAAGAATCAGATCGGTGTAGTAGGTCAGGTATCAGATCAGAAACTGGGAGTAGTTAAGGTATCAGATCAGAAACTTTAGACCAGGGGTGTCAAACTCAAGGCCCAGGGGCCAGATCCAGCCTGCAAGGTGCTTAGATCTGGCCTATGGGGCTGCCCTGAAAACAGTGAACAACCAGCCTACAGTGCCTCTGCCAGTGAAAATGGAGCTCAGGAGGACTGTGTGTGGCTCTCCAGAGCTCTGTTTCCTCTGGCAAAGGGTTGCAGGAGGCCGTTGCACCCGAAAACGGAGCTTGGGTGCCAGTTTTCGCTGGCAGAGCCCTCAGGCCACCACAGGTGCCCTCAACATGAGTGACATCGAGCTGGCCATGCCCGCCCCAGCCCCCCAAGGTCGAACACAACCCTGATGCAGCCCTCAATGAAATTGAGTTTGACACCCCTGCCTTAGGCACTAATCTAGTTTGGTGACCTAGAGCCAATCACTTTTTTCTCAGCCCTAGGAAAGAGGCAAGGGCAAACCACTTCTGAAATCTTGTGAAGAAAAGGGACTAGAGAAGGCAGTCTCCAAGAACTGAACATGATTGAAAAGGGGGAGGGGGGAATTCAAGATCAATTCTAGATGGCTCCCAGTATTAAAGCAGAATGACAAGCATAAAATAAAAAATAGGTGATAAGAAATTAAGCAAGGTAGCAAATCCGGTTAGCAATAACAAAATATCATGCAGCCGCCCACTTCAATGCCAAGAGTGATTCGCAATCCATGATAAATTGAATTCCTTCTCAAGATAGATCATTGCCTTCATTGGTAATGGCCCTTCCCAGTCTGAGCAGCAGCTCTGCTGCTTCTGCCATTGATCTTTCACAAATAAAAAAAGGCAATATCCTTTCCTCCATGTCTGATGTTTGAGCTTTGAAAAGCCTTGCTTATCTAAAAAAATCGGCACCAGTGACGCACAGAACGGAGTATTGCAGAGTTTGGGATAGTTCCCATTCTGATTTTTCAAAAATAAGTACACCAAAATTTTCAGGGGAAAGAGAATGACAGAATTGGAAGGGATCTTGGAGGTGTCTTCTAGTCCAGTGGTTCTCAACCTTCCCAATGCCGCGACCCTTTAATACAGTTCCTCATGTTGTGGTGACCCCCAACCATAAAATTGGTGTCTCGGTTCCTAAGACCATCGAAAATATGTGTTTTCCGGTGGTCTTAGGCGACCCCTGTGAAAGGGTCGTTCGACCCCCAAAGGGGTCCTGACCCACAGGTTGAGAATCACTGTTCTAGTCCAATCCCCTGCTTAGGCAAGAAACCCTACACCACTTCAGACAAATGGCTATCCAACATCGTCTTAAAAACTTCCAGTGGTGGGGCATTCACAACTACTGGAGGCAAGTTGTTCCACTGATTAATTGTTTCTAACTGCCAGGAAATTTCTCCTCAGTTCTAAGTTGCTTCTCTCCTTGATTAGTTTCCACCCATTGCTTCTTGTTCTACCCTCAGGTGCCCTGGAGAATAGTTTGACTCCCTCTTCTTTGTGGCAACCCCTGAGATATTGGAACACTGATATCATGTCTCCCCTAGTCCTTCTTTTCATGAAACTAGACATACCCAGTTCCTGCAACCGTTCTTCATATGTTTATTGTGTGTATTCTTCTTTTTTTTTTTTTGCAGAATAAGGTCATTGATTTTTTTAAAAAAAAATATCACCCCCGCTAAGATTTCAGGCATGGTGGATAAGCAGATCTTCTGATGGTCAGGAAATTTCTCCTCAGTTCTAAGTTGCTTCTCTCCTTGATTAGTTTCCACCCATTGCTTCCTGTCCTGCCCTCAGGTGCCTTGGAGAATAGTTTGACTCCCTCTTCTTTGTGACAACCCCTGAGATATTAGAGCATATGGTATAGGGTTTCCTGCCTAGGCAGGGGGTTGGACTAGAAGACCTCCAAGGTCCCTTCCAACTCTGCTATTGTACTGTATTGTATTGTAAGCCTGAAGCATAATTTCTTATAACTGAGAGTTCGTTCTCACTAATATATAAATGTTTTGATTGTTTCCAAGCTACTTCAAATAGACAGCTGGAGCAGCACATAATGGAACATACTGTAATTTGTAGAACTGAATTGTGGGAGCAGGACAAACTTGACTTTTGTGTCAGTATTTTTTTAATGTTTTGGAAGCTGAGCCAATTTGTTACACCAAATACCAAGGAACTGCTTTTGCCTCCTTTCCCTAACTTGAGGACTTCTCAGGAAAATAATCAAACAAGCTTGCTTGGATGCAAACAGGATTTTCTGTTGGAAAAGACACTACAAATACTACACCACTTACAGCCGTAACTGAGCCTGGCAATTACGGCCCTAATATATGACAGTCATAAAGCAGGTCATCATGTGACCCTCCTGATTTTACTACCTTTTTTTGCAGTGATAAACTAAATGCCGCGGTTGTTAAATGAAACCATTGTTTACTATGGGCCAATTTTTTTGCCAGAAAGCGGAAGTAAACATCACTCTCTGGTAAAACCACTGTAAAATACGGTCACATGACCACAGAATGCTGCAAACCAGAGGTGGGTTGCTCCCGGTTTGGCTGAACCGGTAGTGGCGGTGGCAGGAGGCTCTGCCCCCTCCCCCACCTGGACACTTTTGCACATGTGCAGAAGCATTGCGCACAAGCATGAACGAACCAGTAGTAAACTGGCTACAACCCACCATTGCTGCAAACAGCCCTATATGCCAGCCATTTGCTGGCTGTCCAAGATGTAGACCACGGTGGGAATGGCCATTTGAATTTGGAAACAGGTTATAAGCAGCTTTTTTTTGGGGGGGGGGGGACAGGGGTCCATTGCAAGTTTGAATGGTTGCTAAGCAACTGGTTTTAAGTCAAGGACTATAATGTACAGGGATCAAAACTTCTGGGCCATCCTTAAAGATGAGGAACACACTTTACTGCTAGTATCCAAGCTCTCTGCTTCAGAGGTGGTATTGTTTGTTTTGTTTTTATTGGATTTATATGCCGCCTTTCTCCCAAAGGACTCAGGGCGGCGTACAACATTAAAAAACACACATCCCAAAAGTTAAAAAGAAATTAAACACGTATCCCAAAAAAACAAACGGAATTTATAAGACAATACATTTAAAGATGACTTAAAATTAACAGGCCAGGCTGGCTTGCTGGAAAAGCCAACTTTTTAGGGCGCGTCGGAAGGACCGGAGGCCGGGGATTATGCGAAGCTCCGGGGGCAGCTCATTCCAGAGGGAAGGCGCTCCCACAGAGAAGGCTCTCCCCCTGGGGGTCACCAACCGACACTCTCTGGCCGACGGCACCCTGAGGAGGCCAACTCTGTGGGATCGTACTGGACGGTGGGAGGCTACTGGTGGCAGTAGGTGGTCTCGCAGGTATCCTGGGCCTAAATCAGTATTCTACCAGTTTGGACCAGTTCGCCCGAACCGGTAGGGGAAATTGCGGGTGGCTCCACCCACCCACCCTGGCTCTATGGCATCCCATTTAGGCCAGGGGTGAAATCCAGCAGGTTCTGACAGGTTCTGGAGAACCAGTAGTGGAAATTTTGAGTAGTTTGGAGAATCAGTAGTGGAAATTTTGAGTAGTTTGGAGAACCGGCAAATGCCACCTCTGGCTGGGCCCAGAGTGGGGTGGGAATGGAGATTTTGCAATATCTTTCCCCTCCGACGCCCACCAAACCACTCCCACCAAGCCACACCATGCCCACCAAGCCACGCCCACAGAACCAGTAGTAAAAAATGTTGAATTTCACCACTGATTTCGGCCCCTTTTTTTGCCAAAAGCACACGCGCTGAGCGCATGCGCGGTGGTGGGCTCACATTTGCGCGCTCACATTTGCGAACTGGTAGGGAAGGTAAGTGAATACCACTCCTGCTCTGCTTGCATTTCAAATTCATTTCTACAAAGGACAAGCAGCATTTATGGCAGGGGTGTCCAAACTTGGCAACTTTAAGACTTGTGGACTTCAACTCCCAGAATTCCCCAGCCAGCTCTGCTGGCTGGGGAATTCTGGGAGTTGAAGTCCACAAGTCTTAAAGTTGCCGTTTGGACACCCCTGATTTATGGGAACTTCTAGTAAAACCTCTCTGAAGGGCAGCAGGATGGCAATGTTTAAAGTCTGGGTTGTTATCTAATAAGAGCAGGACAAAAACAGGAAAGTGACTGCAATGAAATCTTGAGGTTGGAACTGCTCCCGATTAGTGCTGATTTCTTCAGGGAACAAGTTTAAAAAGGAGAAACATGGAAAAGCAGCAAAGAGCTGGCTTCGTGTTTTATTCATACTTCAAAAACCTAAAGTCATTCAGCTCCAAATAAGAATAGAAGAATCTAGCGCCCCACCAGTATACCGGAGAGTGATTTAGGGTAACAATTCCCACATGGCATGTTTCGTCCAGGAGTGCAAGTTCTTTGCGCGCTAGCTGGAGAAAAGAAAGGAAACAATTCTGCCCTAAAACGAGATAAATTCTTTAAGTAAATTATAAATCAGTGTTGCTCTTATTTTGAAATGGCAATATTTACTATTTGCTCTTCCTAGCAAAGTTTCATTGAGTATAACCTTGTTGCTTGTATCTTTATGCTTTATATTGTTTTATTTGTTTCCTAGTATGCTTTGATTGCTTATTAGTAACCTATGACTATCACTAAGTGTTGTATCTTATGATTCTTGATGAATGCATTTTTTTTCTTTTTATGTACACTGAGATAATATTTGCAAAGACAAATTCCTTGTGTATCCAATCACACTTGGCCAATAAAGAATTCTATTCTATTCTATTCAATCCATCACATAGATCTGCCTTACAGAGTAATGTCATATTTATTCAAAAATAAAGCCAACTGAATTCAGTAGAGCTATTCTTCTGGAAGTGAACAGAAGGGTAGGGCCAATCTTAATTGATACTAGACAACCCTTGTCCCACAAAGTCATCTTTCTTTCTTTAATTATTATTTCCTTAATTAAGAGAGAAACAGAATGCAGGCAGACAAAAAAAGCAGTGGGAGTGGGGAGGATGTGGCTTTCTCATTGAGTTTCCTTGCAGGAAGTTTCTTTCTTTCCTCCCTCCGTCCTTCCCTGAGGGATTACTAGAATGCCTGAGAAACTGTCATGAAATGTTGAAAATGAGAATCACATGACCAAAGCAGCAATCTAAACTGTAGCAGCAGTCTGAAGCAATTACAATTTCCCCAAGTTTCATTCCTTCTGGAGGCATGGCTCCTGGATTTTGGATGTATTCTGTAAGTTAGTCCATCTGAAGTATTTTGATTCAAAAACTACCATATTTTTCGGAGTATAAGTCGCACCTTTTTTCCTCAAAAAAGAGGCTGAAAATCTGGGTGCATCTTATATATCCAATACAGCATTTTTTGCCTCCCGAAGCCCTGCCCCCTTCACAAAAATGGCCGTGCATACCCTTATGGAGGTTTTCAGAGAATTCCTGGGGACTGGAGAGGGCAGAAATAAGCAAAAAATGGGGCAGTTTTTGCCTCCCCCCCCAGCCCCCAGCAGCACTCTATAAGCCTTCATAAGGCTATGCATGCAATTTTTTTGACAAAAAATGGGCCCGTTTTCTGCTTGTTTTTGCCCCCCTCCCGAGCACTCTGCAAGCTCCCCCAAGGCTATTCATGCCTTTTTTTTAAAAGGCCAGTTTTTGCGAAAAATGGGCCTTTTTGGGGAGGTTTGCAGAGTGCAAAAACTTTTTCCCCCTTTCAGAAAGCTCTTTAGTTAGAGTGATTGGTGAGAATTAGATTGATCAAGTGCTGTGCCAGCAGAAATAAAGTCTTAGGTGCTGCAGATTGTCAGTGATTTCCTTCTCCAGCACATGGATAAATACACTTGGAAACATCTACCTACCTACTCTCTCTCTCCCCCTACCTACTGTATTTCTCTTTCTCTCTGTGTCCCTCTATCTACCTACTTACCTGCCTACTCTCTCTCTCTCCCTACCTATCTACTGTATTTTTTCTCTCTCTCTCTTTCTATTTCTCTCTCTCTATCCCACTACCTACCTACCTACACCCTCTCTCTCTCCCCCTACCTACCTACTGTATTTCTCTATTTCTCTCTATTTCTCTCTCTCTCTCTATCCCTTTATCTACCTGCCTACCTACCAGTGGTGGGTTTCAAATTTTTTTAGAACCTCTTCTGTAGGTGTGGCCTGCTTTGTGGGAGTGGCTTGCCAGCCATGTGACCGGGTGGGAGTGGCTTGGCAGTCATGTGACTGTGAGGGCGTGGCCAACTTGTAAAATGTGGTGAAACTCACTTAACAACGCTCTTGCTTAGTAACCAAAATGTTGGCTCAGAAACTCTGGTATTTGAAGCACTCAAGTCTTAAAGCTGTCAAGTTACAAGACCCTTGGCACCCCTAACCCTTTAGAAACCCCCCCCCCCGGGGTGTTCAAACTTGACAGCTTTAAGGCTTGTAGACTTCAACTCCCAGAATTCCTCCTCTCGCTCTTCATCTTGATGATGTGCGGACAGGCGGGGGGAGGGAGCTGGAACTGGTTCTAGACAGCACTGTAGATTTGTGGAATCTCTTCTATAGAAGAGGTTAGAACTGGCAGGAACCCACCCCTGCTACCTACCTAACTACTCTCTCTCTCTCTCCCTACCTACCTACTGTATTTCTGTCTCTTTCTCTCCCTCTCTATCCCTCTACCTACCTACTTTTTTAAAAAAATTGCCTCTTCAAAACCTTTGTGCGTCTTATACTCCGGTGCGTCTTCTACTCCGAAAAATACAGTATTGCCCATTGATACAGTGTTTTGCCCAGTTAAAGATTATAGGAATGAGAGTTTTAGTAATACATAGATATCCTGATGCCTGTGCTGCCCCCTCCCCTCCACACATGTATGGCAAGTTCTAAGGGTGTTTATTCATCCCTCCTAAAAAGGTCCCTAGAAAGCACCCCCATCGCGCAAGTCCGAATTCTGAGCTCAATACAGTAACAGTCACTGGGTAACCAAGCCCAATGGTCACACCCAAAGTCCATGAAAGCAGTTCACAAGTGGAACAGGTCAGGGTACATGACACAAACCCACAAGGCACAAAACTGGGCATGTCGCTCCAGCAACATTCAAATCCTCCAGGCAGGATTAAGTAGGCGATGCCAATGCAGCCCTTCATGAGAGATGAGGTTGCCTCCTCGCGAGTAGTCTAGCTGATCGGCATTGTGCCTGCCTTCCGTCTCCTCTAGCTGTCCTTGGAGCAGGAGGAGGTGTGGACGCCACCCCCTCCTCATTGCTAACAGGCGACAGTTGCTCCCGGTTGTTGTCTGGAGACTCCTGGCCAACTTGCTGGAGCTGTGGTTCGCCTCGCTCAGGCTTTCGCTCAATTTTACTACCAGTTCTGTGGACATGGCTTGGAGGGCATGGCAGAGGAAGGATACTGTAAAATCTCCATTCCCTCCCCACTCCAGGGGAAGGTTACTGCAAAATCCCCATTTCTTCCCGATCAGCTGGGACTCGGGAGGCAGAGAATAGATAGGGGCAGGGCCAGCCAGGGGTGGTATTTACCGGTTCTCCAAACTACTCAAAATTTCCACTACCGGTTCTATAGAACTAGTCAGAACCTGCTGAATACCACCTCTGCTGTCGCTCCTTCCGAAAGACCCAGCTGAGATTAGCACTCTCTGAGGCCCGATTCAGACCATCACACTTTCCACTGCCGACTCCAACTGAAATTTGCCCTCCTCTGAACCCGCATCTGGAGAGGGGCCCGGGGGTGAATCCATGACAGTGTCAGACAGTTTGTGAATCCTTCAGAACTATCTGTAATCCATCCCTACACCGGCACATAATGCAACAGGAGCTTCATCTACATCCTACCTAAAGTTTAGCCAACGTTCAAAGATACAAGGGCACTGAAAATGTAACTTATGGCTGTTTTTCATACTTACAACCGTTGCAGAATCCTCATGGTCAGGTGATCAAAATTCGTTGGCGACAGTTTGTATTTAAGATGGTTGCAGTATTCCAGGGTTACATGAATACCTCTTATGACCTTCTGAAAAACAAAGGCAATCGGGAAGCCTGATTCACCTAACAACCATGTTACTAACTTGACAACTGCAATGACTTCCTTAACAACTGTGGCAAGAAAGGTCGTAAAATCAGGCAAAACTCATTTAACAACCATCTTGCCAAGCACTGGAAATTTTGGGCTCAACTGTGGTTCATAAGCCAAGGACTACCTATATGGAATAAAGAATACAGGAAACAAGCTAGGTCAATTCCATAACAGTGGAGATTCACATCTGGCGACGAATTCAAATAATTTTGCAATAAAAAGTAAAAAATCCAGCCTGTTCAAATATTACGGCACTTTTTCATGCTTCCAGAAAGTGAATACAGACCAGGGCAGGGGTGAAATCTAGCATGTTCTGACAGGTTCTGGAGAACCGGTAGCAGAAATTTTAAGTAGGTCAGAGAACCAGTAGCGGAAATTTGGAGTAGTTGAGAACGGCAAATGCCACCTCTGGCTGGCCGCAGAGTAGGGTGGGAATGGAGATTTTGCAATATCCTTCCCATGACACGCCCACCAAGCAACGGCCACCAAACCACACCATGCCCACCAAGCCACGCCCACAGAACCGGTAGTAAAAAATAATTGAATTTCACCACTGGACTAGGGGTGGGATTCTACCGATTCGGACTGGTTTGGCCGAACCGGTAGCTCCGATGATCGGCTGAGAGAGAACTGGTTCACCCTGACAATCAGATGGGGCCCATCCGCCTACGCTATTTTCCTACCTTTATCTTCTCAGCTGATTCACGTGACAGAGCAGAATCAGCTCTGTGTTACTCCTCCGAAGAAACCCGGAAGTGAAGATTTCTTCAAACTGCGGGTGCGCAAATCACGTGATCACTGAACCGGTTGTTAAAGGATCCTACTACAGACCCTTGGAATCAAAGCAACTTCTATGCTGGCCTTGCCATGCTCAAAAGACTACAGAGCCAGTGACACACATCAAAAGACGAGGGAGCTTGGACCACATGGCCTCTGGAATCCTCAATTTTTTCCCGTGGTGCTAAAGTTCTTTTTCAAGAAGGAACTCCTGCTGAAAGAAGGAAAGACACATGTTTGGCCTATTATGGCATTTCACCAACAAAGAAGCCAAAGGATAGCCAGGGCAAAGTATCAAGCAAAGAAAAAGTTGCACAACTTTTAATTGAGAGCAAAGTCCTGCTTAGGCAAGGAGGAAGAGGAGGAGGAGGTGAGGCTATAACAACCGAATGTCTTTACCCAGGAAATGTCTTCTTGACATTCAGATGGCAGCTGGAGTACACTTAAAGCTATTCAACTTAAGAAGCAAATAACTGAAGGAAATGCAAGAAGTAGGGTCACGGATATGCATTCATGTCCAGTCATCCCTTATCACACATACAGTTATTTAATACGGAGCAATTAATTTACTCCAAAGAATAATGTGTTACAGGAGACCTGGGAAGTAGCAACACAATTCAGAGGCCAAACTGGGTGTGCTCCTGTGATACAACAGTTGGAATTTAAAGGGCTGACTTGAAACTACTGCTCAGCAACCGTGTCCCTGCGTATGACTAAAAGGTGAGGGTGTGCTGCATTTTGGATTCCACTGGAAAAAGGCACCTGAGGTTGCAAATATAAGCAACCTGTGTGCTAATTCTTGAAGCAGCCGAGTCTTTTCCCAAATGACGCAGCTGCTTTAAAGAGTTTCAGACCAGTGTTATTTGCACAACCTTAAGCAGTTCTGGGGAAATCTAATCTGTAGTGCAATCATGTTAGCAATTACTAATTCCTCAGGGATCAAATGATCGAAGGTACCAAAACTAGGACCCACCCCATTGCACAGAGCAGCTGAATATGGCTTGGTTACTCATAGTTCATATTTTAGACCGGGAACAGTGTCCTGGCAACTAGGTGGCTTCATGTATCTTCTTTAATGCTTGCTAGACTCTCTTTAAATGTTTTTAAAGATCGGTCTATCAGGGCAACTTGGTCTACCCAATTATGGGACGGAGCATACTGCTTTCGTATTCACCTTTCAGACCCAATCCAGGGGCGTTCGCAGGTAGTCACTTTCACAACAAACTATTTTTGTGTTAAATTTATATTTTACCAACAAAGAAATAAAGGGATGCTAGTATAGATCTATTTCAAGCTATTTAGCTCTCATCAGATAGCCATACCCATCTGGGATTTAAACCTGGGCTGCTTACATATTAGGTAGATGGAATAACCTCTAAGCCATGGGTTCTCCTCACAGGGCTGCAGGGCAAAAACGGAAGTAGTATGCTCTATCCCATAATTGGATAGACAAAGTTGACCTGACAGACTGGTCCCACCAGAGAAACAACACTTAATCTCTCCCCTGGAATAGCTGACAAAGCATGGTGGCTTTGAGGTTAATACATCTACTCAATATGCAAGCAGCCTGGGTTACTAGAAGATCGGCATATCTGGGACTGATTTGCTTAGATCTGGATTTCTTCGAGGGCCAGATCAGCATTGTAGTTCTCCTCCATGGGCCGGGCTGGGCCGGCGGGGGGAGGAATAAGACATACGTCTCCTGCAGCACCCTGCCACCCAAAGGGGCATGGTGGCACTGCGCAAACGGCCTCCTGCAGCATTTTGCCAGTCAAAATGGGACACAAGGGCAGCCCCCTAAACCCGTTTTGACCAGCAAAGGCACCATGGGCTAGTCCTTTGATATTTCCAGGCCGGCCCGGGCCAGATTTAAGCACCCTGCATGCCAGATTCGGCCTTGAGTTTGAGTTTGATACCCCTGGGATAGATTGTAGGGATGATACTGTATATATATATATGATAAAATTATATCAAATTATAGTATTTTATTCCAATATTATTAATAATTTGTACTTGTAATTCTGTATTTTGGTATGGCCTTTTGGCTAATCAATAAACTAAACTAACTAACTAACCTAACTAACCTATTTTCAAACATGAAAAGAAATCAACTTCACATTGGAGTTGGACATCAATACTTAGGAAGATTCTGAAACAAATTAATATGAAGAGTTAAATCTACAAGCAATTTGAAAATACTGCGGTAATTTTAGACGTCAGTACAGATCTTCAAGAACAAGTTTTGCCAGATTAGCCGTATTCGTGTTTTTAAAAATCAGGAAACTTCTTTGATAGATAACTTGGTGTTGATTTTAGACAATCCCTTAAAGGAGATTGAAACATTAAAGGGCAAATTAAAAGAATTTGGTTCATTAGCAGGTTTCAAAATTAATAAACAATAGACAACAAAGTTCACAAAAAATAAGAAAATAGAAGATCAAACAGAATTGATGAATTAAAAAACATTTTGAGATTGAGAAAAAGGTAAAATATCAGGTTTCAGGAACTGGGTATGCCTAGTTTAATGAAAAGAAGGACTAGGGCAGACATGATAGCAATGTTCCAATATCTCAGGCGTTGCACAAAGAAGAGTCAAACTATTCTCCAAGGCACCTGAGGGTAGAACAAGAAGCAATGCGTGGAAACTAATCAAGGAGAGAAACAACTTAGAACTGAGGAGAAATTTCCTGACAGTTAGAACAATTAAACAGTGGAACGGCTTGCCTCCAGAAGTTGTGAATGCCCCAACACTGGAAGTTTTTAAGAAGATGTTGGATAACCATTTGTCTGAAATGGTATAGGGTTTCCTGTCTAGGCAGGGGGTTGGACTAGAAGACCTCCAAGGTCCCTTCCAACTCTGTTATTCTATTCTAATATCCTGTATCCCAAAAAATAAGACATCCCCAGATAATAAACCCAATCAGGCTTTTGAGCGCATCCACTAAAATAAGCCCTCCCTGAAAATATTGCAACACAGCAGCAGCCATGAGGTGACCATGTTCGCTGCCTCCTGCACCTGAAAAATAATAAGACCTCCCCGAAAATAAGGCCAAGTGCTTATTTCGGGGGGGGGGGGGGTTTCCAAAGAAAATACGACCCTGTCTTATTTTTGGGAAAACACAGTACCTGTTTTGACAACTAATGCACTATTTAAGCAGTAGCAGAGTGATCTAAATTTGTGTGGCAAAGGCATTGCAAGATTAAAAGAAAGAGAGAGGCTGGGTCTATCTGAAATTGATCTGAAATTGTATTTTGCAGTTTGTTGTTTGGTTTGAGTGAAAGGACAGGTGTGGCTGAGAAATAGAAGGACCTGGACCTGAAGCACAGGACCTGAAATTTGGATGGCATGGATAAATCAATAATTGCTTTATACTTCAATGAACATCTCCAGTCCCCCTTTAGACATTAACTATCTAAACTGGTAGTCATCAGGGCATCACACTTCAATCATGAGTTCTAGGCATGTCAGCAGATCACATGTAAGAACTGAGAAATGGTTGTCACACCCTCTGCCAGGCTCATGTGGTAGGGCAAAACCTACTGAAGACTAGTCTAGAAGCAAATGGATCTTAATTTAATCTAATACAGTGGAGAATCTGCTTGCTCAGGTTGTTGACTGCCAACAGTGACCTCTTTTGGATGAAGTGTGGAACCACAAGAGGAGAAAAAAGATGCTTGTTTTCCCATTCCTGGAAGTCATGTGGGTTTGTTCAGCCTAGCATTCAAGTTATTTACATCACATTCCTAAGGGGCACAAGTCCAAGTTTGTTGTTGAAAGAATACCCTTTTGCAAAACAAATTTTAAAAACAGATGGACAAGTTCTCATTTGTCACTTATGCCCACTTCTTCTGTAAGTGAATTCTAGGAAGGGCAGGAGGGAGGGAAGAGATAGAAAAGATTTATAATATTAAAGCCAATTAACTTAAATAAATACAACATAAATCTTCAGATCAGCCATAAGGTAAAGGTTCCCCTCACACATATGTGCTAGTTGTTCCTAACTCTAGGGGCGGTGTTCATCTCCGTTTCAAAACCGAAGAGCCAGTGCTGTCCGAAGACATCTCCGTGGTCACGTGACCGGCATGACTCAATGCACGGAACGCTGTTACCTTCCCAGCAAAGGTGATTCCTATTTTTCTACTTGCATTTTTACGTGCTTTCGAACTGCTGGGTTGGCAGAAGCTGGGACAAGTAACGGGAGGTCACTCCGTTACGCAGTGCTAGGGATTCGAACCGCTGAACTGCCAACCTTTCTGATCAACAAGCTCAGCGTCTTAGCCACTGAGTCACCTATCATCAACCATAGCAGTTACCAAAACATTGTCACCACTGGTTTTATAGTGTCTGAGTCATATCAAGAAAGAGGAGGAAAATATTACAGGAAAGCCTTGGCATCAATGCAGAAAAGATGACCTCTTGCTTGCCTGCTCACCTGACTACTCATGGTCATGCCTCAGAGAGAAAGAGCTTGATCATTGACAACTGCAGACCGAGGTTGAAGCCCTTCAGATGTCCAATCCAAAAATATTTTAGGATCTAATCTGATTCCATCTGGACCACACTACTATTCTTATCGCTTTGAACATATGTTAAACTGGTAAGAATGAGGGAAGGGCTGCCATATAACATATTTGGAAGGCACCATGCTGGAACGAGTCACTCAGGGTCTCCGCTGAACACAAGAGTTATATATACAGTATATAAATAATTCTGCAGAACTGAAGATCGTGGCCACAGAAAAAAATCTCTGAAATGCGTGCATGTTTCTCTGTGTGCGTCTAACTCTTTAAAGAAAACAGTTATTCATATATAAATTCCAGACTTTGTGGCTCGCTTCCTTTAACAATAGTAAATGACCCAGGAGTAAACTCTCGTAGTAACTCCCCATCACCTTCTCTTTGAAACTCAAAACCCTGTACCAGGATTTCAAGTCACACCTGCATACTTCTTTCTATAAGGAAGTCACGACAAGAGGCAATACGAAATGAGGACAGCTAGAAGCCGTTGAGATGCTTCTTGGCTGAAGGTCAACATCTCCACACACAGACTCCTTCCCTTCTACCAACTGTTCTTCTGCTGCTGCTTCTTGGTGTGCATCAACCTTGGCAGCACTCCCATGCTGGGTCCTGAGTTCCTACGAAGGTTCTCTTGAGCTACTCGAGGCTGTTGCACACTTTAACATAAGAGTGCAAGCATAACAACAGTGTGCCAGAAGCACTCCTAGAATTTGAAGGGGTAACCATGGCATCCGAAGGTGGCTCAATGGCTAAGACAGTGAGAAGGTAAGCAGTTCGATCAGAAGGTAGGCAGTTCAATCAGAAGGTAGGCAATTTGGCAGTTCGAATCCTTACGCCGCGTAACAGAGTGAGCTCCCGTTACTTGTCCCAACTTCTGCCAAAAATGCAAGTAGAAAATATAGGAACCACCTTTGGTGGGAAGGTAACAGTGTTCCGTTCGCCTTTGGCATTTAATCATGCCAGCCACATGACCACGGAGATGTCTTTGGACAGTGTTTGGTCTTTCGCTTTGAAACGGAGATGAGCACCACCCCCTAGAGTCGGGAATGACTAGCACATACGTGTGAGGGGAACCTTTACCTTTATCTATGGCATCCAACAAGTTGTTCAAGGGAAGAACCAAATTAAAGCATTCCAGACCCATAACTACTTAACCCCTTCCTGAACACATGCAATGAAGGAGGAGGCTATTTCATCCTGGATAACTTAATGATCGTCAAACTGATCTTATTGTTAGAAAGTTTTGTTCTAACATTCAGTATCTGCCTTTAAGCCATTATTCCATATCCGCAGGGGAAAACAGGCCTTGAATTATTTTTATGAGACATTATTTCAGATACTTGCACAGAGTTCTCAGGTTTTTTTCTTTTTAAGGCTAAAAGTACCAGGTTCTTTCAATCTCTCTAACACCTCGTTTTTGATACCCACAATGGAAGAATGGATGGTAAAGGTGAGTTGTTGGAAGTAGCAAAAGTGGCTGTTTTAATTAAAGAAAAGAACCTATTTAGTTTTGTTTCAACTTGGAAACCACTTCTGGACGTTTTGCTTGACACTGAAAACTCTGATTTTAGGTTTTGATGACTAGAATGACTTTGATGTTATAGAAATGGCTCAAAATGTCTAGAAATGTAAAGCAAACGATTGAGGTTGTAACTTTTCTTGTATTCTAGTGCACTGAAAAAAGACACAAGCCATTGCTTTTATCCCTGCACCTTTCTTTCTCCTTTTTTAACTTTCAACTTTTCTTTTTATATTTTCATCTTAGAATAAATGTTAATAAAATACCAAAAAACACTTTGGTCCCCTCCTTACTTCTGTTGCCTTTCTCCGAATCTGTTTCTATTTCATTACACCTTTTTCAAAGCTTAAGGCCTAGAACTGAACGCAATGCTCAAGACTGGTTAGAGCAAGTGAAATAAAACAGAATCATTTGTTCTTTTAATTTGGAAATTACACATTTGTTGATGTGGTCTAAAATTGCATTTACCATTTTTTGCAGCTACATTACATTGCTGGCTCAAGCACCATTGCAAAAACATTTTCACCAGTGCTATTACCAAGCTGGGTATCTCACATTCCATACTGTGCATTTGACATTTGATATTAAGCGAAAAATTGTGCATTTGTTACTTTCAGCTAATTTCTCTAACTTTATAACGTCATTTAGAATGTTCTACAAAAAGAATTAGTTAACCTACCCAATTTTGTGCCACTTTCAAATTTAATAAGTGTTCCTTCTCAGTTTTCATCTAGGCTATTAAATAAAAAATGCCAAATAATAAGAGAATCCATATTTAATGGAGGTCACCTGGAAATGATTCAAGGAGCATATGCCTATATCTCAGATAAATCCAAATAAACATGTAGGATTTATCAATGCCTACTCTCCTCTTTGACAATCCTGTTGCTCAACCAAGATTTTGTGTTCTCGTTTTTTTCTATAAAGAAGGAACTCCTCCAATGCACACAGATGGGGCATCCGTTTCCCATCCCAATTTCTTGCTTGCACTGTAAACTTATTTAGAGTGATTGCTTTGACTGGGCTTTTAAATAGATTTTAATAGAACAGCACAGATGTGTCCCCCCAAAATAAAAAAAAATGAATGAAATATAACTCAGTAATTAGAAAAAGGGGAATACCCCATTTCTCCCAGGAAGGGAAGAGGGAAGGGGAGGGGAAGAGAAAGAGGAATGGAAGGGGAATGAAAGGAAAGGAAAAGAAAAAAAGGAAAGAACATGGGAAGGGAAGGGGGAAGGGAGAGAAGGGGAAGGGAGAAGAGAGGAGGGGAAGGGAAACAAGGGGAAGGGGAGGGGAAGAGGAAGAGGAAGGGAAGTGAGGGGAAGGGAAAAGAAAAGAAAGGACATGGGAAGGGAAGGAGAAAGGAAGAAGAGAGGAGGGGAGGGGAGGGAAAGGAAAAGGAAAGGAAAAGAAAAAAAGGAAAGGACATGGGAAGGGAAGAGAAGGGGAAAGGAAGAGAAGGGGAAGGGAGAAAAGAGGAGGGAAGGGGAGGGGAAGGAGAAGGGAGGGAAGGGAAGGGAAGTCTTGTTCTTACAAACCTTTTATTCATGCTCTTGTTCTTACAAGACTTTTTATTCATGTTCCATTTTTGTCTTTAGACAACAAATCTAGAGAGTGCATACAGGACTTGGTTGATCGAAAATAGGAATAGGTTATTCAGAAACAAATTTTCATTATCTGGAGTTGAGGAGAAGGACCCCGAGTCCTGTTCTGTTCCCAATATCCATTTCCCCCAGCCACAGCACTGTTTTATACTGAAGGGTAACAATGTCCAAAGGCATCTGAAATCACTAATCCTGTCCAGCGCTACAGATAGTACCCATCCTGATTAGCTTCTCTGCTTTCTGGAGGACAGGCAGCTCTTGGATGTTTTCTAAATCTCCACAGGAGGCACCAACCCAGCTTGGAATTATTACCTCTCCCTGGGCAACTGTCTCTATTTACTACGTTTTGAAAAAAAGCCTGCGGCCTTGTTCCCAACACCAACAAGTATTAAAATACTTGAATACACCAACAAGTATTAAAATACAGGCAGCCTGCACCACGGTGCCAAAATAAACAACAGGCAAATGTTGTTTGGAAAAAAAAGAAAAAGAAACTTGGGAGTCAGAATAAATTCCCAGCAAGGTTTTTATTGCTGACAACATTCTCAGATACTAAAAACACAACTTCCCAGCTGACATTTTTTTTGGCCTGCTACCAGAGGACGATAAGATAACCAACGTTCACTTCTGGTAATGAAAACTGACTTCTTTGCCCTTCCGATTTAACTTGGCTAGGCTTAAACCTAGATTCCCCAAGGTGATTCTTCCAGTTCAGTTGAAACTCGTGGTTCCAGAATGCCCAGCCGGCCCTCATGTGGGGAATTCTGGATCTACTAGTTTTCAACCCACTGGAAGATAATATTCTGTGGGATGCTATCAGGAGAAAGACTACAAATAAAGATTTGGTTACCAAATACAGCCCTCAGCAAATTGCATAGATCAGGGGTGGGCTGCTGGGGGTTTGCAGGAGTTTGGGAGAACCTCTAGCTAAGATTATGTGATGTTCGAAGAAACTCCAAATCCCACTCCTGGCTGGCCCCACCCCTCCCGACCCTCCCAGGAGTCCCCACATGGCCCATTTTGGATGCAGGTAAGTGCAGGGCACGCTGGGAGGCTCGGACTGGGAGAAAAACAGGCTTACCGGATGCTCAGGAACCTATTTACGGCCTCTGGACCTTGGGGAGACTCGAGGAAAGTCTCCGGAGCCCAGGCAGGGCAAAAATGTCCCCCCCCCCTGCTGTGGTGCAGGAGGCTGACTAGGCCATGCCCACCCATCAACCGGGCAGAAAACCCCTTGCTAAAATTTTTGAAGCCCACCCCTGGTATAAATTATTTTTCCTTTGTTGTTCCTTACATCAACCTTGGCATCTAAAGAACATTCTTAAATGATGATGATGATGATGATAGTTCTGGACAGAACAACATCCAGCATCGATCAGCACTGTTTTATAAATCGAAACAAAATATTCACAGAAGCAGGACTGGGAGAACTGCAAAGGTCTACTCAGAGGCAAAGAAATTGAAGTCCTGCCAGAAGTAAGGGGGAGTCATCAACAGAGGAAACCAGCATAGATACTAAATCATTTTCATTCCCCAACCAGGCATCCTCTTCTCCATATTCTCCTAAGAAAGAACAAAGCCATCTTAACTAAAGAAGAAGAGTTGAAACAAAGAATAACTGAGCAGCTAGAACAGCACAAAAACAACAGAACAAGGTTGCCTACACTGAAGTTTGTTCCAAAGAAACAGCAAACACGAGTATTAAAAGATACCAATACTGTAATACCAAATATTAAGAAGCACCTCGCTGCAAGAACCAAATGTACAGCACAGTTGCAGCTTTAACGGAATACCTGGGATGCAAAATCAATAAACAAGAAAAAAAGGCCCAACTGTGCAAAGATGGGTTCCTACCGGTTTGGGCCGGTTCGGCTGAGTAGGTAGCAAATGCCTACCTAGGCATGCCACACCCCTGAACTGGTTCTCTCGGCAGCGCCCTAGGTGCTGCCATCTTGTTTTTTTGCTTCCGCACATGCGCAGAAGCATTTTTTTAGTACTGCGCATACACACGTAGCACGCATCAAGCATATGCGCCCCTGAGCGAACCGGCAGTAGCAGTAGCCAGAACCCACCCCTGCAACAGCGCATCACCAAAATGGAAGGTCAGACTGGAAAATGAGATCAGCATGCTAAGATCAGACGCAAGCAAGCTAAAACAGATGGGAAAAAAGCAGAACAAGAAGACCAAAGAACAGGTGCTCAAGAAATACCAGCTAGAAACAAGGGAGAGTAAGGGAAAATAAAGCAGCCAATAACAGCTACAGTCAAGAACATCAGCAGATACAAACTTTATAATTGCACTCTATAGACAGAATATCCAAATGCTAATCGTTGCTTTTGGATAACGTACAGTCAGGTGGTGATGGGCTTTTCTTGCAAACTGGACAAGGCTAAAACAGGGATTGGGGTACAACTGGATTAGTAACTTTTCAAGGACAATTTGTCCTCCTACTGATGATACCAAGATCAAAATCTAGTATTGGCATGACAACCATCATCACGTAATTTATGTTTGCAGGAAACCTTCAACGTTCATAATGAAGACACGACTTAAATTGACGAGGTGGTGCTGATGTTGCTAGGAGACCTCCCACTCGCCAAGGTCTTTCCACTTTTGCTTCCCCCTCTCTCCCAAGTTCCACCACCTCCTCGCCATGCTTCACCCACTCTTAAGCATGGCTTGCCACTATTCTCCCCCCATAGGCTGCAACTTCCTTTCCCTGCTTGTCCTGTGTATCTAGCAGAACAAGTTAGGGGAAAAAACTTGCCTGGAAAAAGATGATAAAACAACATATTGATTTAAAGCCAGAAATATTTCTGTTGGGGGATCTTACCTAAAACTTATAGTAAAGAGAACTCATATTTAATTATTCATGTATTGACCGCAGCTTGAATCGTATTTGCACAAAATTGGAAAAGCGAAGAGATCCCTACTGATGAGAAGATGATTAGGAAAATATTAGAATGTGAAGAAATGAACAGACTAACACTGGCAATTAAGGAGAAAGAAAGAACTAACTGAATATTATATATGGGAATTATTTTATCAATGGTTAGAGAATAAAAATGGAAGTCGGAAATAAAAGAAAGAAATTAAGGAAGAGTAGAAAATATGTTAAGACAGAGATGTAAACAATTTGATAATTGTTAGTATTATGATAATGAGGATTATTATGTTTAATATTATTATTATATTCTTATCAGAAGATACGTTAAGAGGGAAAAATGAACAGGTTTATTATGCTCAATTGTTTAATATACTATAATTGTAAGATTAGATAATTAATATCAATGTAGGGAATGATGTTGTAAATTCTTATGGCTGTTGCAGAGACATTTGTACCCAGACGACACACGGTTTAAGAAAAGATAGAATGTTCATATTCTTTAAAAAAAACTTTTTATTAAAAAAAGAAGTTACAAAGAAAACGTGAGATGTCCGATTCGTAATTTCAGAATGCAGGGGCATCACTTGTTGAGATGAAAATGAATTCATGCAGGATATCAGTCTGGCCACAAGCAACCCTAAGGAGTTTGTGATGCTGGACAGCATTTTATAGAGGGAAAAAAAACCACACAATCCTTTCCCCACTCTCCTATGATTTAAAATAGGGGTCCTCAAGGTATGGCCCATGGGCCGGATATGGCTTGCCAAAGCCATTAATCTGGCCCGCATGGGACCATGAGGCTGCCCCACCCACATCACCCCACCTACCCACTGGCTCCCACCCGCCTTCTGGAGGCCGGGAAGGCCAAAAACGGGATATGTGGAGGCCTCTGGAGGCCAAAAATGGACCCATATTTTGCCTCCCTGGGCTCTAGAGACAGAGGGAGGGAGGAAAGGAGGACACACACACACACACACACACATACACACACAGAGTGAGTGAGTGAGTGAGAGAGAGAGAGAGGGGGGGGGTGTCCCTCATACACACCTCAAACCAGATACCTCCTTCCACTAACCTGCTTTTCACTCGCAGGAGCATAACAAATTAAAGTTTAATTTGTGTGTATTCTTTGGACTGCTAAATTGACCACGCCCACCCAGTTATACAACCATTTAGCCACATCCACTGAGTCACATAACCACCTAGCCACGCCCACCCAGCTTGACTGCCCTCCCCCAACACTCTGAATTGGCCCCCTATTTAAAAAGTTTGAGGATCCCCCCATTTAAAGTACTAAAGTATTAAGCAGGGCTGTGCTCCAGGCGCTCCCTATGTCTCAATTCAGATCTGCCTTTTGCTTTAGGTTCATTTTCTCCTTCAGTTTTCACTTTTCTTCTGTACAGCCAGAAAAAAGAAAATATCAAAATCATTTCATTTTGGCTAGGCGTGAAAATTACAGTTGCCAAAAAATAAAATGATCTTGAGTAATATCCTCATTTTCCCTGCAATGATCTCTTGCTCCATAACTGCTTGAGACATCTCCCTTCATGTAAATCCCTCTTAATGCTTTCAATTAATCTTTCTTAATTACCTTTAAGCTTATTTGAAGGCTATGCCACTGATCGTTTTATATCAGATCCCATCCATTATGTTTCCATAATGCTTGTTATCTCTTTTCCTCTTGCTGCATGTTATTTCCCTTTCACTGAACTGATCTCAAAAGCATAAAGGTCGAGTTTCTTTCAAGTCAATTTTAACTCCTGGATGTCATCTTTCTGGCTTTTAAATTAAATAATCTTGCATATCTGATCCCTTATACCCGAGGAAATCAGAGAGAATCCAACCAGCTGGTTCGGACCGGTTCGGGCAAACCAGCGCTATTGCATCCTATTTAGCCACACTTTTGAGGCCAAGCGCATGCACAGAAAGTGTGTGCATGAGCAAAGCGCATGCGCAGAAGGCTGGGCATGAGCAAAATGCATGTGCGGAAGGCTGGGCGCATGCATGCATGCAAGGTACGCGCATGCGAACCAGTGGTAAAAATAAGTTAAACCCAATGCTTAATCCAACCTATGTTTCTTCCTAATAGTATCTCCTTTTCCAGGACTCAAGATATGCTTCTGCCCCTTTTCTTTGTCTAATGACTTTTGAATATTTCCTTAAAGGCCAGTCAGTTCTACACACCCTTACATCCTCTATATAGAGAATCATGGTAGTTTTCTCTCTTCTAACTTTATCCCTGTAACAACCTTGCCAAATGGTTCGAGTTGAGCAGGTAAGAGTGAGCACTCCAAATCATCTAATGAGTTCCATGGTGTAAAGGCATTGAATTAGATTTTTACCCAGCATGGCTAGCAAGGTTTAGGCTTAATTAGTATCCCTCCACCCTGGCAATTTTAAAAAATGTACCGTGTTTCCCCGAAAACACAACCTGTCCCGAAACTAAAGACTTGCCACATTTTTCACGTGGCCAAAAATATAAGCCGACCCCCAAAAATAAACCCCCTGGACAACCCGCCCCCCCTCCGGCCAGGCAGAGCACCACTCACTAACCTAGCGTTATCACGAAAGCGCCAAGTCGCAGGAACCGGGGGGGGAGTGCTCACATCGCTTGACGCCTTCGGGATACCGCTAGGTTGGGGAGTGGCGTTCTATCTGGCCAGAGGGGAGAGTTGCCGGCGGCTGCTCCCTTGTGAACTGGCTCCTGAAGAGCTGGGCACAGCCTCAGGGGCGAAGCAGCCATGAGGTAACCATGCTCACGAGCAGCCGCCCGGCAAATCCCCTCTCCAGCCGGGCAGAGCTCCATGCACTGACCTAGGGGGTATCCCTAAGGCGCCAAGCCATGTGGTGCTCTGCCCCAGCTCCCGCGGCTTGGCACATTCGGGATACCCCCTAGGTCAGTGCATGGAGCTCTGCCCGGCTGGAGAAGGGGGTTGCGCGAGCGCCTGTTCCGCCCACAGCTTCACCAAGCCCTTGCGCAGCTTTCCCAGGCCACCGCCACTGGCCGCTACTGCCCACCGCCGCCCCGCTCTGCTCCGCTCCGAGCATAACTTGCAAACTCCAAAACCCGGGGCCGAGTCTTCCAGCATTGGCCGCTCTAGGAATGCTCTCTATGGTGGGCCAGCTGCTGGAAGACTCTGTCCGGAAGACTCTCTGTCCGGCAGCCGGCCCACCATAGAGAGCATTCCTAGAGCGGCCAATGCTCTAAAGATAAAGATTCCTTTCGCACGTATGTGCTAGTTATTCCTGACTCTAGGGGTGATGCTAATCTCCGTTACAAAGCCGAAGAGCCAGCGCTATCCGAAGACGTCTCCATAGTCATGAGGCCAGCATGATTAAACACCAAAGATGCCAGAACGCTGTTACCTTCCCACCAAAGGTGGTGCCTATTTTTCTACTTGCATTTTTACATGCTTTCGAACTGCTAGGTTGGCAGAAGCTGGGACAAGTCACGGGAGCTCACTCGTTTACGCAGCGTAAAGATTCGAACTGCCAAACTGCTGACCTTTTTGATCGACAAGCTCAGCGTCTTAGCCACTGCGTCCCTCTTTCTCCCTTTATAGAGTTGCCCTGAGCATATGCAAAACGGAGATGGGAGGAGAATCAGAATCAGGGCCTTCTTCTGCAGAAATGGGGTGGCTGAAACACGAGGTTTAATATAAAAGAACCTCTCCGGGCTGCAACTCAAATTCCTCCCCAATAATTCAACTGGGTGGTTGGTTGTTTTGGTTTTTTGTTTGTCATTCAGGCGCTCATTGATAAAATGGTACTTGACACTGACTAGACTGGGAAGCACTCATTAGAAAAACCTAGCTCTTATTTCCAGAGACAAAGCATCTGCTCTGTATGTTTGGATTCTGTATTCTGGTTACAAAATGCAGCTCATCCAAGCTGAAGAAAAACCACATTCAGGAATCGGCAGGCTGCACAGGGGTGGCAGCGAGTTCAAACCTCCACAAGAAAAGAACAGGACTTTGTCCCTGGGAAACACAGATGGGCTCTCTTTCCCACCAACCTCAGCCAGAGCAGCCAAAGGGAAAAATTAATCAGCCCAGTCACTCTTCTTATACCCCTAGGCACGCTGCACCCATGAAAGCCATTCGTCTTTGTAGTATCTCTCTTTGCCTTTCCTGCCAAGATCGCCTGGTTTTCTTAGCCTTTTTTTATTCATTTTTTTTTAAAAAAAAAAAAGCTTTCTGAGCTATGCTGTCTATGCTCCAGGTTCTGGAGGCTAAATCGCATGCAGAGTCTAACAAAGAAAAGGCTAAAGGGAGACAGGATAGCAATAGCACTTAGACTTATATACCACTTTACAGTGCTTTTACAGCCTTCTCAGCCCTCTGAGTCAGCCTCTTGCCCCCAACAATCTGGCTCCTCATTTTACCCACCTCGGAAGGATGGAAGGGTGAGTCAACCTTGAGCCTGGTGGGATTTGAACTGCCAAATTGCAGGCAACCGGCAGCCAGCAGAAGTAGCCTGCAGTACTGCACTCTAACCACTGCGCTACCAAGGCTCACGATAGCCACCTTCCATACACTTGAGAGGCTGTCCCGGGGAAGAGGGGGGTCAATTTATACTCCATAGCACCTGAGGGTAGGGCAATTTTTTTACAGTCCTCTCTAAGCAGTTTACAGAGTCAGTATATTCCCCCCGCCAACAATCTGGGTCCTCATTTTACCCACCTTGGAAGGATGGAAACTATCTTTTCTTGGACAAGTTAACAAAGGTTTCCCCAGATACAGAGCTTAGCATCGGAAATCGACACACTTCTGTAGCATTGGGGTTCTCTTAACCTGGTTAAGATAACCAGGCACAGAATGCACTGAGGATAAATGTTGTTTTTGCAACCAGTTGCAGTGGCAAGCACCCAGCCCACTCCTTTCATTCCCCCCTCTCAAAAAAAAATTTGTGTGTCAAGGCTGGCCTATACTACAGACAGCTACTGCAGAATATATTTTAGCAATAGCACTTCGACTTATATACCGCTTCACAGGGCTTTACAGAGTCAACAAATTGCCCCCAACAATCTGGGTCCTCATTTTACCACCTCGGAGGATGGAAGGCTGAGTCAACCTTGAGCCTAGTGGGATTTGAACTGCCAAATTGCAGGCAGCTGGCAGGCAGCAGACGTAGCCTGCAGTACTGCACTCTAACCACTGCGCTACCAAGGCTCACGATAGCCACCTTCCATACACTTGAGAGGCTATCACGGAAAATCCCCTCAATTTATACTCCACAGCAGCTGAGGGTAGGGCAATTTTTTTACAGTCCTCTCTAAGCAGTTTACAGATTCAGCATATCCCCCCCCCCAACAATCTGGGTCCTCATTTTACCCACCTCAGAAGGATGGAAGGCTGAGTCAACCTTAAGCCTGGTGGGATTTGAACTGCCAAACTGCAGGCAGCCGGCAGCCAGCAGAAGTAGCCTGCAGTATTGCACTCTAACCACTGCACCACTAAGGTTCATGATAGCCATCTTCCATACACTTCCTGGGGAAGAGGGGGTCAATTTATACTCCACAGCATCTGAGGGTAGGGCAAGAAGGAACGGGTAGGAGATCCATCCAATTTGGAAATAAGCAGAAATTTCCTGATAGAACAATTAATCAGTGGAACAGCTTGCCACCCGGATTTATGCTCCGGTGCTCCATTGGTGGAGGTTTTCAAGAGAAGATTTGTCCAGGATGGTATAAATACTTCTGCCTTGGGTAGAGGGACCTCCAAGGTCCCTTCCAGCCCCATGATTCTATCATACTATGCTTGCCTTCATCTTCCCAGCTGTATCAGGATAAATCTGCCCTCCCTCTGGTCAATTTAACTTGGGTCCTGATGCTATCTATGTCAGCTTAGATTGTCCAGTTCTTCCTAGGGATTCAGGAGATCAGGCTAGAGTGGTGCAGTGGCCTAGAGATAGAGCTCTCGCCTCGCAATCAGGAGGCTGTGAGTTCGATCCTAGGTAGAAGCAGATATTTCTCTCTCTGGGCCCAATGAGAATAGTATCTGCTGAACAAATCCGGCCAGTAAACACAATTCAGTTTTCCAGGGTTTATGGGGTTGTTAAACAAAGATGGTGATGATGATTCAGGAGATCAAGCTATTTGCCATCCTTACCACATGTGGGAGGTTGTGGGGAGGCTTGGAAAGTAATGGGAGATTAGCCATAAACAATCAAGAGACAGAAGGGGGAATCTCCTAGAAGATTATCTCATAAATGGCAATTCAGCAAAGGGGACAAAGAAGACTTTCCCTTAATTATAGTACTACACATTCTTTTTGCAGTTTTGAAGATTCTGCATTGATTAGCATTATAGAAATCTTTCTGGAATATATATAGGAAGACTTCCTTCCGAAGTCTTACTTCCTGGATCTTCCCCAGCTGTGTGGGAAATGACACCACTTAAAGTTCTAGACTAAATATCCCAAACCAGCTCTAAAAAGAACGTTGGTCTTACCTGAACGTTTTTTTCTGGAGTAGTGGAGGGAGGGGTCACAGCAGGGTTAACACAGCCTGATTGGTCCATTTGACTGAGAGAAAACTTCTTAACCTTCGCCTTCTCCCGTTGGTTCCCAGTTTCCGCGATGTCACGGCCAGCATCTGCAAGCAAACACAAAACAAGGACAAGCCCCCCCCGGGGCCTCCCGATTCTACACCTCCCGGACCCTGTCTAACTAACTAGGGCGGGAAATGTGACCCCTCCCTCCACTACTCCAGAAAAAAACGTTCAGGTAAGACCAACGTTCTTTTTCCAGTAGAGTGGAGGGAGGGGTCACAGCAGGGACATACCCACGCTACGTCCCCGGGCGGGCAGACTGGGTCCCAGGTGAGGAATCGGCCACCACCCTCTGAAGAACCCTCCGGCCAAAAGATGCCTCAGCCGAGGCATAAGTATCCAAACGATAGTGCCTAATAAAAGGAGTGGGGGAGGCCCAAGCGGCCGCCCTACAAATATCCTCGAAGGGTGCCCTGGTGGCCCAGGCCGCCGAAGTAGCGGCACTGCGGGTGGAGTGCGCAGTGATCCCCGATGGGGGAGTCTTCCCAGAAGCTCCGTAAGCCTCAAGTATGGCCAACCTAATCCATCGTCCGATGGTGGAAGAAGAAACCTTGCATCCTAACGAGCCTGGGCGAAAGGAAACAAATAATGCCTCCGTCCTCCTAATGCCCTCAGTTCGCTTTAGGTAAATGCGAACAGCCCGGCGAACATCCAGCTTATGCCACACTAACTCCCGCTCCCTTGAGGGATTGGGACAAAAATTCGGGAGTACGACCTCCTGGGCCCTGTGAAACTGTGAATTCACCTTCGGAATGAACGAAGGATCCAAACGAAGGACCACCCTGTCCTGGTGTATAACACACAAGTCACTGCGTGAAGAAAGGGCCCCCAACTCTGAAATGCGCCTGGCCGATGTAATGGCCACTAAAAACACCACCTTAAGGGTAAGCAGACGCATGTGTACCGTCCTAAGTGGCTCGAACGGGGAGCTCGTCAGAGCCTGGAGAACCAGGGTCAGATCCCAGGTCGGAAACCTATGGACCGGAGGTGGACGGATGTTAGCCGCCCCCTTCAGGAAACGCTTAACCAGAGGAGAACGGGAAAGGGTGAGGGAACCCTCCCCCCCCAGAATGGTGGCCAAGGCCGCCACCTGACGCCGGAGCGTATTATGCGACAAGCCGTCCTCCAACCCCTTCTGGAGGAACTCCAACACGTTTGGGACGGTAGCTCTAGAAGGATCCAACCCCAAAGGGATACACCACTTTGCAAACGCTTTCCATGTGGCATTGTAAATCCTAACCGTGGACGGCCTCCTAGACGCCTCTAAGGTGGCTATAACTCCCGATGACAGCCTCTGCCCCCTCAGGACCCTCCGTTCAAGAGCCAGGCGGTCAGATGGAGCCACTGAGGCCCTGGGTGATGTAAAGCCCCCTGACTCAGAACGACCTCCCCCGGGGGAATCCTCCAGGGGTCTGCTACCGACAGCTGGACCAGGTCCGCGAACCAGGGTCTCCTCGGCCAGTAAGGGGCTAACAGGATAACGAGAGCCCTCTCTGTGACTATCTTCCCTATCGTACGGGGAACGAGGGGAAGGGGAGGAAAGGCATAAAGAAGGCCCGGGGGCCACCGGCTCCTGAGAGCATCCGCTCCTTCCGCCGACGGGGACTGGAACCGGGTAAAGAACCGGGGCAGCTGAGCGTTGTCGGGAGAGGCGAACAGATCGACCAGAGGCGTGCCGAACCTGCCGCATATCTTCTGAAACAACTCCGGGCCCAGTTTCCACTCGCCATCGTCTAGGGTTGTGCGACTCAGCCAATCCGCCTGAAGATTGGACACTCCTGAGATGTGCTCCGCCACTATGGAGGCTAAGTGTCTCTCCGCCCACAAGCCCAACAACTGCGCCTCTCGCCAGAGAGAACGTGAGCGGGTGCCCCCCTGGCGATTGACATGGGCCTTCGTCGCCACATTGTCCGTAAGCAGGAGGACATGGTGCCCCCGCAGGTGATGACGAAAAGTCCGTAGGGCAAGTCTCGCGGCTTTCAGCTCCAGCCAATTGATGTTGTGGCGGAGATCCGAGGCAGACCAACGTCCCTGGGTCATGTCGGAGTCCATCACGGCCCCCCAGCCGAAGAGGCTGGCATCCGTCGTCACGGTGACTCTCTCGGGCTCCCAAAAGCAAGCCCCCTGTTGCAGCGCCGGGGACATCCACCACTGAAGAGATAGTCTCACCTCCGCTGGTAGAGGAACTGGCCGCAAGGAGTTGCTCATCATCCTTCTCTGGACCGGGATCAAGGCCCACTGGAGAGGCCGCAGATGGAGCCGGGCCCAGGGCACTATCCCTATGCAAGAGACCATCTTCCCCAGAAGTTGAGACAAGGTCAGTATGGAAACAGACCTTCTTTTTTGTACGGAGGAGACCAGCTGGCGCAGGCTGGACAAGCGTTCTGGAGACAGGCAGACCCTCCCTGACTCGGAATCTATCACTGTCCCTAAGTGTAGGATCTGCCGGGACGGGGATAGGTGGCTCTTGGGAAAGTTCACAGAAAACCCCAACGCCTGAAGCCAACGGATCGTCAGCCGAAGATCCGACTTGGCTCTGAATAGGGACCCCGCCTGAACGAGAACGTCGTCCAAGTAGCACTGAAGTCTCACCGGAATGGAACGCAGGTAAGCCGCCAGTGCTGCCAGGACCTTGGTGAATGTCCGCGGAGCTGAGGCCAAACCGAACGGGAGAGCCCGGTATTGGTAATGCCTGCCCCGGTGAGAAAACCTGAGATAACGCCGGTGAGACTGAAGGATGGGAACGTGGAGATAGGCCTCCGTCAAATCTACTGAGGCCATGTAATCCCCCCTCCGAATGCCCTGCAGAATCGATTTCAGGGACGCCATCTTGAACCGCCTGTATACTAAGTAGCGGTTCAGGCGTTTCAGGTTGAGAATCGCCCTCCAACCCCCCGAGGATTTTGGAACTACGAACAGGTGGGAGTAGTAGCCCAGACCCCTCTCCTGCTCCGGAACGACCTCCACTGCCCTGATTTCTAGAAGATGGGCGACCGCGAGGTCCATGAGGAGACGTCGCTTCGGATCCCGGGCCGGGGGAAAAACCTTGAAAAAACTTGGGGGATTGGAGAGGAATTCTAACCTTAGGCCGTGGCGAACGGTCGCCCTGACCCAACCGTCTGACGTGATCCGATCCCACTCGTCCGCATACAGTGCCAGGCGGCCTCCGATGGGATGACTCGGGTTTGAGTCATTTCCCTCTGCGGAAGGGGCGGCCGCCCCCCCCACGAAAGGGCCGCTTGGACTGCGGCTGAAATCTAGAACGGTCCTGAAACCCCTGTCTGTTGAATGACCTGTCCTGCCTGTACGGTTGGTATCGCTGGTCCTGATCCCTGTCATAAGACTTGAACTGGGGCCTGCGATAGGGGTGACTACGTGACTCTGCCTTCTTGGTGGATGTAGGCATGACTTTCTTTTTATCTTTATTCTCCACCAAAATCGGATCCAAGGAAGCTCCGAACAAGTTTGGACCCTCAAAGGGAGCCGCTACTAGATCCCACTTGGCTTTATAGTCTATCTGCCAGTTCCTGAGCCATAGGAGCCTACGAGAGGCCACCGAGGTGGCCAAAGCACTAGAACCAAATCTAACAGCGTCTAGGGTCGCATCAGCCGAATACTGACACGCTGCCATTATTTTAGCTAAATCCTGGTGTACGCGCTCATCCTGGATCGGAATTCGATCCTGAAGCTGGCGGAGCCACATGACCGTGGTGCGGTTGAAGTACGAGGCAGCAGCCGCTGCCCGCACCGCCCAAGCTGAGGCCTTAAAATTTTTACGTAAGGTGAGCTCCGCCCTCTTGTCTTCTGGCTTAAGTTTGTCAGCTGCGTCCCCCGAGACCACTGGGGAAGAGGAGACTAAAGCTGCTATGGGCTGATCTACAACTGGGAGCTGAATAGCCTGCACAAAAGACTTTTCCATGTTATAGGCGCGACGGTCGTTGCTGCCAGGTGGGGAAAAATTAGAAGGACGGGCCCATTGGCTAGTAGCTACCTCTAAGAAAAGAGGAGGGGCAGGAATCTCTTCCTTATTGGTGGCCGTCGCTGAGAACATGACCATGTCTGGATCCGTGGGCGGTGGGACCATAGGGTCCCCCGTGCCCACCTTGGTGGTTCTCCTAGCCTTCTTGAGTAATGGCTTGAACATGGCCTGGAGAAAAAGGTTAGAAGAGCGAGGCGGCTCAGGGGCCGCATCTTCCTCCTCAGAGAACCCCCAATCATCCCTCCGTGCTTCCCCCCTAGAGGAAACCTCACTCATGAGGGAAGGAGAGGAAGCCCTAGATCTGGACCTACTAAAGGGAGTAACTCGACTGTGATGAGAAGGCCTGTCCCTTTGAGCAATGCCCCTAGAGATGGCTGCAGAAATAATCCTTTTGAGATTCTCAGGGAGGTGTTCTAGATCCTCCTCATCACCTTCAGTATCATAATCTGGAGCCACGTAGGCCCTGCTGGATTTCCTACCCCTAATGGGACCTGCAGAGGTGCCTTCCAATGGGTCCCCCCTATCTGCCTCTCTAGTCCCCAGGGAAACAGAAGGAGAGCGAGGGCCCCCCCGCTGCTGACTCCTATCCGATCTATCTGAGGAAGCAGAGGAAGAAGAGGAAGGGCTGAACCCCCTGGCCACAGGTGGGGAAGGGCAGGAAGCCACGGGGCGTGGAGATCTGGATCTAGGCCCAGGATCCCGGGCCTGTCTTTTCTCCGCTCTTTCGATGACCTTCTCTATAGCCCTGGATCGCCTGAGCTCATCCCTTTGCAGAGCTCTGGAAGGTCTTTCCTCTGCTGAAGGCCTAGAAGCCCGAGGCCTAACAGGGGGAGTGGGCTCAGCCTTATCATCGCCTGCCTGAGATGGTAAGGCCTGCTGAGCCTCTGTTCTATCCGCCATCGCCCCACTCACGTGCACCAAATAAATTTGAGACAGGAACAGCCCTTCAGCTGGTGGGAATCGCCTGCTCTGGGCCTCCGGTAGACTACAAACAGCACGGCCACGTTGTATTCAGCCTCTCCGTGCTGCAATGCCCAGACACGTGATTCAAAATGGCTGCCGGCTTCTTTGGGCGGTCCCTGGCCAAAGCGCGCCTAAAAATGGCCGCCGACCTCGCCCTTCGCTTCCTCTGGCTGCGGGCGGCCGTTTGCATGCTCGCCGCCCCCAGCAGCACCAAAGCAAGACACTGGAGCTCCTACTCACTGGGAGACCTCCAAATCCCAGAAAAAACGGCCCCGCGCCGTCGCCGCGGGCTGTAACCGGCCCCGGACTGTGCGAAATTCAAAATGAAGCCGATTTGTCGCTTTCGCGCTGAAAAGCCCCGGCGCGCTGCGACTTTCACTAACAGGCATGTGTGCATCGCCGTAGGGTCGCCCGGCACGCCCGAGACACCAGGCATCAGACCGGAGCGACCTTCTAAGCGGGGGGAGGAAGCCAGCGCCCCCCCCCTGCAGAATCTCTCAGCCTTCTAAGGGCAGCCAACAACAGCCCTGCAAGGCAGACCCACTACAAAAAATACATTTTCTAAAGGTAACCAAATTAAAAATTCTAAATTTAATCAAGATCAATTACATACACTGACTAACTAGAAAACCTACTAGGAACCAAACCTGAGTCTTGGACCTTGACTGAGAGGAAACTGGGAACCAACGGGAGAAGGCGAAGGTTAAGAAGTTTTCTCTCAGTCAAATGGACCAATCAGGCTGTGTTAACCCTGCTGTGACCCCTCCCTCCACTCTACTGGAAAATTTGGTCCTTTGGATGCAGCCTTGATGCCATGCAGCCTTGATTCTCATGTACTTCCATAAAGGCAAGTTGCTCATGTTTTGCTCATGTTTTTCTTAATATGAATTCAATGGTTGACCTATTCTGTACATTGCATCATTTTTTTTTTTAGAATAATTTTTTATTGTTTTTGTCTTTTTATCACATATTACACTCTTTATATCAACAGTTTGTACAATGTTACATCGTCGTATCTATGTATGTTTTCCTCTCTTTACCATATATTACAATCCTTATGTCATTTTATCTATACATTTTTATGATATTTAACATATTTACCTATTTTTATATACAGTTCTATGTTTATTTATGTATATTGTTTTCGGCTTAAATGTTTTTCTTATTATCCAACCATTCATACCACTTATTCCAAATTTCGTAGTATTCCGATTTGTTTAACCACCATTTGTTAAAGCAATTGTGGCTAACCCCGCCCATTCACAGAAACCAGGAGGTGCAAAATTTCTGGAGGCAGCATGGCATCAAGGATTGGTTCAGAGGTGGGATACTACTGGTTTGATTCTGTGGGGTTCGGAGAACCAGCAAATCAGACCACCAGATGGCCCCACCCATTTATCAGGCTCTTTTCAGGCCATTTATCTAGCTAAAATCGGTCTAAGGTGAAAAATAATCCAAAAATGGCCTGAAAACAGCCCACCTAAAAGGTCATTTTGGGGCTGTTTGGGGGCCAACATTGGCCCAAAAATCAGCCTGAAAATGGCCTAAAAACACCCCAAAAACAGCTTACCCAACTTCTCTTCTCTTGCAGCCAGCTTTCCCAGTCTTGCTTGATGCACTCAGTCTCTCTCCCCCCCTCCCCCCTCTCTCTTTCTCTCACACACACACACAGACACACTCACACACACACAGAGAGAGAGGTTGGATCTTTCTTTCCTCCCACCCACTCCCACCAGACCCCTGGATTCCCTCCCCAACCTGCCTGTCCCATACAGGTACCACCCACACAAGTGACGTAGAGTTGGCCATGCCCACTCAGTCACATGACCCCCACCCTAGCTACACCCACCTAGCAGAGAACCAGTTGTTAAAAAAAATTGAACCCACCACTGGACTGGTTATAACATATGTAAACAGTTCAACAATTGAATGGGATCAACTAAATAGGATTGTCTTTAATAAGTTGAAAACAATTAAACGATGACATTTATTTTACGGTACTTAGTTAGATGACAATGCTTAGTCTACCTCTGCAGATCCCCCAACTTAAGCATCAGGGTAGAAAACTACAAGAAAATACCAAGAACATCAGCTAGAGTTGAAAGATAGAAAAAAATATCCCAAAAGATGTCAAGTTGTTGCTAAGATAATTACATCGGTATGACCATAAAGTCACCAGGAGTCAAACTCAATTACATGGAGTTAATTCATACATAATCTCTCCATATATTGAATAAGTTTTCTATCACATTAATTAAACAAAAACACAAATTCGTGGTAAATTTCTAAAGCTGGTCTGATGGCTAAGGCTCTGGGCCTTTAGACTGTACATCAGAGGTGGGTTCGGACCGGTTCAGACGAGTAGATAGTAACTCGACCTGCCACGCCCCCAAACGGGTTCTCTCGGCTGCACCATAGGTGCCGCCATCTTGATTTTTGCTTCTGCGCATGCATTTTTTTTTAGTACTGCACATGCACACACGCGCATCCCTGAGCCAACCGGCAGTAGCAGCAGCCAGAACCCAACCCTGCTGTATATCTCTTCACCAATCATCGTTTAAAAGCAACACTTTATAAGCCCCCATGATGGGACTTACACAACACAAAGGCCAAACCAAACAATCAGCACTCTGCCCCAGCCGAATGTGTACACCCAGCCTCTCTAGATCAGCTGTGCTGATGACAAAAGAATAACATATGATTTGTGGATCGAATATCCACAACTCTTCCGGCAACTCAATACTTGCTCTCCCTGAATTACAGGTTAATGGAAATAATACATAAAGAAACATGCAATTCGAAAGCATTGTGGGAAGACGTCAAGCTTTCAGTTCTCATTTGCGGTTTGTTTATTTTTTGAGTGAAACACAAGGTTGGGAATACCCTGGCGAGTACAAAAGATTCAGGATTAAAGAAGGGTGAACCCAGAAGACTTAAATTTATGCTCCTTCAAGTCAACGTTCAGTTGAAGACACTTCCCCGTAGACGTTTGTTCCTGGACCAGCTTGATGTCGCACAGGGGCTCTTGTTCTGGATGCTATCCACGCACCAGTCGAGAAGAGCATCTTTTGTGGAGATGTTGTGTAAAAAGTCAAGATTGAATCCATGACCCTGTGATTCAAACCCTGCTCAATTCTATATGTGTTGAGCATCCACAGCCCTCGTGTCCATGGACATCCCTGCTTAACAATCTACTGCAAATCAAAAACACTCACCAGAAGTTTGTATTGCAAAAGACCTGAAGAGTTACTGGCTAAAAAGGTAAGGCAGATGTGGATCTAACTTCATTGGATGACACCGTTTAGCTCATACCCTTCACGTTAACCTTCCCCAACATGGTTGTTCTTCAAATGTCAACTCCCAGAATCCTGCAGCTGTTGCCTAGATTTCTGAGCTGTGTTACACCTCTGGAAGATGTCTAAGTTGCAGAAGGTTGCACTAAAGAACAATTCAAGTGTGTTCTACAAGACTCTCCTAAAACTTGTTATTTAATTTCTTGTTACCAAGAAATTAAAAGACGCTTGCTCCTGGGGAGGAAAATTATGGCAAATCTAGACAGCATACTAAAAAACAGAGACATCACCCTGCCAACAAAGGTGAGTATAGTCAAGGCTATGGTTTTCCCAGTGGCAATGTATGGCTGTGAAAGTTGGACCACAAGAAAGGCTGAGCACCAAAGAATTGAGGCCTTTGAACTATGGTGCTGGAGAAGACTCCTGCGAGTTCCTTGGACCACAAGGTGATCAAACTGGTCAGTCCTAGAGGAGATCAACCCTGACTGCTCTTTAGAAAGCCAGATCCTGAAGAGGAAACTCAAATACTTTGGCCACTGAATGAGAAGGAAGGACTCACTGGAGAAGAGCCTAATGCTGGGAACGATTGAGGGCAAAAGAAGAAGGGGACGACAGAGAATGAGGTGGCTGGATGGAGTCATTGTGAGCTTAAATTGACTCCAGGGGATGGTGGAGGACAGGAATGCCTGGAGGAACGTTGTCCATGGGTCGTGATGGATCAGGCACGACTTTGCAACTAACAACAACAACAAAACCTTGTTAAGCCAGGGCCTGTATTTTGCCCTGAGCTGTCCTTCAACAACATGCAAAGCAGTCAAATCAAGAAGATTATAGGTTCCTGTTTTTCTGGACTGAGAAGCTATTTTATCAGATTTATAAAACCGGAACTTTAGAAATGAACTTGAATCTTGCGAATCCCTGATTGCAGCCTCTTGCAGAAAACAGCCACACAAGGAAGGAAAGGTTTCGTACAGCTGAAGAAACCAAGGTGGGATCATTCAAATCTGGTTAGCTTTTTATTTAAGACAAGCTTATCTAAAAAGCTTGAGCTATACATCACGGGAGGTATTACAGTGGCTCTTGTGCCAGAGGGCAGCGTTCTGGATCCACCAGGCTATTAACTACCTGAAACAATTCAACTGGATGACAGTTGACAGAAGCAGAAGCTCCAGGAAAAGAACAAGTCCGTTTAGGAAGAATTTATGCTGCAACTTGGGCATCAGCTCAACACCAGCTTCCAACTGCTCTGCTCACTTCCCATTCCATTAGTTTCCTCTCCTTTGTAGGAGGGCCTAAGGCAGAGATGGCAAACCTTTTCCACCTCCGGTGCACGCAGCGCACACTTGCATGCCCACCCCCATAATTTAATGGCCACCAGTGCCATGTCCCCTGCGCATGCACACATCACACACACACACACTGCTGCCCCATGCATGCGTGCATGGCTTTCTTGGAGCCTGAGGAGGGTGAAAATGGCCTCCTCTGTCCCCCTGGAGGCCCTCCGGAAGCCGTTTTCTGACTTTTGGTGGGCCCGGTAGGTCCATATTTTGCCCTGCTCTAGAGGCTTTCTAGGAGCCTGAGGAGGGCAAAAACAGCCCAACACACAAACCAGAAGTCTGTACTCGAACTTCCGGTTTGCGCACTGGGCAGTTTTTCGCCCTCTGGAGACTTCAGGGAAGCCTCCGGAGGGCAAAAAACGGCTGAAAATCAAGGCCAAAAATCAGCTGGCCAGCATTTAGGGCATGGAGCTGACTGGGCAATGCCTCGCGCGCCCTCAGAAATGGCTCTGCGTGCCTCCTTTGGCACACGTGCCATAGGTTCGCCATCACAGTCCTAAGGGCTGATGATAGGACAGTGGGCTTGCCCATCTCAGTCTATTGTTCTACTGCTGAAATCTAGGGAACGGCTATCGAGCTGTCAAAACAAGGGAACGTCTATCATGATTTCTGATAACTGACCAAAGGTCACTGAGAATGGGGCAGATTAACTAAGTGTCAGGCCTGGAAGGCATCTTTTGCATTGGGCCTTCAAGCCTGCCACATTCAATGCTGTGGGAAAATGGGAGGGGGAATTATATGGCGTATGGGGGATATATAGTCTAAATAACCTTCCTTTCTCAGAGAGTCAAGGACACCTCGCAGTATTCACGATACTGGAACATCTTGGGGTCATGTGATCCCCATTTGTGACCTTCTTCCCTGGGGGCTTCTGATAAGTGAAATAAGTGGGAGAAGTTAGATTTGTTTAGCAATCACAGTGATTTGCTTAATCACGACACAAAAGCTTGTAAAATTGAGTACAACTTCCTTAACAACTGCATTACTTAGTGACAGAATTACGGTCCCAATTGTGATCGTAAATCAAGGCCTACCTGTAAACCATGATCTACCACAAAGTGTGGATCCATGGTCGAAGTAGCACTGGCATCATTCACTGGTTGGTTGCATGAGCTCCAGAATCTCCTTTCCTAATCCCATAAGTGGTTATTTTAGTGGTTCAGCAATGGCTTCCCAGCATACCTCGGATAAATAATAGATTTATTTTGAATAAAGCTAGTATTTAAGCCTTAAAGTAGGCTGAGCCAGGCTAAACCTTCCAAGAAAACACTCTCAACTGTTCCAACAGGGGGGAAATCAATCCCATAACTACTTAGATGCCTAGTATGGTTATTCCCAATTTGTATTTCTAGACTTGTGGCATCCATTAATCTTTCGAAGCAAAAAGCAGAGTAGCCCTTAGCATGAAAAAAAAATGTGGTGACCAATTTCGTTGTTAATCGAATCCAAACGAAATATGTGAGCCCAATTTGTGAAACAAATCCATTATTCTCTTCAGTGCTCAACTCCCCTTCCTTTTGTGAACAGGATACAGTGTTGGTGGTGGGGGTGGGGAAATGAACAAGTAGAGTAAGCTGTTCTTGGAATTGGTCTCCCATTTTGCTGATAGCAGTTTAGCTAAAGGAAGTTGCACTGTCAAATCTTGGACTCTAGCCTGTAAACTCCAGCCAAATTATGGTCGGAGTCAATAAAAGTGGTTATCTAGAGATGTAACAAAAGAGATTGGACTCTATTCTATCTAGAGTTTGCCAGGGTTTGTTCACCATTGAATGATGCAACAAATATGGACACACGAGGCTTCAAAAGGAGCTCTCCAAGGTGGCATAAGCACGACATGGTCTTGGTGACTAAAAGTTGCATCATACTTTGCTTTGCATTCTCTCATCAAAGTTTGGACTTGATGGGGTTTTTCTCTTGGGGTTCTTTTCCAGAAACCAGAATTAACACTAGCAGAATACTTTGATTTGCCAATTCAAAACAGAAATGGGAAAGACGACTGTCAGCTGAATGAACCAAGGCTTTAACTACGGTATGTGACTGTATAGTCATGCCAGCTACATGACCATGGAAGCATCTTCGGACAATGCTGGTTCCCTTGGCTAGTAAATGGAAATGAGCACTGTCCCTTAGAGTCAAATACAACTGGAGAGAGAAAACCTTTACCTTTTTTTTTAATGTGACACATAGCTCTTCAGTTGCTGCTAAAATATAAGTCACAATACCAAATAGGAGTTCAACTACCATGCCCCTCCCTGCATATACAGCAGGGGCCAAAATTGTGGAAACCTTTTGGGGAAAGTGTATTTTTGAGGTTTGATGGCTAATAACACCACTTTTTTTTGAGTAAATACATACATACATACATGGATATATAAAATTACATATCAATGGAAAGATAATTTAATCAAGAATGTGATGCAACAAAGGTTGTTCCATTATCTGTATTCTTTGAAAAGTTATAGCCAAATACAGCCATCATTAAAACCCACTTAATAGAAGCAATCATTCAATCTTTGCTTCACATGATAACAGCTGCAGAACTAAAAGACTTGGTTCACTCCATGGGAAGACTTTGTCAGGACGCAATTCATGCTAAAGGTTACCCAACTAAGTATTAACTGACATGGTGATATTTTTTTGTATATCTCATTTTTTCTGTGTGTTTCACTTTTCCTCTTTATAATTGCTATTCTAATAGCAAATCCTTCATAAAAGTTATTGCATTACATTCTTGATTAAATTATTTTTCCATTGATGCATAATCTTATGGTACTACTAGTACAAAAAAAGTGGTGCTATTAGCCATCAGACCTCAAAAATACTGCACACTTTTCCCAAAAGGTTTCCACAATTTTGGCCACTACTGTAAAATATTAGCTTTATTTCTTTAAAAAAAATTTTAACATGTACTTTTAACTTCTTTACAGATGGGACAAATGATGGTGATAATCGCTTCTTCCTGAAGCAAAGGAAGGAATCAGAGATGTTTAGGGCAGGAACTTTTGCCAGCTATGTCTCTTTTTCAGAATCTATATTTAAGGGAACAAGCAGTCTTGATTCTCTTCCAGGTAACAAAAGAAATCATAATACAATACAATAGTAGAGTTGGAAGGGACCTTGGAGGTCTTCTAGTCCAACCCCCTGCCTAGGCAGGAAACCCTATACCGTTCCAGACAAATGGCTATCCAACATCTTCTTAAAGACTTCCAGTGTTGGGGCATTCACAACTTCTGGAGGCAAGCTGTTCCACTGATTAATTGTTCTAACTGTCAGGAAATTTCTCCTCAGTTCTAAGTTGCTTCTCTCCTTGATTAGTTTCCACCCATTGCTTCTTGTTCTGTCTTCAGGTGCCTTGGAGAATAGCTTGATAATGAATCAAGGCAGTCAATGAATTGTTTATGTAAGACCATACTTGCTTTTACAATGTTTGGCCACGATGAAGTCACCTTAAAAAAAATTGAATAAATCCCATCAAGTCTTATCAGTGACTGAAACCATTTCATTTTCTTAGCTGAACTCATCGTACATGCTACCAGTCTAACACCCACTCATTCCTTTGGGATTCTTTGGAGCTGCTGATTCTTTGGCTACGAGTTCCAATAGCTAACATCTTCCAAATTCCTTTTTTTTTTTGGATGGCATCCATCCGGCATCCAGGCATAGAAGAATGACTTTAGTGAATTTTGGACACCAAGGAATGCAACTATATAAGCACAGTTCTCAGCAGATAAGAATATTCCCTGCAAAGTTCCTCTTAGTAAATGCAATTTATACTCAACAATATTGTGGGACCTTGAAGAAGGAGAATGAGAGGAGTATTGTCACCTTTGCATGTTGGTGCTCGAGAAGACTCCTGCCAATACTGTGGACAGCCAAGAAAACAAACCAAGAGATCATTGAATAAATCAATCCAGAGTTCTCACTTGAGGCACAGGTTCAAATTCAAACACATTATGTGAAAACCCAACTTTCTGGAAAGGCTCTAATGGTGGAAAGGTAGAGAAGACAACCACCAGCAAAGTAGATGGATTCAGTTACGGTGGCAATGAATGAGTACACCTTTAGTAGTCCTAAAAAAACAGGGAAAGAACAGAGCCACAGAGAAATATCTATCTAGATATATCTTAGGAGTCAAAATGATGACATTATGGCACGCAATCCGATCAATCTTTCTTGTTTGTTTATGAACAGATTGGTTCAATTTCATAGTGGAAATTCCCTATAGTCAAGGAAAGTTTATTAGTATGAGAATTAATGTAACCTATGAGTACATTAAGCATTAGAGCAAAAACTGCTCTCCAGAGGTTTAATGGATCTACACGGGATACAATGGGGGCAAAAATCAACGTTGTGTGTTCCTATTTTTACCCCACCCCAAAGAATTTAGGGGACTGCATTTTGCACTTAAATAAATTTCCGAATGATTTTAGTTCCATGTATGCAAAGTGGATGATTATAGTTTTATGTTCAGATGCTACATATAAGCATGTATAATCAATGAAACCTGTGATCAGAGTGTTCCCTAATTTAGCACTCTTCAAATGTGTTTAGCTGCATCTCCCAGAATCCCCAAATATGTCTGTTAATAACGTTGCCTGGGAAATTCAGAGAGTTGCAATCCTGGCACATATAGCAATAGCACTTAGACTTATATATGGCTCTATAACGCTTTACAGCAATCTCTGAATGGTTTACAATATCAGCCTATTGCCCCCAACAATCTGGGTCCTCCTTTTACCAACCTCAGAAGGATGGAAGGCTGAATCAACCTTGAGCCCGTCAGTATTAAACTCCAGATTGTGGGCAGAGTTTGCCTGCAATACTGCATTCTAATCACTCTGCCTTTGAACTATGGTGCTGGAGAAGACTCTTGCGAGTCCCTTGGATTATAAGGCGATCAAACCGGTCAGTCCTAGAGGAGATCAACCCTGACTGTTCTTTAGAAGGCCAGATCCTGAAGATGAAACTTAAATACTTCGGCTACCTAATGAGGAGGAAGGACTCCCTGGAGAAGAGCCTAATGCTGGGAACGATTGAGGCAAAAGAAGAAGGGGACGACAGAGAATGTGGTGGCTGGATGGAGTCTCCGAAGCAGTAGGCGAGAGCTTAAATGGACTCCAGAGGAAGGTAGAGGACAGGAATGCCTGGAGGAACGTTGTCCTTGGGGTCGTGATGGGTCGGACACAACTTCACAACTAATAACAACAATCACTCTGCAACCAGGGCTCATACATGTAGGACTAGTATTATTTTACGATTTCTTAAACTAAGAAAGACAACAGTTAAATAGTTATCCTAAGAACCAGCTGCTTAAAAATGGAATACTTACAAAATATAAATCACTAGTTGTGTCATACTTTTTCTTTCCAACAATTGAAATTGATTGAAATGGACCAGAATGTAACAAGGTAGAGATTTCCTGTATGTACTGGCACCATTATTTTTTAGAAGATTTCTTGATTTGAAGCGTTTCTTTATCTCTGTACTTAGGATACAGCTCCTGACAAGACATTCTCCAAAGCCAATAAAATCTGCTCAACTGGATCTGACAAGCTCTCAACTATTAAATGCCTCATCAAGAAAAGAGTGAATGTGCCCAGTGGAAGTGTATTCTCAGAGGGCAGAAAATTTGCCAAGAACACCAAAGTAGATATTTTTCTCTCTTAAGTTTCACCACTGCACAATAGCTACACCACCGGCCATGCTAAAATTGCATGTTTTTTTCCCCATGTTTTATTTATCTTACTACTAATACTACTTATTATTAATATACTTTCCATGTCCACCAAACAGTTTGAGATCTGGGTTTTGAACTATCAAATCCACATATGTGTTATAATATTCATCACAATACTATTAATAATATAACTACACATCAGTACAATTACAATAGTACATAACATCTTCATCATTAAATTCTCTCTACATTAACATTCACACACACACACATACCATTTTTTTTTGCTGATAAATAAATAAATGGATGGATGGATGGATGGATGGATGGATGGATGGATGGATGGATGGAAACCAGCCCTAGTCAACAAACGAACCCCACCCACCATCCAGGCCGTTACAATACAAAACAACAACGAACACACAGCCAGCACCAATCTACCAATCATGATACAACCACACAACCAATCATTCCACCTACTGAAACAAAGCCAGCACTCCATCCCCTCCCACCAAGATATACAGAAAGACGGCAGCTCCGGTCACACTTTAAGCCAAAGACCACAGCCTGAAGATGGTGAGTGCGATCTCGCTGAAACGTTGCAAAGACAATCTCAATCTTACATGGGAAAAGACCCAAATACAACAAAACCAGCATATATATATATATATATATATATATATGTATGTATGTATGTATGTATGTATGTATGTATGTATGTATGTATGTATGTATGTATATATATATATATATATATATATATATATATATATATATATATATATATATATATATATATATCCATCCTCCTTTCTAACTTATGTTTCTATTGTCTAACAATTGGTAAAATACATCCCACATCAAGAAATATTCAATACAATACAGTTTCAGTTTCTTCTTTATCCTTAATCATCAGTGTCAATCTGTCCATTTCTGCATATTCTAATATTTTTAAATTATACTCTCATCTGATGGTATTTCATCCTTTTTCCATTGTTATGCAAATACAATTCTAGCTGCAATTAATATATGTAAAACTGGATATATAGTCTTTTTGTCCTATTTTTCAGGTAAAATGCTCAACAAAAATATGATAGAAATGTCATCAATCACCAGGTTCATACTATCATATGTAGTGGATTTGCCTAAAAGCCAAATACTTTTTGACAAAAATACATACCTGGTTGGAAGAAAAATGATAAAGCAACATATTGACTTGAAACCTATCATTTTTTTTTCCAACCAGGTATGCATTTTCATCCAAAATTGTTTGGATTTTAGGCAAATCCACCACATATGATAGTATGAACTTGGTGATTGATGACATTTCCAACATTTAGCAGATCGGTTTTTATACATTTTAGCCAATCTTGCCGGTGCAAAGTGCCATCCATAAAAAATAAAATTGCACCTGTTGATGCCTTTATTTTTTTTATATTTATTTATTTTATTGAAAAAGTTTTATTCAAACATATTTTCCCCCTTTAAGCCCCCCACCATACAGTATAAATCCCATACAGATACTATACCCCTCCCCTCCCCCCAGCCCCCCCTAAAGAAAGGAAATTCAAATATTATACCAATTATTTTACCCCCTCCCCTCCCCCTGTCTAAAAGTAGATTACTCATACACATATTGTACCCCCTCTCTTCCCAACAATCACAATATAAATTTCTCTTGGAATAATAATAACCCATCAATCCCTTCTTCTAAACCAATTTAACATATATAAATCATAATATAAATTTCTCTTAAAATAATATTTCATTAATCCCATCTTCTAGTATATTTATACATATATATTACCCCACCCTCCACCCTAACCCACCCCCACCTCCCACTCAACCCCCCCCCTGACTTCCACTATACACCACTCTAATGATTCCAAGCATCCCATGTATTATTTACTCTAATCAACTATCAGTCTAAACAATCTTAGCTAAAGGCTACATAATACCTCCTAGTCTGATACTTATTCTGTATATAATCAATCCATTTTGCCCATTCTTGTGTATAATTCTCCTGCTTCTGATCTTTTAAAAAAGCTGAAATTTTTGCCATTTCGGCGAACCCCGCCACTTTCTGAGTCCATTGACCAATTGTCGGTAAAAAATCTTTCTTCCAATGTTGCGCAATCAGCAGCCTAGCTGTTGTGACCATATACAGAACCAATTTTGTTTCCCCTTTAGTAAGATCCTTAGCTATGCCCAGTAGAAACATTTGCGGAGTAAATTGTATTCTTTTTTTCAGTACATTTTGCATGACCCACCATATTTTTATCCAAAAAGCCTTAACCTTATTGCAGGTCCACCATACATGAAAAAAGGTAGCATCTAGGCACCCGCATCTCCAACGTTTTGGTTGAATATTTGGGTACATGCATGATAATTTTTTAGGATCTAAATACCACCTGTAAAACATTTTATAAAAATTCTCCCTTAAATTCTGTGACTGTGTAAATTTAACATTCTGAACCCATATTCTTTCCCATGTTTCCAACATAACAACTTCACCAAAATTCTGAGCCCATTTAATCATACAATCCTTAATCAATTCACTTTCTGAATCTCTTTCTAACAGTACATTATATATTCTTTTAACTTGTTTTGGGCCAGTCTCTTTTATCTGCTTAATCAGATCCACTTCTTTGTCCATAAAACCGACCCTTCGATCTTCTTCCCATCTCTTCTGTAGCTGTATATAATGTAACCAATTTAAAACAATTCCTTCTTCCAACAGTTGTTCCAAAGTTTTTAACTTCCATTCATCCCCATCAGCGATAAGCACATCTTTGTATAAACAACCCCCGAGTGACTTAATCATAATCCCCATGGTGTCTGCAAGATCCAACCAAAGCGGTATCTTATAATCCCAATTGGGCCGGTGCTTCTTCCATACTCTCATCAGGGCACTTCGGAGAACGTGATTGTTGAACACTTTGTCCACCCTATCTTCATAAAAAAGATATGCATGCCATCCCAGAACAAGATCATGGCCTTCTATATTCAGCAAATCCATTTTTGTTTTCCCAAACCAATCTGCTACATGCGTTAGTACCGCAGCTTCATAGTACAATCGAAGGTTTGGGAGTCTGAGGCCGCCTCTTTCACGAGTATCTTGCATAATCTTCATCTTTACTCTCGGTTTTTTCTCCTTCCAAACAAATTTATTTAATGTTGCTTGCCAATTTAACAAAGTTTTATCTGTTTTAAGCACCGGTATCATCTGGAATAAAAAGATAAATCTAGGTAGAATGTTCATTTTAATTGCTGAGATCCTTCCAAGCAAAGACAATTGTAGCTTTTTCCATACTTCAAGGTCTTTCTGGATCTTTTGCCACAACACTTCATAATTATTTGAGAAAAGTTTTGTGTTCAATTCTGCAACTTGTGTTCCTAAATACTTGACCTTGGAGACTATTTCAAAGCCTGCTAAGCTTTCAAATCTCTTTCTTTGAGACTCTGTCATGTTTTTAACCATCATTTTCGTTTTGTTTTGATTTAGTCTAAACCCAGACACCATGCCAAATTCTACTATAATATTTTTCATCTGGATTATTGATTTCAAAGGGTGTGAAAGGGTAACAACCAGATCGTCGGCAAATGCTCTAGTTCTATATTCCTTTTGCCTAATAGTTATGCCATCTAAGGATTCTGAGTCCCGAATTGCGTTCAACAAGACTTCCAAAGTTAAGATAAATAACAATGGAGATAATGGGCAACCTTGTCTTGTACCTTTTTGTATCTCGAAAGTTGTTGACAAATTTCCATTAATAATAAGTTGTGCATTTTGTTGCTGATAAATTGCTCCGATCGCCTGCCGAAATCGTGGTCCCATATCCATCTTTTCCAAAGTCTTGGTTAGAAAATTCCAGTTCACTCGATCAAAGGCCTTCTCTGCATCCAAGAAGACCAGCGCTGCCGAGATCTGCTTATTCTTATCAAGATAGTCAATTAAATCTATGAGTTGCCTTACATTCTCCTTCATATGTCTGCCTTCAATAAATCCTGCTTGATCATGATGAATAATCTCTTGAATAACCGGCATCAATCTGTTGGCTAGTACCTTAGCAAATATTTTATAATCTGTATTCAGAAGAGATATCGGCCTGTAATCTTCTGGTTTCTTAGGGCCCTCTTTATCTTTGGGTATTAATGAGATAAAAGCCGCTTTCCATGAGGAGGGTATTTTACCGCCTTGCTGTATGTTACAAAAAAGTTGTGTAAGATATTCAATCATTTCCAGTTGTAAAGTTTTATAGTACATTGCAGTCAAACCATCAGTCCCTGGAGCCTTTGCTAGTTTAAGTTGGTTTATAGCTAAAGTGATCTCATCAGCAGTTATCAGACGTTCCAAATTTGCCTTTTGAAGCACAGATATTTTAGTAACCCTTTTTTCTTCCAAGAAATCATCTACTGACTTGTTCTGTATATTATCGCGTACATATAACTTAGCATAATAGTCCACAAATGATTTTTTAATCAAATCTTGTTGATATACCGTCTTCCCTCCATACTCAATTCTATCAATAATTCTATCATTCGTGTTCCTTCTCAAAGTATAAGCCAACCACCTACCAGGTTTATTAGCGTTAGCAAAGGTGTTATGTTTAGCAAATTGCAAGTTAGATGCCGTTTGTTCGGCTATAAGCATTTGAAATTGGTCTTTCAACAATTTTAGCGCCATCTGGAGCGTCTCGTCTTTCGGGCTTGTTATAAGCAGCTGTTCCTTGCTTTTTATTTCATCTTCCAGTTCCATTCTCCTTTTCTGTCTAGTTTGTTTATGTTTGAAATTCATATGTATCAGGACCCCACGCATGTAAGCTTTACTTGCATCCCAAACTGTTTCAATGGGAGTACCCTTATTCATATTAAAACTGAAAAATTCTTTCATGTGTTTTTTAAGTTCATCAACATTTTTTTTGTATCTAAATAAATTTTCATTTACTCTCCAAGACCTTCTTGGCCTCTTCCCTAGTTCAATTTGTAACCACACCGGGCTATGGTCCGTAAGTGTCCTGGAGAATATCTTGGTTTTCTTAGCTTTAGGGAGTAGATCCGGTATTAACAAAAAGAAATCAATTCTTGAAAAGGATTTATGTCTATCTGAGTAAAAAGAAAAGTCCATCTCATTTAGATGTTGTATCCT